>NC_140199.1:15710041-16377756 GCF_965226575.1 Pagrus pagrus
AGTCTGTAATTCATGAAAAGTGAATGGTGAAATAATCAAAAATGGCTTCTTTCTCCCTCATGAAGTTTGTCTAACAGCAGAGTGAAAAAAAGGAGTTAACTCTCTGCATGACAGCTGAAAACATGTTAGTTTATTGGGTGTGCCAAACTATTGTGAGTGAGATAAGTCAGGAAATCCAGCCAGGTGAATGATGTCACTCTGACTGTGGAGCAACATATCAAACACAAACACAGCAGCTGTCTGACTGGAAATGCATTTAAGTCTACTACGTTAATCAGTTGCTATTATCATTTATCAAAAACTCACAGAGGTGATACTTTTGGCATCGCCCTGTGGAAATGTCTCATTTTAACCTATAACCTTTGCAGTTATCTCAAGACTGAGAGCACTTTCGTAATAAACTAAATAAGCTGAACATGCTCAGATAAAAATGCTGAACTAATGAAGGGTAATTTCTACAGTTTTGAATGTACTTAATTTTATTAACTGTAATTGACTAGATGAAAGTAATGTTACTTCTTTTAATCAGCTATAAGCAAGAATAGCTTGGTTTAAAACAATCAAGTATTTTGTTAGTTTTAGTAGTTTTTGTAGCTTCTAACTGCTCAAAATAAGACAATCAGAATATTTTAATATAATTAATAATGGCCGATGGTTAGGGATTGCAATATCGAGCATGTTTGTACCGTTTACTGTAACTGACATCATTAAATTCACTAATAATGTCTAAATTATTTCTGTGGTTACTTTTTTAACTCTAAAAGGTGCAGTATGTAAGAATTTTAGTTGAAAACATTCGAAAATAACAAAAAAATAATCAACAGATCAGATAACACATTAATTCTTACATATTGCACCTTTAATATAAGACAAGGAACCAGCATCATTTTGCCTAAAGTGTTGTTTATTGCTGTAAAAATATAATTATTGGCACATTTAAAATCTGTTTGCTATTGTGTTTCAGGTCAGAGAAGTGTCAGCAAATGGGCCCAACATACCACCAGAACCAAGCCCTCAGGAGACGCAGAAGACCTTTGTTAGAGAGATGAAGCACCCTATTCTTCGCCCAGGTTATGTTCCCATCCCAGTCTTCCACGAGGGCGCAGAACTGAGGCAGCAACAGCATCCATGTTATTCCTACATCCAGCCAAGCACTGCACAGACTATCCGGACAGACGGGCACACACCTTCCCCCACGACAGGGCTCCACTGCAGGCCTAGATCACCCTTACACGGACCTTCAGACAGCTGCTCCACTGAGCCTGGAAAGGCCAGCTCGCCTGTTTCACAGACAGCAGAGGTTGGACTAAAAAAACAAGACTGTGCATGCTGCAAAACTATTTAATTTGCATGTAGAAATGAAGCAAGCATTATAAGTTAGGATTTTTTCGATTTATAATGAATAACCATATACTGAATTTCTATTTGATGTTTTTTCAAGGTTTACACTGTCCCGCATCATCAACCACCACGGCCCAGCAGCACTAGTCTTCAAGCAGGTTACATCCCCATCCCGGTGATCCATGAGGGCGGAGGAGGCCCAACACAAACACAGGCTCAGTTAAATCCCTCCGTCTACTCTCAGCGCGTCCCCTACTCAGAGCACCAGCAGCCTTTCCATCGCATTCAGACAGACGAATGGCCGGGCTACTCCGCTGCAATTCAGTCTCCTCGGGAAAGGGCTTCTCCGATACTGCTTCCCCAGCATCGTGAATCCATTCACCTCCCACCTCATATTAGAAGCCAGTCGCCTATTGTAACGCAGGTGCTGGGAGAAAGACCACAGGTATTGTTGTTTGTTTTCACTTGGATCTTTCTTGGTTGTCAACAATGTTTGATTTCACATCAGTATGTGTTTATTCTAATGACTTCTTTTTAATCTTTAAGGCTCAGCAGCACATCCTCACAAGAGAGCCGCCCCAGAAAATTGAGCAGGAACAACAGAGCACTCAGCAGAAACCAGAGACCACTCAAGTCTCCCAGCCATTGCACACAGAACCTGACGTCCCAAAGCCTCAACAGACTCAACAGTTCCAACAGCCTCCACCTCAGCAACCTCAACAGTATCAGCAACCTCAACAGTATCAGCAACCTCAATATCAGCAACCTCAACAGTATCAGCAACCCCAGCAGTATCAGCAACCCCAACAGTATCAGCAGCCACAACAGTTTCAGCAACCCCAACAATATCAGCAGCCACAACAGTTTCAGCAGTCACAACAATTTCAGCAACCCCAACAGTTCCAGCAGGCACCGACTCCAACATCTCCACAGCCTCAGCATCCTGAACAGTTAATGCAGTCGCAGCAACAGTTCCCGCAGCCCCAGAAACCAGAGCAACCACAGCAGCATACTGCAGACATCACAGTTCAAATACCTCCAAAACCAGAGGCCCAGGACATGCCAGCCGCTCCCCCAGAGATCCCGCCTGTAAAGGTAGAGGCTGAACAGGCTGCTCAGTGTCCGATCCACCCAGGCTTGGCTAAGGTACAGCAGATAGTCGAGCGGGTTGCTAAACTGGAGCAGGAGGTGAAATGTTTTGATGGAAAGAAGAATGATAAGAAATACTTGTTACTGGAGGAGCTGCTGACCAAAGAGCTCTTAGCACTGGACTCAGTCGACCCAGAGGGTCGTATAGATGTGCGGCAGGCGAGACGTGACGGAGTCCGTCGTGTTCAGACCATACTGGAAGATCTGGAGCAACTAGAGGAGCAGCCAGCCAGGCCCGCCAGCGAGACCACAATGGAGGGAGACAACTTGACACAGAAAGGAGAGCCCAGCATGATCACCAAGGAGAATGTTGAGCTGTCAAAGGAGATATCATAATGACTGCACACTTCATGATGAAGAGGAGAGAAAGATAAGCTGCTGTATATTTGATAGTGAACAAGTCTGCTCCGGCTCACTCTCCTCGTCCTCTATCTACAGCATTTGTGGAAGTTGCATGCATTGATTAACAGTGTTGGTATTTGCCATTCAGCACATTGATGATAGCTCAGTGCAATCATGTTTTTCAAGCCGATGTTGTTGCCTTCTATGTTGTGCCAATGTCTCCATAATAAGACAGCTGTCATGATTGAGGTGTTGACAACAATTTCTAGTTTAATGAAAGTTTGAATAAGAGGCCTTTATCAACAAATGGAAGAAAAGTATAAGTATTTTCTTAAGAAATGTTACGTGTAGTTGCCTTTTGTCTTGATCAAATGTTATATGAAGCTTTTCTTAATCAAGCCAGCACATCCGTTAGTACACGAGTGCAAACATTGGGGCTTTAAAGCAGAACTCAGTCAACAGAAAAAGCATTTTCCCCTTTATAGCCACATGGCCATGTTTGAGCTGCTTTGTCACAGAACACAGTGAATATCTTTATTAGATGCTGCTTTTTGGTGCATTACTGATTTTGCCGTCTTTGCACTTTGCCATCATTGAAATGTATCACGCTGAAAGATCAGCGGCACTTCATTTGAAATATATAAGTTACACGAGTTTTGATTGATGTGTTTGAGTGTTTGTATGTGCATTGGTTTACATGTTATTTCAAAGAATTATATCAGTATTTATATCATTATATAGTATTTTGGTACATTTATGAATGTGTAATGACAAATAGAGGTGAGACGTGTGTCTTACTTCAAGATGTGAGACAATCAGCACTTGGTGCTAATAAGGAATCACAGATTAAGATTGTCATAATTTTCTTGTATGATTTACACAGCCACAATCTGTAATAACACAAAAACAGACTAAAAGCCTCAAAAATGCAAACTGTGTAAAGACTCTCAATTCATAAACAGGTGAAATTAAAGGGAACGTCAATCTGTCATTTAAAATGGTTCACAATATATTTATATGAGTACCCTAATTGTTTGTGTGGTAATTTGTCACTATAACACAATCATAAGCTATCTGTAAGGTAGGGTCACTGTCTAACACCTTTAAAAAATGGATTGTGGCTTCATGTTGATCACAGTTTATGAGTAGCAGGTTGACGCATTGTTGAAAGCAAGTCACGTTGATACGGTTGAAAATAAAATGTATTTGACACAAATTTTGACTAATATTTTGGTTTCTAATTATTTTGTGAAGTCCGAAACTGATGTTTTTATATTTAAAACCATGTTTGTCATCCTGTCTTCTGAGAAGCTCTCTTTTCTTTACCTTTTCTTTGTAGAGCATGAGGTTTAATAACATTGCTTTAATTGTGTATATACAATGTACCTAATAGCCTGGGGGCTGAGGCCTCATGGTGGGCCATCTACAATAAATGAATAAGAGATTTTTAATGTTTAATTTTGTGATTAACTTTGAAATTGTGAATATTTAATTATGATTAAATATTCACATTTAAAAAAGTCATCAGAACCAATCAAAACGAGGGAATTAAATAACGAGTCATTCCTTATTTACCTGATCTTATTTTTTATCTGTGGTTGTTGTGTTGAAGTCTGTTTCCCATTGATGTTTGCCAACTACAGACATTAACCTGCACCCATTATTTGACTGGGAAAGAGACTTTGACACAACATTGGCACATATCTTACATTGCGTCAATGTTGGAATCAGAGATGTGATTAAAAGTTTGGGCGGGCCCCAGGAGATTTTTCAGATTCAAATCGGGCTGTGTCATTCTTAAGTTTGGAAATGGCTGCCCCACTGAATCAAAGCACCACTGCATCTACTCCCTGCCAAATAATCCATATTTTAATAATGTATGAGTATGTGTGTGCTCCAGCTTTGGATTTGTAGATGTGTCACTGACCCAGCCTTAAACTGTCTTCAAGCTACTACACTTCATTTTTTGTTTATTCTAGTGGCCCCTTTGGAATAAAGATGATGCGGGTATGACAGGTACACTTTGTTTTAGTGCCGTACCACCAGACTACAGAGCAACATCTGTCCTCAGGCTGAGACTCCTCAACTCATCCTAAGCACTCTGCCATAAATGAATAGTTTTCAGGCATTGCGAATAACTATATTAATTATAAATAAATAGTCAGTCTTCTTGGTAATGATCTCATTTGCTCATGTAGGTCATAGAGTGATCAGGATGAAACTGGAACTGTTTCATATCCAGTTAAAAGCTCCTTGAAGTATGTTTGAGTGTGGCTTAGTTTTCCACTGAAGAGTTTTTGATGGTAGATTAACAGTCTGAGGTCAGCTGCTCCCTGCCTTTCCCCTCAGAGCTCACTGAGTCATAACTGAGAACATTTCTGCTCCCTTATTCCTAGATGGGCGGGGACAATTCAAAATGTGTGTAAGTGGTGTGTTATGTGCTTTTTATATACGAATGACGCTATTGTGTAACATCAGAATAGAGACTTTAATTGCTTATGTTTGATGATTGTTTGATGGCCAATCTCCTTATTTTAAAAAAGCATCCCTCCACAAGATTAAATTAGATATATAATAAATAAATGAATTAAAAATAAAGGCATTAGCATACATAAAGTCACATTATGGCACATTTCTACTTTGAATGGGGAGTCCAGTTATTAACATATGGTTTTCTTAAAATGGAATAACATCATATAAATGATTAAACATAAAGTTATTATTTACTGTAATCATGTAGTGAGTGGTGTGAGGAGTTTTTCCGTAGGTTACAGCAACGTTACCTGTACACCGGTGATGACGGCACGGGTCACGTGTCATTGTTTGGAGCAGGAAACTGTCGGATACATCTTGAACGCCACACAGCAGCAGCTGGGACACCTTCGCGCTTATTCACGTGTATTTGCGTTTAATCTCTCTGGCATGGCTGCGGGACGGGATGCTTCTCCTGTACAAAAGGGAATTTGGTTATCAGTATGCGTAGAGGCGGAATAAACAAATCCGACACGCATCCAGCTGCTGCTGCTGCTAGCTCGCTAGGTAGCTAGCCGCTGTAGCACACCAGCCTGTTGGGGGGGGGGACGACGAGCTAACCGTGGCTAGCCGGTGGCTGTCTGGTTAGCTACAGTTCACCTCCAAGACGTGGAAGTTGATAATTACCTGTACCTGGCTGCTAAGCCAGCTAGTTACCTACTTTTGTGTAACGTGAAGGGACAAAATGGAGCTGTTCCAAGCCAAAGACGAGTATATCCTTCAGAGTGGGGACCGTGCTCTGTGGTGCAGCCGAAAAGACGGGACCATGACCGTCAGACCTGGTACGTACTGGATGACAGCTTTCCCTGCTGCTACAGCCGGCCATTTACCTGAAACTGATATTTCACATTTGTAGCTATCAGAGTTTAATAATATGTATGTATTTCAAGGTCTGTCTGGAGTTGGCTGACAGTGTTTTCCTGATATTGTTATGTAAAAACACCTCAGCGGGTTAACTAGTCTAATCTCTTACACGTTCATCTCTAAAATAAACCTTCTTGTAATCATGTAATCGGTCTGAATCATCCTGATACCTTACACAAAACAAGTTACTTGGCTAAAAAAAGCTCGGGGGTTGTTTAATCTGCCAAGTCTTGAAACCATCGTCCTAGCTTTCGTGCCAACACCCCAAACAGACTCCAAAGTTATTGCCTTGCTCCTTATGTGAAACATTAAAGGGTCAATCTGACCCTTAAATTCTCCTTTAAAGGAAACAGACCCACTACAGGACTGTAAGAAGGTTAAAATAACGGGATTTTAGCTTTCATGTGTGGTGCTTGACTTATGACAGCTTATCGTGCCATACTAATACTGTATGGTGAGTCATTAGAAAGCTATAATACCATTCTCATGTATAAGAACATGGAGGCACAATGAATACAGGCTCAAACCAGCATGTTAAGTGTCACTTAAGTGTTAAAGCAGCTCTTGGCATTACACCTTGGTCACATTGCAGAAGTGAGCGGTGCTGCTGCGGCTCAGGGCTGTGACACAAAAAAAATGGGCTCGCTTTTGTATTAGAGGAAATACCTCACAATCACCTTTTCTCAGCTGAAGTGAAAGAGGTCCTGAACTCAATGAAAACTTTCGTTAGAGTCACAAGAAGACTGTGTGGCTGTGTCAGGCGAAGTCGTGTGGCTGTGCAGCCATCCTGAACAGGTTTTTAGTTGCACTACTGTTTCATTATTTAATTGGAAAAAGGGTTTCCACTCCTCACTGGGTTTCCACTGCACTCTCAAGCACACAGTGAAGTATTTCCGTGATATTCTGAGTGGAGTTTTGCTATTATATCTGTTAGTATTATGTATTTCTTTCCTACAAGACCTTTCCTGTGGGGGCCTCACAGCCCGTTCCTGTGTGCATGCAATTCTCCGGCTGGTGGAACAGGAAGAGTTATTGTCTGAGGCTGCCTTCAGTTGATTTTCTCCACCCTTAGCCACACCCTTCACATTTTTCCAATTTTCTCCACTGTGTCGTTTAATCCGTCACCAATGATAAGCATTCCAGTTTTCCTTTTAGTCACCAAGTTTGTGGACTGTAACTGACCTCAAACTCAGCCTGAAAATGTTCTTGAAACGGTCAGTACATTGCGACAGGCTAGTTTTCTCTTCCACAAAAATAGCACGTTCTGCAATAAAGCGACACTAGATTGTTTTAAGTGTAATAGCTGCCCCTTTCATGCTAATGTGCATGAAGAATGACCGACATGAAGCATACAATCTACTGATATCCCTCTGTCTATGGGTTGTTATTACATTTAAGTCTTCATTCTTTGAGGTTAAGAGTGCTTTACTGGGTATTAAAAACTAGTGATAGGATGATAAAAGGTTTTATTGCAGATCTCAATAAAAAACGATCAGCTGTTTTGACTCTGTACTTGCATGTTATGTCTGATCCTGCCTGCTGATCTGGCCTAAAGCATATCTTGCTGAGCTGAATTGCTTCCTCATTGTTTTTATGTTTTATTTCTGTATTTTTATTTCAGCGACCGACCTGCTTTTAGCCTGGAATCCAGTGTGTTTGGGTTTGGTAGAAGGTGTTATTGGCAAGATACAGCTTCACACAGGTAAGTGGAGAACAAACATATAAACATTTCACCACAGCAGGTTGTCTTTTTTCCTTTTGCACAGAGCACACACACTCTTGCCAGTATTTTCCATCTGTGTGCACCAGACACTTGAGTTACCAGATCATTCAGTGCCTAGTATGTTTCTTACTCACAAGGAAAGGTGTGACAAAAATTGTGTAAAAGTACTTTGAAGTGTGTGTAGTTATGAAGAGGAGTGAGCTGGCGGTGATCATTAAAATTGATGATAAATGTGATGATGCCACTGTGTTATCAGGTTAGGAAGTTATACCCTTCACAAGAAAATATGAGAATCATATTATTTAAGTAATTCAGATTCAGATTAAAATGGTTTATATATTTATTTACCAGATGTCTTGTGTTGCCGTCTTATAAAATCTGCAGTTAATGGCTGGCGTGCAGCTGCTTCCTTCACACCTTAAAGAATGTGACGAATTCTGCACCCATGACGCAACTCCCCCATCTTCTCTCTCCCCTTGGCAGATCTTCCTCTCGGCCTCGTATTAATCCGCCAGAAAGCACTCGTGGGCATTTTACCAGGCGACCATAAAGTCTATAAGATCACCAAGATAGCTGTCATTCCTCTGTCTGATGAAGAGCCTCAGGAGCTCGAGCTGGAGGTGTGTATACTACTCATACTGTAATGAGATAGGAGAAGCAGTGTTCATGGGTTTTAATTACTGCCTTCAGCCTCCCTGACAATCAGCATGACAGTGCTTGTGAGAATTGTTTTTTTTATGCATCCAAGGATACCCTGTATGTATGTATGCATAAGCATATGATTCATCTCTGATGGGCTGACAGCTGTGCAAAATTAGTTTTTTTTAAGATCAGTTTCACTTTCTCCCACACATTTGGAGTTAAAATTAAGTGCAGAGGTAAAATCACTGTAATTGATCACAAAGGAAGTTGAATATTGCTAAGATTTCAGTGTTTCAGGGGAGCTTCATGGACGGTGAGACAGAATATTTTCAAGTGAGTAAATCCAGACAAGGTTGATCGTTCCTGGATAGGTTTTTAGACCCCGTCTTGTTGTGCATTTCCTTGTACTGCAGAATGATCAATCCAACCCTTTTGTGCCCTAGAAACCGGTAGAAGAACGTAGCTGTTAGATTGTTTGCTGTGTTAGTTTAGGAAATGAGAACCATATAAACTACTGTATCCTTTTTGGCTTTTTGTAGTGGGTAGTAATGACCTTTTTGTTAATTTGTTGTTTTGAGAAATTCAATTAATTTTCTGTCATAAATATAGCTATAATGTTTATAAGATAAAATTGGATAAATTTGATAGGGGATCCTCTTTTGCAGCTTTGCAAGAAGCATCACTTTGGAATCGACAAACCAGAGAAACTGGCCCCGTCTCCTGATGATTCAAAGTTCTTGATGAAAACTTTCAGCCAGATCAAATCAAATGTGGCTGTGCCTATCAAGAAAAAGGTATTTTTATCATCATACACGTTATAAAAAAACCCACATTATATCATCCTCAAACCCACACTTTCTACTTTACCTATCTTTCGCACTTTCAAAGGCTTTGAAGTTCTTATAGGGTTTTGCTTTCTTTGCTTTGTCAGCTTAATGCTCTTTTCTATCCACCCACCCAATCCAGTATTCCCCTGCCTTCCAGGTCAAGGAAAACAAAGAGAAGGAACGTCTGGAGAGGCGGCTGCTGGATGAGCTATACAAGATATTCATGGACTCAGACTCCTTCTATTACAGCATGACCTACGACCTGACACACAGCGTGCAGCGACAGGGAGACTCGGAAAAGTCCAGTTTACCCCTGTGGAAACAGGTTTGGAGATTTGGACGCATCTCACACATTGCCTCATTTTTTTAAAAACCTTTTTTAAACGAAGAAACAAAACATATGATTGATGATAATTTTGATTCTTTCTGACAGGTGGATGACCGTTTCTTCTGGAATAAGCACATGATCCAAGACCTTATTGACCTTCAGGTAAATCATTTTTGGATGGCGCTGGTTATTGTTTGCTTTCTGTCATTTTAGAAATGAAATGCCCTTTGTCTCAAGATTTGATTCTTTGACAATCACTGACACAGTCAGTGTTTTTCTGTACAACTGTCAACCCAAATAGCGTAGCTTGTCCTGCTGTAATAGTGTGACAGTTGAATGTGCTGATAACTACCAGAGCTTTATCAGAAGAGTATGGAAATACTCAGTGAATAGAGGAGGCAACGGCTCTGAGCTATGAAATATTAGTCCTGTTGGATTTATGGTGGATGTAAAGCCATACTTGCAAGTATTATTTTTTTAACGCGGTGATCTCGAGATCACAGGTTGATTATTTCATTATCTTGAAAAAAAGAGCTTTGTCTTCTCGACATAATCAGATAATCAACTTGTTATCTTATTACTTATAATGTTCATCAGTTTTACTTATTTATATACATACCTAAAAATACAATTCAAACACCCAGCAGTGTGGGTAGTTTCTTTTCCAGTTCCTCTATGTCAGTGGTTGGTGGTTGTAGCCTACTAGACAGTAACACATCTGCTATAAGTTGACATCTGTATGTAATCCGTCACAATAAATAGCCATACTGTAAATACCCTCATATCAAATCATTAGGGAAAAACATTCTAACAACAAATGGCAAAAGATCATATGGTTTGCTTTGAAATTTCCACAGAGCAGTGTGTGTATTTCATGGTCCACTTTTGTAAATGTTACAAAGTCATTTTCTTGTGATAAATGAGCTCTTTATCTTGAGAAATTTGCCCTTGTTTTCTCTTTAGCTTTGTTACCCGAGATAACAAAATACTTAACTCACGATCTGGAGATAACTGCATAAAAAAAAAAAATCAATTGCAAGCACGCCCATTTAGGCTTCAGTACTTGCTTATCAACCTGGTAAACAGCAGCTTAATCTTCTTGTCCCTTTTTGAATGCTCTAGGTGCCAGAGGTGGACTTCTGGGTGGTACCAATCATCCAGGGCTTTGTTCAGGTGGAGGAACTCGTGGTGAACTACAATGAGACATCTGATGAGGAGAGGAGCAGCCCTGAGACCCCACCGCAGGAGGTCACCTGTGTTGATGACATCCATCCCCGCTTCACTGTGGCCCTGATCTCCAGACGTAGCCGTCACCGTGCAGGTAGAGCTATAATTACTGTCAGCATCGCCTAGAAAAAGGTCATGCCTCAACTCTGATATATCCCGATTAAATAGGTTATGTTGAGTAATTAGGACAGATTTTTACCACACAACTTAATAGGGTTTCTTTCTCAAAAGGCTTTGAATAACTTGGTAGACAATTTAGTTTTTGTTCTCTTCCAGTGAAGCATGATCTGTGATATAAATAATCTGAATAGTGTTGATGTACTCTCCTTGCCCAAAAGGGATGCGGTACAAACGCAGGGGAGTGGATACTGATGGCCATGTGGCGAACTATGTGGAGACAGAGCAGTTGATCCACGTGCACAGCCACACTCTGTCCTTTGTGCAGACTCGTGGCTCTGTGCCTGTCTTCTGGAGCCAGGCTGGGTACCGCTACAATCCCCGGCCACGCTTAGAGAAAGGTCAGTAAAACAACATTATCTCGCACACACGATTATCATGGCAGTTCATCAGAGGCTTTGTTTGATCGTAGTGGGCCTTTGAAAAAGACATTTCATTCATTACTGGTGTTCTCTTTGGGTTTTACACATCTCTCCAGTGTGTCTTAGATATGTCTTAGATATTGATCAAATGTAATTTGTCAGTCATTGGTCAGTGGCCTATAAATGTACTATTTTGTGAGGAATCTTGATCAGGTGAATCCAAACTTATCCTCTTGGAAACAGCACAAATGCTTGCAAAATATATTTCTTTCTTTCTTGTCTTTGACCAGATTCACTTATATGGAACTCATATATGTGCATATTATTTCTTATGTTTCAGGAGAGAAGGAGACCATGTCTTACTTTTCTGCTCACTTTGAAGAACAGCTTAAACTCTATAATACGCAGGTGGGTTTGCTTTGCCAGAGTGTATGCTTGGGTATGTGCTTAGCATAGTTATTGACTACTTGCATGCATCAGTCTGGTGTCAGGATTGTTATTTAAAATGTGTTAGCGCTGTGGTTATTCTGTCTTTATCTGTGGCTGCATATAGTTTGAATGTTCTAACTGAGGTGCTAGCATGTGAGTCAGACTCGATTTGGTAACATTTTTTGCCCTGTGTCATTTAGTATACTTGGAAGTCAGTCTGAAAATGTACTTGGTAGATTTCTGATTGGGTTAAGAAAATAGTTTCTGTTGAGATGCAGAGAGAAAGATGATGCTGGTGTGATGTTATTTATGCTTTTGAAAAGCGAAACTTAAAGATTGCAAACTCAAACTTAGCCCCAATCCTCGAAGCACCCCTTGCCCCTACCACTTTGCCCTCACCCTCCATTTTGATTGTTAACGCCTAGGGGAACGGGAGGGTGTACTGATTTTTGTTGTAATAGAGGGGTAGGGCGTTTCAATGTATTATAGTCCTTATCTTTATAACAAGCAAAAACAAACCACTACTAGTTTGCTGATCTTGCTAGCTAACTAGCCAGTTAGCTAACTTTAAATTGTAAAAGGGTTGTGCTATTTCTTAGGGGGGAATTCAACCACTTCCCCTTATGATTCTCCTCTGAGGGGCAGGGAGTCACTCGAAAATGAGGGGTAGGGGTAAAAAGTGGAAAATGGATTTAGCCAATCTTATCTGGGTGACAAGGTGTCTTTAAAAGTCAGAATTTAATTCTCCTTCCTTCAATATGTATTCATCTAAGTGTGTTTCAACAGGAATGACTCAGAGGGGCATAATTGTTAGACAAAAGGCTAATGGCAGCTTTTTATTGTTTTGTCAGGTCATCATTAACTTGGTCGATCAAGGTGGACGAGAGAAGATAATTGGCGACGCATATCTGAAGCAAGTCCTTCTTTACAACAACCCAAAACTCACATACGTTTCATTTGACTTCCATGAGCACTGGTAAGAGAAACATTTTCCTCACCAGTGAAACTTGTTCAAGAATGTATGTGTGAATGAATGTATTCATTTACTTCCCCTTTATGCTTCTTATATCCTGTTTCTCAGCCGAGGTATGAAGTTTGAGAATGTGCAAATACTGACAGATGCGATCTCTGACATCATCACAGACATGAAGTGGGCTTGGTAAGTGTCATGTCAGTAATTTGTCATTTAAGGAGATAAGCTTGTTAACATGAACCTTTGTTAATCTTCATTATGCCATGAATTGTTTTTTACAGAAAACAACAATCAGGCACTAATGGCTATAGCGTGTGTTAGTAATCCTGTTAGTATTTGGCATTAAAGGAGATATACACATTTATAGATTCATCATTTTATTTTGGGTTACTACTAGAATAGGTTTACACGTTCACAATGCACCAGCTTTCTCATACTGTTCAGTGCTGCAGCACTGTAGTCCCCCTCCGTCTGAAACGCTCTGTTTTAGCTCAAGATCTTTTACATGCACAAGAAAATAAAAAATCACTGAAAGAAAGGAGAAAACAAAGCAAAATAGGTCTTGTTTAAAGATTATTTATCCTATGAATGCATCTTATGATGAATGTATCTTCCTCTGTCAGGGTGGATCAGGCCGGAGTCATTTGCAAGCAGGAGGGTATCTTCAGAGTCAACTGTATGGACTGTCTCGACAGGACCAATGTGGTCCAGGCTGCTGTTGCTCGGGTGGTGATGGAGCAACAGGTAAGATGTGTCCCAGGCAAATAAATGAACATAAATTCCCCCTAATACATAACGTTTGGTATTATGGAAGTGCTTCTTTCTAAATGTCTTTACTAATTCCTGTACGAGCGACCTTGTAGACTATTTAAAACACAGTATATTTTATAAATCCTCAAGAAACGTCACTGACTTATTTTATATGACTGCTTACAAAACTGTGACTATAAAGTGCTTTGCTAAAGATGTATTGTGAATCAACAGATGCACTCGGCAACATGAATCCATATCTCTGTTAGTTTACAACAGATTACTGACATCTGCGTATATTTACTCTTCAGCTCACACCTAAATCGTAGACTTCATGTTCGTATAGAACTGAACAGCAAAGATATCAGAACAGATCTGTAGTGTGCACCAACACAGCCACAGTTTATACACCCAGCTCTTTTCAGCTTACCTCACCATATTCATCTTGGATTACATTTAATGATCAAAAGTGTTATTTTGCTGCTTGTAGAAGTAGATATTATAAGCTGACCTTTCTCGCTGATGCAGTGTAAACAGAAAGAGAGACATCTCACTGTACTCAGAGTTTTAACAGCACAACCGTGGACAAAAATGTCTCTTTTCTTCCTGCAGCTGAAGAAACTGGGTGTGATGCCTCCCGAGCAGCCTCTGCCTCTCAAGTGCTACAAGATTTATCAGATCATGTGGGCCAACAACGGAGACACCATCAGCAGACAATACGCAGGCACAGCAGCGCTCAAGGTAACGTCATTATCTTTCCTTTACATCAGTGTCAGCGTTTGCTTATATAAACAGTAGTGTGTCAGCTTGTTTTGGCACAGTCAGTAGATAGTTGAAGCTTTAAGGCATAAGCTTTCTCAAACAGAAGGACTCAAGGAATCAATGAAGTGTTGCAGTAGATTAAACACATCAGAATGACAAAAATGGACTGAAATTACAGAGATTCACAATTTGAAGGTAAGTCAAAATGTGTATTAAACAAGGCTTGATCTGTTTTAGGGAGATTTTACCAGGACAGGGGAGAGGAAACTGGCTGGTGTGATGAAGGATGGTGTGAATTCGGCCAACCGCTACTATCTGAACCGCTTCAGGGATGCTTACAGACAAGCAGTCATTGGTATGGAAAAAAACAGGCCGCATGTTAGAGCTTCTATCTGTATGAATCTGTACCGATGAGGTCCCAAAATTGTTCAGTGATTGACTCCTCTCAATCCTGCAGACCTAATGATGGGCCTGCCAGTGACGGAGGACCTTTACTCCATCTTCAGTAAGGAGAAGGAGCATGAAGAGAAGGAGAAAGAGAGCCAGAGAGGAGCGCAGGAGCAGGTCAGCCTCCTACTGCAGACATACATGCAGCTTTTACTGCCTGATGACGAGAAGTTTCATGGAGGTTGGGCCCTCATCAACTGTGACATGAGGTTAGTGGCTAGCTGCCCTGTCTGATTAGTTATCAGTAGTTTCTGAAGTTCCCTTGTCATGATACAGTTCTCTTATTTAACCACCAGCCTCATTGATGCAAACAACAAAGACGTGGATGTGCTGCTTCTTTTGTCCGACAAAGCCTATTACATTGCTTAGTAAGTCTGACTTTAAATTCACCAACAGCTTTCTTTAAAAAATGTTCTCACAGATCCACTAATGTTTGTATTTATTTCCTTGCAGCTACGATGAAGAAGCAGATAAAGTCAACCAATACCAGCGGCTCAATTTGGAGGGTTTGGAAAAGATAGAGATCGGTAAGCAGTTAGACTCAAAGCAGAAGTGAGGGTTTCTGGTGCTCACTGAGTCATCCAACACTTCCCAAAAGTGTACTTCACAGTTTCTCAGTAACCTTTTAGCAATATCTCCGAGGATTATGATTCATGCAAGGAAAGCACATCACTGAAAATGGAAGTTGCAAGTTGTGTTTTTTATTTTATTTTTTTCGCTTGCAGGTCCGGAGCCGACTCTGTTTGGGAAGCCAAAGTTCTGCTGCATGCGTTTGCATTACAGGAATGAGGAGACGAGTGGATACTTCCACACGCTGAGAGCAGCAACACGAAACCCTGAGGATGATGGAAAAGGTAAGATGTAATTCTTTAATCGGCAAGAAAAGGAAACTTTTTAGATCATAAACTCTGCATATACAGGTTGAGACTGACATTGTGATATATTTCAGACACGTTACAATGCATAGCTGAGATGCTTCGCATAACTAAACAGGCCACGGGGCTGGACCTGCTTGTGGTTGAAAAGAAGCTGGAGAGGTGAGTACTACTTTGTCATTAAGATGTTCAGTCTTTATAAATGTCTCTTTTTCCCATTTTTGAATGTAATGAAGATGAACATTTGCAGTCATCAGAGCAGAATGTCAACTCTTAATGACAAGAGCTGTTGGAAACATACTTACGCTGTTTGTATGTGTGTTCCAGGCGGCAGAGTAAACCTCATGAGGATATAATGGGCATCCAGAACAAACCTGCTGACCAGGGACAGGGTAGCTCGGGTTTGGCGCAGGGCAAAAGTTTCCTCCTCAACAAGTTCTCCTCTCTCAATCAGAAAGTGAAACAGACCAAGACAAATGTGAACATCGGCCCCTTCAAGCCCCTCGGGAAGCTTGGCACTTTCTCTAAGCCTGATGTAAAAGTCAATTTCCTAAAGCCAACTATGCATGTCAACCTGTGGAAGTCAGACAGTAGCTTGGAGACATCAGACAACAACCCTGGCGGAGCCCTGAAAGATATCGGTGATGAGCACTCTGACATCTCCTCCGACTCTGACTCCTATAATTCTGACCCAGAGCACCCATGCTCTGGTTCTTTAGAGAACGTGGACTATGTGCTGCCCAGCTGCGGCATTGTAGCATCAAACCCACGACTGGGCAGTCGCTCCCAGTCTATTGGTAGCGTGGAGCTAAATATCCCCTCTGTTATCCGGGTTACTGGCTGTGACGGGAAGCAGGAAAGCCCTTCTCAAGTCAGTGATGACAAGTCCCCAGGGGCCGCCTCGGTGGCTGAAGAAGCCATCCTGATTGACTTTGGTACTCCCATCGATGCCTACTGCCACCAGTTTGTCCATGATGCACAAACCAAACCTGTTGAGGTGTTTGGAGAGCAGCCGCCAGCTGCTGCCCCCCTACTCAACCCTGTGTTGCCTGTGCAGAATAAAACCCCAGCAGACTCGGATAAGCAGCCAAGCTCCGAGCCGCAGCATCGGCAGGAGGAGCCCCAGCTCCCCAGGCCATCCCAGCTAGACGTCGATTCCACTACCTCCAGTTCCAACCTCCTCGCCGTCCAGAAGCCGAGCTCTGCGGCTTCAGGAGGCTCTCAGAGGAGTCTGGGTTCACAGTTGGAGGGCAGCCTCGGCCCCTCGCCTGCCGACAGCAACGGTAGCCGAGTGGTGTCCCCCTTTGCCAAGATCAAGAGCTCCATGGTCCAAGTGGCCAGCCTCACGCAGGCTGGACTCACCCAGGGCATCAACTTTGCCGTGGCAAAGGTACAGAAGAGCCCAGAGCCAGATGCTGTCAATGAAGCCCAAGAGAGCGAGCTGAAGGCAATGTTTACACAGTGCCAGACCAGGATCATTCAGATCTAGTGCTTACCTTGTAGCAGGATTTTGTAGTCGTGCGTCGTGTAGAAACTTCCTGTGTGGTAGCAGTAGCAAAAGCTTGCATATAGCGTCACTACTCGGCCAAGAAATGCGCTCCTAAATTTCCCCCCCGTGTTAAAGATTACTCTTGTACAGAACTCAGAAATACATTTTAAATCCCGACATGACAGTGACCATGTTTACATGCACATAATTGTGGATTCCCTCTTAAAGAGCACTGATTGTCTGGTCCAGTTTTTTGATATAAGGGACGTTAAGCTTATGTCTCTTTTCCATCCAGCCTTTGTACACTGATTCTGTCTTTTATGGTTTAATAATACATTTTCATCAGTATATTCCTTCCCTATGAAAATGTCAATAATGGCGATACCATGACATTTCTGATATGTACAGTATGTCTCAGAATACCATTTCTTAGTACTAGGGCTGCACGATTATTCAAAAAAATCATACTGCAATTATTTTGACAGTTTTTACGACTGCAAAATTATTCATGATTAGTGGGAATGATAATTTTTGCATCACAATTGTTTTAATTTTCACTGAAAAATCAAACTAAATCATGACTATGTGACTTTTTTGGGAGGTCTATTCAAAACAATCCTGTTTTCTCACATCTGGAGAGCACGATTTATAGGCCAGGGAATCTCTGCAGCACAATACTTTTAAAAAACATTTTACCTTTATGAAGAAACTGCAGCCTCTTGTGATTTGGATATTGGCCTTAGCCATATTGCAATTTTGATCATATTTTGAATAATTTGTGCAGCCCTACTTTGTCCCTAGGCTGAGTATAAAAATTACATATAGGAAATGTTTGAGTATTGAGTATTTGAGTAATTTTCGTGTCAGTGAGAACATAAGATTTAAATGTTTGTACGTCCAAATCCTAAATCACTCCAGAAATACTGCCACTGTTAAATAGTTCTGTTAAGTACTGTTTTCTTATCATATTTCGATGATATTCTCATATTGGTCACATTAAGGCATAACTAAGACATAAGAAGGTATTTAGGTTTTAAACTTGTGTACTTCCAGAGTGGTATGCAGCATATATTTTGTGCATGTAAACATGTCACTATCCTACGTGAAAAAGGAAACGTTCTTTTAGCCACAGCGCTTGCATGTGAGGTGAACGGTAACAACTGATAATGACAAGGCAGGTAAACATGAGCTGCATGTCGAAAGACCAACTCTGACTTTATCATGTACTGTATGTCATCCTGCACATTTTGTGACATAGACCTCGTAATGACCCTCAATTTGTAACAGTTGTTGTAGAATCCAACCAAATATCTTTTGTGAGTGATTCCCAAAGGACAGTTCAATGTTAACTATTACCCTTTGTATAGCTGTCAGAAACTAGACGACATACTGTACGTAGTAATATCTCTGTAATATCCATGTTGTCAAGTGTAACTTAGAAGATATACTGTTATAGAAATAATGACTACACAAGACCTTAGTAAGAGTATCCTGGTTGTTGATATGTACAGTGAGTATTGTATGTTTATCTGTTCCCTGAGTAGAGCCTTCCCTTCAGCTTTTTGTATTGATGGCAGGGTGGCAGCTTGTTCAAAGAGGTTTGAGCATTATATTTTGAAAAGAAGGCCCAGTACGGACATTGCTAACCATGAATAACCAGAAAACTACTGGTTAGAGTTGTTTTTGATAGATACATGTATTGAAATAACTATTCTGCTAATGGTTGTACTAATTAACTATGAGGGTTTGTACGAACGGAGTCCCCGGCCGGCGTTGAACGTTGACGTTGCATGTTTGACAAAGACAGGAGAGTAGCATATAGTAGGTATATATGCAATTGCACCCACCCAGTTATAAGAAACACTGACGCTTTATGCACTCCCCAAACTGAAAGCATATTTGCCTTAACAGGGAATTGAAGTGGGATTATGTATATCAGGTATTTATGGCAAAATCTACCTTTTTAAGTCCATTCTAACATGTTACATTTGGTGTACTGTACAAACAATCATGTTCAGGGTTACTGTATATCATCATGCTTTATCTTGGGATGTTTCCTCTACTGGCACATACATTCTCCATGGAAATGAGCAGGTGTTGTGAGTTGGCTGTGTGTATGTACTGTTATGTGTGAGTTTGTGTGTGAGAGCATCCCTGCTGCTGCTGGTATTTAGGAGTGCTCGCCTTAGAGCTCTAGTTATATCTGTGCTATGAATTAGTATTGCTTTACCTTAACCTCAAGAAGTGAGGTTTTGCCTCTTTTGTCACCTATTAAAGGGACAGTTCACCCCGAAATTGAAACATAGTTTTCCATGAAAGGTCATGAATTCTGGAAAGAGTGGAAACAATGCTGTTGGGCTTTTCAAATGTCTGTTTTTGATGTTTTGAGCACCATAAGCCGAGTGCCATCTAGTTCCATTATATTAGAGAGAATCGGACATCTATGCCGACGATATCTCCAAAACTCCGGTCAAGAGGAAAAATATTTTGTTTTGATTTTGGTGTGAGCATTAGCTTGATAGTCCTACAGAAAAAATAATGAACCATCGCCACTTTATCCCTCTGCTGTGTATGTGTTGTCTATTTATGATTAATAATAATAATAAACTTGTTTGCCTGGAGCTGAAATATCCCAAGATAAACCATCACACATTTCATATTTTTGTGTTACATTTGCCTGTTTTCTGCATTACGCTCGCTCACCAGCAGATACAATGTGGGATCCTTGTATATTTTATGACTTTAACTGTGTTAAGTGAGACAGTGGGCTGCTTCGTGGGTGCTACATTATATAGTTATTGAACCTGCTGATAGTGTGTGGTGCTGCCAAAGCTTTAAGGTAATAGCTGTAATGCAAAGTTTTAAATGCAGGGGGTAAAAGGTGTTTTTAGAAACTTTTCCTTCAGGATTGCAAACACTGGAGCAGTTCTCAAGCAGAGCAGAAACATATTCTGTCCTTAACTGGCTACATTAAGCTACAAGGAACAGTAATCCTCGACATTCCTGATAGACCACAATGCTAGAGTGTTGGTGTCTGGTTTTTATATGCAAAAGCCGGCAGTTATATTTGATCCTATATTTGCTGGGTGAGATTTTTCTCCTTTCCTTTTGTTTACACCAAGTGCTTTTGCAACCACCTCTTCATTTGTTGTCTGTGGTTGTCCTCCCCTCCAATAAGAACCCCAGACCATAACAAACTATCATGTGAAAAGAGGTCTTAAAGCATTTGATTTGCACTGTTTAAGCACATTTTCTAGCATTAGAACCATTCCATCCAGATGTCTGTGGTCATTTCTCTCCTCTTTACCAACTGACTGTTGTCATTGTTTTCCACGGTGTACTGAGATTGTATTGTATATTAAAGTATCCTATTTATTCTTATCCTCTTTGGGTGTGTTACTTGATAACAAAGTGCGCTGTACACTTTTTGTTTAGGAAGATATTCCATTGGAATAAAAAGTATATGAGTGAACGATTGCTGCATGAGGTTTATTGTCAAATCCATTCACAGGAACAGTTTGTGCTTTATATACGCTGGCAACTGGCTTAATGTATACTGACTCGAGAGAGAGAATACTCCTCCAGACCTCATTAAAGGTCCCATATTGTAGAAAGTGAGATTTTCATGTCTTTTAATTATACAGCAGATCTTGGTGCTACATAAATACTGTCAAAATGCTAAGACACAGAAAATCGAACGTTAAGGTTGTTGTCACGACTTAAAAGTTACCGCCCTCAGTACGGCTGTGGTTGTAAAAACACCAGCAGAGCTGAGGCAGAAACATGATGGGTTGTGCCTGCTCAGGCCTGTGAGAGCTGACCAATCAAGAGCAGACTGGGCGTTTCAAGGAGTGGGGGCCTTAAAGAGACAGGCATCAAAATGAAGCATGAGACAGAGGGTGAATAGAGGCGCTGCATTATAGACAGTATGAGAAAAATAGTTGAACACATAAAAGCCTTAACCCTGAAATGAGTTAATTAATAATATGGGACCTTTAATGTATTTACATATTTTGAGGTTAAACAATTAAAACCTTTTTCATAAACATAGAAAGTTTGGTCTGCAGCAACACCACCATAAACCCCACAACAGGCTGTGAAATAAAGGCAAAATGACAGTAATTATACACTTTGTACAAACTACAAATTCTTAATCCTGTTAGTCCATGAAGTGAAAATATATCCAAATCGGCACGATAAAAAATAAATGTTGAACACAACATGAACTATTTCCGGCATATGAAAAACATCTTTATTACAAACTTTTTTCAGTATCAAAAAGAAAAAACAAGAGTCATCTCATTTGACTCTCTGATCACGGCTCGTTGCCATTGACACACTGGTGCTGCTCCATCCGGCTCCTCCGCAGCATGTCGATGTGTTTGGCTCGGAGCCAGCTGTCTCTGGTGAGAGAGGTCCGTCCCAGGCTCAGAGACAGCAACCTGCCGACAGAGTCACAGTCAGACACATCCCACTCAAACACATCTCAGCTTGAGGAAATGATTACTCCAAATACTGCAATAACATTTGTCATTCTTAGCATATCTGGCATTTTTCATTGTTGGTCATAATGACTTGTTGTGTGTATTTAACACTTCGACCGTTAAAAGAGTAGACAGCAGGAAAGTAGCGCAGAGTAAAGGAGATTATATAAACTGGATCACAGCCCACCTCGCCACAACGAGCATCCTGTGGAGGTCCTCGGCTGAAACGCTCTGGGGGTCATCCTTTCTCATATCGACAAAGTCATCCTCGACTGACTGAGGATGCCAGAAAAAAAGACAAGCAGTTTAAGGACGAGAATGCACAATGACAACAGTCTTCAAATCAAACACACACACAGGCCTGCTGGGTACACGAAAGAACAACCTCCAAATGTTTTTATAAAAAAAGGGTTCTCGCCCCCTTTCACTCATTCATTTGTGTGAAACTCAGCCACAGAAGAAGACAGCACCTCTCACCTTCGTCATTTCATCAGAGATACTGTAGTCGAGCTGGTGAGCCACACTCAGGTAGATTCTGAATTTGTTCAGCTGTGACGAAGTCTGTGGATGCAAGTGGATGTTGCTGAGATACTCCTCCATTTGGGGTGGGCTGACCTGAGACTGTAGGTGTATCCGACAGTCCGACTGTGGAGGTACAGAGAGAGAGAAATATTGACACAGTGCCAGGAAAGAACTGTACATAGAAAAGCTGTATGCATGTATAGATTTTTTTCCACAGGTATTGCTATGCAAAAGTAGGCCCTGCCTGCTGTGTGCATACCAAGTTTGGCATATTCTCAAAACTTCATGGACAGGACTGAAGCCTTCTGATCAGCTTCACCCTCCAGCTGCTCATCAGCCGATAGTTGTGCAGTGTAAACACAGACATGTCCTCCTGACTTCTAATCAACCCTGGCAGTTGTTTACAGCACGCTGCCCTTCACTGCAGGACTAAGAGATGGCCGAGCCTGACGCCTCTCCCAGGATTGTTCCTGTGCCACACAGCTGCCACCATGGCAACCCATTAGAGCAACACACAGGAATAGCACACAGCACATTCCTCGGGCTGTTCACAACAGAGTGAGACCAGGGCAGTAGCTGCCGGCCGGAGCGGTTGCTGCGGCCAACCAATGGCAGCTGAGATGACACAGTGACACTGGCTGGAAACAACCTCAAGCGTCAGACCCGGCTCGGTCTCATGAGAGGCTGAAGGAAATCTGAACCCTCCCTGGCCATGCCGGGGAGGGTGGGTAGGAGGTGTGTGTCAGGAGGGGATCATTGGTGAGTAGGGGAGAGTTTTTGGCCCTGCAGTTGCACGCCTCATCCCTCTTTGTCCTCACCGGCAACAGCGAGCGGCCCTCTGACGCGATGAGCACGTTAATATTGCAGGGGAATTCCATCTGGTGGTAGTTAAAGTCATAATCAACCTTCTGCCACGAGATCAGGTTCCCCAGGGCCGTGACGTTACGCACACCTACACAACAAACACACACAGAAGAAGATCCGGCCTGGTTAGCATTAGCTCAGTCACATCTTACTAACAGTGTCTGCAGGCTGCACATTACCCGCCTCGTTTATCCTCGCAGTGTTTCGTCCCCTCACCTGTTGTGTCCAGCTGTCCCTGCTCCAGATGGGTTTCATCCAGGAAGAGGGAAGTGTTTCTGGCCAGCTGCAGGGCTCCGCTCAATAGCCGATTGGCCACGTAGTCCTTCTTGGGCACAAACCGCATCTGGTTCATGTTCTGGAGGCTCATGCCCAAATAGTACGACTGCAGGGGGGGTGAGGGAAACTTTCAGTGTCTTTTTTAATTTCAAGCATAAATACATAAAATAATGGTTGTTGCTCAGAGTGACATAGTTCACTCACAGACGGCACGAGCTGCTGGATGATCTGGTAGAAGTGTTGAGTGTATGAGGCAGCAGGACAACCACTCAGGTTCATGGCGAACTTGCCAAGTGGGAGAACATCCCGTCTGGCGTATCTACAAGAAAATCAACCACACAGTGAGATGAAGATGCTCCTTCGGCTTTACCACAAAGAAAGCAGTTGCAGGTTGAACTTAACGTACACGCTTGAAATGAGATGCAGGATGAGGTATTCAGCGGCCAGGGCATCTCCCAGAAGGACGTGAGTTAAGTATGTGAGCAGCTCCGCCCTGACGGAGGCCATCTCACTCAGGGTTGAAGATAAAACTGAAGAAGAGGGACAAAGAGTTAAAACAAGTCCCTGCAGCTGCTGCAGGCAAGTGTGCTTTGTAAGACTTACAGTGGAAAACATTTGCTACATTATTCCTCTGGTTTGAAAGCTTTACAAATTAATTTTGACATAAAGGCCTCATTTTTCTGCTTCCCCACACAGCTGTAGGGCGACATGATAATGTGACTAACTGAGGTTAATGTTCAAAAATTGCAGGAGCTGGCTAATGTTTTGCATTTTTAAATTAATGATGGATTTTCTAAATGATTTATTACTTTTCTGATATTTTGATAACATTTTCTGTTGACAAAGCATTTTTCAAAAATAATACATCTACAGAGCTTGTAGAAAGGTGCAAAATGAAAGTATCTCTTTTCCTTCAAAACATTATTATGATGGTGCATCAATGATTTTAAAATGTTTCAAAATGATTGTTTTGTTTATGTTTGTTAGCCAACAGTACAACACCATTGGTACCATGTTGTATCTGAGTTGGCAGTTTGTGGAAAATTTAAAAAACTGATTTCTTTTTTTATATTTTTTACGTAAACCTTACAAACTGATGCAGAGACGTCATGAACCAGTAGCTCATGAACGCACCAGAGCAAAATTGATGAGACGCAACAGTTAAACATCAGCCACTGTTATCCAAGGATGTCATCTCATTTGTCAATAGTTGTCAATAAGATTGAATATTGGCTGCTACTGATGTCTGGTAAATCAGTGTATCCCTACTCAATGTAAAGGTTTTTAATGGCTTTTGACTGAGTTGACATTTTCTCAACTTTTGTAGCAGAGCTGCTGGATTCGTTAGGCATCATGTGTAAACCCAAGTACAGGAACACTGTGTGAGGGCATTTTCTGAGGATTTGCAACTACTGATAATATTCATCATGTATTCCTGTTTTTTTTTTTTTCATAATTGTTTACAGAAATAAACTGAGTGAAATGAGTCTTAACAGTTTTACCAAAAATCGCCCACATTCGATTTCCCATGACACATTTAAACATTGATCTGTTATCTGGGCGGACAACATCAGGCTGTTAAACTAACATTTACTTCCCGCTGAGGGATTAACACACACTTGCAGTTCCAAAAGTGACAACAGGTGTCAAAACAAGCCAGTGTCGGGTCTTATTTAGCAGCACATTATGCAAACTGTGGCTGGACTCATCTACATCTATGTGAAAACAAGTGTGATGCAGAATTTTGTGCCCTTAACAATAATTTACAGCAGGCTTGATAAATATTTCCCTGCATCTCAACTGACCGCATGATCGGTCAGGTTTGGACAACAACATCAGCACCGATTGGTACTATAGCAATAGCCTTCGCTTCAAAAACTGTAAACTGACGTGATTACGCAGTGAAAAAAAGAAGAAGACACATTAGGTTATGAGGCAGCATTTATATTCTGTTTGTCCTTACAGGCACTGTTGTCCTCCAAGGTGGTGGACGGCAGCAGGGGGTTGTTGTGTGGCAGCGGCCTGGCGTAGAGCATGTGGAGGCGAGGAACGAGCGAGGCCGGCGGGCTGTGCACTCTCTGCTCCTCTGCCGTCTCCATGGACTCTGTGGGGTCCAGGATGGACAAGGAGGCGTCTCTGTGAGGAAACGCCAAGAATGAGAACCAAAAACATGCAGATCACCAGCAGAGGGGAATTCTGTCCTGAAACGCGTCTTACTTCTCGTCGGCCAGGGCGCTGAGAGCAGGACTGACAGAGAGGATCCCGAAGACCTCCAGTGTGTCATTCAGTTTGAAGCTGTCCCAGTCCTCGTACACCTGCCAACAACATGAACCTTTTAGCTTCTGTTCATTAAGTCTGCTGATAATGGTTGTTTCATATCTGATATCACCCCTTAGAACGAATGCTTGACATGAGATAAATCATCCACTGAAAACTGTTAACAATCCAGGTTACGGCAATGAAATGAGGCGATAAGGTGCCAAAATCAACTGTTAAACAGTCACAGAAATGAATAAGCCAAGGTTTCTTTTCATCCACCCATTTCCACCTGAGACAGTCGGTACAGCCTGTAGTACATTAAACTGTAAATGAACACTCTTTTTATGCCAGGAGATTAAAAATTAATGATGTGATGTAAATGCTGTTTGCTTCAGTATCTTTGGCCTTATCACTCTCTCATGTTGCTGTTGGGACCGTTTTTTGTTTGCGCCGTCTAACACATGTCAGTGTGTTCAACGTGTTTGCACTTGCATACAACTGTTGAAAGACGCCGATCCACCATCCTGGTCTGATCCACCACTTGCTCTTTAAATTTTCCAACATAGCAGATTTGAAAGAAGTACGTGGTCCTCTAGCTCCTGTGTCTCATTTGAACTTGCCGTAATGTATAGTCAGCCAGTCAGTCAGTCAGTGTCTTTTGTTGTTAAATGGCGGTCGGAAAACTTACTGTTTGGCATGTGGATCAGAATGCTTATACCGTCTCTCTTCAAATGATTGAATGCACTGAACCGTGACATCCGTATCATTAGAGTTTGAGACGAATAAATGAACCGTTACACCCTTATTAGAGACAAAATGCACCTTGACTAGGCAGGACGGGCCCTTCTCTCCCGGTAGGGGGAAGTTGAGGTCGAGATGGGAGGTAGATGCCGTCTGGCTGGAAGGAGCTTCTGTCTCCTGCCGCTTACAGTCACCATTGCCATGCTGTTCTGTGTGACCTTGAGAAGCTGCAGCGAGAGATGCAGTTTGCATTTATGGTTAAAAAAACACACTTGTATTTACATTTATATATTACCTCCCATCCTTCCCAAAATACACTGAATGGACAATGCTTCTGTTTTGCATTCACCCACACATTTGACCATCTTCAGTTAAACAGCAGTTCATACCAGCATGAGGCTCCCTCTGTTTCTGTGGCTGCGTGTCCATGTCGTCCATGTCGTCTTCCTCGTAGCTGCGTTTCTGTCTGGTCGGCGCGTAGGAGGTGGAAGGAACCACTCTTGCTTGGCTACAGCCAGCATAGCTGTGTGACAGAATTAAGGAAAACTAGGGAGCAGCATTCACAAATACTTCAACACAAGCTGCTCTGCAGGAGAGAACACATAATAAAGTCCTGGCTCTGAGGTAGGTATGACATAATCTGGACAAGATGAGGATATCTCTTTCACCCAGGGGTTTTCTCCAGGGATTGGCACGCAGTAGAAAGTCTGTCTCTCTGCAGTCACAGTGTTTCTGGAGTTAAAGTCCACCTGGAGATAAACACACATCGCTATTAGCAAAGCTGAAGCTGAGACAAGGTTTTCAGTGATTTCTTTCGGCAGATTCGGCAGAAGCGGACTTACCCCACATTCTGTCACATCTTTGTACCTCCCACATCGCAACACCTGGGGATAATCAGACAGTCAAATAAGTTGATAATAAAACACTTCATGACATGCAAAAGACATGCACTGCACATATGACAGGGCTGTACTTATGCAAACACATGCACATGAGAGAACAAGGACGCTCTTACTTTGGCGTTCGTCGATGCATCCACCGTCTCATACACTCCCATGTAGAACTCTGGATCGAACATGTCTTGGATTAGACAACGAAACTTCACCAGACTGTTGGGCTTCAGGTAGTGCAGAGGGACATCGTTCAAAGACGGCACCTGCACCAAAATAAAGGCGGTTGTCATTTACAGGTGAGTGCGCTGAAGCCAGCTGTGACACTGATGTTTATAGGTATTACTTTACCCAGGTATGAGCGTCCTTCTCTTTCAGGCGATCCTTGAAGAATCCAACCACTTTCGCCTCCCATCCAGATTTTGGATTGCTCTGGGAGGCAGCTAAAATATCATTAAGAGCATTTATCATTGAAAGTAAAAGAAAATAAATACTCTGACTTTCTGAGAATACCAGGGATTAGATTACCAATAAACTGTTGTTATATTTAGCTAGAACACATTTGATAAAAATGATGACAGAGCAAACATAGAATAAACTAGGGATGTTAATGTTTGATCGTTAAATCGCCATTAATAAACTGTTTAAAAATGTATTAACAGATAATCAGCATACGCACAAATACATCAAAAAATATCTTGCTACAAGTTACAAATACTTGCTTATCAGATATATCAAAATAACATCCAAAATACTGGTATGTTAATCGTTTACTGTTCAAGCAACTTGGTGTTTATTTTATCTGTTCTTTTCATTCCTAATGTAGTCTGCAAAGAGGTTTTTAATAGAAAAACCATTAATATACTGTTAACAATTAACCAATATTTGATTGTTAAGGCAGCCTACTATTGATTAGAGAAATTGCTTAAAATCTCCCTACCACAAACAAAAAACAAAACAATTGTGTGTAACTGTAGTTACATGAGGAAGTTCAAACAATTTAACATTTACATTTAATTTAAATGCATCTTAACAGCTACATATCATCAGTTGGCCAGTATTTTTTGCACTTACAATTGGGTATTATTGTTATTTTTCTTCCTATGACTGTCAAATTAGCATCGGATTTAACTATAATGTAAAAAATAAAGTTGTTTCTTGTCTTAAACCCTTGATGTATAAGTGATTTTTTAAAAATCACATTGATGACTTTTATATAAGCATGTGTGTTTAATCCTGAAGTACTCCAAACTGTATTTCCTGCTTCTGAGAGTGTTTTACTGTAAATAATGGTCAGTGTCAAGTACCAGCTCTCTCCAGTGGTGGATAAAGGAGCTGAACTGTTAATCATTCATGTCTAGACAAAGAAACAGTACAGAAATCCACAACTTCTGAAGCTGTGTTTACAACATAGCTGCTAAATAAACCTATATCCGAGCCAAGCGAGTGTATTTGTTGAATTAATGTGTATTTTTAGAAGACTTTAGGACACTTTAAAGACCCGTGAACGCCTCATCTTGTTATTCTCAGTGTGCTCCCAAGTTTTCAGATCAAACTGCACACCCGGCACTTCCTCTTCTTGTGTGTAAAAGTGATCAGTGGTGTGGGTACAGGCTGCAACAATGCAGCGTTGGCAACTTCAAGACGCAGACACGTTATTTCTCGCCAACTCCGAAGCACAACAAAGGCACAACTAATGTACATGTGATAAGCGAGGTAGTTAGCATGGTTTAGCTAGTTAGCCATACGGCTACCTAGCTAGGTTCACGCGTTAACGATAGCTGTCAGGGAGTGAAGTTCCGGTGTCTCTCTCTTACCAAACATCCCTTCAACAACATCGAGAGGGTTGTTAATCCAGTCGTGAGTGGAAGGCATCCTCGGTCGCTGACAAACGCCTGACGAATATAAAATATATCGAAGTAAAATCTCAGTGAAAACACTATTTTGTCAACTTTCGATCACACGGGGATTGTAGAAGTGAGGGCGGGAAACTTGCGTCACTAGTCAGGGAGCGTTAGTTCGTTTGTTTTGTGGACAGGGACCGACCGGAGCACGGAGGAGTCTGGCGGAGCTATCGCGGCTGGCTCAATTACTCCACATTTTTAGTGCACCTCAACGGGCTGGGTGTTTTCATAATAGTTTAGAAGTGAAAAGAAAACCATTGACTCTTTGTATAACATTACTCTCCATTAAAAATAGCGTTTTCTTATTTTAGCTCCGATGAAGGGATGCACGTCACATTGCAGTGAATCTGTCCGGCCTGTAGGCGGCAGTAGTCAGCGTGACCGTTTGTTTTTTTCCACAACCAACCAACTGCAGTCAAACGTACCTGCGTGGTGTTAGCAGATCTATAAACTACATGTGAGGCTGCTCCGCCGTGCGTGAAGCTGCTATCGATGCTGTACAGCTCAGTGAAGTCTGTGACGGCAGGGCGAAGGCTGGTCGGAGTACTGAGCGTGCACTGCCTGCCTGCTACGTTAGTGGCTACGTGTAATTGTAGGGGAAAATGGCAGATAGAAAAAATAATAATGCTCCCAACACCGGTGCAAATTTACTGTTCAGCGGCGCTCCGGAGTTTAACTTCAATCTGCCTTTCATGCCAGTGAGTCAGGCCACTGGCCCGGCGGTGCTGTCAGGAGGTGAGGCGAAGAACCGGCTGTGGAAATGTCCAAACATCAACCTTAGCTAGCTGTGTCTTTAGCAGGCTAAGCTAGCTAGCTAACCGTTGTCCTGTGCTGCTGTCAGCTGTTTTTATTAGTGGAAATGAAACAGAAACGTTGTGTGTGAGCTGACAGTCGTCCTTCAGACAGGTGGACAGCGTTGTGTTTTGGTCGGACTGTGCCCTGGTTTAATGTGTGGCTACATACAGAGGATGTAAAGAGGATAATATTTTCGATAAAGTGTTTGAAGACAAGTTAAATACTCTACTGGTAGGATTAGCTGTATTTTGCTGTAAACTGGGTTGTATTTAAAATCGTAGCATCCTCAGCCTCAGATGTTGTAATCAGTACTGTAATACTGTTATAGAGAGCTGAAATGATTGGCTGAATTATCAATTAGCTGACAGAAAATGTACAATTCTGATCAGTGATCAACTGCTCAACTCATTTTTCAACAAAAAACTCTAATGTCAGCTTCTTAAATGTGAGGAATTGTTGCTTTTCTCAAGATTATGTAATACTAAATTGAATGTACTTGGTTATTAGACTTTTGGTCAGACAAAATGAGGCTTTTGAAGATATCCACGCCCCCTGTTGTGTTTTAATGTGATAAGTGTTTTGGATCTCACAAATAAATGAGTTCACTGGTCAAATGAAAAAGTCTGACTCTGTTGTTTTTGTTGTTGTTGTTTTTCTGCTTTATTAGATGATTCCACTGATGTCGGAGAAGAAGACAGCTTTCTAGGTCAGATCTCTGGGAATGGACCAGCCCCCTCCACATTCAACTACTTCTCCAACCCCGTAACCACCAGTGACCCGTTCGCATCCATCGGCCAGTCGCCATGCCCTCCGTCGACCCTGTCCGCAGCCCCAACAACAATAGGCCCGGTTTCTGTTCCCAGCAGTGTCAGCATGGCGGCCCCGCCACATCAAGGCCCGCAGATGAACCCTGCTCCAACAGCGTTTGGCAATGCAGTTTACCAGAGCCCTATGGGGCGTCACACTCCTCCCCCCACCACAATGACCCCACCACCTCCCCAGATGCAGCTGCAGAGTCATAACCCGTACCGACACACCCCCACCAGCAGCAGAGCCAGTCCTTATATTCCCGCTCCGGAGGTCCTGCCACCGACACACGCACCTCAGCAGAATCCGTACTCTCTCGGCTCACCGCAACAGACATTCCCGCCATCAGGACCCACATTCACAAAGGTGGATAAAAGCTGACTTTTCAGATCAGTGACTCTGTCAGATTTGTTTGTCAGATACTTAATTAACTCATTCTGTTAGAGAAGTGACTGTTAAAGGAACAGTTCACCCAAAAGTAATTATCTGCTCACCTCCATGTTGATGGAAAGTCGGATGAAGTTTCGTAGTCCACAAAATGTTTCTGGAGCTTCACAGTAAACCAGAGTTACTAACATAAAATGGCTCCAAAGTCGCCGGATGTCCTGTGATACAAAGACGTTATTTACACCCTTTTCTAAGCCAAATTCTTCACTGTAGCTGCTAAGTAAGAGCGTTAGCGTGCAAATCGTCTGAAGCAGCTGCACAAGCTTAACGTGTCTTGGGGTCTCCGGAGACTTGGATTACATCGGACGAGCTGTATGGAGCCATTTTATGTTTTGTTTTTTTCAGCTGGTTGTTTGTTTTATTATTTAAAACTAGTCCCCAGCTACTTCAGTTGTTGAGGAGAGTTCTGAAAGACTGTTTTACTGTGAAGCTCCTGAAATATTTTGTGCACCACGAAACTTCACCTGACTTTGCATCCTCATGGGGGTGACTAGATAATGACTGAATTAAAATTTTTCAGTGAACTTTTCCTTTAATTGCACCATCTACATCCAGTCCTTGTTATAAAAAAGGAATTTGTTTCCTTTCTCTCTTCAGCCTCCTCCTACACATATTCACCCACCTCCACCTCCAGCCAGCACTGCTGGGGGGGCGGTTGTTCCTGCTGGTCCCATGATGCAATACAACTACAATGTCTATGAGCCAGTCCAGCCTCACTGGTTCTTCTGCAAGCAAGTGGAGTCAAAGTGCGTCTGGCTTCCTTTCAGCATCATTGACTCTCTTCAGCTGGAGGAGACGTATAACTCTGGTACGATCCCTGACTGTACATGCTAATTTGTGAACGCAGTGACACTGTGATCCTCTCTAACGTTTTTGTGGGGGCGTTTTCTTCTTCCAGTTCAACCAGACCCAGAAAATGTGATCGTACGCACAGATGGAGGGCGATACGACGTGCAGCTCTATGACCGCATACGGACTGCGGTGTTCTGGGAGGAGGAGCCCACAGAGGTCCGCCGCTGCTCGTGGTTCTACAAAGGAGATACAGATAGTCGCTTTATTCCTTACTCTGAGGAGTTCAGTGACAAGCTGGAGGTTTGTCTCACTGCTACATTTGACCAGAAATAGATGTGTTGAGTGTGAGTCAAATATGCATATTTTTCATCTATTTCTGCAAATGTTTTTGTAAATCAGTGTTTATTCTTGTGTCTTTCAGTCAGAATATAAGAAAGCTGTATCTACCAACCAGTGGCACCGTAGACTGGAGTTCCCGTCGGGGGAGACCATTGTCATGCACAATCCGAAGGTAAACTCTGGTCCGATCAGTGTTAAGTGTTGATTAACCCCATTAGTTTGATGTAAACACGTTCTGTTTGCCTCTGTAGGTGATCGTGCAGTTCCAGCCCTCCTCCATGCCAGATGAGTGGGGCACAACTCAGGACGGGCAGACCAGGCCCAGAGTGGTGAAGAGAGGCATTGACGATGACCTTGATGAAGTGCCTGATGGTAGTCAAGTTAATTTAATCTAAGTTTGGGCACATATGGGGGAAACAAACAGCATGAAAGTCAGCTTGTCATCGTAGACAAGAAGCTCATTGATCCGAGCAGAAAGCTCAGATAGTTGCAGAGTATTTTTAGGACTCTATGAAGTGAGTCACTCATTATAAAAGACATTAGAGGAAGTGCCAGCCATTATAATCTGTTTGATGAGGGAAATGAGTCAGATTTAGCTGTGTGATTCATTTTAATATCTAATTTTTAACGTAATGAAGCTTAATGATTATTTAACAGTCTGATTATAACTGCATGTTAATCAGTGATGATCAGTGACTAAAGTAAAATCAAGGCTCTTCTTCCAGGTGAGCTCCCCAAGGTGGATCATCTCGTCTTCATGGTTCATGGAATCGGTCCTGTGTGTGACCTGAGGTTCAGGAGCATGGTCGAGTGTGGTGAGCAGCATACAATCGTGCCGTTTTGCCAGTGTCAGTGTAAACTCCATGGTGACCTTACTTATAAAATAAACTGTACGAATCCATGTCCTTTCAGTGGACGACTTCCGCAGTGTGTCACTGAAGCTGCTGCAGAGTCACTTTAAGAAACCGCTGGAAGAGCACGCCCTCAGCAGGGTGGAGTTCCTCCCCGTCCAGTGGCACACGGCTCTACATGGTGATGCAACGGGGGTGGACAGGTGAGGAGAGGCAGGTTTACACCAACTGTGGAAGGAAGTCTCAATGTCTTCAATTAAATGATTCAAATCACAAATACATAGAATGAATCCATTAGGTCCAGACATCCTAACTCAAAGTTATCCACTAATTATACAAAAGATATTTTTGTTTTTTTGTTTTTTTACATTTTTCTGTGTCTCAATACTTTCTTAATTTTCCTACCCTGTCTGTGATTTTCATCTCTAAGCACATTTATTGCTACTGATCTTCAAATAAAGGCCACACAAACATAGTTTCAGTTTTAAAAAAAGGCTCAGTAACTTCCTTAAACAGCTGCCTGCTGTCGTTTTTAGCCAACATTATTCAAACAAGAAGAAATAGTAAATTTGTTTGGGGCTATTTTCAGCTGCGGATGAATACTTATTTGATACTCTGCTGACTGTTTTTAGCAGCTGGTTGATGTTTGTGGTGTGACTCAAAACAAACTTCAGTGTGTGTTCATAGAAATGAAGGAACATGTCGCCCAGTGCAACAAAGTGGCTCATTGTTGAGTTTTGGACCTAAATAGAGGTCTATGGCACAGTTTGGTCACACAGACAACACGTCAGGAGATTAATTCATTGTTGAGTTCAGTTTTTTCAGGGGATTTATTTAGAATAAGAAAAAAAATCTAAAAACCATCTAACTTGTGTTTTAACAGACTTAATTAATCATAGATGTATTTTTTATTTCTCTTTGTAGGAGGATAAAGAAGATTACTTTGCCAAGCACTGGACGTTTACGTCACTTTACAAACGAGACGTTGTTAGATGTGCTTTTCTACAACAGTCCCACCTACTGCCAGACCATCATGGACACAGTTGCCCAAGAGATTAACAGACTTTACGCCCTGTTCATGATGAGGAACCCAGACTACAAAGGAAACATATCAGTGTGTGGACACAGTTTAGGTAATAAACCAGTTGATAAGCTTCTGCTCCACTGGCTGTTTGTCCTTTTATATTTCATCCAGACTGGACTGTTTCTCTTCTGTACTCGCAGGTTCACTGATTCTGTTCGACCTGTTGTCAAATCAGAAGAATGGATCTCCTGCACTGGCCAAGCCGATCATACCCGCTGCTAATGGAGAAGCCAAACAGGTCATACACCAGATAATTCACATTACATTACTTATGAATTGATCAAAATGTTTTAGTTCTTTGGCATACAGACATGCATAATGGATCATTTAAAAAATAATGTTGCAGTGCAAAATTGTAAATTCTCCCTCTCACATCAGGTGGCAGCCCCCATTACACAGACAAATAATGCTGTCACGCCTCCAGCTGTGGAAGAGGAGCCCAAAGAAGACGGGGAAGAGTTTGAGGATCTTTCTGCTATGCTGGAACATCTGGGCTTGTCTGAGTACAAGAGTACCTTCGACGAGGAGAAGATTGACGAAGAATCTTTTGTAAGAATAAAAGCCTCTTTTGCTTATTGTAAACCTTTAAAGTTTTACCTCAAATTAATAAGTCCAGGGGGGTTTTGGTCAAAAAAAGCCCAGCAATGCAATGTAAGACAAAAATATACTGGTATGTTTGAGAACTAAATATAGTAAAAATGCTAATTGCTTAAATCCAGGAAGTAATTAAACAACTTTGACTTTTACATTGTCATTCTTTGCATATCAGTTTTATAAGATAGTTGGTGCTGGTTCAGTCTGTCCCTTTCTCACATTCTTTCAGCTCATGTGCACAGTCGAGGACCTGAAAGAGATGGGAATCCCGCTTGGTCCCAGGAAAAAGATTGCCAAGTTTGTTAAAGAAAGAGTGAGTAAGCAGGTACGTGTGTCTCTTATCTACCTGTGAGGCTTGCAAATCGACGACAATGATGAAGTAACTAACACAGTCTTTGTCCTCGTTTTATGTACACAGGCTGCACGCCAGGCAGCCCAGGAGAAGAAAGCGGAGGTAAAAGAGGTCAGTCAGGTTGCAGCGCCTCCGCAGGCAGTTGAAACTCCTCCTGATCCCTCTGAAATGAAGCTTCCAGTGGGCAACAGCGTCTCCTCCATCCATGTGAACTACAACTACTTTGAAGTTGGCACTGGACAGGTGAATGTGACTGAGAAAGCCGATGAAGCTGATTCGAAAATCTGACTTGACATTAGACAGTACGTTTATTTATGTGTTGCTCTGCAGGTGTCAGTGGTCTACCATGCTCTGGACTTCGAGCCAGTGAATTTCTTTGCCTTGGGTTCTCCGATTGGCATGTTCCTGACAGTCCGAGGGCTGGAAAAGATTGAAGAGACGTACCAGCTGCCCACGTGCAGCGGATTCTTCAACATTTACCATCCGGTATGCAACCTGCACATCCTGAAGGAACCACTGCTAATTAAGCTACAGATGCCCAAAAGTTATCTACCTACTTGGCTTGTTTTTATTGTTTGTGATTGAAGATCTGTAAATATCATTGTAACGTACAAAGTACTAATTCAGTCACAGTTTAATTCGTAACATTAGTCACATAAACATAGTAATTTCCCCTTTAACCCCACATGCCCACACCTGAGTTAACACAAACACGGTATCTAAAAGTGTAATCAAAGTGAGATGAAAGCAGTAAAGCTGAGTCATTTTATGCATTACTATCTGATGGCTTCATCAATGACTCATTTTCTTTCAGTTGGACCCAGTGGCGTACAGGATTGAGCCCATGATATTACCAGACGTGGACCTGAAGCCTGTTTTGATCCCACATCACAAAGGAAGGAAGAGGCTTCACCTCGGTACAACACTCACTGATCACCAACAGAGCTGCAAGGATTAAATGACTAGTCGTCAATTATTAAATTACTCACCAGCTATTTTGATGATCAATTGATCGGTTCACATAATTTAAATATAAAAGATTCACAAAAATTCCAGAACATTTTCTGGTTCCTTTACTTCTCTATGATGGTAAAGTGAATATCTCTGGGTGGTGGACAAAACAAGACATTTGAGGGCATCATCTTAGGCTTTGGGAAACACTGATTGACATATTCAGCAGTTTTCTAAGATTTCATCAACAATCATCTAATAGTTAAATCTAGAAAACAATCGCCAGATTAATCAGCCTTGGAAATAATCATTAGTTACCCTAACCTCCTTTAAAGTGTAAGTTAAAACTAAATGCAGTTCCATGTCAAGAGCCTAAACTGGCTTCGGTTTCTAGTGTCACTGCATGATGTGTCCTCAGCTCTCTGCCCTTAATGGGTGTGGTGGCAAAATACAAAGACTCTGTTCTTACACTGAACTTGCTGTGGTGAAGTAAACCAGACTAAACAGTGATTTTTCTGTTGCTTTTGCAGAAAAATGTAAGCTGAAGGCCAAAATGAACTTTTTCTTGCTAGACTAAAATGTTGACATTAAGGACAATTCGTGTTATTTTTTGTTGCTTGATTTGAGGACAAATAGATGTGCAACAATTGGTTAAGCAAAATAATTGTATATGTAAAAAATGTTAGTTATGCATCATGTTGGAATGCCAGACACGTTTTAGTTCTAGTTAAAGAAAACCTTTTATCAGTTACATGAGAAAAGCTTTTTGTAATGGATCTCTTTGTGTTTCAGAGCTGAAGGAGAGTCTCACCAGGATGGGTTCTGACCTGAAGCAAGGTTTTATCAGCTCCCTGAGGACTGCCTGGCAGACACTCAACGAGTTCGCTCGCGCTCACACTGCGTCTGCCCAGCTTCAGGCTGAGCTGGCCATCGTAGCCAATCAGATCGAAGAGCAGGAGAAGCAGGCGCAGGAAGGTGAGTTTCTCTGACTGTTCTATCAAGTATTTTCCGTATTGTGTGAGATTTATAACTCCATTCTGGTTTGTCACAGAGCATAAAATCCCTGAGAGCCCGGAGCCACAGAGAGAAGAGGAGCCTCAGGTGAAGATAGGGATGCTGAATGGGGGAAATCGCATCGACTATGTCCTGCAGGAGAAGCCCATTGAGAGCTTCAACGAGTACCTGTTTGCCCTCCAGAGTCATCTCTGCTACTGGTACGGAGAACTTCACTTCATTCAAAATAATTGCAATATGTTTTTACCGTATCGTGCAGCCCTACTTTATGGTAAACCAATAATCTGTAAGACCCTGAAACCAAAGCATCTAAATACAATTCAGCCAGCATTAATTTTATTCTTTACATCTCGACAAGTTCAACTCACACTTGTTGTGTCTTGTGTTGTTTTGCAGGGAATCTGAAGACACAGCTCTGCTTCTTCTCAAAGAGATCTACAAGTCCATGGGGATCCATCCAGAACAGTTAGCACATTAATACAATGAAGTACCCAAGATGAAGATAAGCTTGTCTGAAACGTTCCCATTGATTTTATTTCATGTCAGTTCTCCTGGATTTTGATTATGCTTTTTCTTTTTTTCCTCTTTTATTTTCTATTCATGTAGTTTATTGTATGCAGATGAATAATACACTTGTATTATGCCATTTGTCTTAAATTAAGAAGCATACAAGTGAGCCAGAAGACACTTGACAAGTTTGATATTACATTTTTATAGAATAAATTATAGAACTGGTCGAGTTTACTGAAAATATGTATCATCAAATCAAATGCTAACATGAGAAATGACACAGTTAATGCAGCCTTCTTTAAGTTTTATTTCATGGCCAAAATGTCAAAATAAATCATTTCCTTGCACAGTTACTCTCTGATTGAACTGTTGTGTACTGCTGGGAGGAAGACGTGGAACATTTCTCCTGCGGGGTGAGGAGACTGTTGTACTATCTACAAAAAGCTGTAATATCTGCAAAAACATTGGTTAAAAATAATTACAGTACATGATGAGATGCAAGAATAACCTGCTTTCATTGTGAGAAAAATAAAGCACTTCTTGCCTGCTCTATTTAGCGCTTTAACAGCTGTATGCATTAACATTACGCCTCTGGCCTCTGACTGAACCTTTCTGGCTTAAACGTCCTCTCTCATTATGAGATGGAGTAAAATCATCAGGCCTACAGCTGTTGACACATCTTGAAAACAATCTCTTCATATCACTTTAAGCATGTAGGCACATACGACAAAGTATTCAACTCACACGTATGAAACAAAGAAACATTAGAAAAGTATTTACAAGAGTGGCTGTAACATTCAATCTCAGTCCAGTATTAGGAATCATAGTGCTGCGAGTGATTCTCACATGACAAATCTTTTGTTATTTAAACAATAATACTGGTCCAACACAGACCTGATATCATAGCGCTGCATGCTATAAGCACATCTTTTGCTCCTGGCTTTTAAACTATTTCTTCAACATGCTTCTCTGTTCACTGATCACTTTGTAAATTTCACCAGCAAAGGAAGATAGTCTGTGACTGTCACATAAAACACAAAAAGGTCCCTTTTTTGAAACAATCTATAAATATATTACTAACATAACAGTATGGCTCCATACAAAACTGCCAATAAACTGGAAATTGTTAAAGAATGTAAATTGCTTTGATCCTCAACTTTGCAGACAACTGGGAACCAATAGAAACATAGTGTTTGTTGTGGGGTCAACATTTTAAGAAAGGGCAACTTTCTCGATTTCCTTTTGTCACCAGTAAATAAATAATTCTCTAGTTGGACTTGTTACCCCTATGTTACTGTTATTTTTTTCTATTATAAAGCCACCTTAAACATTGACAGCATGTTGGATTTGATCCTTCGAACAAGAAATCATCTGAAATGTACTGGCTGAGGTCACATTCAGCAGTGAAAGGTAGTTTAAGGTATACTATGCAGGAGTTGTTGGTTACTGTTTGTAAACAACATTCACACTTCGAGCTCAACACCGTCTCGTCTTTAGTGCTATTCTCTTTTTACTCTCATTTTTTAAACCAGCTTGATCTGCTCTGTTTCGCCTTGCTATGTTTGCATTTATTTGGTGCGATGTCCGCCATTTTGTAGCGTCGTCTTTGATGCATGCTGCTTACGATGCTGTACCTGGTCGCTACCTTTTTCTGAAGTCCCGACCTCCCCTGCGCGCTGTTATTGCATTAAAAGTTGCAGCCAAGAAAGCTCCCCAACACAACAAAATAATAAGAAAATACAGGAATAAGTGATGACTGAGAGGAATTACTTCTGTATGAGTCTATACATTGCAGAGCTCAAGGGTGCAGATGCGCCCAAACATCGCTCAAGTGCGACTGAATATTTACATTGGTTGCACCGGTGTGCCTGAAATTTAGCAGGTCTGATATAAAAAAGATGTAGCCTACAAAAACTGTTTGAGGTTATGTGCTTTGATTTAAATGAAGAAAAACATGGATCTGCACCTTTAAACCTATTTACACTCATTTACATAATGTGTTAAGAAATCTAATTAACACGTTTTATCGGGCGCAACTAAATTATGTGCTGGTGCAGTTCAATGAAAAAGTAAGTCGCACCAGTGCCACCAGTGTAAAAGGTTAGTCTGGAGCCATACATTGTTTTGAGAAACATCCTGCGTAGTATACCTTTAAGCAGCAGAGAAGGTGAAAATGGTTAAGAGACTGATTGCAGGTCAGGCGCTGTGTTTGAAGAAGATATGATGGCTTAATGAGAAGCTTCCCCAGATAATAACGACATGCTTACTGAATTGATTTCATTACGTATAAAACACAATGTCAACCTTACCCCAAGAGACATATTACCTGTTTTACATTTGTGAGTTTTCCTTCAGCAGGTTACCAATTTGATTTTTTCTCTTGTGTTTGATTCTGCTGCAGCTCTTCAATAAGACTTGTACCATGTTGTGAAGCTTCACATTGATCAATGTTCGTTTTTGTACATTCATTTGTCTACAGCTGTGCGGTGAAATGCAGAAGGATCCATGTAAACATGTCTTTGCTGTAGTGCGTTAATAATGCCAGCACCTCGCAGTCTTCACGTTGGAATGATGTTTGAGGCTTTGCTCACTCCTCTGTTTTGCTCTGAGTCTTGAAGGCCTGCTTGCGTAGGTGAGTCTCGATCTCCTCGCGGAAAACCAACATGCCCAGGTGAGAGTGGGAGGCCTCGTTCATGGCTTTGGACTGGATGCACATGCGGTACTGCTCGGGCGTCAGCTCGTCTGCACACTGCTTCTCGTGCCACAGGTGGAAGAGACTGGACACTGGTGTCCGCGTCACTATCAGGTCGCTTCGAAGATACTTCCTGTACAGGTGGACGTCTTCCACACCCCAGCCTTTGACTTCAAGATCAAACCCACCTGGAGGAATAAATTCAATTTGTCAGCCAACAGCATCAGTTGTTTGAGTACATAAATAATACGCACCATGAAGTGATCAGTGCTTACCAATATTTAGGAAATCAGAGCGATACTGACACGTCATCCCAAAACCAAAGTCTCTCCAGAATCCAGCATCTTTTTTGTGAATCTATTTGAAAGAAATGAAACACATTTAAATGTCATGTAGACCCCTTCCACTCGAAAATGTGTTTTGCTTTTTGTTCACTTCACTCGGGTGTTTGAGCTCCACTATGCAGAGTGATGTATGAACAGAGTTTGACGCAAGAAGGCTGTTTTCACTTTCATCTGCTGGACGGGAACGCTCCTCTGTGCTCGCTTCAAATCGGAGTTCAAGATGTGGACGTAAAAGATGATTTTGTGACATCACAGCTAGTTAAGAAGCCAATCATGGTCCAATAAGCAACTTGTACAAGTGTGACATGGACAAATAAACCTACACTGCACATACTGTATACTGAGAAAGACTTTTCAGTGAGGTGGGAGACATCTTGCATCCAGCAGTTAAACTTTTGAAAAGTCCAATTTTTGCATAATCTGGATTTCTTGGTGTGAGAAAAGACATACTTTTAAAAACTGTTAACAGGTCATTGAACTTCTTTGTGGAAAATCCATATTAGACAGTAATTATCATTTCCATCAGAAGCCTTTTATATCTCAAAACGTGCCTGGAGGTGATCTTTAAAGTACAGAGATTTAAATCATCTTCCCAATATCATTCAGAGCTGAATGTGAACTTTCAGTCCTCACCAGTTGGAGTTCAATGGGTGGAGCCAGCTCCAAATTTCCATAGACTATGGCAGGATTGTACAGACTGAACACCACTGGATAGAAGACTTTTTTATCTACAAAACAAATAGTCAAGCAAAAATTAGTACATTTATGACACATTTGCTGTATTAATAATTAATTAAAACAAATCTGGGCAATAAAATGTAAAAGCCTACTTGGAGCGGTGTGGAGACGACAGGTGTTGAGGAACTCCAGAGTAAAATGGATGTCAACGTCACAAAAAAACATTAAGACGTCGCCTTTCTTCCAGGCGTGGGCTCCGATATCCAGACCCCGACCTCGTGAAAACTCCTCGTCCACTGGGATCAGAGTGTAGTTGGAGAAGCTCTCCTCCCTGGAAAAACAACAAAATGCAGTAGATTGGAATTCATATGACACATTTACCACAAAACCAGCACAGGATATATCAAAAGCTCTCTCTCAGTCATAAACGGACAGACCTGGACATTTTTTCCAATGATGTCTTCACTTCCTCTAGGCCTTCCTGGCCAAAGTAAACCACTGTGAGATGCACTCGTCTGTCCTGCTGTACGCACACCTCCCTAAAAACAAATATTTCGTCATATCAAATGAATCACAAGAACAATATGGCTGTATCGTATTGCGCAATAGTGTTGGAAACCAGACTAACGTGTGTACTGAATGCACATTTGAAGTGAACATGCTGGATCGTGTCGAGCAAACAATGACAATGGTTTATTCTCACCTGAAGTTGTGTAAGAACTGTGAGAATGTTTCTACTCTGCCCGCCAGCGGCACAATGATGTTTATAATCATTCCTGATGTTTCTACAGATGTGCTCCTGACTTTCATTAGAGGACCGAATGGCCTGAAGAGCGTGACGTGACGAAAGCTGCTGGAATCTTCTTTGGCAAAGAAGAGCTCGTAAAGGGTCCCTTTGTCTCGCTCCGTCCTGTACAGTCCTGAGGAATAAAATATGAGAGACAGTGCTCCACTGAGAAAACATGCAGATACAGTCATTCATTAGTCTGCTGTCGGGTAGATCTAACCTTCAGTAAAGTGACCCTCTGTGTAGGTTTGTCTCTGCATCGGCACATCTTCCTCCACGCCATCCTCCTCATCCGGGTTGTTGATGATGTCCAGCGCAGCCTCGATGACCTCCACCAGTTCATCCCTGCGGTCTTTGCGGACAGGCTTCTCCTCTGGGTGCCGCGTCAGCCCCATCTCCAGCTGATACACCTTGGACGAGGTGAAACTCTCAAAAGGCACCAGGGCATACTCACTGGGGAGACGCGCCCCTGTGTTGACCTCGGCCTTATCGATCTGAGAGTGCAGGTAATCCAGCAGATCTCCCGGCTCTTGGTCTTTATTCTCGGCAAGGCCCTGCACCCCGGGGAGCTCCTTCTTGTCCTGCAGGAGCTTTAGCTTTTCACTCATTTCCTGCAGCTCCTGCTTGAGCTGCGCAATCTGGCGCTTGAGACTGGCGGCACGGTTCAGGTGGCGCTCTTCCTGCTCCTGCAGCAGGGCCTGGTAGTACTCTTTCCCATAGCTCTCCCCTGCGAGGCCGGGCAGGGCCAGGCTGACGTCTGCTGGAGGGGTGCACTCCAGCAGGTACGCAAACAGCAGCAGCACCAGCAGCAGGAAGAGGCCCAGGTAGAGCCAGCGGACCCGGCCCTGGAGCGGCAACCCCCGCCTGGGCATCACGCTCACATAAAAGCTATAGCTGGCAAGTCTGCATTCCCTTTCCCCTCTTATCACATGACATACAATGTGCGTCTGCACATCATCTTAGAGGTTTGGAAAGGCGTTTATGTCATTGTGAAGGTCTTGTTTCTTGGCTCCAATCTATCAGTGTCTTCATTTATCTGTCCTGTGTAAATCCATTCGATGATCATCTAGAGATTATAATAAAATAAAAATATTTTACAATACAGGGAGTCATTTGTGAATCTGTTTTTTTGATCAATAGCTTTGGTTCAGATAAAAACACTGGGGATCAGCATTTTATCAGACAATAACAAATGATAATACAACATTGTGTTAACTCAAGCAAACCTGAGTAATTAACCAACTTCAATTTCAATCAATCACTGAATTAAATATTTTTCTGTAACAACATATTCTTAATGTGTCCAACTGCTCCGAAGATTTTAAATTTTAATGATTTACTTTGAAATGAAACAGTGAATTAGCTGCACCTGGAGAGCTAGCACACTGCAGCTAGCTCTCAGCTAAACAACAGCACAGAGGAAAACTGGTGGGCGAGCTCCACAGCAAGCTACTGGAGATCGACTTCCGGCCGAACTGCCTCCTTTTCAAAATAAAAGCACCGCCCTATCCACAGCAGGTACATGTGAAATAAAGGATTCAACATTGAGCCAAAATATATTAAAAAGCCAAAGTAAAAGGTTGTTTTCCTGATTGTCTTTCTCATTTATAGGCTAAAGTCTTTTACACATCTGTTTTTGTTGTTTTTTCAGTCCTAACTCAAGGCAGGAATTCTCAGTGTTTCTGCTCGTGGAGCTTTTTCACCTCATCTTACCCAACACATACCACGCACAATCGTTTCTTAAAGGTCACACAGTAAAAACCAACAGCTCCAACCCTAAGCACACAAAGTAAAGCTGTTTTTCTATCCTGACAAATAGCATTCACCTGGCCTCATAGGTGTAAATCAGCTTCAAGACAGCTATAATGAAAACCAGCAGGACTCCGAGTCTGAAGGGCCAGAACTGAAAACCACGGCTCTAATACTAAAAGAGATGGTAGTTATCGGACCTTTTCTACGCTGCTTGACGGAAAAGAGCATGTTTTGTTCCCTAAACACTTTTCCTAACAGATACAACTTTGTTTCCCTCTCGAAAATGAGTTTCATGATCATACCACACAGAGATCCAGCAGTTTAATGTCAACTTGTCAAAAAGCTAATATAAATGCTTAGTAAAACATGACTGTAGACATTTTTAAGATCACAACTAATTACCATGGGGCCATTCTGCAGATTATGTCTAAAGGTTTGGAAAAACAGTAGCCAATAAAACTGTACTGAGAACTGTTTGTTGGACATTTTTTATGTAGATTTGGATCTGTGGAGGGGCCACAACAACAAAAAAAGGAACTCATGTTGTGTTGGATGTGCATATTTGCACCAAAATACAGATCACACAAACAGATATATGACTTAGCAAGTGTAAAGTTCAGTAGAGTTCAATTAATAAGAGCAACAAAGCACAGCATGCTTTTGGTCTGCAACGTAATGTTCATACTGAACCACTTGGGAGGATTTCTGATTCGTAATGTAAGTATCATTCAATATTAAGCTCAAGTAATTTTGCCACTTGTAAAGCCACACATCACTTGTAGGATCTGCTCACTCAGCATTCACATGAAACTCCTGCTGGTCACAACTTTGACAACAGATAATAGACAACCTAACAGATTCTATCTCACCTTTGTCTTTTTTCTTGTTGACGAGGATGAAGATAAAAATAAACACATCACAACTGAAACCTGCAGTACAAGTTTCACATTGATATGAATGCCTTGGCATGAATACCTCACATTCATGCATCAACAGGGACTCGCAAATTGCAGTGAATTTACTTAATTGTTAGTAGAGAACTGGACTACTCAAACAGAAGAAAGTGTGTTGTGTAGACATTTCTCATTTCAACATGTCATTAAAATGATCTTATTTGGTTCCTTTTGTGAAAAAAAACCCAAAACTGTCCTGTTGCTTGTTAATAAGAACAACAGTGAGTTTTTATTGAAGTTTGGCATTTAAATTGTGGCATACATATATTTTTGCCACGTTGTTGTAGCTCCTCAAGCACACTGCTGTTCAAAGTGTGATATCTTGTCCTTTTGCATGTCGTGTACACTTACTTTGAAATACCGAAACCGGATATTGGCACGGTTCTTCAGCGAGCTTAGCGATATTCGGAGCTTCACTCCGCTTTGAGGTTATTTTCTTATCTGTTAGAGAGCCGACCGGACAGTCACAGTAGTATCAAACCAACTACTCACCTAACGCCATCTTTGTCCATTTCTGCCTGAGCTCACAGCAGCTGGTTTAGTACAGATCCAGCGGCAGCAGGCTGCCTGTGTTGCAAAATGCCACGGAGCAAAGAGAAAAGAGTGGGTCGTAGTCTACTTCCGGCCAACGACTAGCCAATGGGAGCTTTGCTAGCGAGTGTCGTCATCGAACACGCTGGTGGTCTTTATTAATAATAATAACTAATTATTATTATTTAATTATTTATTTTTGTTATTTTTTGTATTATTATTATTATTATTATTATTATTATTATTATTATTGAACGATTGTTAAGAATATGTATACTCCACTATATTTTTATATTTTATTACTTTGTACATATTTACAAGATTGGTTTAATCATTTAAATTACTTTATTATGTGAGTACTTTCACAAGTCATAATCCCATAGATGTTTTTTCCTACTTTTTTATGAATATTTTTGGTCCTGTCTTGTGTGTCTCTATCCTAAGTGGTGAAGCAAACCTCTTATCTGTGATGATACACTAGCTGACAACTCTGAATTGAATTACCACTCTGGACTGGAGACAGATCAATTGTTTAATGTTCATGGGCTCTGTTATCACTATGGTGCATAAAGTAAACCAGGAAATGTTCCCACGAGGTTCTATTTTTAGTCATTTATTCATTTCCTTTATTAATACCCATTAAGGGTGGCAGGAGTCTGGAGCCCATCCCAGCACTCATTATGTGGAAAGCACTGAGACACCATGGACAGGCCACCAGTCTGTCACAGAGCCATTTTAATCAATACGTTAAACAAATGTTCACTTTATTCTTTCTTTTCCTTTCTTTCTTTCTATTCAGACGTAATATTTCAGTAAAACTGTGAATTTAAGAGAGTTTACCTGTTGTCGGCACATCAAAATTACAGAACGTGGTCAAAATCCTGATAGTGGAAGAGATGAAGGGGTGACGGTTAAGTTTTGAAGTGTATATTTTAATCTTACAAGAATCCTACATCCTCAAAACAACATCAATCTACTTAAGGCAAAACTCAACCTGAAGTTCTCTCTCATATACAACGAAACAAACTGGCTGTTGAATCTTATGCTTCAGTTAGAACAAAATTACACTGAAACACAAATCTTTGCCTCTAAAACTTAAAACTTTATCAGTTTTTTCAACATCAGATATTTGCTAACAGTCAAAACAAGAGTGGAGCTCAGACTTGAGACTCAGTGGAAATGGAAAAGGCACACAAAATTTGCATTATTTCGCAACATTGAATCTTTACACATGAAATGGCTTCTGTGGACAAACGCTTCCCAGGCCACTACTGCAAATATTTGATAATAATCTAACTGCAAACATTTCTTAAAACTGGAGTGTATGATTAACAAATCATTTATGAAGGTGAACTGAGGCCAAACATTATATTGTAATGTTATAAAAATATTAATTTATGTGAGCCACCAAACACAAGTTGTATCTTGTACATTGTAAAAAAAATCAACAAATAAAAGGCGTACTATCTAATCTCAGAGACATGAGGTGAACAGACATACTGCACATTTTTAATGTTTATTATTAATTGGAACATAATCAAATAATAACAATGTAGCAATGATAACACTCATTAGTTTACATAATCATACTTTTTCCACAAAGATTGCCATTACAGTGAATCAAAAAGTGAACTGTAGTCTGACACGGGACATGGTCACAATCTACATTAAGCCTCATGTCCTTTACACTGGAGTAGCACTCGCTAGTTGATATTTTTCATGTAAAAAAAACAAAAACAAAACAAAAACAAAACACGAACAAAAGCGTGAAAACTGTTCACTGAACATGTCTGCGTTACTTTTCTTTGGCAAGAACAGTTTTGAAACATCTTGTGGGAGAAACACAAAATGGGTCTTTGACAGTTTGAGGAGCACAATCCTCTTAAGTAGAAACTTTACATTTCCAGAACAAGTTCAGCATTTCTGCTTTTGTCCTCTCAGTCCCAGCTGTCTACAACAGGTGATGGTAAAGACGTCCCCTTTAATTCCTGGGCTGGAACAAGATCTTCACAGTCGCACATTAACAATTGGAGGCTATTGTAGAAGCGGCACAGGCACTTAAAAGACATTGACACTGGCATACAATCTGGTACAATAGTCATGCAGTGGTACAACTTGGCCAACATGACCCGTGAGGTAATAATTAACATACTGAAGAGCTGAATGAAGCGTGGTCTATATTGATCCAGCCGCTTTTGCAGCAAAAAGACCCCAGTTTTAAAATGTTGAATACCCGTGCAACAGAAAGAAAAGGGAACCAACTTTAGCATCAGATTGTATATGTACAGTCTTTTAGAAATATACACATCTACCAATTAGTCATCTTTTCTACAGTGTTGGCTTGTCTTTAGCTATCAAGCTTGTCCACAGCTTTTGCGGGTGAAGGCAAAGCCATCCAGTTTGCATAAACACTATCATTGGCATATCTTGTAAAGACTGGGTTAGTGGCATCATGTCTGTTGAGCGGTACCGGGCTCTTCTCGGGCCAGTTGGGGTATGACATGCCTAAAAACGAGAACATATCATTTTTCTGCACTCAGTGAAAGGTAAACAGCGTGCAGACAGTAAGGCTCTCAAATCAAACTCTGTAGTGCCTGCCTCTGATTTGACTCTCAGAGGTGTAAAGTTATGGCTTGTAAGTGAAATATCATATAGTTTAATGTATCATGGCTATAATGTTGCTTATGCGCCTATATTTGACATATGGCTTCAGAAATGCAGATACACAACAAGTAACTAGTCTATTATGTTCTTTACTTTTAATCGACGTCACCTGAGAGTTACGTTCAAAAGCCTTACTGTGTCTCTGTTCAGCATTGTGAAATCATCATAGATTAATAGCTAATATACATTAGAAAGTCAGGAGATTTAAGACAATCTGGAATTAAAAAACAACAGTGAGTGATTGATGAAGCGAGGACCTGTTTCAAATGTTACACACTGTTTCTTCCAATGCAAACAAATAATGGAGTGATGACAATGGAGATGTCATGGAGTGGAAGAATGGACTATCTACAAATAAGATGCAGATGAAGCATGAGTATGAGCAGTGCCAAATAAATTAGAATGAAGGGTATATTCAATATTTACAAATGTTTTTTGGTCAGCATTCATGTACATTCGAAGCAGGTCCAAAGAAAAACAAAACAGTCAAGACACAAGATCTTTTTTTTTTTCACTGAGCCTCTCATTTACGATGAAATGGGAGATATGTCAGCATTAATCAGCGAAAGGCATGCCTAGATCACAGTCACACACACTCGACTACGGAAAAAAGCCAATCACAAGTTGCCAAAAAAGAGAGCTTGTGTTGTGTGTCCTGTTTCTAAAATCTAGTAAATGCGTGGGAGATTCTACCATAGAGCTTGTTTTCAATCCATGTGGAGGGGAGGGTTCGAGGGAGAGGGGCGTTATTACAGTCCACTAGTGGTGTGTCCTCTTCAGAGAGGGCGTCGTCGTACAGCAGGGCATCAGCTGGCGTGGACGCCGCCAGGTCCAGGTAATCCTGACAAGAGCAGATGAAGGTGCGATTAGGCTGATTACTGAGGAGAGGAGTCGCAGCACGCTAAGCCTGCTAATGCTAAAGGACAGACAAATGCAGTGCAGTGCAGGCAAATGTCTTTTCTTTCCAGTCATTACATCAAGTGACATGCCCCGCTACCTCCTGTGAAGAGGGAGCCATCTATACTCTGAGATGTCTGCATTCCCTTGTCCTTAAATGCTCTATATTTAGCATCACTTCAACAGCAGGAGGCTTACTGGTATGCTCTGTGATTACGCTGCCCAAGGCCACATTTAAGGACTGCTCCTCTAACGCTAATTATGGTATCTAAAGCGTTTCGGAAGAGTGGCAGATCATACAGCGAGGCAGTGTACATGCTATCCAGCAGAAATGATACACTGCTCACTTTGGGCCAGCCGAGCGTCCAAAAGGAGTGGGAAGCAAAAAACTTTAACATCTGACTGTCGGATTTCAATGATGCATCACGGAAGTTTTGTCAAAATTGCGGCAGTATTGCACGGAAAGAGGCTGATTAATAGCTGCTCTTAACTTCTTTCCTGTGGAAGAAGATGAATAAGTTATTATAATGTGTAGCTTCACCATACCCGACTTTTCACCATCATCTTTTCCAGTTCTTTGCTGATGTCTGAGAACGTCGGCCTCTTGTCTGATTCTTGTTTCCAGCATCGTAGCATGAGGTTATACCTGCAGAGGGAAAGGTTTATACACTGGGTGAAACGAGTATCATTTAATCCCACTCAATAGTCATTTTCCATGGCTGAGTGTTCTTAATGTGAAGGTGGGGAGTTATTGCACTCAGAGTAACAGAGAGGAGCTCACATTTCCTCCGAGCAGTTCTCCGGTCTCTCCATCCTGTAGCCGGTCTTGAGCAGGTTAAAGAGGCGTTCAGGAGCAATACCTGGGTATGGATTTCCCCCCAGTGTCACAATCTCCCACAACAGCACACCAAAGGACCAGCTGGAAGAAAACACAGGAGAATAATAAGATTCGTAAGAATATTTTCATAAATAGAGAGTGGAATAATCTGTGTAAGTGCTTAAAGAAATAGTTTTGGGAAATACCCGTATTGACTTTCTTGCTGAGAGTTGCATGAGAGGATCCATCTCTAAAGCTCACTAATTAACACATTATATCTCAATTGTTTCCCATAAAACCACACATGTTTTGTACGGATCCAACAAACAAGACTTAACACGTTAATAAGTGAGCATTACAGGTGCTGGAAAGCAGATTTTGTTGTCTTTACACAAAGCCAAGCGAGCTGTTTCCCCCTGTTACCAGTCTTATGCTAAGATAAGCTAACCAGCTGCTGATTGTAACTTCCTATTTATCACACAGATATGAGAGTGATGTCAGTCTTCTCATCTAATTCTCAGCAAGAAAACAATTAAGTGTATTTCCCGACATAGCAAACTATTTCCTTTAAATGATAATTGTACTCACACGTCACTTTGTGTTGTGTAAATGTGATCAAACAAGGACTCTATAGCCATCCATTTAACAGGTATGCGGCCCTGAAAACCAGAGAAAGACCTTGTTAGCTTTTGTTAGAAAGATTGTTTCAAATACACCCAAATGTGTAATCTCTTTACCTTGCTCCGCTTAACATACGAGTCCTCTTCATACACATCTCTGGAAAGGCCAAAGTCTGAGATCTTCATCTTCCGTCCTTCAGCTACGAGGACATTTCGTGCGGCAAGGTCCCTGTGAACAAGCTGTCGGAGCGAAATGCTAATTTAAAATACGTTTCAGTGCAACGCAATTACAATTCAACTGCATACAGTACAAACACCTGAAGTGGATTCAGAGCTTCCACTTCAAAATTTAAAATAGTATTTAAAATACTCTCACCAAAACACCTCAAACGAAAATAAAACTGCTTTCATTTGTTAAAGGGACACTTCACACCATAATCAAAACAATATGCTTCTACCTGTAGTGATGATTGTAGTGCTATTTATCCATCTACATTGTTTTGATTGTTAAGTGTGCATCTGCTCATGGGTGAGACAGCTCAGTTGACAAGGATGCCATTAATGTGCTTCCTGGACATGAGCCTCTCGCTCATGAGAAGATGCATGCTCCCTTCTGTGCAGAATTTCCCACATGAAACTGCTCACAACAAGTTCTGTGGATTATCGTTATTAACTGGGTCAGGATGACATTGCTCTTGAGGTTTTCTAATGTCTTTATGTAAAGAAAAATGTATTTTTGATTTTGATTTTGGGGTGAACTGTCCCTTTACAATATATGCACAACATCACCTGACATTTTTACTTTGAACTACTTTCAGCACTTCCATTTTCACTTCTATTTTCGCCTTCTTTCAGTATTTGTAACTTTCAGGATTTCAACTGTTTCAACCTGAAAATTTTAGCACGAGAACAGTTTTTTGGTTTGTCTGATACCTTCATCTCAGCCAGGTATTGCATGCCTCTGGAGATCTGCCATGCAAAGGAGATCAGGTCACCCATGGTGAGTGCCCTGTCGTCTGGGTTCTCCAGGTAGCTGGAGTTTCGGTTGGCGTCTCTGCCCATGTAGCTCGGGCCAACTTTCCGACTCTCTCGCAGGAAGTTACGAAGCGACCCATACTTGGCATACTCCACGATCAGATACAAAGGGCCTATTCAGAGAAAGGCAGCACTTAAGACTCCTTGTGCAACACACATGCCCTGAGAGAGAGAGAGAGGATAGCAGGAGGAGCGAGCTCTTACCGTCCTGGCTGCATGCTCCATACATCTTTATGACGTGCGGATGGTTGACTTGCTTCAGTAAAGTGAATTCTGACAGCAGGTCTCGCAGCTCACTGTGGGAGGCGTTTTCTGTCACAGAGGAAAAGAGGGGATCATAATGATGAAACCATTCGTCTCTTCAGACGTTCACTCCTCATATATCAGCATTACTTTCCCAACTCGTCTGGTTTCTGTCTGGCTTGTCTTACCTTTAAGCATTTTCACAGCCACTGTGGTGTAACCAGCTTTTCCTTTCAGCCTGAATGCTGTGGCCTTAACAACTTTCCCAAACTCTCCTTCTCCTAAAGTCTTGCCAAGTACAAGGTTTTTACGAGGAAACTCCCACTTAGGATCCTCCTGTTGGAAAAACATATGCATATTTGTTTGATTTCTTAAGCTGTTCGACACACTTTGCTGAAGAAAAAGTCTGTCACAGACTGAAAGAAGCAGCTCACAGGTATTTTAAAGGTGTCAGTCTCGATGGATTCCTGTGAGCCCCGGCGTAAGTTGTTAGCAGGGAAGCTGATGGGGTAAGCCTGAGCTGGCCTTCGGAAAGTCATCTCAGCAGAGGCGATCGGGGGCTTAGGCGAGTTCTTGTGGTACCGATGGATGAAGTACGAGGACAGGAGGATGGAGACAATGAAGGAGAGGAGCAGAGCCGTGGCGATGATGGTCTTGCACATGTCATCACATATCGCCTCTGCAGGAGAACATGTTGCACAGCATGTCATTTTTCAAGAAAGCAGCAATCCGTGTCTGGTCAAATCTTAAAGGAGGAGCTCTTATTTCACTTCATTACAGTTGATTTATATAAACTCACCCTCAATGTCTTCCTTCTCACAGAAGCATTTCTCGGTGTAGCAGTAGCAGGTTCCATAACCGGCCTGGATCCCATTCCTCAAGCCTCGCTCATGACCTCCGATTACACTCCCCTCTTCAGAGACAGACGAGTTCAGAGTGAACGTGGTTTATGTAACAGTCCTGTTTTTAGAATAATATGCTTAACATCTCTAAATGTGTGTAATAAAAAGCAAGGCAAGTGTTTCTTACTTGTACAGTCTTGCGGGCATATTGACGTATCTTTGCTTTCAACTGCATCACAAAAGCTATCTGGACATGTCCGCAGGTCAGGGGAGCAGGTCGAGTAATTTTCAGATATTCCTGGAATGTAAACACAAAGCAAAGCCTAAGTGGAAGAAACATTAGCAGATGACAAGCAAATCCTGAAGTTTGGTTCTCTTGTCTGGAAGTTAGCCTGAAATTAAAGACTGAGCAGATCAAACGACAACACAACATTTCCTGTTGCTAAAATGATGCTTCTCAGAAGGATGCAGATACTGATGTCCTTTAATTTGTTCCAGCAACATGTCCTCAGTGATCATGGTCTCACTTGGTTCTGAATAAATTACTATTATACTTCAGGGATGTTAAATTGTTATATGATTTCAACAAAACACAGCTTATATTTGTGTTTTAAGTACTCATTAAATTAAATGTACCTTTCTCACTGCCCTGCCTCCACTGGCATCTCCCTGTCGTCGCCCCCAGTCCCCGGGCAGACTCACAGTCTGCTCGCCGTCTGTTTTCAGCACAGGACAGGAACTGCTGGTTCTCCAGATTGGCCTTGTTTGCTGCGCAACAGTGCCAGAAACACACATAACCACATTTTTAAAAGACATTTGGGAAAAGGGAACACTGGTGAAAAGAGACTGTGTATGTGTGCCTTCAGTGGTGAAGGAGTTAGTTAGGAAATTAAAAACAAACTGCCTCTGAAATAGCAGCGAGTCATCACTGTATTCAGAGAAAACTGAACAAACTGATGTGAAAAAGTAAGCCAACTTTCTTTTTAAAACCCTGAGAAATGTAACGTGGACCTTGTCTGACAGCCTCACCTTCACTATCTAGAATAATGTGGATCTGCGTGCTGGCCTCCAGTTTTGTCGTCTCCTCCTGAGCCACAACAAGGTACTGCAGGTCCTGACACTCGGGCCTGCGCAGCGCCTCCGTGTCATTCACATAGAGCAGTCCCCACGTCTCGTCTGGGGCCTGGGTGATGCTCACGGCCGTGTAGCAGGACTGCATGTCAGCGGACACGTTCTTATCTGGCACCTCGAGCCGGTATATGACGCTGAAGCCGTCGAACTGCTGGCAGTTTTCCACACAGACTCTGCCAACCTGAGAGGAGACGGAGCGTTGAACATTTAATTGACAGGAGGGTAATTGAAGTGGAAGGATGACATAATGCAAAAACATTTACTACAGAGATACAGAAGTGAATTCCAGTTATTGTTTTTGTTGTTACTAAGCCAGCAGGTGGCAGTCTCTCAGTATGTAAGAGTGAGTCAGCACTATTGAATAACATCAAAACTGTTAAACATTTCAGAATTAAATTTCATCCTCTTATTGGAGCATAAAATCACTGCGGCATCAAAACTTTGAGATGTATTGAACTTCTGGCCTCACGCTCAGAAATGTTCACCCTCTGTTGACTTTCCCTAGCTTTTAGCATCTTTTGCATTGTGTTCTAGGCCTTTTTAGCAAGTCTGAGCACCTCAGGAGAAAAGCTTTATCATCTTGAGAAATGCTGAGTGACGCCGACAGGTTGTGGCTCATCCAGCTGTCAAGTCATTGTCATGTGTCGTCCTTTATAGCTTTGCTTGATCATGCGTACTGCAATGAGAAACATAATTCTGATAACTGGGATTTGCTGACTAACTGTGCACATGGCCCTGGGCAGAGGCAAATCAAGTTGGTATTTTCGAAAGTTGCATCGTCACACTGAATCAAGCTGGAACTGCTGCAAGTCAATTGTTATTAGTGAGAAATGTTCCTGTTGTCTTACTGTCCCTCTGCGACAGTTCGGCAAGAAAACATTTTTGAAACGCAAAAGACAGAGGGAATTTGAACTAAAGATATTGATTTGTGTGAGTGCTAAAGCCTCAGATCAATTTAGATTGAACTTTAGAACAGGACTATGGATTTTGTACACCATCTCTTACATTTGCCAACACATTTTCTTCTTGCTGTTGTTTCATTTACATGCAAGGACCCAACTTCAGGAACAAGTTGGCAATAACTAATGTTGCTCCACACCCATGTGACAACTGTGCAGAGTGTAAAAATTATAGCTACCGGAAGCCTTAATCAATGTATTAGCAAGCAAAACAGTGAAATAAGATGCAATGATGTGAAATATCAAGTAGAATGTCACTTTAAAGTTGCTGCAAGCATTATCTTCTTATTAAAATAAGTGTTTAACAGCTTTATAGACTACAGAAAGTACTATTATAGAGTGTTTGGTCAGTAAACCATGTCTCTCCCCCCCTGCTCATGCAGTGTAAGAGAAAAGACATTTCCTGGTATCCCTGCCCACTTTATCCAATCATGACAACACTCACAACATCCTGAATAAATTATCTCGCAATGTCTCCACTTTCCTTTTAAGTATAAAAACCATTTACCTGCATCCATGCGTTCATGTACTTACACACACACAAAACCTTACAAACACTTAAGTGGTTTGGTCACATAATGTGAATCCATTTAGAAGTTAGGCGCCTTTTTGTTACAGACAACTAACATGCCACACCAGCTTTTCGCCAATTTGTTTGTGCCCATCACTCACATTCACAGGGGTTATAGATTTCTATAGTAAGTATTCATGGGTACCTGTGCATAAACAGATGCTCTGCGTGTCAGCGTGAACATATGCGTGACGTTGGAGAAGTTAATGTGGACCGGTAAGATGGTGACATTGAAGTGCAGAACCACTGTTCCCTCCAGGCCGGGGTAGGTGGTGTCATTGACCAAGTAGTCCAGCTGCAGGGTGCGATTCTCAGTCACGTACAGGTTCCTCTTCAGAACGAGCTCTAAGATCCAGAGGGAAACATGAGAATGTGTGTTAGAAACTACAGCGTCCATGAAAACAGATCAGTTTCAGTAGCCCATGGATTACTTACTGTAGTTGTGGACTGTCTCTCGAATGCCTCCACGAGCAGCTTTCTTTTCACTGAAGGTGTCTTTAATATCAAACGTCTCCTTTATCCATGGGTCACTATTGAGCAAGGTCCCATCATACCTGTTGTGGGTCTGGTCTATGGGAAAGATGGGGGTTAGATCCCTGTCAAAGACGAACAAATTGCCAAAAGAGCCACCCTGGAAAAAAGAAATGACAAATTTGAATCCTGATGTAAGATGAAGACAAAATTAGCCAACACTGTGTCTATCAAACTGATGCGATCAGTTGAAGTCTCACCATCGTCCGATTGAAGCCGATGATAATATCTGCTGTGTCCGTTCCATTCATGTACGGCGCGTTATCGTCCTCATCGTTGACAAAAACATCCAGTGACGTATCCACTTTGGTGATGACCGTTTCTGTCCGGATGGTGCAAACCAGCAGGAGTCTGTAGCGTTCGCTCTCCTCGCGGTCCAAGGGAGCAGTCACCACCAGCTCTGTGGTGTTCTCATTGACAGCAAATGGTGCTGGGGTTTCTGTAGACAAAGATAACAACAAAACTCAGGTGCGTATGTGTCTACAGCCACCGCATGAATGATACATAGCTGTTGTACAAGTGATGGTAATGAAATAATAGCATTTAGCTAAAATGCTAAACTAGCATAATAGTAGCACAACTTCAAGAGTCACAGCCCACAATACTCAGTCACCCTGAGTATTGTGGGTTATACAGCAGTATGTATGTAAGGTTAACGTTAGCTAACATTAGCTAAAATGGTTGGTTTGTTGGTTGGTTTGTCAGCAGGATTACACAAACACTACTTAACAGATTTCCACTAAACCTGGATGGAGGATGGGTGGCTGCGCAGAACAGACCCCATTAACTTTTGGTGTGGATTCGGTTAAAGAGATTTTTTTAGCACTTTCTTTAACATTGTGAGATGGTGTTTTTTCGACATTTGAAGAAAAAAAAAACCAACAACAATCTGACGTATTTAGTTGGCTGGTATCTATGAGTGAGTACAATTTGATGTGGATAATAATAAGAAAAATCTGCATCTAGCTGATTAAAATATGTTTTATTTGTTATTGGATTGGGTTTGATTGAATTAAAGGGAACTATTGGACCTTGGCGGAGGTTACGCTCTAATGAGTGTCATTCAAATAAAGTGCTATACAAATAAAATTTGCTTGATTCTAGTTACGTCTGAATTAAACTTTTTATTTGTGAGAGGACGAATGTTTAATTTTGTCTTCCAAAGGTTACAAAGTCTCTCTTTAATGTGTCCTACCTGATTCCACATTGTAAGAGATGGTGTAGTTGGGGCACACGTTGAGTCTGGTGAGACGTCTGAATTGCCGTAGAGCCCCGGGGAACCTGTTCTCCGTGATGTGAGGGTTGGAGGTGTCTCTGCGCTGGAAGCATAGTTCCTTCACATCTGTCTGAGCACACTGAGGCATCGTGGCGTTGACAAAGTCAAGGGTGAGCCGAACGGAGTTTCTAATGTTGCACTGGAACTTCTTGGTGAAGTTTGGTAACACCATGGCTTGCAGGAACAACTTCTTCACAGACCATGACCTTTGATCTGAGGAGACACACAGCCAAAACCAAAACAAGAGCCATTTTAATCTCAGACAGTGCTCTTTTTGATGACTGAGCTCTTTTTTTTTTTTGCCTGAATGCAATTACATTATCATCCTGAAGGCGGAAAGCTCATTTGTATGCAAAGAGCATAAACGGCGAGAAACTAATTTACTCTCATGTGCAGAGGATACCTGGCATTGAAACAGGATATACATTGCCATCAAAACTCTTGAATCCAACTCACATTGCAAGGCAAAGTCGCTCTCCTCCAGGGTTTTATTCAAGGATAGTATCCCAGTGTGGATGTCTAGGTTGAACCAGGAGCTGTAGGATGGACGTCTGAGATTGCTCGTCCAGCAAAGGTAGAAATGTGGCCGCTCAGAGTCGCTGTCCAGCATGGCGTGGACCTGGAGGATCGGCGTCCCTGCTGGCAAGCCAACGTACACTGTCTCAGTGTACTCATTCTGAGGGAAGTACAGTCCTGTCGCTCCTGCAGGAAGAAGACATAAAATAACCAGTTGTTGAAGGTGCATTATGTAGAAATTGGCCACCTGTCAAGTTCATACTCTAAACAAATAGGGGGCAGCATTTCACCAGAATGACTGCTAACTGCTGCTAAATGCAGCTGCCCTTAGCTCATTAGTTCAATTAGCTGTGCAGCTGTTTGGACTGGGAGCTTGGGGGCCACGGCTAGCTGGTTAGCATTCTAACTTTAATAGACAACTTTTCAACACAATACACAGACACCATAACGCCTAAAATAACTGTTGATAATTTTTTTTCAACTAAAATTCTTACATATTGCCCCTTATCATGCTCATTTTCAGGTCCATCATTTTATTTTAGGTTTCTTCCAGAAAATGTTAACATGCTTTAATTTTCAAATAACATGTCATTTTTCTCATACTGTCCGTTGCTGCAGCACCTCTTTTCACCCCGTCTGAATGCTCCCTGTCTCCTTAGGCCTCCCTCCTGAGTAGCTCATTCTGCTCTGATTGGTCAGCTCTCACAGGTCTGAGCAGTGTATTTGCAACCACATCAACGCTGGTAGCGTGGTGTATGGTGGAGACTGTGACACCACAACATTACGGAAGCTCTGACGGTTTGTTTGAAGGCACAGTTTCTGAATAAGGCCTGTGTGCATTTTTCTGCTGATTGAGCCTTTTGATACCTTTACACTATTTATAAAAGACAGAAAAATGGAAATCGCATTTTCTACAATATGTTACCTTTAAATACAGGCAGCCAAGTGAGTCAAAGGGGGGGGGTTCAGTTATATTCCCTTTAAGGAAAAACCTTGTGATAACTGAAAAATAAGCCCTGCTCAGACGCTGTCTTAATACAGAGCGTGAAAACAGCAGCTATCAGACATCTCTTTCCTGATATTTAACTGTGGGAACAATACCCCTCTGACAATGCTGTCTGGTCACTGAATGGAAATTAACACATACATGGAATATGACAGGTTCAGTTTTTTTTCCCTCTTCTGATACGTCTTTCATCTCCCCCGTTAGCGGAAATTGAAAGGAGGGCTCAAATGACACTTATGCAGCTCTTTTAATGAATTTCTCATACGGTCAATTACATGTGGTTTCCGATTCTCCTTGTGTTCACCTTGAGAAGTTTAATTACAAGGGATAACATGATATGGCAGAGAAATGAATCATTACCTGCCAGAGAGGAGTGTGAGGCGTGCATGGGTGCATGTGTGTTGGGATAATCCATAAAGAGCTATAGCAGGCTGTGTCTTTTACAGGAAAATGGAGATGTGAGTGTTCCTCCTGTAATTATATCCCTGCTATGTTCCTCTTTGACGACGGTAGGCGACCATTTAGGGAACGCACTAATGTCATTAGCAGACAGCAAAACTAGATTTTCTATTTCTGTTGGTGCAGTTGAGGCCTCGGCTCTGGTTTCAGACATTGATTTAATTTTGTGGGGGTCGGATGACAGGAGGCCGAGCTGATGGATAAAATGCGGCTGTCCTTCCTGAAGGATGGAGATACACTCAGGGAGGCTGCGGCCCTTTTTATTAAAAGTGATCCAGGGACAAAAACAAACAGCTACTTGTTTGTTAATCCTGCAGGGATGGAGGGAGTCAGTTTCATGACTCAGATTTTAGAGATGAGTTCCCATTTCCTAAATCTATCACAACTAAACTGGCATGAATATGCTTGAAAAATGTTGTGAGGCTTTATTGGCTGAAGACTGAGATCTTCTTTTCTTCAGTTTATGTTAGGGATATAGATCTGTTAGATGACACTCAAAATGGGTTTCATATGGTGCTTCTCTCAAACTGCTGTTCTTTGGATAGATCTTTTTTAAATGTTTTGTTTTTGTTTCAAACAATAAAATAAAAACATGGAAAGACAACCAGAACCAAATAAAATACAAAGAATTGTAATTTCTAACAAAAAAAAACCTTTTCAATTTTATGTTTCCTTAGCAATTATTGTGAGACACAAATCTCAACATTCGTCAAAGAAAAGAGAAATGATCTACAGTAATGGAGGTTAATACAGTTGGCTTTGTTTCTTTTTAACTGACTTGAATTTGAACATGATAAGGTGTAAATTTCTAACCAGACCATAGAAGTATGAAAAAACAAACAAAAAAAAAAACAATCTAAAGTTTTTATGTGGGAAAAAACAGTGCACGAAGTGTGTTCAGAGTAAAATCTATTGACATTACTGAGTCTGACTTGGAGTGCCCTATGTACTGAACCTGTGGTCGTAGACACAGCCAGAGGAGTGACTATTTATTCAATGACACTGATGAAAAGTCAATTTGGGCTTGAAACATTGTACCTTTTCTAATATAATCGTGGAAGGGCAGAAACAAAATGGTTCAACAGGGATTTATGGCTTCACTATAGAAGTAAAACATGGTGTTACACCTGGTAAGGAAATAAAATACTCATATATAGACGCTGTAGGAGCAAAATAACACATGGTATGATGGTTTAATGTGAGAAAATACAGAAAGTAAAGTCTAAGATGTTCATGCTCTCTCAGTGTAGGTGTCCCTCTGTGTACTTAAAGCAGCCATTAGAGGGAGCCGTTCTCTTACTGACACAGACATAAAGAGAGGAACACAGCAGCTTAATCATTGTCATAATACATTATTAGACTAATGCCTGCACCGATTTGATAATATGCTAAAGATGCTGGATTCATTTGTATGTTCGACAAGCTAGAAAAACACTCCTACTTGCTCCATCCCTTCATTAGATAAATAAAGGGAATTAATTCAATCTACAGATATCTTACACATGACACCATCGTGAATCAAACACAGCAGATGAAAGCAGCTCCACAAATAAAACTAGAGGCTCCAACGTGTTAACCAGCGGGAGCCGAACACATTTACCAATGCTGGACTTGGCTCGAAGCCACGGTGGCTGGACCTCCTGCAACACAATTTGTTTATATCATTCAAAATTCAATTTCTTTCCAGGACCGAAGCCAACAGAAAGCAAGCAGTTTATATCAAAACTAATTAATTGAATGGATCAAGCAGACCTCTCTTAGCAAATGGCATATTTGGTCTGTGAAGCCATGATGAAGATTTTCCAAAAGCATGACTCATTAACTTCCCTAAATGATGCACAAGGAAACACAGAATAATAATGACAGTCAACCTGTTATGACTGTGCACGGATAATGATTTTAAAAATAAAAGATGCAGCACAGGTTTGATTTCAGCTCTTGGGTTACAGTCAAAGATATTTTCTTCATATTTTGATATTAACATGGACAATAAGCTGTTTGTTCACACAGCCTTGACCTCCCGTAACTCAAAGTGTGTAAACATAACCATCATAAGCAGACCTTTTACAGCCTTCAAACACCAATAAAACTGATACTGAGCTGCCACACACAGTCATTTCTTCAAAAGCAGGGGTAAGTAATCTTGCAAACAAAGTCCGTGTTTGAACAGGAGGACTCTTGTAGCAATCCGTGTTTACAATAGATATCATGTACTGCTGAGAGGACAGTGAACTTGCACTGATATGACGCTTGTTTGGTGAAAAACACAACATCAATGGAAAGCCCTCTCGCTCATCTATGCACTCTTCCTGGTAGCCTTTGTTGACTGCAGTTTCCTCCAGTTAATTATGGCCTGTGTCTGCTTTGTCTTATATTCTAACCGTGGAAGGACAAAAAGGACACAAGCTCATCACAAAATCTGAAACCACGCGCTCAGCCAGCCACCGACCACATCGTGTCTAGGACTGGTCGGGGCTGATAGGGCAGGACGCCCTTTCTGTCGTCCCAGACAAAGACAGGAACTCAATTAGCTCAATGCGTGCTTCGGCTGATAGATTTACCAGCTATGAGCTCATGTGCGAGACCAACCCACAGGCTTACTAATCTACCTCTGTGAATCTCCCTCTGAGTGAAACAAAACGTGGGTCTCCCACCCAGACGTCCTCGCTGAGCATCCTTGTCAACAGCATGGCGAGAAGAAAAAGTGACCCGACCCGGCTGTTATACGATTCATTCTCTCACTAATCTTTCTTGTAGACTGGATCTCCTGCGGTGAGAGCTCAGCCCGGTGCCCTTTCTCTCCCAAGGTCAACGTGCGCCGCATCTGTCCCTGGTAACGACCCATTGGAAAAGGCAGCGTATCTGGCAGCAGACCAATCAATAACCGTTCTAATCAACAGTGATGCTGATTGTTTTCCACTGATGAGGCAGACGAGGAGAAAGGCCGATGGCTGCATGTGTGCAATCATTTCTGTTGCACAATAATATGGCGCTCTGCTGCTCGGCCATAGATTTATTACATACTGGTTTAATTTCACAGCCAACTCCACAATTTAGCCCATCAATATCCACATTTTCGAATAATCTATCATCTTTTACATAGCAGCTGGAGCCAGCGGCATTAAGGAGCATTTCACCCAGTTATATCATGGTGATAAAAATACAATAAATATCATAATCACTCTGAGACTGATCATGATTACCCTGCCTCCGAAGATATAACAGTTATGGGAATGGTTCTCTTCAAAGATTCAATTAACTAAAAAGCTGCACATTGAGCTATAATTCCACTTATGAAAGCTATTATTGATCATAATGTTGTGAAATCTCTCCCTCCTGGTTTCCTGTGCCAGTATGCATGATTGCTTCGTCACATCATACTGGATCCAGGACCCGGATTTAATATAGTTCTGATTGTGATGCTTTCAATCTCTAAACAATGAGGGAAAGTCATTTCCTGTTATGATGACATACAGTCATCCAACTTTTCATCAGAGTAACATGATATCTGATTTCAGTTGGGAGGAGGTAGTCAGGCTCCAGGTAGATTACTCAGTTTACCGTGATGCATACCGTAACATAATAATCAATTACCCTATTCTGTAATCCAATTAGCCCTCGGAGAATACAAGAGCTGAGATCCAATGAACCGTGTTCATCAGTCATCAAGAAATCTAATAGAACATCTCCTCAGGGATTAGCTGCGAGTACAAATTCAGTTTAGGAAATCCTGTGGGAATGACAGTGGCATCAAAAATTGAACGCGTGGTACATCATAGAGCTGCAGACTGAGTTTGACGCTGCAGTCATTAGACTGCTTTGATAAAACATCTCTGTGCTCATTACAACGGTGGTAAAAAGAAATCAGATTCACTGACATGTACACAGATCGAGTCAAGGGCATTAGCTGCCTGTGGCAAAAAGCCTACAGTTACATCATTTTTATTTGCATTACAAGTACAAGTTTTGCCAAGAAAAACAGTCCCATCTATACTCATGCTAGCTGCTCTGTGAGGCTATACTGTAGCTAGGCTACTTATGCACACTTTGCTTTGTGCAAAAAGCTAATGTCCTTACATAGTGCTAACATGCTCACAATGGCAACGCTAACACTGGGATGTTTAATGTTAACCATGTCCACCATCATAGTTAAGCATGTCTCAAGAAAGGCGGCTAAATGAGACTGCAGTTTGTTGGAAATATTAAACGTCATCATGCCGAAAACACGGAGACTCGTCTACTCACTTGTCCGTCTTTACAGGCTGACTTTAGTTGCAAACTATTCAAACTTTAACTTTACAACTTTGACACTGATCAATTTATAGTAGAGTAAGTAACAACAATGTGTTGGTGACACTGCAATCCAGCGATCGCAGTGTCATTCGTATACAGCCTAATGTTAGCTTTTCACTTCTGCTGATTTAATTTAGGCTTCAAAAATCAGAAAAGTGGTGTTCATCTGTGAAGAAAACGTTAAGTATCATTAATAATCCAAAATCCAATGTAAAAATCCCATTGGCTTTTTGCCAAGGGAGGGGTGATGCTAATTTCCGGGTTAGCTTACAAACATACGTCATCCCTGCAGCGCTCCATTGTACTGTTTTGTTGTTGTGTCAAGATGTCTGTTAATGCGAATGCTGATGAAATACATACTTAAAAAAATCCATTGAAATAAAGTCGTGTAGCATTTTAGCATCATTTCATCTTCACCCAGTCAATTCTGAGTTATTCCGAGCAACAAAAGAGAGCAGTGTCGACACGACTGCCATTAGCTCCTGCCTGCTTGTTACACTGTCTAACCACATCAGGTGTTACAATGAATCTGATGTATCACATTATGGAAACAAAGGGAGGGACGTTGCTTTATGGCAGAGACTGGAGGACGCTGATCTTCCAGTACAAATGGAGGCGAAGTGCTTAGAGTTTCTGGAACTGGCAGGTGGTGGTGGTAGAAGCGAAAGGCCGGCGGAAAAATTATTTCCAACGTGTTTGCCCACTTCTGTAAAGTGAAGGATCAAACAAATGGACACGGAGTGATGCCAGGGTGGGGCTGGTGGAGGAGGGGGGAGCAGCACCATTCTCTTTTTGATAAGAAGCAGCCAGGTTTCAATGAGGTTTGAATTTTGAGAAAATCAGGCAATTTTATTCCTGCAATCTTTCACAGTAATTAATATTAATTTGCAAATGAGGCTAAATCGTCATGTTTAAAACTGGTACACTTAGCACCTTTAAACTGCTATAAAAATAATACACACATTCACCCACATCCAGTTCTTCAGCATTACACGACCATGTGTTTCTAAATGAGCTGAGCTTGTTCTTTGTTTCATTCATTGTTGTAAATGATGGGTCAGACACAGCGTGCACCGCTAGGCGACTGGAAAATAACTTGTCAAGACCCATGTGAAACGAGAGGACTAAATGCCCCAAGGGCGAAATTTCAATCAATGTCTCCTTGTCCTTTCACCACAGCAAATTAGATTCTACCCGTGCATGAGAGGGAAGTGTGACCCTGAACTGACTAGAGGATCAGACAGAGAGCTTTGACAGGTAGGAGCAGCATCCATGCAACGGCAGCAGCAGCAGAAGCAACAGCCCAGAGTATGAGGCTGGGACTGAGACTCTCAGCAATGGAAGTTATAATGAAGCGGGTGGTGTCCCTCCATCAGACGTGATATTTCAGAAAACCAATGGTCCAGTTTGGCCAAAAGCTAAATGGGATGATGAATTTTTTGCCAACATTTTGGTGATTAGAAATTGCAAAAGCTGGCAAAAGGAGGAGCTATAAAGTCAAAGTTAAAGTGAAAATGTTAAACTCTGAAAGGATGAAACTGCTGCATCACTACTCTCATCCTCCTGATTTACTGACTGTCCCACTGCTGTATTTATGGCTGACAACATGTTTACTGTTGTTCATTGAATTCTTTTAATGTTAAACTTTGATTTTTGGGGATCTTAGTATTTGTAGCCTATTGTCCTTTCTGGGACTGGGAGGGTGGGGGGGCGAGATTGGTGGAGGAAAGATTAGGCCAGATGGTCGTGGTTTGAAATCACGTGTTGTGTGTCACACTTCTTTTAAAAATCAATAAACTTGTAATAACTAAACACTGAAAACAAGACAAACCACGTGACAAGAGGTTATGTCAAAGACGTCTATGCATTGTTTTATGGCGATATTTTCTAAAGTTAGCATCCCAGGCTGGACCATTAGCTGCACAGCTACCTGAGCTAACTATCGGAGCTAATTAACTCCTCTTTGTTTGGCATATGAATTAGAGAAATAGCAAATTCTTATGTTTTCAAAGAGAAACGACGCTGTTTACACAATTTAATATAAGAGAGAAACTCTACAGCAAACAACTTGTTTCATGATGTTTTCCAATTACACTAAAAGAGACGTAGTGACAGCACAAGTAGAGAACTGACAAGATTTACAATGCATCCAACGGCAGCACAAGACAGAAGCTTTACTAAATCATATAATGTAATCAGGAGCTAAATCAAATAGCAGCATGTAACAAATGAGATTTATTGGTCTGGTCCTTCTCAAAAGCAAAAGATGCTGATGAAAATGGCCGTTCTAATGCAAGGAGAAGGAGGAGCAGCTAAACATGATGTCCTCGGGGATGTCGGGGTCATCTCTGGAGATGACTACTTTGTTAAGGTTTCAAAGGTCAGAGGGCAAAGCAGGGTCAAAGCTACAGTAGCAAGGTCAGGGTGGGAGATAAACGGATCGATGCTTTTATGTGAAAACATCTGTGGCTATTGGTTGGGAAGTGATGGATTACACAGAAGTGTCTGTTAAAAGGATTTGGTTAATTTAAATAAAGGCTTTCACCACGTTTAGTCACAGGTACCGTTTTGTTTACTAGTCCAGGAGCCTTCATCGTGTCTTTAATGAGCTGGCCGGCCTTCATGTAAAAAAATCTAAAGTAGTTCCACAATGCTTCTCCCAGACATCAACATTTCTAATCTTACCAAAGCCACAAAATATTTCAGACTGTCCCAGCCTCCAAATTCACTCTGATTTATGCCTTGAACTGCTTAACTTCTTCCTCTTAACTCCACTCATAGGTGCAGCCACATTTAAAAGTGCTGATTACTCTTATAGTGAGCCGTGATTGCCAATTTCCTTTGTTTGATTACCTCAGCAAGAAACACTAAACTAATCAGTAACCTGTAACCTGGAACGGTGATGATGGGAATTGCCAAAAACACTTACTGTAGCATCTTTTGTTTTCTGCGATCCAGACGATTAAAGCAAGTTTCAAATATCAAACGACTTGTGTGGTGATAAAAACTCAACAGAGAGGTCAGAAAGTGCACCACAACATGATTAATAAAGCTAATTTGGTGATTTAATAACTTTGGTGTAATGGAGGAAATGGTTTGTTAATATGTCTGCAGCTCAAAATGTGAGACAAAATCATCAGCCTGAACATACGCAAGAAAATTAATCTGATGTGTCAGCAGTTAATGCCCGACCCTGCAGTCTGAACGGCGTGTGCACTTGTATAACAGGCGATATTTTTCTAAAGAAAACAAACAGCCAGTGTTTGCCCAGAGATAGGAGCAGCTGCCGCACACCTGCCCGCGGCTCGCTTCTTCTCCTCCCGGAACAAGTGTAGGTCTTTTGTTGCAACAAACAGGCAGGTGAAGGGCGTAGGGTGTAGATTTCAGCACCCGTTTAATTACCATCACGTCCTTGACACATGAAAACGAACCGGACCAACTGCTTTCGTCTATAAATATCAGGAGAAATGCCTGCTTCGGTGACAATCCGTGGAGAACAGAGCAGAACTGAGATGTAAGTGTATGTAGGCTGTGAAGTGTGATGTGGATCTCTCAGCCCCTGCACTGTCTGTCACCATGACAAATAACCAGAGAACATTAATACACCTTAAAAATTTCATTAATCATTTTAACAACACTGCAGGAAACTGCTCCCTCGGGTGATTACGCAGGGCTGTAGTTTACGATACTGTAAGCCCACTTTTTCAGGCACGAAAAGAAACAAATTTTTCACATCTCAATTCCACTAAAACACTGTGATGTTAATCTCACTTTTACACTCCACATCCCTGATGAAAGCGCCGATAATGACCTCTGTCAAGACTGGTTGTAAGTCCAAAAACAAATTCAGGAATTCCACACAACGGCCTATATCTGTCCGAGCATCACATCTGACATACTTGCTGCACACTGAGATTTGCACACTCCTGAGCTATGAGAGACACTTTAAATATAGACTGCATGCGAGGACAGTGTTGGTACAGTTGGGCTGTGGGATTGTGAATGGGATTATAATATTATGATATACGGCTGTATTCATTTGACTCTAGGTTCCAGTGTGCCATACCACGCATAACAACCAGCGCACAATGCAAGTATCACTTTCTGCAGCGTGAAACAGTCCTGGCATTGTGCTCAGATACTTCATGGAAAAACCTTACAACTCACTCAGCTGCCCCCCCCCCCCCAAAAAAAAAAAAAAAAGCAATTTAGCACCAAAAAAAGCAATTTAGCTGTACACATGAGCAGCCAATTTCATGTGTATTAATCAGTTGCCATCTAGTCTTCAGGTCCACTGGCTCTGTGAAATCTTTTCCTCTCTGCATTTCTCTTCATTTTCTCTTCTCCTCATCTTTATTTTCCCACATGATTGTCAGTTTTGCAGGGAAACATAAATATTGTGGATTTAAAGGGCATCCGGAGCCAAACATCTTTTTAGTTCCCGCTGTGACTACAAGTCACTGGCTTTCTGACTGTCAGGAGAGCAGGAGATGAAGATGCTTTAAACAAAAACTGATGCTGATTAATAGGAGGATGTCTCAAAAGGGACAGAGGAGAAGAAGTGTAAAGAAAACACAATTACTCATTTTCTCCTTTGGTTTTACATTCAGACTATTTTTAGCCCATTTATTTTTTTCACTTTTGCTTAAATATCTTTTCAAGTAGCAACATGGGGGCTACTTTAGTGCAACATTTTTAAAATTGCCTCCATCTCAGTGAAGTATCCCCTCAGCAGAGTCTAACAATAAAGCTGATAATGAACCTTACCGTCCAGCAGCAGCAGCACCGCCACCACAACGATGTTTCCCCGAGAGAAACCACAACTTGACCCCATATTCGCGAACCATAAGTGAAAGTTTCTGAATGAAAACAGGCTTCAGAAAAGTTCCTTCGAGCGACGTATTAAAAAAAAAAAAAAATCAAAAATCAAAGCGATCAAATAAATGAAGGAGGTGGATGAATAAACCAGTGTGCGTCCTGTGCGCGCGGCTCCGGGCAGCCAGATGAAGTCCTCAGTGTCCCATAGACGCGCTGCTGTGTGCGGCTCCACTGGCTGCTGCTGGGCTGACTGGCTGGCTGGCTGACCAGGGGGAGGAGGTTCACTGCTTCACTACACACTGCCCCGCTGCTTCCGTAGCAGCAGCAGGCAGCACAGCATCTACAGGAAATTTAAGAGCATAATTTAACAGCAGGTCAGTCATCTCATTAACACTCTGCAGGGGAAAAATTATTAGCAATTATCATTAAATGTGTAATGGTGCATTTTAAAGGTACAGGCACCTGTTCTGAAAGACGGGGTGTTCATTTGAACCACTGCTTCATTAAAACAGACTTATAATCATGAATTATGAGTTTTATTGTGAAATAATCTTTATTTCACATGTAAAAATGAGATTAATTTATTAACTTCAGTGGATTCAAGCAACATTTTTTTTAAAAAGTGTAATTTGAGAAGGTTTCCAGCAGCAAATGAACTCCAGCCAGCGGGGAGGCACACAGGGTCTAAACATGAACCATTTCACTGCTGAGCTGCAGCTTTAAACACCACAATATGGATAAATAAGCATTTCACAACTTACATCTGCGCTGACTATCTATCTAAGAGCAGCGGAGTGACTCTTGGTCAAGCTCTGTGGGACCTTTCACCTCCCAGGTCTTGAGTGTGCCCGAGGTTGAAGGCTGTGTTACTCTGAGGGATCTCTCTGTGACTGCATGGTGTGGAGTGATGCATTGCTGCAGCCTCGGGGCAGGACACCAGTCACTCACACAGCAATCGCTCTCCAATCAATGTCTCTGCATGGAGCAGAAAACACTGGAGCTCGCTGGGCTGCAGAGAGGACGGCAGGGGCTTCTCTGGAGCTCCAGTGACTTTCACCAGGCAGAAGAAAACATAATATCACCACTGTTACATTTGTACCTGCTGCCTTGGGTTGACTAAGTTTGTCTCACTTGTATCAGCTGGACTGAAACAAAGGTGTGTCCTTCAGTTCATGACTGAAGAAAAGTCAGAAATTGAAAAGAAATTCATTATTTTGCTAGTCTAAGGCATTCAGCAGAATGAGCATCTATCTGAAACCCTGTATCTCAATTTAAAACAAAGTTATTGCTTAAACTACAATATATAATTTCAGCTACCAGGAGTTTACAGACGGGAGGAGAGCTCACCGATTACTTTTAAACTTTTGGGATTAAAAAGTGGATTTATCTTCACTCCCATTTATCAACCTGACTGCAGCAGCGATCTGTGGAGGTGACCTCCATTTTCGTAAGCTTACAGCTAATGTACAGTAAAGTATTCTGGATGTTTGGAGTGAATAAACACGAGTGATCCTGGGGTCAAGACTCACGTAGCTGGTGGTGAACACACCATTTAAAAACCACAATTGATGATGTGACTGCACAAATGTGCACAGGCGAGGTAATGTTTTAAAGTTTTATTCATGTTGTGTTTAGTCTCGTTCTCCGACTTCCCTATCCCGGAAGTAGCAACGGCAACCAAATGAGACGCACTGTTATCTTAAGTAAACTCATGGATTTCCATGGGTTTGAACATTCGTTATAACGTAAGTACACAACTCAGCAAAATATATAACAAAGGTCTATTTGTTTTTAGACATTTTAATGCAGAATTCTTACATAGTATATCTTTAAAAGTGTGCAAATTCTCTTTCTTCAAGGTTTCCTGTTGTCTTCATATGTGAAATTGATGTCAATACGTTAACAGATACTGTACTCACATGTTCACTCACACTGTATAGGAGGGTAAATGCTGTATCAAGGGAGAGTGTGGGGATCATTATGTGATATAAGAAGCTGAGCGGTCTGCATGGTGTAAAGTTTCCATATGACAGACTATAGGTATCCTGAGACATGTGCTCAAGGAGAATCGATGAAGACGAGGAAATGAGGTGGTGTGGTCATGGTATGTGGGACCACAATGGTTTCTTACTGGCTTTTTTCTGACAACAAGTTTCAGCAGAAATTCAATCTGAAATATAAGCAGAATACTCATCTGGGCAGTCTCATCTGGACCCTTTTTGATCTTTATTAACAGCTGCTTGTGATGTTTAATGGGTTTGAGCTCATTATGCTGCTGCAGTTACTGTAAGCCCTCAGAATGAGTCAGCTAAACGCTTCTGCTTAAATACAAAGCTGTATCACTGCATGCGAATACACAAAAGACATTTTTAGACCTCTGTGGTGAGCCTGTATTGATTTCATTTTCATCTCATGAAGATGCAGCTATGCTTTTCCATTGCTGGCACAGTAGTTTGGGAAAGCAATTAAGGACTTGAGTTGTGTTCAAGGAGGCCGGATGCACCTACAGGGATTCAAACAACAACTCCTCTTTGTAAGACGATTACCAAAACCACTGCATCATAGTATGCAATGTTATTACGGCTTCTGAGGAGTGTGTAATGTGATTTCACTCTGGAAGAAGAGCACGATGCAGCTTCATTTCATTAACTAGATGGTCATTTCATGATCTACACACCACCTGACCTGATGCTGAGGGCACACTGATCTGTTCAATACCGTCATGTGTGCATTCTATGGAAATATCTATAAATCACTCAACCTGATTGTCAACCACGTGGAAACATGATAACTCAAGTGTGAAAATAAACCCTGTTTCAGTCAGTAAGTAGCTTTGTGTATTAAATATGTAAATATAAAACATGTAAAGGGCTCAGGCTTGTTGAGGAAGCTCGTCGTCGTTCTCTGATGAATTGGATTTGTGTAATTTCCCTGATTTTCTAATACAATGAGTGTAAGAGGTGTCTGTCCCATTAATGACACTCCTGTGTGAGCTGTGCATCTTGACCCCTATTAAAGTACTGTCATTCGGACAGCAGATGGTACCAGCACACACACACACACACACACACACACACACACACACACACACACACACACACAGAAAGAGAAGGAGTGGCCATGGCAACAGACTCATAATGGCTGGCCTGGTGTGTAGTGGAATCACTCGGCCTAATTTGTTAAGTACCACCTCAGTATATTTGATTTAATCAGTCTATTCGGTGCACAAAACAAGTGGCATCACATAAATCGTCAGCTGCCCACACTGACAGTGGATCAGACATCTTCGTTACACACTGGGTGGCGGTTTCATGGACGGACATCTTCACACTTTTATTCCACCTGTGCTGCAGCTTGTGTTGGATTAAAACTTTAAGCAGTTCGTCTGAGCGGCTTGATTTTTCAGATGGCTTGGATATTAGCACCAGTACAGTTCATTCATATGTAAGTGAGGGAGGTCGTATGTCACTGAAAGTAAACTAAACCCATTAAGCCGAGAACAGCTGGCCAGATTTTTAAAAACTACAGCAGATGTTATAATAATCCATAAACCTTATCATGAGTAGTGTTTGTTTAGAATTGAAAAGTAAGAGAGCAGCGTCCACAGAAGAGATGATCATGCTGGTTTATATTTTGAGGAAGAATTTCTTCCTGTACAGCAGGTAAGCGATGAGCACCCACAGTGCAGTTCCCCACAGGCTTTGGAAGAGCCACTCCCAGTGGCTTGCCTGGAAGCGCATCTCCCAGCTGAACGGGAAGTAGAAACCCAGGAGAGAGTGGCCAACATAGACAAAGATGGAGTTCATCCCTGAGGAGGAGAGGAGGAGAGACAAACAGCTGTTAGTGAACAAGACTCTGCTGTTTTAAAGGAACATTTCTGTATTTTTTTTCCCATTGTCATGATACTTTGCACTCACCACCTCCACTGTAGAGATTTGGAAGATACGGATTAAAACAGGTATAGAGGAGCAAGCATTTAAAAGCTTTCAAAATAAACTTTAATTGTACATTAATCATTTAAAACTCTTGTCTCTGACTGCGAACAGGAATAAACAAATAACTGGAAGAAAAGAGAGAGGGCAGTTTATAACCTCTACAAAGCAATCCAAAGCTTTTAAGACACTTTTGTAGTATTGATCCTTCTTGATACAGAATTTCAAAATATATAAAATGATAGGTAGGCATACTAAATGTTTTTAATTACAGCAGATGAATACACAGCTAGATTGGTTAGAAGGCTCTTTGCTGCTAAAGTAGCCTGGATCCCCATGTACAGTAGTTAGCTACAACAATTAATCCATGGTGGCTCATTTCTGTATGTACCTTTGCACCGGCAAAAATGACACTTCAAAAATAATTTAAAAAACGAACAAGAAGCAATGAACTCATCGTGTTTTTGCTTCTTGTAATACCTTAAAGAACAAGTGAAAAGTGTCTGAGAACTAGTGCTAATTGTTTTTATTAAATGTAAGGAGATATGTAAGGTGAGTGCAAAGGAGAAAAACAGTCATTCATACTGAGATTTTGAGTTTTGCATGGTTTGACTCTGAGAAAGGCATCTTTAAATGACTTATGTGAAACTGATATTAAGCATTTGCTTGCCTGATATACTAGACAGGCTGTTTCCCAAACGACTTCACCAGAGGTCAGCTAGTGAGTGCAAAGTTAGCTTAAAGCATTGACGCAGGTTGAACTATAGCAGAATTTTGCTTTAAACCTGTATTTACTATTTTTTAGTTTGGTTTATTGTTAGGTTTGGTGAATGTAAGTTCATTATTGGCTCTCCTCTTTCCTCTGTTTTGCTCCTGTGGAAAATATCTTTCCACAGCAGCATTAGCTGCTTAATGCTCCACTATGTTCACCAGCTAGTTGCTAACTTTGTCTGTTCGATGCGGGGTAGGCAATATAAAGTGGATGTGTAGAGCTCTTTTGCTGAAAACTGCATGCATATGGAAATAAAGTTGATAAGGGGGTAATCCTCAACCAAAACAGTAAAGTCACAGGCTGGAAAACCAAAACAATGAGCTGAAAGGCATTAAAATGCTCAGTAGAGCTGAGAGTCACGTGATGATTCAACCCAGGGTCAAAATTTAATCTAAAGGATCTGTGTAAACGGACGCGTATTGTCTATTTTTTTGTGTTTCATTCAGTTAAAGGTCCACTTTGTCAGTAAGATGATGACAAACTGCTGTGATACAATGTTGGATAACTCTGCGTGGGTTCTTCACTAAAATTACCCAGGTGATTGACAGAGAGTAAACACAACAGCACATGATTGCACATGTTGAACACATTGTTTCTGAGGTTTTTATTGTAATGAAAGTATATATTAACCAGAAAAATACACTGAGCCCTTGATTTGTGTACAAACAGTACCTGGGTATACAAAGGGCCGTCCAGCCCACCAGTCCTTCACATCAGTGACAAAGTACATGCCTCCCAGCAGCAGGAAGGAGAAACAGCCCATACACATCACATACGACAGCGACCTGGCAAAAAAGACCATCAGCAACACTTCACAACAACAGCATCTGCGCATCACTGAAATGTTAGTAACACGGTGTAAACAAGGGCGTAAAAACACAGAGTCTATCAATCCTGGTCTACAGATAAATAACACCCAGAGGTCTCGAGCCAATCCAACACACTGCGGGACAGTGTGCTGGATTCGTCTAAAGCATCAGCAGTGGATCCTTGGCACGTGCCCCGTGGAGCCGTGCCAGCCAGCCATGTCCCTGTCTGCTCTTAAGTGCAAGAATGTTTGATGTAATATCATCTGATGTAAAATGGCTGCCTCCTGGAGCCTCCCTGCAGTGGGCCTTTTTATTTTTTATCTCAGCTGAAGTGGGGCCAAAAAGGACTCTTGGCTGGGAGTTAATTACTTCTAGACATCCAGGCAGGGACTCGTACTCAAGAGCTCAATAACCTGTGCATGATGAACTGCCTATAAAAGCCAGGCAGGTAATGGCGAGGGATGAGCGCAGCGTTAGCGGGGCCCCAGTGGAACATCGTGAAGAATTTGCTTACACATCACAGATGAAATGGTATTCTTCCTGCTGCAACATTAAAGTGATTCACATCATATTAAGGGGAACGTGGGAGATGGAACCAATGCACAGCTCGTAAAGTCATCTACGTCTGAGGTGGTAATAGTGTTGTATTTCATGCTAAATCATTACAAACATTTATCAGGATGCCATGCCCTGTTTTTCCAAAAAGCAATATGATAGTTTGGGAGCAGTGAGACTACACTGTGGTTATATAGATGCTTTTCCCAGAGCCTGATCCCATTCCACACGGACCTGGTAAAATATGAAGTGAGTGCTTCTGGGGCAGAGAGGATAAAGCATCCTTTATTTCACTGGCCGTAAGGAAGAGCGATCATGTTGGGAGGATGTATAACCGCTCCACCTCACACTCCTGACAGGGCTGGGTGATTATTTACAGTCATAGCTGTCGTTAGAGGTAAGTAAACGCGTGTTTTAGCAGCCTTGATTTGTGCCTGTTGGAAACCCATCCTTTCTTTTGTGAGGAAAAGTGGCTGGATTTAGAGGGTCAGGAAGCACTTACCAAAGGTTTTTATTGACAGGTATAAATCCTCCGTCTCGCGTGCACTTAGTAAGGATGGCTGCAGAGATTCCCTAAGGGTGGAAATGAAACAGATTTCAAATCGATGGAAGGCGATAAAGCAAGCAGCATCAAGCTGCTAAAATGTGAGGCAACCGAATCAAGCGAGTCCGACAGATTAAACGATTATCTGAGAGTCCGATGAACAAGGTCCGTCAAGTCACATACACACACACTGAAAACACGCCTGTGTGACCATCCACACCGAAATGCTACAGAGTCACACCCATTTGAGGCCAAGTTGACTCTGTGACTGTGTATGATCTGATGAACTCTGCATCAAAAAAAGCTTTTATTCTCTCATCAGTTTACCTTTACATGTGATTTAGATACTTGAGGAAACATTTTGTGCTCCGCAGAGAAACCCAGGCCAGTGGATTAGAAACTGAACATGCTTGTTAGGTGGATATCCATCATGTGTATAGATGACAGAATCGATGGTGTGGAAATAGCCTAGCCGGGGCTGGATTGAGTCTCCAGGCTATCCAGGCAGCAGGATGTGGGATGGGGCTGGTATGTGGGGCAATCGCTCAATTTCAATCTCTCACTTCTGGGGCCTGATCGTTGGACTTTAATTAACAGGGGCTGTTGTTTATTAGGAGGAAGATGCATGGGCGCCCCTGAATATCAATCCGCCACAGAAATCTCACAGCAGTGAATTGTGGTGTAAAATCTGGCTTGCTGTTTTTTTTTACTGTATCAACACTTTCTGGTTCTTTGTGAACCATCTGTGCGTAATATCAATCCTGTGGCTGGTTGGTTGGGTGCGTGCAGAAATGAGCTCCCTCCTCCACCGAGGAGACCTGCTAATGTCAAGAGCACATGTCTGAAACAAGAGGCAGTTCAGCTCTGCTTCCTGCCTCCCCTCTGAGGCAAAATCGTATTAGAAAAGTCAATATCAAGAGCAGGCCGATCGCTAAAACTAATTTTGCTTTCTTTGTTGGTGAAAACACTTTGTGGTACTAAAAATACTTGTAGCTGCTGAGATTAAAAAAAGAAGAAAGTAAAGCAAACATACATCAGCAGAACATGTGGGATGATTATTTGCTGTATTCACTTTACATATGGTCTGTATCTGTTCCCAGAATCAATAAGAAAGAAGGCTAGCTCTCGGTCAGCCACTGCAATGTGAGAAAATCTATTTTACTGTTATTTTCTATCCCAGTTAACCAGGATTTAAAATTATTTTATTGATCCATCACGAAACACTTAATGATCCTGAATATAACGTCTCCAACATCATTATCTTTAGCAGCATTCACATCACCCATGTAGCGTTAACTGGTGAACCATCAGATATAGTGGCAAAAAACATAAAAGCCTAATGTTTATTTATTCCGTCATGTGTTACTTTATCACTCTGTGCCTCTGGGAGAAGCCAAATGGACCTAATTTATTTCACCTCCCTCCAGTCACTCCCTCCACAATGATAGTCAATAAGATTCAACACCAGGAGACATAATGGGGAGATTTGTCATTTAGGAATTGAGGTTAAAGACATTAAATTATCACAACAGAATTTCAATTGATTCTCATATATATATATATTTATATAAAAAAACAGTTTTTATATATAAACAGGATTTTTTTTTACTGTTTCACCAAAAGACCCATTCCTCGGACCTCTTGACTTGTCATATTGGATTTATTACATTAATATTGGGCCTATTACAGTCCTATTTGATTATAATACTGTAGTTTTATTGTGTATTTTAATAAACTTTATTATTTTGTAATTGGCTCTTTTAGACATGTTAACTCATGGCAAAGCCTCACACAGCTGTGAGCCTGGATCTAGACTATTGGTCTTATTTTCTGACATGTTTTGGGGGGATTTTTTTCTTAACTTTTCAGAAAGTTGTTCTATCAGTCTGTGGTGCTGGGCTACACAAATAAACTTGTCTTGAAGCGACAAACCTACATGACAGATGTAGTATAGATAAGATGAAGTTAATGTTTTCTTAATTCCTTCAATGTGGTTAAATCAGATGGAATCTGAAGGAACCTGTTATCTAAAATTGCAGAAATGGTACAGAAATATATAAACAGCGACATAACTTAATACTAATGGGATCTATTTCTGTGTATTTTTCTCTGACTGTGACTACTGGCCCCTTCTTTTCATCCAGCACAGTTTGATTTCAAAGGCTGACTGATGCAGCCAGCTCCTCCAGCTCCATCATCGCTCCAGGTCAAAGGACTGCCCGTTCAGGATGTCTGCCTCCACAGCATGCAGACTCCTACTAACCCCGTTTCGCAAACGAGCTACATCTCTGCAGCATCTCACTGTACGTACATACAAACAAGGGCCAGGCACAGTCCAGCAGAGCCTGGCCTTTCTGCACGGATATCTGTCAATCTCATCAGAGCGAACTAACAGCCTCATGTCACAGGTTTAGAAATGCAAAACGGGCCATCTCGTGTAACACTATGCTTCTCCCAGTGGGACACAATCCCCCTCTAAATGAAATAGAGGCCAGCTTGCCTCTTTTTGTGTTTTTGGACCACCCAGAATGAGCCCAGATCCAAAACAAATACAACCTCAAACGCTATCAGAGCAGATTCGTGAAGATATTTATCTTTTTAATTTTGGATTGAATAAAACTCTATACCACTCTATCCATACTGTCACATGATTTGTCTGTAAATGTTTGTTGAGATTTAGTGCGCAGGTATATGAATTAATCATGCTCTTCATTAGCCATAATGACTGCAGCAGACTGTAAATAATATGCACAACTATTCTAATCTAAAACCACATTTGAGACACAGGCAGTGAGAGACAGTGTGTATCCCCCTGAGGCACTGGATACCCATGTCTGCCCGGAAACAGAGCCACACATGGATGTCGTTTAATTGTACTGAGATCACACACATGTCCTCTACTAAGTCCTGCTAATGAATGGCTTCTGCAGCTATGACTAATACCCCAGTGGCTGGAAAACACTTCGCAGAGTTTACCTGCAAGGCGAAGTAAAACAGCAGGAACATAAAAGTGCTCAGTTCCGTGTGAGTCATCCAAGCAGGACAATGTTTAAAGTGATTTGTTGTCTTGGTTTTAAATCATCAATTTACGTGTATCCTCATTTACTTTACCAGCTGTGTTTAAGACCTCAACATGATGTGACGTACCAGGATGATGGCCCACACGAGGAATCGACAGAGGATGTGACGGTTCATACCCTTGTAGAAAATGATAATTTTCCCAGCCTGTGGAGAAGCAGGCAGAGATAAGCACAGTCACCACAACTCATTCAATCATACATTTAATGAGAAACACCATGTAAACACCAACAACCGGTGTGTCTATGTAGTCACCCTTGGGTAACTAAATAGGCCTGGGATGTGGGTGTCGATGCTGTGTCCCTGACGCAGCGGTCACATTTCCCGCTATCCTGTTGAGCCAGATGTGGGGTGTAAGCCATCCGCACCCTCTGATTAATTTGGTGATGATGAATATGTTTCAGCTGAGGACATTAGCATGGACGAACACAGAGGAAGGCAGCGGACACCTGGCGTGTCGTCTAAGACTCGCTGACTGAAGGGCTCAGTGCTAAATACCCACCGGGAATTGAGCAATGTGGCTGCGTTTGCATGGCAACTTCCCACAGCACAAATGGTTATACGTGACACTGTGGCCGTCAGAGACTCAGGGTCAAAGACCAAAAGCTTTCTCCTCGCTTTCCGACAACATTTTGTCAATAAAGGACGGCAGCTGTGTACTTCAAATGAGGCGGGAAAAAGTATTTCGCATAACCTTCATTGATACAGTTAGTTAAATGTAGTCTTGTGGTTTTTATCGTCACTGATCCTCTCGGTAAAGAAGCTCTGGTATAGACATTTAAAATGTGCAAAATCACAATATGTTAAGTGAAGTCAATTGTAAGAAATTTAGATTAAAGCAACTTTATGCAACTTGTTTTTCCTTAAAATAACAGCTACAAAATCATGTGGATGGTACAGTGTCTTGTAACAGGGTGAATGCTGTCTGTCTCAGCCACTCTGCCCCCATCACTTGTTTCTGCACTTTGTAACTTCAGTGAGAGGGGAGGATCACAGCGTTACATACATGTTTACTTCAACATACAAGTTTTCAACACATAGCATTGTTGTGATGTATTGAGTTTTGTTTGTAGTCAGCACCTACATTACGTTTGACAAATTGTAACAGACCTGGGATTTGTATTGACGACAGTGGTGTTGCACTCAGAAACTGTGGGGGGCACCAAATTGCACAAAATGCCAATTTCTACATAATGTTGCTTTAAGGTCATAACCAAGCAAGATTTTGATTGGTTTCTGTTCCGAAACAACTGATGTCAGCCAATCAGGGGCCAGTACTGTGAGGGCATAAGGGGCAGTATTTTCGCACTTACTTCTTGTGCAATCTTGCGTGACATTAAATAAATGTTGCAAATCTAAAATGTCATATTGGAAAATGAAAAGACATTTATGGAAGACAAAAACGAATATTTGTTTCCAAAAACCATTCCAGGTCACTTGCTTGCAACAGCTGTCACTGGAGCTACTTTGTACTTAACATTTATTCCCACTGAAAATTATGACTGTTCCCTGAGTTTGAAAATGTGAAATTTAAAATGGTTTCAGCATCACTAATGAAATTTCAGAAATCATGAAACCAATTAAAGGGTGATCTGACCTTTTAATTAGCCATTTTACATCTTAAAATACAACAGGTGCTTGGCCCGAGGTCCACCTTTAACTTGCGTCCCTCCAAGAGAAAAAGGTTGTGCACCCCTGCTTTAGAGAAACTCTGACGTATTAGAAATACTCTTGCACCACTTGTTGAATCACACAGGAGAAATAAATGATCCATCCTACTTGCATCCCCAAGAATCCCATGACAATGGAGTTGATTGTACCCAGAACCCCCTCTGGGTCAAAGGGCTGCGTGGTGTGATACATTTCCTGGCAAAAGCAACATGAAAAGGGCAAGCAAGGTTTTTTTTTAATTCCACCTTGAAGCTTTCACGATAGACAGATAAAATAATGAACAGTGTTTGAGAAAGATCTTACTTTGCATGTGGGGTATCTGTACATGTTATCACCAAACATCCATCTATCAACGTATCCTGCTGCGCCTCCAGTGCAGTTTGGGTAAAGACCGTTATCACCGATTCCACCAGCTCCCAAATACCCTCTGAGAACAAACAGTAATGAAAAGAAAAAGACAATTCATAGCACTGAAAGCATTGCATAATGATTAAAAACAACCTAAAAAGCTCTAAAAGTGCAAACTGGGTAGGAATCCAGCCTCCTCAGGCACGTTTTATCTAACTGATGGCAACGATCACCTCTTGTTTTTAAGATTTTTGCTCACCTCACATCTTCACATTCCACTGAAAAATAAAAAACAATAAGATGTTTGAAGAAACACAAGAGCTGTGGGGGGGAGGGGGGGAGCATTACAATTTGATCTCACAGTATTGTTACGTTGATGCCATGCAGGGCCACAAAAATGGAGGGAAAAAACCCCACACAAAAGCACTGAGCAGAAGACTCAGAGCGAGGAAGATGGATCCTCTGCCTCTGCTCCTCTTATTGCACATGACAGACTGAGATTGGCTAATTATGCCCTCTGAAGCATCCACCACAGGCCCATAAATCACAGCGGTTCATAACACCAGCAACACAAGGTGCACACTCACACCTCTGCTGCAGCGCAACAGCTCCAACTGGAGATTATCTCGGCATGGAGAGATGGATGAAATTTACAACTTCTCGCATATGTGTACAGAGAATTAATGGGTAGACTAGTCACAGCTTTGATTGGACTTACGTAGGGCAGTTGGGCACTGGCATGAGGAAAGTGATGCAGAGCCACAGAGTCTCCAGCAGGGTGATAATCAGCCACTGGGGCCAATAGAGGACCACATCCTGGATGGGATTCCACCAATGATGCTGCATCGTACAGTAAATAATTCTCATTAACATAAAGTTGTCTTTAAGGATTAGGTTCACCTAAAACTCAAAATTCAGTCATTATCTACTTAACCCCATGTGGAAGGAAAGCCGGGTGAAGTTTTGTAGTTGCATCAGCATGAGGGTGAGGAGATAATGCCAGCATTTTCATTTTTGCATGAACTTTTCCTTTAAAGTACAAAAACTGCTTTACTTTTTTACACATTTTAACATTACACTTTATTTTGGTGTATGTTTGGCCACTTATCCAACAATAAGAACAAAAACTCACATCATCAATCAACTAAAATGGACTCAAGGATCCGGGGTTCACACCGCAAATTAGCTGCATCTAAATGTGCTGTTTCAGGTTGGACTTTCTTTGTCTGCCCTGGTGTGTCATGACAGACTTAAGTGAACTCGACAGAGCCGCTCACCACTGTCAGTGGGATTTCTTTCTGGCCCCAGAAAGTCTGCAAGAGTGACAGAGCAAAGTAGGTGAAGCCCAGACGCTGCAGCACTCCAGGGATCCTCAGCCAGGACCAGGACACTGAAACACAGTCAACAACACACACCATGAGCCCTCATGTGTGCCTTAACACACAATGATGAATACTTGAACTTACAACTCAGGTACACGGACAGATATAACTCAGTGGTGTAAAGCTATTCCTGCTGATTTGAGCAAATTATAAATCAGGAAATTGATAGTATTGACCACGAGAACATCCTCTCAATCATTCTACTTCCTGCAGGAGGATGATGGACAGCAGCACACTGGGAAATGGTGTCAGCCTTCAGGATATGGACATGTCAAGAACGTGGGAAGCTAATCAAAGATTCCCAGTTATCTCTCTGTCTCGACAAATTTGGGGGGATAGGATTGGCTTGTGGTTGAGAGATTGATGGTAATCTACACATTAGTTAATTGAAAACCTCTTTGCCACACAAAGTGCCGTAAAAAAAACAGTGTAATCCCAATCATTGATCCGGTTAAATCAAATAAGAGGAGGAAATCTCTCCTTTCACAGGAGAAGAGGAAGCTTTTACTTATGACACATTTGTTAAATCTGCATGTTACACCCCCACCAAGATCATTTACTCTATCTGTCCCCACAGATAATTGTCACTTAAATAAAAATCATCCTGAGGTCACAGTTTTAAGGTGAACTGCGGGAAACTGTTACATCTTTTGTTTCACTTTCTGATCAATTCACACAGGTTTTTTTGTGTGAAATTGAAACCTTTTTTGACGTTCAATATCATTTAAGAAGTGAAAGCTCTGCTGTCTGCTTCCCTTCTCTGAGCACTTTCAGGGATAGATTGAATGAAATAATGATTCTCTGGTGGAAGTGAGCAGAAATGAATAAAGCCATCTGAAAGTTGAGCAAATAGCTGAGCCAAGAACTTTTCAAAAAGAGTTTTCTCTTCTTTGAATGTCCTCTGAAGGCTACTTTTCAGTGCTGGTTCCAGTCTGACTTTCTGACCTCAACTTCATTTGACTGATCTTCTCTTGTAACCAGTCACAATCCAAAAAAGAATAAACACTGCCAAATTATCAGACATAAAATCTTGATTTCACTTTAAAGGTATAATTTGTAAGAAATAGCCAGAATTTGAATATACAGTTGCTCCAAACTATATGGGGCAGCATAACAGCTAAGTGCTGCTCACTATACTCTTTGCTGTAGCTGTCTTTGGCTGTAGCAACTAGCTGCCATTAGCAAGAAGCTCAGTTAGCTGTGGAGCTAAGTGGCCCTATCAGCTGACAGGAGTCTGCCGGCACCCAAGCTCTGGTCTCGATGGGTGTTACACAGTGTGCAAAGGGGCTCAGTCAACCAGGCTCAGCCGCCTCCCAGTGAACATGACTGCTGGACACCAGACTGGGACTGAACACAGCCAGTTGGAAGACAGGGGAAACAGTACAGAGGTGATTTACAGCAGCTCCAATCAGGACTATGACTTCTGGCACTAAACAGCACAGCAGGCGGAGACAGGAAAGGCTCATTGCAACAGAGGAAACCAAGAGGGAGTTCAGTAATCAGCAGCGGGCGAAATTGGCATATTTTAGTCTCCAGCCAAAGCGTCAAAACAAAAATAAAGTAATCAAAATTGGAGGTTCAAAGCTTTGAGGATGAGTCAGACATCTAACCGTAGCTGTATTTATGTGAAATGACTCATAGTTGATGTCAAAGGTTAACACCTTCTTCTCTCTCGTCTGACATTGAAATGATTTAACATATTGAGCTGATATGACTCCATTCTCTTATTAGATCAAACCCTGGGACTGAACTGCTGAGGACGTCCTTGGAGACGGAGGGCAAAGCTGCAGTTTATGGTAAAAGTCACAGTGCTGTTATGATCAGCCCCAGCAGCAGCCTCTGCAGCAGCTGCAAGGGGCTGAGGGGTGTAACACTATCTGTTTGTAATTGTCCATTACCACAGTGCTTGTTTTTGCTCAATCTTCCTCTGTTAAACGTCCCCCGGTGCTGGATTTTGAGACTTCACACACAATAACAATATTTTTGTTAACCCAGTTACACAGACATCCACCCAGGAAAGTCCATTAGTGCTGGGGATGGCTAATGTGTGAAGGGCGCCCTGTGCATCCCCAGGTGGACAATGAAATGGGGGTTTTCAGCCTGCTTCCCCCCCTTTAACCCCGACACAGCCCCGCAGCCGTTGCTTTTAGCACAAATCTGGATCTAAACACATATAATATCTTTGTCAACTGACTTTATTGTTGTGAATGTTATGAAATAAGGCTGAACAATATGGTGATTATTTTGACAGATATTACGATTGCGATATTTTCACAATTGGTGGGAATGATCATCTTTCATTTTCACTGAAAAAAACTATTAAAATCATTATAATGTGACATCTGTTGGGATCTGTGCCAAACAAACATGTTTTCTTACATCTGAAGAACAAGATGTGAACATACCAAATATAAGATGCATTTTACTCCTATCTTGTATGACATTATGGCTGCAGCTAAGGATTATATTCATAATCAATTAGTTTGCAGATTATTTTTTCGATTCATCAGTTGCTCATACAAACAGTGAAAAATGCCTGTGACAATGTCTTGGAACTGAGACATGTTGTGCTCATCTTCAGGTTCATCATTTAGTTTTGGGTTACTACTAGAATAAGTTTACATGCTGCAGCACAGTTTCCCCCTCCTGTCTGAAACAGCTCCTGTCTCTTTAAGGCCTCCTCCTGAATACCCAGTCTGCTCTGATTGGTCAGCTTGCACACGCCGGAGCCAGCACCACTCACTATGTCTTTAGTCAGCTCTGTCATGTTGTCAGCTTTCAATTAGCTTCACTTCTACTCTGTTTTCTGTGGAAGAGAGGAGCTCGGACCTTTTACATGCAGGAGAACCTTAATAACATGAAGGAAAGGGAAAAAAACTAAAAAGCATAATAGGTCTCCTGTAATCCATCATTTCCATGTTAGCAATTTATCACATCTGAGAGGTGAAACTGTCAAATGTTTAGCAAAGCTGATGTTTACAATTTACCTTTAATTAATTATCAAAATAGTTGCCAATTAATTGTATGTTGATTGATCAATTGTTGCAGGTCTATAAGAAAGTATGGATTTGGATATTGAGGTTACCTTGCTACAGAATCTGGCAAAAGTGCTTAATGTTAGATCATACGCAGTTAGAGCCACATTTTTCGGATGACAGATGCATTACCACGAGAAAAGCCTCTTTCTGTTCTCCTGCTTCAGTACATGTATATAATTAGACATGCTAGAGTCTGTTTTAATCTCTTCCCCGGTACAGAACAGAACAAGAACATCCATATATGATGTATTTGTTCCATTAACAATCATGGGCTGCATATTCTGCACCTACGTGGTCCGTCTCGTGGAGAGTAGTTGAGGAAGCAGAAGCCGAGCAACAGCAGGACGACTGTTCTCCAGGTGACTTTGCGCAGCAGCTGCGGGCGGCTGACTCCTCTCCTCTGCATGGATCTGAAAGCCAACACGACTGAAGTCCCGATAATAAACACAAACCTGCAGAAACAACAGTGTTTATTAGTCTATTAGTGCACAAAACTATACATATTTGTGTTTATTAAAATAGAACTGTAAATGTCCTTTATACCAAACCTACCATGGCATGACAAGATCTGCCACAGTTAGACCTGCAACAAATCAATGCAGAGGCATAAATTAATATCAATAGATACACAGATCTGAAGCTATTAAACTGAGTTCACAGTTCTCGCCCTTTCCTAATCTCTTCAATCCAAAAGGACTAGAAGGTGAATTAAGAACAATGTTATGCCCTTAAAGTGCTGCTTCCATCATTAACTATCCATTTTGAAAAGTGTGATTAATAAATATCTACACTCCTGTGACAGCAGCGGTCCTGCAGCAAAGAGAAGATAAATCAAACCACCCTGAAATCAATACACCCTTGTAGATGTGGCAAAGAAGCTATTATGAAATTTAAATTGAGAACGCCCTTAAAGGATGACATGGATTTTGTTTTTTTGGACTTTGATTTACTCCTGACAAAAAAGGATTCATCTGTCTCTTTGCTCAAGAGCCCCTTAACAGTGACTGCTACTCATTCACTGCCCCCTTTCCATATTCTCCCAGCTGCCATTTAAACACCCTCCCTCCTCCGTCTCGTCTCCTCCCTGGTTGTTAATAACAATAAAAATCTATGGATCGTGCCTTTGATTGGGGTCCTATGAGGAATGGCATCCTGTGTGTTTAGTTTGAGACGGCATTTATCATAATTAGTGACAACAGGTCAGAAAATGCTGCAGACATGATGAGGAGAACGCTGCCATTGAATAATTGCCTTGAGTTCACACGAGCATTTCATATCTGGATTTATGTGAAAGAAGATGTGCATTAATGTAAGTAGTCTCAGCTCCTCCCATGAACCAAACTGACCACTGTGAGCTGCAAGTCCTTTCAGGTATAAAAATCACCATGGTTCTTGTTAACGCTGAGTAACTGGCGTAGGCTACACTTGCCAAAGCGAGCAGTAAGGTTGCAGTCATGCATATGCTAAATCAACATTAGCCTGCCATTCACTTCCATTCTTTCTGTTCGAAGGGGGAAGAGTTCAACTTTGGTGAACTTTGACTTTGCAAAGTCGCAGCCGCGACTAATAGCAAAGACAAAGACGTGTGTGTGATTGACCCTTTTAAATGGACAACGAACCAGCCTACTTAGTTCAACGTGCCTCACGTCCTGCACAGCCAGCTGACATTTGTTTATGTGTGACCGTACTGTAAGCTTCAACCTCATTGCTCATATACTTGATAGTGATTTTCTTTATTTTTATATCTGACTGGCAAACCTGGCTAGTGAGGTGATCATCAAACCAATCAAAAAAACTCAGAAAAAACTATGAACAAAAATGTCCAAAGCTAACTGTGACAAGTGAAGGTAACTGACGTAAGTATGATATAACGTTACTGTAGAGTTTACACAGGAAGTAAAAGTAGAAAATAGTGGCTGCAGCTGCAGTGCAACACTTTTATTTTGTATTTTTGTGCATATCTTATACTTTACTTAACCGTTCCATGGTGCATGTTGAAAGAACCAGTAGCCTCCTCCACCATAGTTCACAAAAACCATCACCGTCAGGGAAAACCTACAAAGACAGTAGTGAGTAAGCACTATAGTATAGTGACGCTAAATGACAAGTCAGTAATAATTGGATTAACCTTCATGCAGTAGAGTGAGCGATGGGCGAAACTGTTTTCAAACTATTCAAACACATGAAATACAGAATCAAACATTCATATCTGACTTTTTTCTTTCAATTCAACTAATACATCTGATTAAATATTAACTTTTGAATTCAAGTTAAAGTGATCAGAGGAGGGGCCAGCCTTTTATTCTGTCACACTCAAATGCAAGGTAATGCAATCTAAGCATTATGAATCACTCAGGAAATGAACACTTGTCCTCTGGATCTCCTCAAGCAGGAGTGCTGACTAAAGACTTTGCGTCTAATATATGATACACTTTATACTTTAGCACTGGCCAAGGCTGCTGAAACACAGCGCACGTGATGGAGTGCTTCACTGAATCAGACGTCGGAGGGAAAAAAAGGTGTTTGCGTTGCATGTCAGAAAATGGGCGGGGGCCATTACACTACACAAACTTGTGGGGGAATGTAAATGGCGGCTGCAGAGGTTTGCTCCGAGGCAGGTTCAATCTTTCACAGTCCTCAACATTTATGTTTATGATTCATGTGTTATTTAATCAAAAAGAAGAAAAAAATATCATCAGGGGGTCTTTAAGAGCCATAATAAGATTAGGACAACCTCTAAGAACAAGACGGTCTGATAAGGTGCACTGTATCTACCTCTGCCTCCTCTTGTTTTTCTGCCTAGATTCAATTAAGAGGTGCACCAGAGCCATTACTGCTCTTTTAGCCCCAACCTGCTGATACAAGATTTTAATCGGCCACTATCATCTCAAAAGGGCTATTAAAGTAGAGTAAATCCTGCTGCATGTGCCCATGTACTCTTTCTCCCTCTCACACACACACACATATAAATGCACGCAGGCTATCATTTAAATTTTGACGAACGTACCCATTAGTCGCCATAGTGACAAAGACAGAGGTTAAATCTCTAGTCAGATGAGACCTGGTGAAAATCACTGCAACATCGGGGCATCTTTTTAATCAAAACACTTTGGGTGTCTGCGAATGAGAGCTTCATTTTAGGCAGATTACATTAAAAAAATGCCACACATGAGACAGCGGAGGCGGCTTATTATGATTAAGGGAAACTATAAGTGCTTAATTAATATGATGTGCAATGAGATCACTTTGTTTTATGTTGCACCAAAGTTAATGTGCAGGTTGAGGCACCACAGGCTTGTTTCTTGGTTACTAATCAGGTTAAAGCTGTAAATATCCCCCTGAAGCTCTCCAATGAACATTTGTCACTGCAGTAATAGACTTAATTCATGTCTGGGAATCAGCATTCATGATTTATAGCGAACAGATTACAGATAGACACGTCTTTCTTGCAGCAGTGACAACTGGTTATGACTCGCTGATGGACGCTTATGGACTTCTTTGATTTGAATCACTGTACATGCATTACCAATTAAGAGTGTGAGCTTAGTACATTTTGCCGTTGCGAATGGATAGTTACACTCTATCACTGCAGAGTATTGAGTTACCTACTGTACTGGCGGTATCAAGTACCCAATCTAGTCATAATAAATTACTTTTTGAGTGGAAATGCCAAGGTTCTTTAACTTCAGAGGGTATCTGAAACTGAATCGGAGGAAAACTTGGAGTTTAGTCAAAATAAGGCCCAGAATGAGTCAGCCATCTGGTGTTAAATGGGACTGACAATACATTGTTTTGCTGTAATAGTTGTTCCCTCGGTTGTATAGCACTGCTAACTACTGACAGTGCGATTTTCCACAGTAAGGGAACCGGCGACAGGCTTTTAGCAGTGTGGCACAAGATTAAAATCCAAATCCTTTTAGAAAAATTAACGTGCAACCGTAGCCTACTGTTCTCTGTATATCATGTCAGTGTGAGCCTGAGCAATGATCAGAAAAACCTTTCGGGCTCAGAAGAAAAGCCTTTTGCCTTCAGAAATGTCTCAGCATTTATGGCAGATGACTGATGTGTCTGTTCTCTGTAGAAAGTTGTTACTTATCAGGGGGATGGATCATAAGTCACAGGGCTGAGGAGGCACACGCAGCGTTAATCTTGAGCCCTGAGTCACAGTTTGATTAAGTGCGTTGTCAGGTATGAGAATTTCCAGTATCACCAATCAGGACATCAATATTGCACACGTATCTGTAACCCCAGAGTGACATTTCAGATAATAAGATTGAGCAGGACTGCAGCAGGAAGTGTAACTGAAGGGAAATGAAATCGAAATGTATCCTTCCCTTGAACCTCTGTGAATCCTGATGTAAATGTACTCAACCAATTCAGCTCCCAAACTAAATAAAAACTATGTGGTATTTTGAATTCAGCCCATATGCACGGTGGTTTCAGATGGCTTTTCATCCAAAAGGAAGCCGCAGATGGAGAAGATGCCAATCGTCTGCTGGATGCTGCCTCTGTGCTGCTGGATTTCCTCTCGCTCTCCATTTTGGCAGGAGATCTATGGCCGTGTGGATGTGTGCTGATATGTTGACGGTATTATTACATCAATTATTTGGCAAGGGGGAGGTCAAAGCCACACCAGCATCCTGTTTCCAGAGAGGCGTGCTTTGTGTCTACCCCCAGGCCACAATTAAGGCTAGCAGGGAGCCCAGATTCAATCACATGCATCACTCCTGTCCAACAGAAACACAGTGTTCCAAACCCGAGACGCACTGATATCAGAAATCACGCCCAAAGCTATACCGCCTGATAACAAAAGCTTGGAGGAGCATGTGGCCAGACTGTGACCCCTGTAATTATTCATTATGTTGGGCCTGTAGATCTTCATCATGCCTCAGACAGCTCTAAAAAGAATTAGCATGAGAACTAGCCACATGTGGTGATAGACTGATAAACAGGATGATTGTTGATGGCATACATACCCTCGGAAAGTGTCCAGCGAGCGCAGACGCTTTGGTTTAGCTTCAGTGGTATTGTGCTCGCCTTCAGAAGTATGTGGTCCATCCTGTAAAAACAATCAGGGGGTAGACAAAATAATGTCATAACTTTGGCTTTTAAGTAACTAAACACCAGTGTGGGTCATATAAGGTAGCAGCATTTGTTAACCCATTATATGTAGCTACTGCATTTCAATCTGTGCAGGGAAATAGTGGAAAGGTTTGGATGTGGGACTTAGAAAAAGTACAAACAGTACTCAGTTTAGAAGAAAACTTTTATTTTCAAGAGGTTAAGAGATAACTGTTTTTTTTTTTTTATGTTAGTGACACAGTGTGGTATTTGGGTTGTACATAGAATTTGGAAAATTGTTTATAAATTGTATATTTGTTAATTGATGAGTAGGGGAGAAGGGGTAGAAATAGAATAAGTATACAACTTCCTATTAACTCTTATTATTTATTGCCCTACTGTTGAGGAGAATTTGCTCATTGAGTTTGTTGTATAGTTTTTTTGTTCCTTTCATTTCATTGTTGTCAATCAATCAATCAATCAATCAATCAATCAATCAATCAATCAATCAATCAATCAATCAATCTGTTGGGGCCCTTGTTTAGTTGTTATGTATATGTTTCAACTTTTGAGTGGTATTTCTCTTTGTTGTTGCAGTTAATTTCTGTTTTTAGGACTTTAAGTTTTTTATTAAACAATAATATAAACACATTTTTGGGGCAGCTGGGGGCAGCAGAACAAGATGTAAACATTGATCACCTCATAAACGAAAATCCCACATCTACGAGGCGTCTTTATGGATTCATCTGCTTTTCTTGCGAATCACTTCCCTCCTTTGCCTCTGATTGGCTCACACTGGTACTCCTAACCAAACGCTAACAAGTCTCACTCCACATGCCCAAACCTAACTAACCCGATCAACAAAGGCAACCAATCAAAGGCAGAGCTGGGCGTCTCTTAACAAGGAAAGCGTGATAAGGCATCTAGGAGACACGGAGCAACGATATCATTCAGTTAGAGTTTTGTTTCTGGTCACCTGCTGAATGTAAATCACACATTTACTCTACTTTTAGCTCTGTTTTGGTCCCCACCTACTTAGAGGGGAACTGCACAGACAGGTTCGTCATTGGGTGTGTCCTTTCACATTACATGTAGTCATCTGATCTAGTGTTAATATAAAAGTATTGATCAGTGCAGCTTTAAATAATTCAGCTTTGTTGTCAATTAGAAGCCCACTTACTTGCCTCATGTTGCGTTGATTACTTACATGTAAAATAGCTGATTACAGGACTTCTTTTAATAGCTGAAAAATTCTGCTAAATGTCATTTAGTTGAAAATGACCCTCTTTTGTAGCAGTGATTGATTATAATCATGTTAGAATTGTAGTTTTTCTCTCTTTTACAACAAATTAATGTGCGTACCCTCTGGGCTTTAACTTTAATTTAAAAAAATTGAAGAGTACACATTTAGAAAAACATAAAATAGCAACGCTATCATATACTTGTTCTTGTTTGAGTACTTTATGTCACTGTAATTGTTCTGAGATGCAAAAATGTTGACAAAACCAAAAATCCACATTTGTCAAATGGGTCAGAATTCCTCTAAATGGTGATTGGCATCTCTCTGTCCCAGGTCATCCTCTGTGCGGTGTGGCGGCGCCTCTTTTCCCCCTGCTCTGTGAAGGCAGCATTGAGATGACTCTGGCCTGTTGCCCTCTCAGTTGGATTAGCCTGACTCGCTGGCCTCCATGCAGCAGTTAAAAGAGCCAGAGCAGGAAGACACCAGCGCTAATATGTTATGATGGATCTGCATGCCATCCAGACAGCATATGGAAGACAGAGACATCTTGCTTGGACGAATAAGAGGAGCCATTCATGCTCACCAAAAATACACAGCAGCTCTTGCCATCAAGCAAGATGATTGGACGGATACGGCGCTCTACCGCTTCCATGTAAGTCTGCTGTACAATTGGCTCTGCTAACATTTGTATCAATCATTCCATTAGTGTCTCCCAAACGGCTTGATGACTGGAGTCTCAGAGCAATTTTGGTATGCATCTCTGGCATTGTAGTTAGCCAATGAAAACAACGCAATGTAACTGTTGGATCAAGGCAACGCTGACATTTGCTTTGAAAAAAAGTATAAAGTCAATCATCTGCAGCAATGAAGAAATAAAACTGGTGCAGTATCTTCGGAGGGCAATTTTCTACTTTAGTTTCTGGGAACAGGAATTTTCTTGAACTGAAGACAAACAAAAACAAACAAAATTGTGGTTTGGATGCTTGACCACTCATCTGATGGAAATCCTATGATTGGTTTATGATTGATCCTAATTTAATCACTCAAGTTATGCATCTGTCTCATCTCATTAAGATATTAATCTAAGGCATTCATGAGAAGCAGAATTCTACTTACATTATCCACTGAGTACTGTGGGCCTTGGCAGCAAATGGTCCCAATAAATTTTGATGTACAACGCCTCCTGTGAACGGGACAAAAGGTTTGAGCTGCCTGGTTCTGATGGAAGAATAATCAGTGCAGGATGTGGATGATGTAAAAAACACATGGGCACCTGTATATGAAGGGTACCGCGACGAATAAGAGAGCGATCACAGCCAGTGAGAGAGCTGCCACCAGAACAGCTGTAAAAACAAAAAGGAAAAGGAAATGTTTACAAATGGACATTGTGTAATCAGACTGTACCGCCCTACGTCATTCTGTCTGGAAGTCCATGTCGGGACCTTTATGCTGTACATCTCTATCAGAATGGGATCTGACCGGGGATAAAAGGCCTGATAACCAGTCCAAACTGTCAGCCTTACTCGCCTCTAGACTCCCTTGTGGCTCTCTGTCAGTCAACCAGTGTCAAAGGGGATCCCTCAAGTGACAAACAGGCACCTAATGGAAAACTCTTGGTCGATCCATCAACTCATCTCAATCACGCTGGGTAATCTAACCCTGCAGGCATCTGACAAGGAAAATGTAAGGCTACACTGGGACAAGAATGAGAAAACAAAGACAGAGGCGAAAGAGCTGGAGCTGGAGGGCAGCATAGATAGGAGCAGGGTCAAGATGAGGTTTACAGTACGAGAGAGGGCACGAATACTGCAGCTGAGATGTATTTTATTTGATAAATAAGTAATGAAATCTACCTAGATCATAGAGCAAGGACTGGGGTAAAGCCTATGGATTAATTTTTAAGCTAAAAAAAAGGTGATCTTAATGGGACAGTTCACCCTAAAAATCTCTTACTTGTAGGGCTATTTATCCATGTGGATTGTTTTGATACAATTTGCCAACTTTTGGAGATATCAGCCATTGACATGTCTGCCTTCCCTCCAATATAATGCAACCAGCTGACACTCGGCTTGTGCTGCTCAAGGCGCCAAAAACATACATTTGAAAAACAGAACAGCAATTTTTCTTTCCAGAAATCATGACACGGTTAATCAAGATAATCCACAGGCCTTGTTGTGAGTAGTTTCATGTAGGAACTAGTTTCTGTCACCGAACTACAACCGCACAACCATATGACCGTGCAGAAGGAAGCATGTATGATGGCTCATCCTATAGATGGATGGATGTAAACATCAACGGCGTCCTCCTCAGCTGAGCTGTAACATTAGCCAGCTTAGTTATCGTAGTAAGCTAGCCTCTCCTTAATGAGTAGACCGCTCAAAACTAGGTTTGTGGATTATTTTGAGTTACAAGGTCATGAATCCTGTAAAGAGACCTTGTTGATGAGCTTTTCAAATGTATTGTTTTGGCGCTTTGAGCACCACAAGCTGAGTGCCATCTAGTCCCATTATATTCAGAGAAGGCAGACATCTCTACAGCTGATATCTCTAAAACAATCTAGATGGATAAGTAGCACTACATGTAAGAGGAAAAAGATGTTTTTCCTTTATTTTGAGGTAAGCTGTCCCTTTAAAAGAGACAAGCATAACAGAATTTATGCTACTTAATGTGATTTCTACCTTCTTTATTGCAAACAAAACCACAAATTTGCGACTTTACTGCTCAGTTATCAGCATCAGAGTGACATTTTACAGCTGTGCTACTGATTATAAAACTATAACTCACAGGCTCAGGGGATATCATTTGGTCTTCTTGCGTCAAAGCATTGGAAATAAGGGGGCAGTACGCACAGTGTTTGTCTTCAGTGGAAAAACAAACAAAAAGAAGCCATTTTAACCTGAGCTGAATCCACACTGTGACATCTACTCTGAACAAAGAGCAGTCACTTGATCGCCGTGAATAGTCACGGCATCTCTCTCCTCTCCTGAAAACACCATCTCAGCACATGAAGTGAAACAAATCTAGCAGTCACGCTCACTCTGTTAGTTATAAAAAATAAAATTAATTGAGGCATTTCAAGACAAGTTTAGATCATCGGCATGTTTGCCAAAGTCGAAGAAACACTTAATATGAGTCGATATGGTGGATTTGTTTGTAAGAATTAAGGCCTCAGCAGGTGACTTGTGGTTTGTGGTACAATGCAGAATACAGTACTAACATGATTAAAGGGTGGATCTGATAGCAGCTGCACAGAAACATATCCTTGAAGTATACTGCACCCAACAACAAATGACCTCATGAAGCCCCACGGCCGATCAATCTGAGACACTGAAGTAAACTTTGAAATTCCCTAGCAAGGCAACTCTAACCTGTCTTGAGCTGCTGACCAGACCATTACTTAAGCTGAGCAAGTCCTATGGGGAGTTTGTATAATCACCGGTCTGTGGAGCTAATGGAAGCTCATCATACTGTGAGGGGTGCAGTCACACTGACCATATATCTGCTTGGATAATGGCTACTTGGCCTTAAAAGTCTGATCTACAACATAATCTGCAATATTGTTAAGTAGAGTGTACATTATGGAGAGTGACGCTTTCAAAATCCCATTACGCCTTAATCCTTCCACACTCCCTAATGTATTACCCACAATGCTCCACGTGCGGAGCCAGGCTTCAGCACAAACAGAAAAGCTTTTCTTTTATCCCTTTTCAAGAAAGCATGTCTTATCTGATCAATACACATCATGTCCCAGGAGATGGACGAGAACTGCTGCTCAGTAGATGTGGACAAGCCGAGTGATTCTGGTCTTTGCTGACTCAATTAAGTAGAGAGCGGATCAAAGGTTCGACGTGGCTTCTTTTACTGTCACTGTGGCTCATTAAAGCAGTCCTATTATTCAAGACTATGTGACTGATTGCCTTATTTCGTCATCCTGTAGTCTTCATCAGTGTTGGGCACTTACGCAGGTATGCGTTGTTTGGTGTTTTATCAACATCGTGAATGCAGCTGGGATCACTGGTGGCCTCTGACATCTGGATCCGAACAGAGAAATAACCACCCTCTCCATATGTCTGACTCCACCTGCATCCAAAAGAGTGAAATACTGAGACACACTTCCCGTAAAAGCACATAAAGCAACGTGACGTTTTCATTTGATCCCCTCTGAAATGAAAGTTCCTCATAAATACTTTCTTCATCCACTGCTGCTCCTCTTCCTCTTGACCTGACTGTAAACAAAAAGACTCTTCCCATCTCTTTCCCCGATGAAGCTCAGGAGCACCACCTAGTGTCTGCTCACATAAAGTGCATCCCTCTGTCCTCTCGTCATCACCAGTTTCAGGCCCCAAAAACATGCATTACACGCTCATATTGATCCACTGTTAGGATGACATACTAGCTATCACTTGGAGTGTTTTTTCAAAGGGGAAAAGGAAATCAATAGCTCCACAGTCTGGTTAGAGACCTCAGCATTGATCTAGGAAGCACGAGACCGGCCCTCTGAGAGGGCAAGAAAAAGCACCAGAGGCTTGTCATCCTGCAACCGAATCTCTGGCACCGTGTTAACAGGTGACCCCCAAATAGAAAAACTCTGCCCTTGTGTCTTGTCAGTGCTGATTGTTTTTAGAAACAGCAACTGTCTCCCACAGTTAACATCCCTGCGAGGTTTCCGCAGGACTTTGAAGTTTTAATGAGCCCTTTTCATCAATATTGGAATGTCAGGTCTTATTAACCCCAAATAGGCTCCTGATCGATACCCAGCGAGGTGGTTTAAGGGAGGGAATCACTCAGGTCCAGAAAGCAGGTCAGGATTACTCCCCCAGCCCTGTAAATAATCTCACAGAATGCTGATGCCACCACACTATATTATGTCTGAGCAATACACTCCCACAGGCAAGAGTTCAAATGAGTAAACAGAAAACAAATCAGCATTTTTACCTCTCTGTGATTTGTAGGTGAAGCCGACAGCTGTTTTCATGTCGGAGAGCTTAACTTGTTACCTGCAAAGAGTCGTGTTCCTGGTCTGTGAGTCCACTCGCATAGTCAGAGTGAATTTAGTGCTGATCACTGATGCATAGCTGTTGTTGGGTTTCACAGTGGCCAAATGCTGATACACACACTGAGAGTAAAAACAGGAGATACATTGACAGGTGCAAAAAGGGAATGAGCAGGGCAATGCCAAGGATTCGCTGAAGACAATAAGCTTGTCAAAATAAAATATTAAAGATTGAGTTTATCTGACATTCTTAACATTTCTTGCTTACATGGTTTCCTCTCCATGGGTTTAGTTTACTTGCCATGAGGCGTACTGCAACACCTTCAAAAATAAAGTTGGATAATATCTCCTGTGACTCTGAAGGGAACTTTCTAAAATCTTACATAGCAGTTGCTAGTGCTGGACCAATAGATGATTGAAATAAAGTCAACTTGAAAAAAGTCTGCACACTGTTGCTCCCTTTCAATTTATTGGCCACAAGTTCATGTTATGTTTCGAGCTACTGCTCTTCTTCAGACTTTGAAGACTACAGGCACACAGACAACTTTTAAAAACTAAAATTTAAGGAATTAAACCTGACGATGACATCAGGGGACATCTTGACTTTAGATTTGTAACAGAAAGACACAATTACTCACTGAAAAGACTCATGCATTACTAGTCTGAGAAGATCTTCTTAAAGACGCTGAGTTGAGTTACATTATACACTAGGGACTTAAAATCAGTAAAATATGTCTTCATACTGTTGACTTGTTCTGTGTACATTGTTTTGAACCTTTTAAAATGGAAAAATCTAGACGTATGTAAAGTTTTTTGGAGAACTAAAATAATTTAGCAGAGAAACCTTCACAAACAGATAGAAGAAGGGAAAAGACAAACAGAGACAGTATATATTCTTTACCTCGTAGCAATAATCTGATGTGTAGAAGACCTGAACCTCTTCTGTCAGCTGGTTATGAAATGTTACCAAAGCCTGGTCCATTTTCACAGCAGGCTCTGCAGAGATGTAAAGCAGCACTGATTTACAGCTCAAACAGCTTTCTGTACATCATAAACACAAGATATAAGATCACTATCATCGTCAGGATCATTAACTGACTCAATAGTATTGACTCAGTAAGTTCCCACACTACACTTAAGGCATGTCCACTTGTTATATTTGAATTTCAACCTCCAATACAGGGATCAAACATTGATTGTCACAAGAAGCTAAGCTTTGGTAGAATTAAATCTGAACACCAGAATGATCCGCATACTCCTAATGAATCCCAGAAGCCTCACTTGATTTTGAATGTCCTCCGTAGCAGCTGGTCACAAGGATTAACAAAGTTAGACTTGTTTGTAGCAGTCTCCTGGTCTCCATGTTGCTACTTGAAAACAGACATTCCACTGCACATCTTTATAACACTCACACCGATATAAAAAGTGGTCAAAGGGCAGCGTGCATGCGTGGTTGGTGGTTCCTTCTTCTAGCTTGTTTATGGTGTTCAAAATCATTTTCCGGGCAAATTTATTCTACGATTGTGTGGCAGAGATGATGAATAAAATAAAAATACAAGTTAAAAAAGCTTAAAGGGACATTTTACCCCAAAATTCAAAAACACATATTTTTCTTCTTTCCTGTAGTCCTATTTATCCGTCCAGATTGTTTGGGTGAGAGTTGCCAAGTTTTGTAGATATCGATCAGCTGTAGAGATGTCTGCCTTCACTTGAATTTAATGGATCTAGATGGCGCTCAGCTTGTGGTGCTCAAAGCACAAATATATAACTTAGAAAGAAAATAGATCCTCCATGAAACTGCTCACAACAAGGTCTGTGGATTACCTTGAGTAACTGGGTCATGATTTCTGTAAGGAGACATTGTTATTGAGTGTTTTTAAATATATGTTTTGGCGCTTTGAGCACCACAAGTCAAGTGCCGTACAGTTCCACTATATTCGAGAGAAGGCAGAAGCTTTACCCCAATCCTTGGTCTATCATGTATCATTATTTATTTAGCAAAATGATGCCCTCCAGCTCTTTCCCTCTGTCTTTGTTTTCTCGGGTGACTTGTCCCTTTAAATCAGTAAGTGTGTGTATTAATGTAGAAGTCAGAGGGCTAAGCTACGTTTCCAAACACAATTTATACAACCATTTAACCCCAATCTAATCTCTTTGTTCGAAGTCCCAGCATGCCTTCATTTCTAACTAAAACACTGGAGCACTATTCTCATTTCCTCATCCAGCCAACTGTTAAATGCTGATCACTTGTCACATCCTCTCCCTCTCCTCATTTCATTAACCAGTTCATTTCCCTGAGCGCTCACTGTGACAGATGAGTTCACCGGGGCACTCTCACAGGAGCAGCTCATTAACCTTTGACATGAACCCCAGTCAGCTTTTAAAATCTGCTGTCCTGTTGAACAGTGACATCATTAACAGCAGGCTATTATTCCGAAGTTTGAGTTCATGTATAATATGCGTGCATATACAATATAAAACAGACTATTATCCTTTCATCACACAGCAAACACTGCTGCAACGGCCCTTTAATTGTTGAGTCCTGCTACAATAGCTGGCCTCACGCATGCCTCATGCAACAGATGACAGTTTATGATTAAACCTGTGCTGACAGGAGGCTGAGTAACCTATCAGCAGTGAGGATTTCTGCTCAGGCTTGTGCGGGGGCAGCTAAGCGGGACCTACGGCTCATGTGTCGGATGGATTCATTCCAGTTGCTCTCACTGGCTGCCACAGCGGATTTTCCTCTGTGCAACAGGGAGCTGGAGCTGATCCTCCTCTGTGCATGAAAACACTCTGCAAACATGGTGAGTACACAACCTCTCTACGGTGTGTGTGTCCAGTGTGGTGTGTCACACAGGCCTGCTTACTGCCTCACACACACCTGTTGCTATTTATTCACTCTCATAGTCTAAAAGTCCACTGGATAATGTTTTATTACAGGTGTCCAGAGAGATTTAAAACAAAGTCTCATATGTAACAGCGTGATTTTGCAGATAGAAGAATGGCATGAGCTTTGTGTGTGTGTGTTAAGCCACTGTGTGTGATGAATAGACAGGTTTAAGCCAGTGGGTATTGTCTGTGTGCTCCACTGATTGAGCAGATTAGAGCGTTGCTATGATACCAGTTGATGTCATTGCTCTGGTTGTGACATCTGTTTGCTCTTTTGCTTTGTAACCATTAGCGCTCATGTGGACAAAGCCTTCAAAAGTCCCCTCTTGGTTGCGCAATAAAGTCAGAAATCTATTTGGGAAGTGTTATGAAATGTTGACAGTGCAGTCTAAATTTCAGGGGTCATGAATGAGTCCATGTGACCCTGCATCATGTGTCAAGATTATAACTGAGTGACCAAAAGGGAGTCCCGCCCCCTCCCACAACCACCAAATACCTTTGAACCAGCTATTTTTTAAAGCAGGAAGCAGCCTCTCATTGTTTCCAGATGGGATCCTATGTGACCAATCACAGTTTGTGTTTGTGAAGCTGCCCCTCTCAGATCTGCTGCAACGTTACCTCTGCTCTGTCCCACCAGGCTGGTAAAATTCAGGGTCTGACTGAGGAGGAGAGGGCCCACCTACTCCCCCTGCTACGCAACGCCCAGTGGGTGGAGGTCGTGGGACGGGACGCCATTTACAAAGAGTTTATTTTTAAGGACTTCAATCAGGTTCCTACTTTATCATAGTTTATTGCACTCAGCTCTGCACAACTACTGTATGTTATGTATAAACATGGCTGCATGATTTGAGGATATGATGTTCTTTTCTTACAGGCTTTTGGTTTCATGTCCAGAGTGGCTTTACAAGCTGAGAAGATGGACCATCATCCTGAGTGGTTCAATGTCTATAATAAGGTATAAAAGTCAATGAAAAAGGACATTATGATCCTGAATTCTATAAACAGTGAATACGTCACAGCTGGACCTAAGAACTTTAGTGTGCAGGATTTAGTGCCATATAGTGAGGTTGCAGATTACAACCAATTGAAATACCCTCGCCTCACCCTCCCCTATGGTGGCTGCTAAAAACGCAAAAGGCTGCTAGTGTACAAACATGGCGGACTCTGTAAATAAAAAAAGGCTCATTCTAAGGCTACAAAAACACAATGATTCTAAGTTTCAGGTGCTACACTAATGAAAACATAATTATGAATATTTAAATCTATTTCTGACAATAGATCCACCCACATCCTGCACACTGGACCAGTTGTTTGTCATCCAAACAAAGTGAATAGTGGGAGGGCTATATCCAGGGTTTTAGTGTCTTTCAGCTTATTGTTTGGCTTTTACAGCCTGCAACTTTAATTCTCACGTCCAGACAAAGCATGGAGTTGCTTTCAGCTAAAAGCTTTGATGAACTCTCTGGACGCTACCAGTTCAGCTGACAGACGTATTTGGCAGCTAGATGGTAAACATAGTGGAGTATTTAGCAGCTAACGAGTCAGGCCCAGATATTTCTATTGGTGGTGACTGAATCAAAGCTAAAATGAAGTGAATATTGGTCTTACATCGACCAGTTGACCAGGAACACGACACCAAATGAATGCTAACGTTGCTCTGCGTCTGCACGCTGTTTGCTACCATGTTCACATCACCTGAAGTGATAATATGTCAGTGTTTTCTCTGCAGCATGTTAATGTGTTGCCCGTGTGGCTAAAAAATCAATATATGGAGGTTGAAAATACTTTTATTTTCACTTCTCAATCTTGTAAGTGAGGCACGTAGTGTGAATATAATATTTGAATTTAAACTTTAGTATATCTTCTGCCTACACATTTTCTTTTAAGAAAGTCAAAATTGTAATATTTACTTTTTAACTGACGTTTCAGTTGATGTCAGTGTGTCATCTGAACTGACATTTCAATAATGCTGTCACTGCAGCTACTTTCAGTGCTCACCTTTCAACGGTCATCTCAACTAGTTTTATCACAACAAATAACACTTTGACTGCTTTAAAGGTCTTCGCCTCAGCTGACACATCAGCTGCTTTTATCCTTTAAACTCCAATTTGTTGCACATGGAGGCTGGGGTAGATGTTTATCTGTATTTTTTGTGAAGTTGGCAATCGAACACACTCAAATCTACTAATTTTAACTTAAGTCTGTTCTAGTCACATGATGAGTGTCATGCTCACAGTTTTTTTCTTCTTCTGCTCCATTGTCCTTTGTTCCCTCAGGTTCAGATCACTCTCAGCACACATGACTGTGGGGGGTTGTCCCAGCGTGACATCACTTTGGCCACTTTCATTGACCAGGCGTCACTGATGTGAACGACACACATTAACAGTCATTCTGGAAGTCAGTCTTTCATTTCTTCATTCCACGGAGAGGAAACGTCTGAGGACGTGACCTGTAATTCCAAAGAATATGAACCAATTACTTTCAATGCATTGTGAATGATGTAGCTCTAGGTGTAGGTCACTGCAAAGGGTCCAATGACTTTAAAAAATGTTGATGTTTTTTGTTTTGTGCTTGGTGAATAAATGAGATTACTGGCCAAAGATAAATAGTAAAATCATGTTTACACATTAAAGTCATTCAAGTAACGCCTCGGCAACTATTCAACTTGTTTATACAGTTAACACTCACAGTGGTACATGTGTCCTTCTGTCAAAACTAGTGCCTTCTGTGCCAAATGTTTTTGTACTGTACCGTAATGTAGTAAATGTTATTTCTCCATCAAGCTGTTCTTGTCTTAACTGAAAAATGACCAGAATATGATTCCTCTCATCAGACTGAATGCATTTTATTGAAAACACAACAATGTAGACAACTGCTGTGGTCAGCGAAGAGTGCAACTGTGTTAACTGCTCTAAATGGGTTAACAGCATTTACTATGGATCATTTTCTAAAAAGGAAGCAGCAGGTGCTTCCTAACTTAAAATACATTTGCTAAACAAGGATGCAGTCTGACATGAACAGAGATTAAACAAAAATCTTTAAACCTTTTACATTCAGAGCCTCACATGATGACAAAGTGTACAGTAGTGGTGGACAATAGTCATAAAGAAAACATTAAAGATAATGCAATCCAGTACTAAAATTAAACATTTTAAGACTGACGTAAGGATGTATTTGATTGCATTATACTTGAAGGTCCATGTCCAACCGGTGTATGTCTGAAAGGCCAGTGGACCTTTAATTATGTTGCTGTTATGGAGCCAATTCCCTGAGGAAAATCTGCTATGACGTCATGAGTTCAAACCTCTGAAGGCACAGAGGTGAACGCTCATTATTGCTACATAATGTCCGTAAACCTACGACAACACAGACCAGGATAGATTTTCTCTGCAGACCTGTAAGCGTGTAGTCACTTTCAGATAATGCCTAAAGAGGAATTTACATGTATTTTTTTAATCAAAGGAGATTTTTGTGGCCATTCAATCATCACAATTTTTGCAAACGGGATGAGTCATTATTGGAAAAGTCTCTTTTTTTGCACGGGCATGGGTTTCCACACCCTGTTGGGCAAGGTATTTAAGGACGAATGGACACATGATGATGAGCGTTAGTGGGGGTGTTATGTCCTCTTTCTTTGATGTAACAAAAAAAAAATGCACATGAAAGAACCTACATACATTCACACCTAATCTCTTTAAACTTGAAAACACAAGTCACAAAACAGACTCACAAATTAGAGTGATTAATAAACACCCAGTGGTCACACAAATGGTTAAATTACTCTAACAAGGCAGATATGCTATCATTCAATGCTATGCGTCTAATGATTTATCTCTTAAACAGTAATAGAGCATTCCCCTTTGTTTCACTTCATAAAAGAAAAAAAGGTACGTATTGCACAGACATGGAAATAATTTCATGGAAATACACAATTTCAACAAGCAATATTAGGAAAGAAAGAAAAGAATGATAAAAGGTCCTTTTGGTGTTACAATATGCATCGTTAAGTTGTCAACCTGTTAGTTAATGTGTAAATATCCTGCTGAATGGATATCTAACCTAATATATCCACATTCAGACAAGGCTGGGAATGAGTCCGTCCCAAGAAAACCTCTATCACAGTGACTCTGTTTTCTTTCAGTTTCAGTGTGTCTAATAACACTTTGAGTACAGTCAAATATCTAAACAACGTAAGTTAATAATGTCAGAAATGGTTGCCCTGTTAGAATGTGTTTCAATGGATGAATAAGTGATATTTGCATTGAGTAGAAACTGAGGTAGATTGAATTAGGAGACAAATTATTAAAATAAGGTGGTACACAGGTGACTATAGAGGAAATATTAAGTTATAGACCCGGGTTGGAACCAGTCTTCAGTCCAGTCTGTTAAAGGATGTTACACCTTTTGTTGTATTTCAGCTACTGCGTGAAAAAAAAAGCCCTTTTCCTTTTCTGAAAAACAAACAACAAAATAAACAAAGTGGCTGATAAGCGTCCGGAAGCCACTTTCAAAATATTCATGCCCTAGTTGCAACTTCTCCCAATTTAAATCTAAAGATAATTAAATGGAATATTAATGGCATTAAAAGCTCCCACAATGTTAATCATTCTCCCACTGCCTACAAATCCAAACGCTGCGATGGACCACGAATGCAGACTTAAAACTAAATGAATGTCATCGAGTGCTGACAAACAAGGACATGCACGATCATGCTTACAGACAAACTTCTACCATAACATCAGAATTGCAGTTTCAAGTGATTTACAGATTAACCTGATATGCTCCTGTCAGGGCGTTGCAGTGCTTTTACAGTATAAATGCTGTTTTCCAGAGAACTATTTCATGATAACACCTTCGACAGGCCTCTGCATGTAGAGCCGGTCTAGAGCAGTACGTCACGTGCCATGCTAGAGGGCAGCACAGCGCTTCTTACAAGCTATCAGTGGTCTGTGTTTCTGCTGAGTCATCACAGAGAGTGAAGCAGTGATGGCAGCAAGCTGAAATGTTCTGACAAAAAAAAAAAGATTATGACAGACATATGAATTAAAGAAAAGCAAAAATTGAAATGGACTTTTTAAACAAATAAAATAACACACACAAACTCACACACTTCCACTACATTGATCAAATGAAAAGACTAAAACATGTTTGGAACCAGTCATTTCTTCTCTCACATCCCTCTGGGCTGATTCAAATGACGATGGCTTGTGCTTCAAAGATCTTTGCAGATGTTTTTCCGTATGGTCTATGTATGCAAGATAAGGCAACCATTGAGCGATTAACTCTGGAAGGAGGCAAGCGGGTTTCCCTGCGTGCGACGGGTTCGAACCAGGAGGGCCAAGTCCTGCTTCAGTGGGCTTTGCCGTTGCCGTTCATGTGGCTGGTGTTTGACTTGGCCACCTCAGTGCTGTAGAGACAGTCCAAGAAACCTTGGGAGATCTCTGTCACCATGGATCTGTCTGGGATGGACTGGGCCATGCCGTAGATCGCTCCCTGAAGCAGCAGGAAGACATGAGTGAGTTTACACCAGTAATAAAATAAATCACACACTTGTATCCTTTAACACTATTAGATAATCAGACTATGGCGTTCAGAACATTTAAGGAAGTGTTTGACGATTTACTTTTCTTGGTGCGACCACTTACAACCCTGTCTTGACTACTTGAGCGTCTGTAACTGTTCTGCTCCTAAATCCCCCAGCAAACCTTTCAACAACCCCGAGGGAGCATATTTTTTCTTAGCTGTATATGGAGAGGTTGGCACAGAGGTTTTCAAAGTCTGACGCTCACCCCCGCCCCTCAGACCAAATAGAGTAATACTGACTCTAAAAATATGTGTATCAAGTCTGTGTATTCAGATCTCATCAGAGTACCTTTTATAGCATAAATTGTGGCAATCAGGCTCAAATGGCTTTAAAGTACCTTAATCTCCTCTGTAGTATGTGTCAGAGCCTCTGCAGCGGCTCCAACTGCAGACTGTGTTGATCATAACTAACTTCCTGTTGTTTTTAGAGCACTGCACCCATTTATTTCACCTTATAGCGTCTGTACCTAATTTCTCTCCCTCCGCAAACCCCTGCAACTCTCTTGTGCCTACCAGGGGGATTTAGAGTTTGAAAGCCTCCTCTGTTAGCCTACTACTAAAATTGTCACGTAAATAATAAAAAAAAATACATAAAGACATTGAAAACAAACTCTAAATTTGTCAATTGATTTCATTTTTGTATATCATTTGTATTTTAGTGTAAATCTCAGGGTGTATTTCTCTATAACTCTACATTTGGCCATTGTTTTCATTTCTATTATTAAAATGAAGGTGACGCATCATTCATGGGTGTGCTCTTAACCAACCTGACTGGTGCAACGCAGGTTTGTGCCAGTTGGGTGGAGTTTCCACTACTTAAAAACACACAACTGCACATGCAGCTTGTGTCGAATTGAGTCAATGACGAAAACAAATTGCCACGTGTATCAACAGCGTAGTAAACAGCAGAGCCTGGTAAACATATTTCACATGGTTTGTAATGCCGCAATACAAATGGTAATTGTACTTTCTCACACTTGCCTGTAATTACCAGCTGGTAAAAGATTAGATTAAAGTGTGGCCTTAAATATAGATGAGAGTTTAATTACAGCATTTTAAACAATGTAATTTTCTAAATGCTAGTTTCTCTTTAAATAACTTGCAGGGTGTAATACAAGTCCAGTCATTGTGGTAGAAAATTTGGGACAAAAAGGTTTAATTTTGACCATTGACATGGTTAGTTAACCTTAAAGGGCTCAGCATCCTACACATTTGCCTTACTTAATCTAAGGAGGCTTCAAGTGTCTAGAGGTAAAGATAAGATGGCCTTGAAGGGTTACACACATTGTGTCCATGTGTCAAGTGTTACCAAAATCTTCATTGACGTCAGATTTGTGTTGTAGGAAACTTAAATGCGCAAGTAATTACAAGTGAGGCTTATCTTGTTTATTCTTCTATTCATCAAAGTAAAGCCTGACCAGAAGTACAAGTTTTCCCACATCCCCTTAGGGATGTGCTGCTTCTATCTACAAAATAAGACCTTAAACTAAATTAGTACTTATTCTGTTATAGAATAGCCTCAAAAGCCAACTTGTTTAGTGCAGCAGTGTCCTTGTACATACTTGTTGTTTGGGTTGATAAGACAGACACACACTTTTAAAGGCTTGTGTACTATTTAAATCTTTTGCTGTATATTCAACAAGTGTGTAAGCAGAACTAGCTCACCATTCCTGTGGTTTTCTCTTTGGGGTTCTTCATGATGATGGCAACCTGCTCTTTGACATCACGGACAAACCGGTCAGCGACACCCGGCTGTGTGTGCAGAACTGTGCAACAGATGTGGATGCTGGGAGAGAGAAGATCATACACTTGTTACATTCTTGACTAATCATAAATGCTACAATTTTAAATGATCGTTACTATTTTTTTTTTGTACAATACCTGGATGGGTACTGCAGTGTGTTCAAATTCCAGCCCTTTGTCGTCAGTGCGTTAGACAGGCGGAAAATATCAAAAACATCTGAGCCTATTGCCACCACCGACACCTCTGGATCTCCAAACACAGTCACGCCTTTTATCTTGCGGATTCTGTCAATAATAAAAACAACAAATGTACACATTGAAGGCGATAAGATAAATGACCTATGAAATAAAAATTCAAGAGCTCTGCTTTCGTGTCAACAAGTGTGAAGTGTCTTACTCTGTTTTGATTTTGCGTGCAGTGCTAATGATCTTCTTGGTTGCGTCGATGTATCCGCTCTCTCCCATGTGCATCATGGTGGCCCAGCAGGCAGCGATGATTCCTCCCGGCCTGGAGCCTGCAACAGAGGGCGAGGCATAGATTCCCCCCTGCCAGTCTGGAGCTACAAAGTACTGGTAGTGACGGTACTTTTTATCGCTGTACAGGATCACTGAGGAACCTTTGGGGGCGTAACCGTACTGGAGAGGAATGCAGGAACACACACAGGGTTAAAATACTATGAAACGGCCTAGAGCCTCTTAAAATAAAACACTGAACTTTAAATTCCATGATTTTTACATTATACCAACTACAATGTCTATTTCCAGGATTTTTTATTCGATATAACTTTTTTTAAACCTTGTGTATTTGTTCTTTTGGTGAAGGGAAGAACACAAGTGTGAGAAAAGAGTAAGTCAGTGAGCTTTAAAGATCTGAAGGGAATAAATAGCCACTCCTTACCTTGTGGGTGTCTGCAGAAATGCTGGTAACACCTTTTAACCTGAAGTCAAACGGGGCGAGTTGGTAACCAGCCTTGGCCATGAACACAATGAGAAAACCTCCCAGACAGGCATCCACATGCAGCGGGAGGTTGTAACGTTCAGCCAGCTGGAACACACCGAGGGAAAGTTTCAGAGATTTGACTTCCCCGTTTCATTTCAGGACATATTTATAGTGGGAAAATGTTTCACTTCAAACCTTTGATACTTCCTCAATGGGATCCATGATTCCATGAGGAAACTGAGGCGCTGAGCACACGAGCATGGCGGTGTTCTTGGTGATGGCTCTCTTCATTGCCTTGAAAGAGAAGAAACAATAAATAATAATAACAACTAACGTCTAAGAATAGCAGTCGATTAGCTAATATGTATACTGTATATTCACCTTCACGTCTACTTTCATAGTTTTCTTGTCCAGGGGAATGTGAATGAGCTTCATCCCAAAGTAATGTGCTGCTTTGTCAAAGGCTGCGTGGACGCTCACAGGTGCAAGACTGGAAAAACACGAACATAATGTTAGTGGAAAACACAAGTCAAGAACAAGCCGTAAAATTGGCCCATGTCTTCAAGTATTTAATTCGAGTTTTCTTTATAAGCATGACCATGATTAAGTACAGCCCTACCCTATACATGTTTTGCATGTTTAAAAATTCAGATTGTAAGAAAAAAAGCCAAATAAAGGTGAGACATTTGAGAGACAAGAGGTGCTGCGAGTTCTGAGAAAGCCAGCCACCTGCAATGTGCTTTTTTCTTCTCAAAATCAGATACGACAACAGGAGGAAGTTAAGGGGCGCCCCAGTAACTCAGCTGGTAGAGCGTGTGCCACATGTACAGAGGCTGTATTCTTGCCGCAGCCCCCCAGGATTCAAAACAGATCTGTGGCCCTTTGCTGCATGTCTCTCACCCAGTTTCCTGTTACTCTTTAGCTGTTCTATCGACTGAAGCTTGTACAAGACCTAGATAGACAAATGGACTGATAACAAAAAAGCTGAAATTGCTCTTCAACCTTAATAAAGCTCCTCTTACATTTCGGGGTATTTGACACCTCGTTCATACGCCATGTCTCTGTAAGCCTTGCAGGCCATCAGGATGCTCTCAGTTCCCCCTGAAGTAACCTGGACAAAAAGACAGAAAGTTGTTTAGGTTAAATCAATCAATGCTATAGGTCCTTCCGTCCTTAACTTACACAATGTGTGTGCCAATGTCTATGATAACTTACTGTGCCGCAGGAGTTAGGTCCACCGTGGAAGAGTGTGCAAGACATTCTGACAACCTCTGCCTCCATCTTTCTTACACCAGGGAAGATGTCTGGGTGAAGCGGGTTGCTCCACGCAAAATCTCCATATACCTGGCAACACAAAAGTAAAGATCTGCATGAAACACAAACAACTGCAGCAGTAGTCCCTTTCAAAAAAAAATGCAAAGTGTAAAAAATCGTGTAAAATGTATAACTGTGGGGACTTGCTGCTGTCAGCTAGTTAGCTCGGTACGCTGTGCAGTTAGTAGCCCTGGGCAACAGGGGAGTGATGGTGTTTACGTCATGGGCAAAGCAACTGGATTTAGTAGCCTCCCTGTGAACATGGCCAGACTGGGTGATTTACAGTGGTTCGTATCAGAACTATGATTGAGTGAGTTTTATTTTATATCTGTAGAGCTTTTATGAAGCATATAACAAGGCAAACTAAGAGAGAGAGAAGAGAGAAGTGAATTGTATTTTTCTGTTTAGTAAGGAAAATCGGTGTAAGAATATTTCCTTTCTTGACATTTTGTGAGTTTATTTTGTTTATTTTTTAGACTAAAAAAGCTAAGAGAGCTTGTCAAACAAAGAAAACTCACGGTTTGTCTTTGATTTAGCGTTAAAAATGTTATTTGTTTCTTCGCATTCAGTTGATGATTTTAGTTCATTTTCTGAATGTTTTAAACTTAAATTCTGACATACACATTACACACTACACCTTAAGAGGCAAAAAAAGGGAGTTGTTGTTCAAAAAATACAAAAACCACACAGAAAATAACTGAGTTCTGCTTACTGTAGCGAAAACCAATATGTATTCACGTTCAACCTTGACAACTGGTGCTTGGAATGCCAAAGTCCAGAGATGTGAACAAAGATGCATACCTTCACCAGGAGTTTGGTCAGTGATTCATCACCCCAGTACACTGCACCTGAAACACATCCTTTCTCCCACTGCACCTCATCTGCAACGACAGAAATCTCTGTTTATTCTCAAAGAAATAGGAAGGAAAGGGCCACTAGTTTTCTTAAAAGTAATGTAGACTGAAAATAGTTTTCAGACAGTCAGCTTTAGAGATAATGAACCCTGAAGCTCAGGAATGAATGATGACTTACTCAGAGTCTCGTACTCTCTGATTTTATCCAGCACTTGGTTCTGAGAGAGGCCTTTAGAGGGCAGCTGTTTAGTGTAGCTCATCCCCTCCTTCAGAGTACAGAGACTGGCAGACATGTCATCCAACGCCTTGTTGAGCTGGCTCTGAATCTGTTATAAAGAGAGGACAAAGTTAATTTATGGGCATCGACTGTCTCTGCAGTAAAAACAACAGTAAAGCATATCATTCCCTAAAATGAGTGAATGTGAAGTGACTGTGTTTCAGACTGAACGTGACAACATGTCCACTAGCAACACTTTTGATAAAATCTGAAAGTTTCCTCATAATGACCAGAAGTAACCCACTGTTATCTCCAGTGCATGATGTTACTGTAAGTGTGCCAAAGGTCTGACCCCCCCCCCCCCCCCCCCCACCCGCCCTGCAACATGCTTTACTCAGTCATCTAAGAATGACTCATAAGAGCCTCAGACAGTACAATCATTGCACATCTGCTGAGAAAAGAAGGAACAGATTCACCACTGATACTTACCTTCCCCCCAACAAAGGGTATTTTTCTGATGAGTCGAAAGCACTGCTTCTTGATCCGGGATCTGAGACCTATTAGCCAAAAACACAAAGGCAGCAGCTGTGGTGAAAAGGCTGGCACACATGCAACCACAAACATTGAACAGCTGACTATGACCCATAATCACACGTCGAGACAAGACGTGGCTTATGAAATCTGGAGCCATGTTCACAAAGCTTTTCATTCTGATCATGTTTTCCTACTTGTTTCCTTAAAGAAGACTCACTCTAACCAACTTTCAGAGCTGAAGTCAGACGGGTGGAGCCGACCTTGTTGCTGTGGAATTCAACCACTGATTGATTGATAGCACATCTAGAAAGTCTTGTTGATTGAAGGAATTTCTTAGTCAAACAGACAGTAGAAACAAGTCGTCAATATATACGAGGGAAGCTACCAGGAAGCTATTCATTTTCTTTGCTCAGACCACATTTTGAAATACCACACAGGAGGTCAAACCTCATGTTAAAAGCTCAGAGAATATGACTGAAAATTACAGTGTGGCAACCAAACTCACACATTATTAAACCAGCCGAAAAGGAGCATTGACTCCAAACGCTTTGTGAACATGGCCTCCCTGTGTTAGCACCTGATTTAGTTCCCAGCAGGCCTACTTTCTACCCATGCATCACGTGTGAAAGATTACTTTCTTGCTGGAAGAGGAAGCCTTTGATCCAGACTGCTCCCAGCGTGGTGATGAAAGTGGCTCCGATGATCTGCCATGGCTCCAGGTCCGCGCAGTGGGAGTTGACCTGCCGCCGGCCCTCCTCCAGGTAAACCAGGAGCATCTCCTTATACACTTCCAAGGCACTCTGGACACACAGACACATGCATCTGTTACAATATGTGAAGGTTGTTTTGGATTCACAAAAGATTTTACGGGTGCAGAACATAATTTTAACGGCATGATTTATGCTTTTCATGTAACAATATGTAGGATTGCGTGGGTTTTGTGGCAGACTGTTCAGCACACATCATTTATGTCATAATGCAAAAAATCCACAAAAACTTGCGTCACTGCAAATATATGTCAACACATCTTTTCTCGTGACTAAAGAAAAATGGGGAAGTGATGATTTTCAACCCTGTGATGTTGAAAGTTAGTCATCATTTGTAAATGCCATGCTGCTTATTCAACATCTACAGTCTTAGTACTTCCTAAACAGCGAACTAGAATAGTTAAAAATTGATTTGCCTTGAAATTCCTTAAAAATATGCCTTGAATTTCAAAACACTGACTGTCTCCAACAAAGCACTCTTAAGGAAGAGTAACTTTGTAACTAGTTACTTTAAAAAGTAACTTTTTAAAGGAGCTTCGCCTAGTGCTAGAACATACATTGCCAACATGTTGAAGTTAAAAATGTCTAGGGCTGCAAGTAACAATAATTTTCATTGTCTGTTAATCTGACAATGATTTTCTAGATTGAAAGATTAGTTGTTTGATTCATAAAATGTCAGACAATAGTGAAAAATGTTGAACAGTGTCTTGCATTGTCCATAACCTAAAGATATTGAGTTTACCGTCACTGAGGAGTAAAGAAACCTGGAAATATTCACATTTAAGAAGCTGGAATGAGACATTTTTTTACCCAATTTTTAATTAGAAAATTACTGAAAATGATTTATCGATTATCAAAACAGTTGCCAATTAACTGACTAGTAGCTACAGCTCCGAAGACGTCCAAAATGATCCTAGAATATGAATAACTATGAACATGTGTATTACTGCTGGTTAGTGGTGTTTTGTTCATATATAAAGCAATATCATAAATCACAAATTCAAGCACTTACATCAGAAGACATGATCGGACCTACAGAGCCGCCACCACACTTATACTCTCAGCAGGTTTTCAGACGTTCGTCTCTTGGTTCTCCAGGTGAGAGTGAGAAAACGCTCGGAGCTAAATAGATCACTCTCACTGGACTCCGCCCACCTACCAGACTGCCAACAACACATCCAGCCAGCTGATGGGATGTTTTGCAATCAATCAGGATCAGACAAGACAGTGGCCTTACCAATAGACAGAACTATAAATGAAATTGTACATCAAGCAATTCAGATAACTGACAAATGTGATATTTGTTCTGAATGCTGCTTCATAGGTACATCAAAATTATCTTTCCATTATCTGTCCTGAGTTGTGCTTTTATGACAACAGGCTGATAGCAAGAGGGCTTGTTTCTCCACCTCAGCCATAATCAGATGGAGGAAAGCTTAAGGTTCAATGATAATATCTCAAGTATTTCCAGCCTTGTCTGCCTGAAATGAACCTCCTATAATAGCATAATGAGTTTATTTCATTGTGCAATTAAGATACTGTCTTAATTATGTCTGATAGTCTCTCAGTCTGTCTCCACCTGAAAGAATGTGAGTTATCATTTCAGCCTTATCAATCAAAGCATCACATCAAATTCAAACGTAAAGAGTTTGATGCTGAGAAAATCAAGTGTTTTTTTAGTGAACGGAAATTTAGTGGAGGGCTGTCAGTGAGCCACAGGTGTCCGCCCCCCTGCCCAGACTGCAGCTGTCATACCTGCCCGTCTGGATAGCTAGCTCTTATACAGGTTTAGCCAGATCGGCTGCACAGGGCAGAGTGGGAAGCAATGGAAAATAAGACATTAATGTGTGTAGGCTGCAAATTTTTATAATGATGTCTGTATGTAAATGTAGAGTAAAGGTGTAAAGCCTATCAGTGACCGTTGTCACGCATCAGTCATAAAGGAAAGATTAAATTGTGTTATCTAACATGTGTGCAAAAGGCCAAGAGACAAGCCTCTTTTTTGTTATCCAACACATTTTCTATCCACCCACACTTTTTCTAAACCATTCAGTTCTATCTTTGCCTCAGGAAAACTTATACAGACTTCACACAAAGACTCGCAGACTAGCAGCATTGTCCGACTCATTGTCGAGCAGTGGACGCCCATTCCTTTGCTCCCCTTCATTCAGCGTTTGACTATTCTGTAAGGAGAGCTTTTGTTGTCTCTGAGGGGAGGTCATGTTCTCATGGAAATGTACTGGGGTGTGTGAGGTGGCTGCTCCTGGATACATCAAGGGAAAACACCACTATGAGCGCACGCACGACATCACCGTGGCTTGTTGTCAGAGACAGATCCAGAAATCATTCAAGGGGGAATAATTACAGCCGTGGGAGGTTTTCCTCAGAGCCTCAGCGCAATCGTGACATGAGCTGACATTTAGCCGTAAATCAAAATCAAGCTGTTTGAGTCACTTCTTCTTTCTCTTCCTGGATTTGACCTGAGGGAGTCCAGACTGTGACAGACACAGTTTGGAGGTCGATTTTGCATTGACAGCAGATCTATATGTGTGTCAGACGTGCAGCTGCCCTCTAGTGCTGGCTCCTCTGTCTGATGTCTGCTATCAGCACAACTTGATTCTGCTCCTTTAAGGAAAATCCCACAAATCTCAACAGCTCTCTAGCGGCAGGACTAAGAGTAGTGCTTTGTTTAAACTTCCTGCAGGTTTAAGTTGAACAGAACAGGATCTCTAATTTTAAACAGTGGGTGCTACAGTAAACAATAGGAGGGAGCTCTAACACACAGCAGGCACCTCATCAAAGAGGAAAGCAGATTTTGACTTAATAGCAGCATAACTTGAAGCTTTACACAGGCAGCACAGTTGACGACTTTCTTTATTGTCTTCTTATGTGTTAGGCTCATTTCATGTAAAGTGTCCCATCTCAGGAGCCATAGTATGCATGTAGGTTGAATGTTTCTTTCAAAAACCAGCCATTTATCTGTAACACAAGGCTTTGATAACGAGAGTCACTATCAGACACACTGTTTGTGGACTTCGAGCATCCCTGAGAGCAAAACAAGTGGGCTCATTAGCTCACTTCACTATTGATAAACAACTCTTCGCCTCTTCGAGCGTCTTGTAGCAGCACCGCCACCGTCCTGTGTTTAATGTGGGGGGAAAAAACAGACTAAAGTGAAGCGACACCTACCAAGTAATCCATGTTGTCGAGGTAGCTCTCACCGAAAGCCCTCTTTTCTCGTCTGCTACTCGGGGAAAGTCACCTCCAGCAGCCTGCTCTGAGTCTTCGGCTCTCATTTACATGCTACTATCAAACACAGCAGCAAGCTAGCCCCGAGTCAGGAAGTAGCCAACAGGCTGCGCGCGGCCCGAGGAGCAGTAGATCTGACGGCGCTGTGGATAGGTCCGATCACGTGCAAATATGGCGTCCGTGTGACGCAGGTGATATGTAGATCTGCTGTTCGTGAGAGCGGAGCGCCGCGCGGTTTGACACCCACCACTGGATGAGTTAGCAAAGACCTGGTGCTGCGTTTACATGCTGTCGTGAAAGCCAACTCCGAGGCATTTCAGTGCCCTCAATAAAAACAATAACAAAAAATTAAACATGGACCATAGCCAGGATTTTAGAAATACTGAGAAATACCCTGAAAACACCAGCATCATCTTTTTTTATAACTTTATTTAGAATACGTACATTGCAGTTTCTAGTAGAAATATTGATCTTGTATTCTTCAAACAGACAAAAAAAAAAAACAGACTTGAGTCCATCTTTGTGGCTGTGCTTTTTAAAAATGGGTTGTTTGGAAAGAGGTAGAAGAATTTTCTCAATCCATAAAGCAACTCTTAATCCGGAAGTTTAACTGAAAAATTTTAATTCATCAAGTTTGGAGACTGATGCTTTTTATTTTCACTTCTGTTGAGGAAATAATAAACCCTGTAATTCTTATCATATCCTATTTATTGGCCAAAATTGTAAGACCATTGGGACCAGTACATACAATTCAAAAGGTACCTGCAGAGTGCTAAAACTCCCAAATTCGCAGACAAAAATACAGAGACTGTGTCCTTAAAGATAACTATGACTTTGAGTGAATTAATTAAAATGGATGTGAGACTGTTATTTTGACGTATCACGTGATACTGAGCTACTCTTCTGTGAGAAGCCGTGTGTGTGAAGTTTTATAGAAAAGGGTGATGTATTTTGTTTACAACTGTGATGGGTTGTTCACCTTTATTCCACTTTTTGTTTCCATATTTTCGACATTACCCGAAGGCACCATGTGGTCCTGCTTTTATAACGTGACATGTTGTTTTGTTTTTAGGAGTGAGAACAGCGCCGCAGAGCAGCCGAGCAGCGGTACTGCAACTACACCTGCAACGGCAACAATATGATGAAGACACAGGCTGCAGATACAACTGTGATGTCTGTGTGAGACAGATTCCAGTCCGTTAAAGGAAATGTTTTTGCTTTTTTACATTAATATTAATGTTGAAACTAGACAGATAAAGTGAAAATATAAGAACAACAAAGGAATTGTTGTATTTCTTTCATTTTCTGAGGCGATAATATAATAATACACTTTATTTATACAGCCTTTTTTTAGCACAAAGTTTCAAAGTGCTTTATAAAAGAAAAGAAATTCAGACATGCTGATAAAATGAGAATAAAAGACATAAAAACAATACAAATAATGTAATATGATGGACCAATGTCTGTGAAACAATAAGTCAGTGAGCTCAGCCTGTGGTGCACATGTTGGCTGCAAATATGTGACAGACTGCTGTTTTTTATCCTTTCTACAGACTCGTTTGTAGAGCTGGTAAAGGTCCAAAGTGGCTGAATTACCCTGGATAGTTTGTATGCCAAGTTTTCATCACAGCACCACTGATATTCAAAAGCATTAGTAAAAATGGACAAAATAAAAGACTTTTATTTTTGTTAGATAACTTTCTCTAAAGGCTCGATTTAGGCTAATTGTGATTCTTGAAAAGTAATTGCAAACTTCAGAGTGGGTTGGCTTTTATTCATTTAATTAATTAATCCTCCTGTTGATTTCACTATATCTAATGTTGATCTAGAGCCCTCACCAGTCAGTTAAATTAATAATTGTTTATGACCATGTTTCATTAATTGTTTATTTGTGAGTGGCAATACAGAGTACAAAAAAATAAAAGATATTCAAAGTTTACAAAATACCATATGCATATTTTGTTATTGAAAGACCACCTGTTAAATGAGCTTTTTTAAATAGAAAAGTCAAAACATTAATCTTCAGTAGATACATTATAAATGAATAAATGAGTGTAACCTGTTACATTTCCTCTGATAATTTGGTCCATTTGCTCTTTTTATCCACATAGAGTCACTAATGAACACAAGGCTGGCATTGTAAACAAGCTATCAGAGGAAAGAAAAACACATTCTGCATTAGTTTAGGGGTTGAAAGGAGGCGACTTACAGGCGCAGCCCTATTCGTGCTTAAAATCTCCAATCATTACAGAAGACAAACTGCTTCCATAGGGCAGCTATTCCGCTGTAATTGGTGTACACTGTCTTTAAAAGCTGAGGTGAGAGGTACAATGCGTTGCTTGTGAAAGGAAACTCCAAAGCACATTAAAAGTGAATTACTTCTTGTGTAAAGTGTGTTCAGGGTCATTCTGGTCACGACGCGCGCACCTCTCCAAAAGCGCACACGTCTCCAAAGGCGCACTCCATACTTTCTAAAAGGCAGTCACATTGTTGAGGGGTTTCACAAGAGGTGTACATATGGCATCCAGGTTGCAATTAAATGTTTTTAAGATGTTTTTCCTTTCTTGAAGAAGTTTCCTCTTTCTTTCTTTCTCTCCCGGCAGCTCTTTGCCAGAAAGAAGAAGAGGAGGGGGGCACATTGAATGGCTCCGCTCCTAGTTTGGGATGACAACAATCTGGTCAGCGAGTTGTTGGACTTTGATTGCCCCCCTCAAAACGTCCTTCAAACAAAAAGCTGAGGACGAAAATAAAGCCCCACCTGGTACCTCTGTTTGCTAAAATAATAATAAATAGATTTCGTTTAATAAATAAGCAAAAGAGACTATAAAGTGAAGGAGTAGAGGAAGTATTAATCAGGAGCATCGGGCAGGTATCACCTGCTCCGGAGCTTGCTCAGTTTATTGTTAAATATTGTTAAATCACTTTTCGAACCAAGTCTGCTCCGATATCTGCTATTTCCACAGCAACTGGGCGCTTATGTTTGCCTATACTTTGCATAACAAGCAGGACACTACAGCACACTGATAAAAAATCAAGGAGAGAGACTGACAACTTCAAACCAACACCTGTCCATGATATCCGAATATGGATTTGGCATCAATGATTATTTGTAAAGTGGTAATATTCAGTTTACTTTAGACTTTTCGTGCCTTTTATAACAGCAAGGCACCATCTCGTATCTCCCTGGTGTATTTGTCCAGTTTATTGAAAGCATATGGTTATCAGATTGTTCCCAAAACACATATTTAGACAGAAAGTTAAGGAGAGCTTTCTGTGATCCTTTGTTGGCAACTGTAAATCATGTTTGAGCTCTGCCACGCTCCCCCTCTCCCCCTCACCAGCGCTGACACGTGTTTGCATGTCGTTGGCACATTTTACTAATCTTTAACGCTCTAAAAGTGAAGTTAAATTATAAAAATGCAATGCGCAATTGAGTTGTGGCGATAGTGGACATGTTTTTGGAGATGTCATAGCGCACACATACAGGCTCACATTACAGGAGAAATCGAGCTTTTATTGTTGTGACACACAACAAGAACCTTTGTACTATCAGTTCACACAACAGGTTTCACCCTCTCACATGCTCTTTGTTCGGGGGGCCCATGCGTAATTGTCTTTGTCCAACCACCGGAGCTTTGCGCACAAACGCATTAAGCAAATGTTTGTCCAAATATATGTGTCATTAAAAATGATATTTTCTTTGATGCAGATTAGTTTTTTCGAGCCAACAAAGAGATAAGTCACTCTTTAAAAAAACTCTTGGCAACAGTCAGGTTCAGAGCCAACTTTTAGCAGATTAAAGTTCTTTAAAACCAACCAGATCATGTGATGTGCGCACAATCAAAAATACGCAACTGCATACTTAATAATAAACCATTTATTTAAAAATAATACCGAGATGCTGTTGTTTTCACTTCACTTTTCAATACTGTGATGCACTTGAAGTAGATTTTTGAAGCCAGTTTGCCAAGTTACCATGACCACCATGTCCTCAGCATGGCATGTGCCAATATTTTCAGTGCGTAAAATGTGGCATTTACAACTATCCTCAAGGATAGGGATTTGATAACATTTGCAAACTCAAACCTCGTGGAAAAAACAATTTCTGGAAACAAATGAAGTGATATATTAATCATTTCCTCTAGTTCTACTGCATTTGCGCACTCAAATTCGACAACCAGACAAATTTAAAGGTCTTGCCAGCATCTCTTTAACACAGAGACATTATTGTTGACGACAAATAAAAAAACAAACAAATTACTGAGTTTGAAAGCTTCCGAAGGAGCTGAACACTTACCATCGACACTCGTGTCCCGAGTCACTCTAAATATCATAAGAGTGTAATATTGGATGGAGAGTTCGTGTGCGTAAAATATGTATTTATATCGTATCTTTAGTTTATATCAGTGCCTTTTTCTTTTATATCTGGAACAATCCAGCTCCTGCAGCCTGGCTGGAATTTAAATGCCAAAATACAGTGCGGATTGGGCTCTGAGTGATCACCTCTGCGTTGTGCATCAGAAACAAGCGTGAACCCCGAGATAAAGCTTCTACAAGACTTCCAGCATTGTCTCTCAATGCTGGAGTCATGGCTGACAAGATGTTATAAATACATAATGAACAGAATGTGAACAGTTACAATAAAATCCCCAACGAAGCAGCAGCTCCCTGATTTTGAAACATTGCCTCCAGACAGACTGAATGGTTGATATTCTCTCTCTGATTTCACTCAGAATATGAAATGTGGTCATTTTTCATCTAGCACACATTCTGCATTTTGGACTTTACCACGTTCATGCATTTGATTGAAAATGACAAAGAATACAAAAAGAAATACAACAGTGTGAAGAATGAGAGGGAGGTGGGGGTGGAGGGTGAAGGACGCGCTGTCTGGAAGCTGATTGGCCACTTGACAGGCGCTGTTGATTCAGGCGTCCACCGCGCAAAAAGATAAGATAAAGGCCATATAAAATACAGAGATGCGCATCCATCCCTCACTGTCAGCTGCACCTATACACTGTCTGCTGCCTCCAGCTACAAGACTGCCTGTCTCTTCATCCGAGCATCACCTGTCAAGTAAGTGCAAATATATCCATACAGCTCGAGGTTTTTTTTATTATCTGGTATTTGATCTTTTACAGATATATGCTCTAGATAGCAGTGCAGTTAGGCTATATGTTTATTCTGCCTCATTTTTATCTCTTAAATGGTTTAAAGAGGTAAAACCAGCACCGGAAGTAAATGGAAACTTTTCAGCAGATTTCTTAAAATGTTTGAGGCTTGTGGAAAAAAAAGGAAATATGATTTAGACTTTTATAAGTTTAAAAAAAAGAAAGATTTTAGATACAAAGCTTGGTTTTGTGATTTTTAAAGACATTATTCATGGTTTTCTTGTTGCACTTTTGTAGTTACATTAGAGTTTTGCTTATATTTCACTTATATTTGCACAGGATGTCTCCTAAAACACAGTGCGTCCCCAGTGACCTGCGCACATCCACCGACGCACTGACGCTCAGCAGGTTTTCTGTTCGCCACCAAGTGAATGAAGCCGGTGACTCAAGTGAAATTTTGCCTCGAAAACCACTGTCTGTCATCGGAGGGGAGGCCTCCTCAGTGAAAAATCTAAAACCCAGAGGCAGATGTGAGAAGTCGGGACAGCGGGGCAGGCGCAGAATGAAGGCCAACGACAGAGAGCGTCACCGGATGCACAACCTAAACTCCGCTCTGGACGCGCTGAGGAGCATCCTGCCCACACTGCCCGACGACACCAAGCTGACCAAGATCGAAACTCTGCGCTTTGCCCACAACTACATCTGGGCTCTGACCGAGACTCTGCGCATGGCCGACCTGCACGGACACAAGCCAGAGTACCTGCAGGTGGGATCAGACCTGAGCAGCCCGGCAAGTGTTTTATCTGCGGAGTGGGACTCAGCATCACCCGCAGAGTCTGCCGGTTGTGTGACGTCAGCTGACTTTGACCCAAGAAACTGTTTCACATCAGGAGATGTTTCCAGTGTTATCCCTGTCAGCTTTTATTTCAGGTCATTCTGTGGTGAGAATGGTCTCAGAGACACTTGGCACTGTTGACTTTTCACGACGTCCGTCTTCCAATGAGGAGTCCTTAAAGGGTGACTCCACCAATGTTACACATTCAAGGTCTTGGGGAGCACTACTGCATATGTGAAAACATATTGTAAAGCTTTCTGTGGCTCCAGAAGAAGCAGCATGTAATCTGATGAATTGCTTTCGGTGTTGTCACTCAGCTTGTTGCATTGTGGGTGATGTAGGCACCAGGTTTTGAAAAGGAGTCTACTGATCTAGCATTGCACTCCTGTAACACTGGAAATGTTGAATACAAATGATCACAATCAATACAGCAGAGCCAAATTTTGGCCTTTTTTTATCCCTCATATTCTTCTTCCTTTTTAAAAACCTGGCACCTACATTACCCACAATACAACTTAACCAGGCAATTAATGCATTCAGCTTCCTCTGGAGCCACAAAAGGGTTTGTATTACTTTTTCCACATGTTTTAACACTCCCAAGGACCTGTAAACATACTTAAATGTGTAAAATTGGTGGTTACTGTTTAATGACTGCTTAATCAGTGATGTCAGAGCAGGTTGAATCCTAATTGGCCAGAAAGCCAAAATAATTCTGCCCACACAGAGCAGAGCAGCAGCACTTCTGACCTCCAGTGTGATTGTACTGTTTACAAGATGTCATGCTTTCCAAAGTAAACTGTAAGTGTCATTTGAGGCCATTTCTTAGTTTTAGAATTTGATTTCATGACAATCAAAGTTTCACTTAAAGACCATGAAGCACAATCAAATTAGTTTAAGCTAAAATATTTATTTGGAAATGATTCAAATGCATTTTTGAGCTATTCTTGCAGCATAAAAGTAGGTCTATTTATTTAATAAAACTGTAGAAAAAGTCTCGTGGTGAAAAGTAGTCTGGCTTTCCATTGTTTCCATGATTCAAAATACTGAACATTTACATTTACAAAGACAAATATTACATAAACACATTGGCTGTCATTCAAATGGAAGACTCTTTTAAGGGAGATAAAAAAACAAATGCCATCATTTCATAGTATTCATCGATTTTCCTTTTGTAGAAGTTAATGTGCAAATTGACACTTTCGAAGAAGTGGTTCTCTACTGTCCTGCCCACCAGTGACCGTACTGAAACACAATGCGAGACAAGACCATTTTGTAGTCATAGGAATATGAACTAAACGTTGAGACATCTGGGATTATGTCATGGTGTCCGATCGTGGCGCGCAATCCGAGGCCGAAGTGAGCCCTCTACTTGGGGAAGACGGTGACCACATCGTAGCCCTCAGGCGGAGTCACTCGCTCGCGTGCGTGCGTCTCACAATAAATCTGGTCCTCCACAAAGAAATGTCCCTTCTGTTTTAGGTTGATGTCGCAGTCTGTACAGGTGTAGCACTCGGGGTGACGGAACTTGTCCCTCAGCTTCACCACCATCCCCCTGAAACAGAAACATAACATCACGTTAAGCTTCGTTAAAACACAATTCTCAAGTTTATTCAGACACTAATTCATGAGCTGGATTTAAATCATTTGGATCAGTTTTGTCTTCTACTGTAAAAAGCAGAGAGATAAACTACAAAGCCATTATTATTATTATATCCAAAGTATTTGGACACCTGAGCATTACACCCACGTGATTGCTGAACACCTAATTTCAACTGAATGACCATCAATCAGCCGTTTTAACAGCCTCCACTCTTCTGGGGATGTTTTTCTGAACCTGATATTCCCTGTTCAGCCACATGAGCATTAATGAGGTTCAACACTGATGTTTGGTGATTAAAACCTGGCTTTTAGTTGGTGTTCAGTTCATCCAAAAAGCTGATGAAGTCACATCAAAACACAGAAAACTTTCTTTTGTTTTAAATGGAGCTGGATCTGTGTACAGGAGCACTGCCACAAACTACTAAACTAAAGAACACCATTGTCTTAAACATCATTGTATGCTGTTGTGTTAAAATGTCCCTTAATTTGAACTAAGGGGCCCAAAACTGCACCTGAACAAAACTACAGATATTGTGAAAAGAGTGTCTTTGTACATTTGCCCTTATATCTTCAATGTTTGGGCATTTTCATGTCTTTTTTACAAACAGAGAGCAGAGAGAAATTACAGGAAATGATGCAGAGTGAGAGATGCAACAAACATCCCTGACTCCGACACTCCACCTTCAGCCTTATATTGTATGTCATATGCCACTCTGATTCTCATGTACAATTACTCATGCAAGATAATACCATGTGGACTGTACAGAAAATAGGGCGCAACCTGAACCAGGGCTAGTATTATTATTTATTTTCATGTTTCATGTTTAAGTGGCACGGTCTTATTTTTTTGTTTCCATATTTCACAATCTTTATTTGTGTTTCCTCTTCAATCAGTCAGCGATGGTGGACCAACAGTGTAAGAACATTACCACCACAGCTAGACAAAATGGAAATATAATCCAGATGATTAAACAAAACAAAAAAACACAAGCAAACGTAAGGCCCAGTGCATAGAAGTAGTCCTTTTAGCATGATCAAGTAACTAAATATTAGCAACAATGCAGCAATCACTTATAGTACTAGAACCAAAACCAAAATGATAAGACAAAAAGGGATGGACGCTGAACAAATACACATATTTTCCAGCTGCCACCACAGCTACAAAACAATTACAGAGCAAACACTGAAAAGTTAACAAGCTGATCTTATCTGGACTTGACTTGAGCAAAAGCCCTTATTATGGAGTCTGCTAAGCCACAGCTGTCAGAATTAAACCAACAATATGCAATTTCTGCCACTAGGGGTCTCTCAATCGACACCATGAAAACAAATGGTTTTAGTCTGATGACATCAAGTATCGTGGTATCATGGGAGTTGTTGTCTTCATTGTTAAATGACCACCACTGCTGATAAAAATCTCTTTACGTGGCTCAGGCAGAAATGTTCACGGATGAGCTAATGTTTAATCACGTTACGTTTAGTCACGTTCGCCAACTTCTTCCCTCGTTCTCTGATTCTCTCCCAGATGTTATAATGACAGGTGACAAAATAACGCAAGGAAGTTCACTCAAATTAAGTAAAAATGTATTGTGCTTATATGTTTTTGGGGAAAGCAACAGGACTTCAGGATAACAGCTGACACATTTGTCCTGTGGTCTTAACAAAACCCAGCCACAGGGTGGAGACAAACTTCAAACAGAAACAACACCACTCTGGAGCCCTCTGTGTTGCATCACAACATTTTGTCACATTGTGGGGGTTTCCAAGTGTGGCTGTCAGGTTGAATAGCAGGTCAACCTGAATTTCCTCAGAGGAGAGCTGAACACAGATCTGGGCTGACACTCGTGGTCTGGATTCAGACAAAGCCATAAATGGTTCACTTGCACTTCCTTGTGCTGCAAACTAGACATGTGATCTATCAAACAGCAGGAAGGAATCATAAAATACTTACACAATGCCGGATCCACATTTATCGCAGGTGGGTAACTTGTCTGCGTTTCCCACAGATGATCCAATCTTTGTTGAGGGGGCTTTCACACTCCTGAAGCCTGACGGTTTATCACAGTCACCTACGAACATCCGACACAAACAATCACAACATACTTTTTTAAGGTTCAACTGGTTTAACCAGGAACAAAACAAACAAAAAACAAAAGTAATGTCATCAAATTGAAAATGAAAGATAATTGCGTGCCCCAAAGCTATACATTATAAAAGAGAACTCCTTCGAGGAAGCTGTGAATAATAACAAGGACCCATACCTGTCTCAAGTATCCCCTGAAGCACTTTGAATGAAGCAGACTGACGAGGGGGCTCGTCAGTCTGTTGGTTCTCCTGCAGCATCTTGTAAACCTCTGAATCTGCTGCTATAGCCGGCCGCTTGTCTGTCTGTGATGGATCTGAAGGAGCTCTGCAAAGCAAGTGTGTACATTTTAATATATGTGCAGGAGTCACAGGATTCAAAAATATCAAAGCATTCTTACTGACCAGATCACAAAAACCTGATTTTTGTGTCTCTTGCTCATTTTCACTGGACTTCTCTTATAGTTTAGTATTGTTCTCTATCAGTATCTTTTCCTGGTTTCAAAGGCTGCAGGAAGTGATACAATACAAATTACTAATGATTTGTTAAGACATAAATCACTCAGACCTTTTGGAAGCTGGCCTAAATCTAACAAGCTAATTTCTTTCCTGAGTAAACATTAAAAATCTACAGTGAATCAACTCAATCCTGCAGTTAAAAGCAAACCAAACAGTGGCCTATGGCTGAGTGTTTTCAATCAATAAAATAATTGATCCCTAGAGACATTGTGTTTCTATCTTTAAAGATTAAACACTGAAGCTCTTTGATTAAAGTTTTTAGATTTAGATTTTTTGAATTGAATGTTTTTCCTGAGCAGTACAGTAGATAAAATGTTAAAGATAAAAAGTACAATTCAAATTGGGTAATAGCAGATAAATCTGTTGGGGGTTGCTTCAACCAAATGGACTGCGAAACATAAGTAATACTTATCAATTAGCAGTGGATGCTGTTTGACCAGCTCAGAGCTGATTAAAAGCACACAAACAGAGAACAAAGCTTCTTGTCTAAACTGATATGAATCACTGAGTCATCAAAATATTATGTCAAAGGATCTGTGTCAGCACTATGTTGTTGAAGAACTCAGGGTGAATGATATGGGGAAAAAATTTTAGCTACAATGATAATAGATTAGTTTGCTTAAGTTTACTATATACAACTATTAAATCAATACCAAACTTTCCAGCTTCTTAAATGTGATATTATAAATATATTTTCTGAATTCTTTAATCTTTGACTTGTGGACAAAACAAGACATTTGAGGACGTTTGAGGACGTCACCTCAAACTTTCAGAATGTTCTGACATTTTATAAAGCAAACAGCTCACTATATATCCAGAAAATAATCTACAGGTTAATCGACAATGAAAATAGTCATTAGCTGCAGCCCTGTATTAAGCTTCCTCGTATAATTTCATTATAATTATGAATATACAGTATTTGTTGATACAGAACATTTAAGCAACTGTTAACTCTGCCGTAAAAGTGATGCCAACACTTCACAACTGACGCATGATAATGGAAGTACGATCAGACTGTTTCCATAATTTATATTAATATATTTGCTTTTGTCAATATTTTGTCAAAAAAAAAAATCAATTAATTACATCCATCAAAATCAGTGTTTCAAGTTTTTGTACATTTCAAACCCAAGAAAATACTTTTGAGTCCCGTCACACCGCAGTAACTGGAAATTGTCTGGGTCACCTTTGTGAGGCAACATATCACTCAAGTTTGAATACTGTTATTTAAAAGCACCAATAAAGCCCAAAATATCATCAGATTATTGATATTGATGCAGTGAGTAAAAAACAGCCAACAGGTCAATCAAAGTTCAAGACTTAGTGATCTCAAGCAATACTTTGACATTTTTTGGTACCGCTCGCACTGCATTTTCTTTGGGGTCTCGAGTCTCAAACTAAACAGGACTTAACTGTGTAATTTCAGGATTATCTTACTTGCTGTTGGGCTCATTCGCTGTAGCCATGGTTTTAACTTCGTCCACGGCTGAGTTGAAGTCCTTGATGTTCTCTGAAGAGTAGAGACTAGACGGGCTGTTGTACTGGTTGGTCACAACTTTGGAGCCAAAACCAGTGAACGGCAGAGCGCTCCTGTTGTGGCTTGAGCCAATGTGTTTCACCTCCTGTAAAAATCAATGGAAAATTGTGCTGTTAAAGCTTTGTGTGAGTAACCGAGCAAAAAGGTGCTGATTGCAGGCATTTGCATGCTGTCTGAAACATGCAACACTTGCGCAAACTTGATGCAATGGTGGTCACAGCTTTGAACTTGAACTCTTATTTCTTTCTTCGTTTTTTTATGAGCTTGCACATGCACAAACATGCAGCTGATATCATGTGGGTTATTGTTACACAACATTTGAAATGACTCAACCTCAAGTGCAGTGGTTTCCAAACCTTTTTCTTTTAGCGACATCTTTTCTATCATTGAGTAATCGACCCCCAAACCCCCATATCCAAGGTACATTTTTCTGATGTTTTAAGGAACTTTTTAAGGAAATATGTCCGTGTTCTGTATCGTTTTCATTTAAAAAAAATCATACATACTGAATAGGCTTCTGTTTTGACAGATTCGTTTTTTTCTTCTCCCAGAGTCTTGGACTTTGTTATATTAGCAATTTGGTTGTTTTAACTGTGTACTTTTCTAATGCAGGACGAGGCTGCTGGGCAGAGAACAAATATACAAATATATATGTGAATATACATAGCTTGTGTTCAGGTCTTCACCATGCCCTTATCCTAAGGTCACATCTTAAAAGATAATCTATACTTAAAAAATGACATGACAAGGTCATTTAGTTTTAGTCACAGAAATGAATGAAATGCTCACATATAGGCCTACTACATATTTAATGTTTATACGTTTTGTTAAACCCCTTAAAATCAAGAAGGCCTCGCGAAGCTTTGGCGTCTCCCACGTTTGGAACCAGTTTTCAACAATTAATTCAATAATGTTGCAACTGCTGACTGAAAAAAATGAGAGACTTGGAAACATTGTTCGACTGAAAATAAAATCAGTTGTATTTGCTTCTTCGTCTGCTGCCTCTAGTTTGGCTCAAAGTCACACATAATTTAACAGGATAATGTGCAACTATGGATTTTGCCTTAATTATAGTTAACGGTCTGTAAAGGCAAGCACGTCATGACACTGGCATGCCATCAAAGTGGGCACATAAATACCACCGAATCGAGCTCATGCTTCACAGTGAGAACACGGAAATACCTCCAAAAATAGCTCATGCTTCAAACATCTGACATTTAAATTGCAGAATGCCCTAGAGTCCCTGCAGGCAAATAAACTTACACAAAAACTGGCAACCCTAGCATTAACCAATGTTATAATAGCCTAAAAAGGGCAAAAGCGATGTTTTAGAGGAATAAAACAGTGAAGACGTATCAAAGTGACAGACTCCAGACAAGCGCTTGAAACACGCGTTATTGTGTGTGTGCGAAAAATGCAAAACATCTGTGAAACACACAGAGCCGGAGACACACCACACTGTGTCCTACATGAATTCACACTTTGGCCCCAGCTTTCCACTCAGCGGGCAGGAACTGAGGCTTGCGTCAGAGCTTGGCTGATAAACTACCGTCTCCTAGGAAACCTCCTGTTGGGAAGTAAACAATGACCTCATCGTTGGCAGTCAAGAAAAAAAACCCACAAGCCTTTGTGAGAAAGAAAACTTGCAGGCTTCCAGAAACTGCATGGCTACCTGTAAATGAGGTTTCGAGCTAAATGAGAGAGCTGGGGGAGTCACTTTCAAAACTCATCCAGCTTTGATGTTGAGTGCAGGCACTCACTTGTGGCTCTGATGCAAGATTCATCTTGTACGGATTTGTCTTCCCTCCCTCAGATGAAAGAGGCGACCACATTTTAGATTCTGACCTGCAGAACAGAAAGAACAAAACAAATGTCATTGCGTTGCCGAGAAATACTGAGCCGCAAAATAATCATCACATATTGGCTTTAAATAGAACACGGCTGATCTTTTTTTTTTTTTCTGGGTGTGTTTTCCTGTGACGCTGCACATGAACATGATATTACGCCTGCGTCTTTGAATGCAGCAGATTCCTCGCAGGTATGTTCTTTGGCTCGGCTCCCTTGACAGTTTACTCCGCCCTGTGTTCAATACTTTCCCTCTTAATTTGAACAAACATATTTGCTTCAACCTGCCTGCCTGCGGCAGAGTCCATTTCAACACGCCTGTTGCATGAAATCATACGCTACCAGAGAATTATGATGTAATGTGCTGCCGACATGACAGAATTACAACACAGCTTAGCCTACATACACTTACCGGAAGAAAGATTTCAGTGAAACAAAAGGCATGACTCGCCGTGAATAAACACGACATCACTCCCCCAACACCTGGATCGCTGCTGAGCTGTCTCATATTACTCAGTGTTTTTCAGGCCCGCGGCTATGCAGATCAGACTGGCACATGTTGCTACAACCTACCTGTCTATGGAGAGCACCATTTCCTCTATGCACCCCTTTATCTTGTTCTGCGCTTCCAAGTGAGTCATGGTCTCTGTCGGCTCTCCGTCGATGGCCAAGATCATGTCTCCCATACACAGGTTGGCCTGGGCGGCTTTACTCCCAGGGGTGACCTTCAACACAGGAGATGTAACTGATAAAAAAACAGCAACTTTTGGGAATATGTGTGACTTTGGATTACACAGTTTTAAAGGGTACTTGACAAAGCTGTAGTTTGTTATATTCATTTAAATATAAACACCACTTATGAATAAATCAACTAGAAAAAAACAACTTTGCGTTCCAGCCAGATGTAATCTTAGCTGAACGCGTCTTTTCTAACCAGACTTTAATTCTCTTGCTGTATTGTTTAACTGTGACCTTCAAGGACCTTTACACACATTTCATTATTTACAGTACACACAGTCGAAACCACATGGAGGGAGGTGTTTTCATTCAGGCTCAGGCTGAGAGCTGCCTGGAGGGCAGACCCTCTCTCGAAGATAAAGGCTCGAAGCGCAGAGAGAGAGAGAGAGAGACTCTGGCACAGTCCAGGAATTCCTAATCACTTTTCCATGGGTGGAGTGGACCGACTGACCACTGGGGACAACATTTACAACAGCAAAGGCAGCCTCCACTCAGGCAAAGTACACAGCGGAGAGTCATATTCAAAATCATAAGTCACATGAGTGTCAGACTGTGTATGAAGGATAATAAAACTTTGCATTAGTAAATACCATGCTGTTGTACAGTAACAGAATGAGGCTGTGAAGAAGGGCTTCCTGGACACTCAGGGATGTCAAAATAAAGGCACGTTTAGAGTTTTCCCCTCAATATCAGGCTTTTAATTTGAAGATAAGACTCGAGGATAAAATATGAGAGTGAGTGGACAGGATGAAGTGCTGGTGGCATCATAAGTGGACTTTTGTTTCACCTGTACACTTAAGGTAAAAGAAAGAAAAACATAGTTCACCAACAAAAAGACCTCTCAAACAACACTGGGGATTCATTATCTTGTCTCATCTGTATTTAGTGGGTCGAAATAAAACGCAAGACGACCCCACATTAAACACGTACCGACACTGTACAGGGAGCTAACGTTAGCTAAATTAAAGTGATATCACCTTAGCATCTGTTGCGTCGCGTTAGCCTCCCGTTAGCTAACGTTAACTAGCTTTCTATCAAGTCTGTTCACGGTGAAGTCGCGAGGAAGCAACAAGAGGCGAAAGTTTCGTCGCGACAAACCCAGGTGTGGTTACACTGAATTACAATAGCGGCAAATAGTAAAAACTTACCCGGGAAATGGTCAGCGGCTGCTCGAACTCCTTTCCCCCAACCAGCCTGAAGCCCCAGGGTCCAGGACCCTGCATCACCACCCGGAGAGGCATAGCTAACGTTACGGTTGGGTGTTTAACTGTGTTTAAAGATCTGTCTCTGAACACCAGCGCACTTCCTACTGCCTATGACATGTGCAGTGATCGATAGTGAGTCAGAAGTTTGAGCCTGGCCTCAGCTCGGCAGCTCTGGAGCAGGGGGAGGACCCTCAGGTTACAGTCGGACGAATAGATTTTGAAGTTTCCACGCTGATAAAGTGAGAGCGCAAAGATCGTGTATCGAGAAGGAGGATCACTGTGAGGACGTTGACCAAGCATCCAGGAATGTCAGGTGATTTTGTCACAGAGGCCACAGGTCAAGAAATAAAAAGGGCCCACGATCAAGACTTTTATTTACTATATTTTTTCTTAAAACACCAAAGAAAAAAATTAATTGATCCTTCTAACATGCCTTTGTATCCAAAGCTCAATAAAGCTTATTCTTCTTTGCCAAAAACTATTAAAAACACACAGATTAGCTGCACTGGGTGACACTTGCCACAATTTTCTTTACTTTTCTTTTTTTTTGAGTCAATCTCACATACAGCCTGCAGCTGCTGTAAATATTTACTAGCACAATAAATGTGGACTAACCCGCGGACCGCATGAGAATATAGTCGATTAAAACCGACAAATTAAGATTAATCGATGCAGCTCTACTTGAACTGGAGTGATTGGTTTTGGGCTTTTCATGTTGACAGTATAAAAACAGTGTTTGAAATTGTGGTTTTAGTGCCTTTTGTGCCTTTAAAATCCAATGTGTGAAAAATATTTTGGTTCTGTGATCTATAGTTGAATAAATTTGTGAATTCGGAGTTGATATTGCCATTTGTTAGCTACACCGAGCTACAACTCAAATTGAATGAGAGCAACCATTCAAAATATGTAGAAGAACCGTTTCAATATGACTAATAACCTCTTAAATGCAGCTTTTAACAGATGGTCTCTGATGGCCATAACAACCTTTCACCTGAATGAAAATACCTTGAAAACAGGGTAGAGTGATCCCTCTTCATTTTTTGCACCTCTCGATTGAGTTCCAGTGTTTGTTTTAGGGATGTCGGCCTGCCGGTACGTCACCGTGTTATATGCAAGCTTACCATTTATGGTAGAGCTAAATCCCAGGATGTGGAATGTGCCGCTCCCAAAACTTGAATTCCTGCTAGAGGATCTCTGCTGAAAGTGGAGAGAAAAAAACTCTGGGCAGACAGACTGAATGAGACATGTCCTTTCTTGCGGGGCTTACATGCATCCTTAACAGACCTTCAGCCGTGCCAGTGATGTCTTTGACACAGTTTGCTTTAAAGTGAAGCCCTCATAATGTAGAGGAACAAAGGGAAAAGGAGACTTCTGCTCCTGACTGTTACGGCTGTGAAAACACATCTGTCAACATCATCTCTCTAATGGGATTTTACTCTTACTGCTGCTTTAAAGGCCTCACACAGCAGCCAAAATAAGTGTAATGTAATTATTTATCTACCCTCAGAAATAACTTATTAGTGGCTTGTTTCACCCCCGGTGCATTAATTTCAGTAATTGCCCAGGGTGTAGCCTGAATGATGTGAGACATCAAAAAAAGATCATCAGATAGCAACCCAAAGACAAACAGCTCCACCTTTAGCCCGCATGAATTTGCATCCACTCAGGATTACAGTATGTGTGTGCTCTATTAACTCTACTCCATTAAAGGACACCTATTGTGCTTTTACATTATTCTTTTCCTTTCCTTCAGTGTTTTATATCAGTCTTTGTGCATGTAAAAGGTCTTGAAAGTTAAAAAGGTCAAAGTATGCACCAACACAACGCCGGTAACAACGCCTTGTCAGCGGTCCGTATTTACACTGTGTCTCCATGTGACATATTTGCATAATTTATGTCTAGTATGGCTTGTTTGGCATGTAAAAATTGATTTAGCACAGCTGCTCTGTTGTGAGCGGTGCTGGCTCAGGCGTGTTTGAGCTGACCAATCAGAGCATTCAGGAGGGGGGCCTTAAAGAGACGGGAGCTAAAACAGAGCGTTTCAGACAGAGACAGAAATCAAACCGGGTAACACACCAAGTGGTTTAAATGGTTTATTAAATATTGCATAATACCGAAGTCACAGCAGTGTATAGTATCTTTATTTTTAATATTGTCAATGTAACAGCACTGCAAATTGAAGCAAACAAACCAAACCTGTTGCAGGTTATGCGTCTCATCAAACTAGTCCATTCTCATGATTATTAATCATTAAGTTAAAGCATTGTGTCACACTTTTAGGTACTTGCACAGTAACTGACAAGTTCTTAGTAAATGTTCTCCCATCACAGAGACTAGGACTAATGGGAAAACCTTGGTTACATTAAATATGTCATGAATACATTTCAGTGATACTCCAAAAAAAATAAAGACATTAAATGAAAATGAGGCACGATTTTGCATCTAACATAAGGCATTATGATCCTCACAAATGGCAGCGTAATGTTCATATGCGTCAAACTTCCTGTGCTCGGTTAACGCTCCACTCTGTGCTTTGCCAAAAAAAAAAATCCTTCAGGTAAATAAATGGCTGCGAGTGACCGAGAGCTCAATCTGACGCTCCCATTGCTCGCAGTCTATTTCTTTATTTTACATATTTACAATCCTTCTTGTGCCATGCTGCTCAATAGATGAAAATTAATTTTTTGTACACGTGTGCATCGGCCACATTCATATATTCATACATTCATACATCCTGTGACGTTTAACGGAGCACAATATCACAGAAACAATCTTAAGTGAGTTGTGTTGTGACTAAACGAGTGATTGTTTATTTGTCCATCACACAGTTTGATGGAGGTGGAGTGAACCTCTCTCTCTTTGTTCTGTCAGGGAAGAAAAGCCAACCAATCAGCACATTCATGCGAATCTGGAGTCGCACAGGAACAGAAATGTTTAGCCAGCAGTGGAGGGAAAAACATGCTTTTGTGGTGTAACAAGATACCTGAATATTATATCAGTGCTATACAGGCCAACACATAACGCAGTGTATTATACTGACAAAACATTTCTCTACTAATGTTGGCAAAGTTGTCAGTTCTGCACAGGAAGAAACATCTGATTTTGCCCCAACAGCAAACGTCAGAGAGAATGAAACACTGATTGCTACAGAATTTTCTTAAATTAATGTACTTCATCAATTATTAAACCACATATATCACCTCACACAGCCAATTAGGTCAATGTTCACCACCACTGCACGACCGTATCTAACACATTCATACGCAGAAACAAAGATATAGTACACATACACTTTTAGATCTAGTAACTGTTTTATCTTTGAACACTTCACATTATGTTTCTGATTTTGTAGGCGATCATAAAGAGTTGTACACAGAGGCTGACCTGCTGATAGTCTGGCACCAGCTGATTAGAAAAAGATCTGACTTCAGCTACTTGGAGCATCAGACAGCTCGCTACGTCGATCCTCCTGGTAGAAACTTAACTGATTTCTTCAGCCCTACAAACTGCATCCATCTGCCAGTCCGAGCAGGTCGCAACAAGTCCTATTTGACAGCTCTGCCGAGGATTGATGAGCACAGTGCAGCGGTTGATGACAACGCGGAATTTGATGAAAACACAAGCAAAGAAAAACAATAGCGATCGTCTTTCGTTCTGTGAGTGTGGAGGGATCTACTCTGACCTGTGGTGTCTGTTACAGGATCTGATGGTGCTGGACATGTGGGAGCTCTGTTCTCGCAGGAAGACGGCTCCGATGCTTTGATAAGCAGAATTTAAAGGCCTCCGTCGAGGAGCTATTGAAGCTCAAAGAGCAGCCTGTTAACCCTGTCATCATCACTTCTGTTCTCTTTAAGCTAAAGCTGACATATACAGTGATAGTGTTTCATGCTGCGATCTGATTTTACGGTGCATGCTGTACTAATGCTGACCTTATTATTGAAACATTCAACTAACTGTATTACCCATGTTGTAGTCATCACATATGAAAATATGTAGCCATATCAGAAGGCCTCTTAAAGTTTTCTGTACACATTTACATGGCTAATACGTACAATCTTGTCAGTAAGGGCATGGTTAAAATCTCTATTCTCTAAGACACCTTGTTGGCTTCACTTAACACATTAAATAGCTTTCATGTCATCACTGATTAATATACTATTATCTTGTTAAGTGGGATCTCCCTAAATGTCCAAACAGGAAGTTAAATGCTACCACGCCTGTTCTGCGGTTGAGCTGCAGCCAGGCATCTAACACCAGCTACCTTACAGGCATCAACAAACACAGTTTGCTTTCATTTTGACAGAAGAGGGATAAAAGGAGAAATAATTTCTGAAAATACAGGATGTGCATAATTATGCACACTTTCTTTTATCAAACATGCAACACAGTCCACGTGTCCTGTACTTGTGTCCTGTCCTGTGGTAACTGTGAAAAGGAGAAGCTTAAAGCACACTTCAACATTTTAGTGTTTCTTGTCATGCACATGACTGTGTAAAACTGCTGTATAACAACCTTTGGATAGAAAATGAAGGCAATACTGTACCGGTATCTAAAGCTTTTGGATTATACTGAGGTTCTGTGAAAGTAGCCAATACTGACTTGATGATGATTCAGAACATGTAACAGAAAGTAAAACAGGACTCAAAGGGCTTCATACGTAAGGCTTTACGTCTTCAAACTCTGGAGGTCCTTTTCTTAAATCTAAACTGAGGAAAACTGTCCACAACATTAAATGTCTGGCGTGTTGAACACTGCCAACACTGGGGGCGAATTCACAACAGGATTGCACACCTTATGCAGCTGCCAAACCTGCACAAATTAGATAAAAAGACTGTGTAATTCTCAAAGCACCCTCGAAGGATGAAATGGACCTGTAACTGTGCTGCGTCTCAGTGCTCTGGTGCTATCTGCATGTATATAAATTTGGTAATATGCATACATTTGGGGCATCATTCTATGCAAATGAGGCTCACTGGCAAAAAAATTCATGAACATAAGCGCTTATAAACACATAGAGTGAAAATTATTAGCTTCTTCAGAGAGTTGGTGAAGCGATGGTTCATTCTTATGAAGTCTCTCCTGATTGAATTTATGCTCCGCGAAAGTTTAATCAGGAAGACTATTCTTATATATTCATTCTCATTCCTCTCTCTTCCTCTTCTCCTGCCTCCTTGTTTCAGCTGATTAGGGGCGTTTATTCTTTTGCCACAGTCTCCATCAGCGCCTTATCTTTGCTGCTCTTCCGTCCGTTTCTGCCAGCTTTTTTTGAAATGTGCGTTATACTTTTCCACATGGACAACTGCACTCAGCTGCAAAACATTATGGGCATGTTGTAATATAATTTCTTTTGTGAATTAGACCTTAGGACGGCGGTGGCAGATATTACTTGCAAGTGATGCTCGGTTCAATCAGTGGGCGCAATCCATTAATTGTGAATTCGTCCCTGGAAGTTTCTTTTGGACGTCTAAAAGACTTTGAATCACGAGATGCCTATTTTGCCTCATACTTAGCTAATCATGATAAACACTTCTGTACCTGAAAGGTAGCTCACGACAAACAGCTCCAACCCTACATCACATGAAAATACATTCTGAATTCCCCAAAGTCCACTTCAGGTAATGAGATCCACTCTTTGATCCATACACTGCTCTGCTGCCGGCCTCCAGACTGAGGTGCTACGTAAACACTTATTTACTGTATATTACATGGACAAAATGGAAGCTATTATCTGTACAATAAAAGCTAGTTTGTGGGAGGTTTTCACAGAGAAATTCCACACGTTGAGACGGACGAATTCTGTCAACAAGAGTGTAAAATGTGGTCAAGGTGTACACCGTGCTGAGGTTTGGGCAGTGAGCTGTCTCTGTCTCCGCCTCGTGCAGTCTGACATACCTCAGGCCGACCGATCACTTTCCCAGACAAGATGGATTCGCCTGGCTAAATGACTATGCTAACCAACAGCCATGCGCGATAGAAATGACTTCCCAAGCTTGACAGGCAACCATGTGTTACAGCCAGATTAGATATCTTTACAGATTCACCTCCTTCACGTAATTCCCAGGGAAAGTCCCAAACTGTTTTGTCCTCTTTGAGGTACCTGTGAAGAAAAAGAAAGAGAAACATGGATCAGGAGAAAGACAGTGAAGTGCTTCTTTCCCAGATCGAAGGAACAGCTCACGCAAAAATGAAAATTCTGTCACTATCTACTCACTCTTATGCTGATGAAATTTCGTGGTCCACAAAACATTTCTAGAGCTTCACAGCAAAACAGTGTTGCAGCTCAACAACTTAAAGTAGAGGGAGCCTTAATAAACTGAAAATGAAATGATATAAGATAAATAAAATGGCTCATCCAGGGTACTCCAAGTCTCCTGAGACCAAAGATCCCAAATTGATTTGACAGGAAGTTATTTACACCCTCGAGACACGGTTGAGCTTGTGCACCCACTTCAGATGGGTGCATGCCAACGCTTTTAGCCCCTGGGAGCTACATTGTACATTGTTCGGCTTGAAAAAGAGTGTAAATAATGTCTTTTCAAATCAATTTGGAAACATCGGGCTTCTGGACACTTGGATTACGTCGGACGAGCTCTATGGAAACATTTTATGTTTGTTTTTCAGTTGTTGTTTTTTTAGTCCCTATCTACTTCAGTTGGTGCAGCAACACTATTTTGCTGTGAAGCTCCATGTTTGTTTTCTGGACTACAAAAACTTTCCATCAGCATGGGGGTGAGTAGATAATGACAGTATTTTCATTTTTGGTTGAACTATTCCTCTAAAGGCGAAAAAGTACAAAAATAACTTATTTAGCTATATTTAAAGTCAAGGGCAATGCCTGTGCATGCATCATGTGCTGTTGTCCTTTAGAAGCCCTATATGGAAGGTTGTGACATGGTGAAAATGACTCTACTTCTCCCGGAGCCCTGAGCACGCACATTACACGCGTTCAATCCTTTGCTGTCATTCTGCAGAAACCCTATATGGATTAATGTGACACAGCGAGTGTGACTGCACCTCTGAGGAATCTACCCTGAGGCCTGCGACACATACCGACAAACCAGCCGTCATCGCACTTCTCCATGACGCTGACGAGATCTCCCTCCTTCAGCTCCAGCTCGTCCTCGTTCTGTGGCACATAACTGTACAGAGCCTGGAAACTGGAGCAGGATACAAGGACAAGTTGGTAAATCAGTACACAATAAAACTATATCATGGTAAGTGAAATTGAAACACAGATTACTCACACTCCACAGTTTAGACGGCTCGGCTCCGGGCTGCTGCTGTGGGACTGGGGTTGCTGGGAAATGATGAAAGATTGTTTACTGGGGTGGGGGTGCAGTCTATGGACAGAGTCATGAGGGTGGTGGGACAGGTTGCTGCAGTACCTCACCGAGGTCTCAGCTATATTCAAGATCTCATTACACACTGCCTCCTAGGAGCAGTAGTAGAAGGTGAAGTCGTCAGAAAAAGACAGACAGCGGCCCCACCGAGAGTCCCGGAGGAGGCCGAGGTGAAGTCGAGGGGAGGAGGTGAGGAGTTAGAGAGGAAGGGGGGACGAAGTGCGAGACAGGAAGGTAGGTCCAGTAAGTAGCAAGGCAGAAAAGGAAGTGATCCGTTAAAAGCCAGGAGGGAAAGCAGAGGAGACGTTGGTGGAGCCCAGGAGAAAAGGCGAGACACCAGAGTGAGAGCATGTAGACAGGAAACATGAAATATTAGTTCACTTTTTACAGGAGAGAATTCAGAATGAACATGCAGTATTAAAGGGAAGTTGAAAGGTACAGCTTAAAGGAACAGTTCGACATTTTGGGCAACTGTACTCTTAGTAGTCTTATTCACTTTCTTGCTGAGAGGATGGATTCCACTTTTTCTTTCAATATGAAGCTGAAGCCAGCAGCTAGTCGTCTTAGCTCAACATAAAGCAAATGTAAACAGTTGGGAGTGTTGGTGATGAAAAGGCTCAACAAAATCAACACCCTAAATGTGTTGTTTTTGGTTTTAATTCAGTTATTTCCTGTTTTATGATGAAAAGTGAAAGTGTTTTACTTCCTGTCTTCATCCCACATGTCCTCTGTGTCACCTATGTCTCATTAGTTAGTTAGCCTTTTGTGTACTCAGTCCATGCGTTTTCCCTCTTTAAGTTGTCAGGTTATCCTCATTTGTTGTTTTAGTCCTTTGTCAGCATTCCTGCCAGTGTTCCCTGTGCAATTTCAATTTGTTTTGTTCTTGTTTTTTTTCTTTTGTTCTTGTATAATTATGTTTCAAGTGAAACTAGGAATCGTCGTGTGTTTGTTACCTAACAATGAGCCTTTTATATCTACAGAGGGAACCCGTCTTCTTCCACAGAGTCCACCGTGTTGCACTGTCGACGTAGTCAAAAACGGATAAACACTGGTTCAAGAGATGACCTTTCATTATTCCGCCTTTTTCACATTTTTTGCGGCCACCGTAGGCGAGAGGTGTTCAGTTGTTTGCAATCTGCAATCTCACCCCTAGATGCCACTAAATCCTACACAGTGGACCTTTAACTTTCAGAAAGCGAAGAGATTTTTTCCCCCAAAATGTCAAACTACTCCTTTAATGAAATGAAAGTCCTCTAAGATCTCACATATTTAACATGTAGCACAAATATAGAATAATGGGAATTAAACACGATGTGAGTCAAATGGATCTTAAAGGTGATGGGATAACGAGTTAAAGAGATGAAGTCACTCAACATAGCACACATTATCTTCAGTACCAGCTTACCGCGAATGAATTAACATTGTTGTTCTCTTGGATGTCAAACAGCATCACAGGGCTTCTTGAGCTCCGTCCTTGATGGTCATCATTCCTCATAAACTGCAACACAAGCAGTTCAAATCAGTAAAGGACATTTCAAAATAAAAGCTTATATCTCTAAAGCCCGCTCCACGTATCCACCTGCTGAAAATATTGTCATACTTTAGTCACAGTCGGGTTGCATTTCCTTACAGGTGGAAATTTTAACCTTGCAGCAGCTTTTAAAACAGAAGTCAACATGTGAAACCTATAAATACTCACTAATAAATATGTCACTGTCCTAAATAAACCTCCAACGGAACTGAGTTACACACGTCTGCATAGAACAACAACAACATGCAACTAAATGCAGAATTTTATGAAGAGAAAGAAACTTGAGCTCTCAAATCAATCCAGGGAATGCAGGCACAATAGCTCCTCTTATAGTCCTTTACAGCTAGGAAATCTGAAACTCACCATACAAACACTGAAAGACACTAGAAAACGTTTGTGTGTTAGTAGCGCACACACAACAACATGCAGACTTGCAGCTTTGAGCAGTGTGACTGGTTTTAACTCATTCTTTGTCCATGAAACCAGCAGGTTCATCCCTCCATGGGGTGATGATAAACGCCAGGTCAAATCTACCAGTTAGTCACGTCTTTCAACAACATCAACATCAGCTTCAGTACTTCATCCAACATCTGTTTTAGGGAATCAAACTGTGGCTGAAAGCCCTTATTTCAGAGTGAACCTGAGATGCAACACCGCACACCATGCAGAAGATACCTCTGCAGGGCTATTTCGCCTGCTGCCTGGGGCTGCGTGGCCCCTGTCCCCCTCTGCGCCTTCCCCCTCTGTCAACTCCTTCTCCCCCCTCAGCCAGCCCTCCAGCACCGGCCCGCCGCAGGGGCTCACGCTGCGTGACAGACGTGGGGAGGGAGGGGAGAGCAGGAAGTCCCCCCCCTGAGGTGGGGTGAAAGTGACGAAGGGAGTGGTCGAGTTGGGTCTGGGCGGGTAAGGCGGAGGAAGAGGGGAGGCAGCTGGGGAAGCCGTGGGGGAGACACAGTATGGGCTGCCAGTGATGAGAGGCACAGGGCTGACAGAGAAGGGCGGGGGCAGGTACTCGCCGCAGCGGTAGGACACGGTGGGCAGCGGTGGCAGGGGAGGGGTGGGGGCGGCAGGAGGGCTCCCGCCTCCCACAGTCAGGGAGATCCACTCAGAGGAGATAGCGTGGACCTCGGGGGACACGGAGCGGCGGGGGGAGCGAGGGAGGGGCAGGGGGGAGGTGGTCAGACGATTACGATACAGCTTTCAAGAGCAACAGGAACGTGGGAGGAGGATGATGGAAGGAAAGACAAGAAATGGAAGAAAACAGAGAAAGAAAAGGAAACAAAAGATGAGACGAATTCACCAGACAAAAAAACTGAATCAAAAAGGTGTGTGTCAAGGTGAACATGGAAGAGAATAAAAAAATGTGGGTCAACTCATCACTACATAAATACATGTATCCTACATTTGGCCCCGAGTCTTTACCTGAGGAGAAGCATTGGTGCTGCGCTGTGGGGACTGGCTGACAGGAGGGTCAGGATACTCCACCCCATTTTTGACGCGGGGTCGTCTCTGCACTTCTACATAGGTGACGGGGAAGATGCCCTGGCGGTTGGTGCCTGAGACTTTGCCTTCATACCAGTTTTCATCGACTCTACGAATCAACGTGATCCTCTCTCCCTGCAGATACATGTTTTGTAGGTTCAGAACAATGTTAACAAATGAAGACGTTTGTGACGATGAATTCCCTCTACGTACCTTTCTAAAGGACATTTCCACCACTGTGTCCCCAGTGAAGTTGAAGCGGGCGAGAGCTTCTCCATACTCCAGTACCTGCACTGGTACACTTTTCTTTGGCTGGGCTTTCTCTGTGGGGGGAAGGAGCTGAAGAAGACAACAAATGATGAGAAAATACAATTATTCACACTGTGCAGCAATATGCAAAACATCTCTAAAACTGCAACTGAGTGATGCAAAAATGATCTTTTTATGGAAATGTAGAAAAATGTAAAACAAGAAACATTATTTCAATAGCTTGTCCTAGTTTTTCATTTCTTTGAAGAGTAATTACTGAGTGAAGAAAGACAGAGAGAACTCACACACCTCAACATAACTTTGAGGGAAAATGCCAACTCTTCCATGGTGTTCCCCTTCATACCAGTTTTGATCCACCTGTCGAATAATGTAGACGATGTCTCCTTTCTGAAACGGTAACTCCCTACAAATGTCCCAAAGAGATTGGTTACACACATGAAAGAAAAGTCACAAACAATTTGTAAAAATTAAAATTAAAATGAAGCAATTGTGACTACGCAGATCTATATTTAGCAGCATTTCTTAGCTAGTCTAAAAAAAAACTTACTTTAGAGTTTCTGCTCTGAAGTCAAAGCGAGCCATAGCTGGAGTTCTCTGTGTGGATATAAAACAAAGGTGGGTGACTAATAGTTTATGACTACAACTACATAAATATTATTCTTGGCATTGTACTGAGTCAATGACAGTTATTCAGAAGACTAAACGTCCTCATGTAGCTACATCTTTTTTACTTTGTGTTTACTACACTCTTTGGGCTTTGTCATTTAAGTGTGAAGAAGATTCTTCTGCTGAGCTGTAAATCTGCCCAACTTGTCCTCTCAGTGTCCAGTCTAAACATAAATATTAAAGCAATGACAGGAATGAGGTGCATGTGACTGACTGGGTTACTTGTCCTCTGGAGCATTCCCAGTATGAAACTATTGTGGGTTGTTTACTGTGAAACTGTTCGGCCAAGAGAGCAGGCACACCTTGGTAAAGACATCTGGAAGTCCATTTGAAATACTCAGTGATAAACTCAACAACTCATATTTTGCCTTCTCACCCTCTGACTGTTTGACCCAGAGGAGATAGCCCTCTGTGTGTGCAGAAATGACAGGCCTGTCAGCCGCTCGCAGCCTGACTCACACACAAACTAACAAAGCATCTGCCGTCCTTTTTCCTGCTTACAGAAGGATAAGACGCGGCCCTGTGTTGTACCTCTACGCCTGATTTCCTCTTCTCTGCGTTATCTGTGATGTTGAGCAGGTCTCCGAAGCGCTCGTTGGTGATGAACTGGTGGTGCGTCGGGACAATGCCTGTGTGTCGCCTCGACGCCGTGTCGGCCTCTTCCTGTTCCCGCTTCAGCCGCCGCTGCTCCTCCAAGATTTTCTGCCAGGAAACCAGACTGAAGTGTTTGTGCCTGCAGATATGGGTCTCCTCTACTCTTTTATTCATGTGACACGTTCTTGGTTATGTATAATATATGATTTCCTCATTCATAACCAGTGATGGAATATAGCTTAGTTACTCAAGCATTGTACTTAAGAATACTTTTGAGGAACTTGTACTTAACTACACTACTTCACTACATTAATTAGACGTATCGGGTATCATCTCCGGTATATGAGTATCGGACAGTAGGATACAGTACAGTCTTGTTGTTAAACACACTGTCAAATTATATTTACTGTTTGTCAACTATACGCCATGTTATCAGCTGTGAATCAGGCCAGCATAGTGTTAGCTTTCTAAAACAGCTGAGCTAAAGGGTGCTATGAGCTGAGCGGACTAGTTTATCTCCTGTTGCCTAGTCAGATCTAGTGTTTGTCCTATTTACTGGAGCAGTTAACAATGTTTAAATTGCATAAGAAATGTATGGGATTGTAAAGACTGTTCCAGCTATTAGTCAAATCCTCAGGTGTTGGCAGGGAAACACAGTTATTGCAAGTAAAAAACATTATTTTAATTTATTTTTACTATACTTTTCATACTTAAGTACATTTTAATATCAGATCCTTTAAGATTTCTACTATTTGTTTAGGTGAGTTTCACTTTTACCCAAGCAATATTTAACACAATAGCTTTACTGAAAGTGTGACTTTTGGGTACTTTTTCCAACCCTGTTCATAACACAGCTCTCTTTAATAAAGCATTGTCGGTTTGGTTTTCTGAAACTTCAGAATTCACCTCTTTGTCCCCATGACGTCTCCGTAACACTTCATCCGGACTCTCCCCATGTGCTGGGGACGAGTCTGAAACAGAAACAGAAAGAGGGAAAAGTTGTGAAGCATTTACACTGTCAGCCTTGAGGCCAAATCCAATTCAAGAACAAAACTTTCCAAGTATAGGATGATGATATTGCAGTCAACTCCTTAATTCCAATGAAAAGGATGATAAAAATATATAATAAATACAACCAGGCATGCTTTAAACGAACACTGTAATATCTGCAACACTTAAAACAAAAAAGCACACACATTCAAAAAGCCAAATGTAATCCTGCATGCACGTAGGAATGAACACAGAATGATCCGATGTGTGTTCATGACAAAACAAACACAGGAAAGAAAATATGAAACCTACTGTACTTTGGCCAAAACATAAACATGACGTCATGGTTTTACTGATCGACCAACCAGCATCCATTACTTTATTGAAGTTTCACCTTGATCATATTAGCTCTGTATTTTCATGACTTAATGTGCTCGCCCGCACCACCATAGATGTTTCATTCTGTGTCCCAGCAAGGGCCACAAGAAACAACTATTAATGTTTCAGGTTTGTGTCTGATGCTCCAAGTAGTGGCTGTTGTGTAACAGAAATCAAAGCAGGGAACATCCTTTCTGGCTAAAACAAACCTTTCATAGTGAGAGAATGAAAGATGGCTGATGTAAATTGTTCCAGAAACAGAAAAATAAAACTGATACAGACATGGTGAGACATCAATTTGAGAGAGCGTATGCAATGTTATATAAAAATATCCTGCTTAAACATTACAGAGGAATGCTGGGATTGTAGTTTAAGATGAGACTTAAAAATATATAGCCTTTGCGAGGACCAGATTTGACATATTTCACACTGGAAAAATGTAATAAAATGCAGAATCGGTGTAATGCTTACGCAGGCTCAAGCACTCTTGCATACAACTCAAATTTGATGTCACCAGGAGATAGATACGTTACCAAAAGCTGCCTGAACCTCCTACAGTCACTGAAGTGTTTTGATGGGACCATACTCATTCACAGTGAAATGGAAGAGCACCACACAGCACAATCAGAATGAGATGGAGGCTTCCCTGTCACTTTGTAAACACACGACACAGATTAGAGATGGAGGGCGGCGGCGTCGCTTTGTGGAGAGAAGGGATACAAGGTGAAGAGAGAGGCGAGATAAATGAGTGACCACAGAGGGAGGAGAAGAGGAGGGTGACAGTGGTGAAGGGATGGAGATAGCCACCTCTGCGGTGAGCTGCCAGCGGCTGCAGTAGGTTCCCGTTGGCGTCCAAGCCCTGCCCGTTACTCAGGTGGTCAGTTCCCTCGCCGTTACTCAGCCTCTCCAGGACCTCCAGGGAGGACAGGCGCTGAGGGATTGAAGGTCTGAGCTCAGGAGACCGAGTGCAGGGCCTCTGGGTGCCTGTTGTCACCTTGGTGGCTAACAGGGTCCTCCGAGTTTGGTGGGACTGCAGGTTTTTTCGTAACCTGAAGGGAGCGGGGCCCATGAGGAAGAGGTTCCCAGGCAGCGTGGTCTTCTTTTCCAGAGGCGGCGCCCTCTCCTGCTGGGTCGTGGCCTGCTGCCTCTCGTGCCTGAGGATGGTGGTGAAGCGGGTGTACGAGGCTGGGCAGGAACCTTTGCATTTGCTGGGTTTGTGGAGGAGTTGATGGTTCAGGTGGTGCAGGAGGTGTTGGTGGTGGTGGTGGACATGGTTGTGTTGTGGAGGGGATGCTGTCAGCCGTGCGGAGGGACTCTTTGATTCACTGACATTTGGGTGGATCAGTTCTGGGGACCTTCTACTGAAGATCTGCTCGATCTCGGCCTCAATGTTAGAGGGGGACTCAGTCCTGACAGTGTGTCCATCCTCTGAGGAGGAAGCAGACTCCTCCACCATCACACCGGCCTCCTCCCCACAGCTCTTGCCCCCTGCCTCCACCGGGGAGCAGGCATCCGTCTGGGTGGCGTCGGCTACCAAAAGGGACTCCGCTGACACTGCAGAGGCCATGTAGAGGTGGGCGGGGCTGTGGTTGGGGCTGTGGCTGTGGCTGGAGTGCAGGGTAGGCAGGGAGGAGGAGCGGCTGGGCGCCGAGCTGGACCGCTGGATGATCATTTCAAACTCGTTGACCCGTGACGACACTGCATCTCGTGGAATGTTACCCCCGTCCTCTCCCTCTGACCTTTCACCCCTGTCGGCCTTTGCCTTCTCAAAAAGAGAAGCCAGGCTGCGGACGCTGCCATGGGGGCTGCAGCCGGTTGAGCTGGGCCGCTGGATGTGATGCATGGTCCTGTACAGGCTGGAAAACTCTGATGCGCTCCTCCTAATTGCAGGGGAAACATTCCTGAGGCCATCGATGCACTCAGCGCCACAGCTGGACTTACAGTCTGCATGTTGCCCACTCTCCCTTTCCTCTGCTCCAGCAAAGTCTGAGTCACACGGCCCTGTGTACAGATCCTCACAGCTGTGGGCCTTTGGGTGCCTGACAGCTTTAGTCCTGCTTTCCTGACTGTCACCACTGGGCGGCAGCAGCTTGGGCTTGAACTTAGAAGGCAGGATTTGGGGTATGCAGGCTTTGGCAGCAGATAGAGGCTTCATACTCTTACACTGGTTACCTATTGCATTACTGGCAAGAACCGATCGACTATTTACAGAGGAGCAGGGTGAAATTATATAGCTATTCCCACCTTTATAATCCACTGGCAAGCATGCAGGACAACAGAATAAACAACATATTAGATTACAATGGTCACAGGTTCACACACACTAAAACAGAGTCAGGCACATTTCTAAAGTAAAGACCGAGTTTCATCAAAAGTAGATGAGAAGAGGAAGCAGACTTGATGCACTGTGCATCAAGCAATAGATGACTGTTATACTAACAGCATGGCACTGTACCGATGAGTTATGCTTTGTCAAAATGGAACAAGGGGAAATTTACAGTCTGACTTTTTAATATTACTGTAAACAGCAACATAAGTGAAACATAAAGTATTAAAACAGCAATATGCCATGAAATGTTATGTGATGTTGGAGGTCATATAGGAATTCTTAACACCGACTGCAGTATCAATTTCAAAATGGAAAAAAAAAACCTATTCAAATCTTTTCTGTATTCATGTTAGAGCTAAATGCTCCCACATGACTGCTGCCTGTCCCACTCTAACCTCCCACACATATTCTTCTCCTCTACTTTTAGCAATTACACAGACGGCTGCAGTGATAAATGGCCTGTGGCACCGTGTTAATACACAGCTCCCCCGCGCAGTTGTAAATAAAAAATGTATCCTGAGTCAACCTGCCCAGTAAAATATGACTGTCAAGAACCTCTGAGAAATACTCCAGTCTCAGTTACTGGCTATGGCTATGCGTGTGATAGCACTACAGATGGAACTAGGAAATGACACAACACTTTCACATGCTGTGAGACACTTGTGTATCATGAGTGACCCATCTGTCACATTTATATCTACCAGAAAAACACACGCTGAGGAAGTTAACTAGATTTTATCCAGAGCATGTGGCAACCAAAGGGTTCTGGCCACTAAAAAGACTTCAGGCTCAGTTCTTCAAAACACAAAGATTAATACAGATATTTCTTTTTTAATTCATGAGCACAAGACAGAAACACATGACGAAGTGTTTGGTTTCTAGCACTTGGTTATTTCTTTGAACAAGAGGCTAATGAAAGAGCGTGTTAGTCAGTTGACTTTAGTGCCGAATCCATTTACCTCATGGTTCCACAATTCTCAGCTTATACAACTATATTGATATGTCTTTGTTGCAAAACTGCTAATGTAAATGATTCCTCTTTTAAACTATTCATATTTAGTAGCGCTACGCAATTAATCAATTAAAGAAAGAGAACCACACAGCACACTATGACGTCTTCACGTTTCTTCTTTTGACCAACCAACCAATTTTTACATTTAAGAAGCTGGAACCAGCTACTTTTTTGGCATTTTTGCTTGAAAAATAACTGAAACAATTAATTGATTATCAGAATAGTTGGTGATCAATTTTTTTCAATCAACTTATTGATTAATTGACCAATCAATGCAGCTTTAGCCAATATATCATTGTGGAAACATATCAAACTTGAACTCTGAATGGACACTTTCTGAAGTGACATCTGTTGCGTGTCTTCCCAGATGTAATGTAATGACATATTTTAGGGCACACTGTCCCTTCCTGTCTTTTCCTTACATCTCCTCTGTCCCCCAGCGCTCCTCTCTCTCCCCGGCCATGTGCACAGGCATTCCAGCCCCTGACCTCACACTGACAGCTGACTTCCTCATGCCTACCCACCCTCTGTGTCCCTCCTGTTTATCTCACCCCTGTCTGGCTGGGTTGTGAGGAGCAGAGCTCTGTTTATCTCGCACGTCCCCTCCTCATCCATCCCCTCTCTGGCCCTCCGCTCCCTGGCGCTGGAACGCTCTGGAGTCTTGCCCTAAGCCTGCCTAGCGACTGGCGACTCACAACTGGAGCAAGAGGGGGGGAAAATCCCCAAGGTTAGCTTCCATCAACTTAGCAAGACAACCTCACTCCCTCCATGAGTTTTCCAAAGCAGATGGCCAGGACACGTTTGATGAAAACATCCATGGCGTCAATAATAAATCAAAAGCTGCTGAGCGAATGAATGCTGCGAGGTGATTGGCCAATGCTGTGAGGTCTGGGAGCAAAAAAAAAATTGTGGATTCCAACAGAAAGGTAAACGGAAACACATGTATCCCTGTCTCTAACTGATTGGTTCTGTCTCAGCAGGAGAGGCCTTTAATGGCTGCACTGTCTAGCCCCCACATCCATAAACATACACACACCTGCCTTTTTACTGGCCACATATGTATCTAAAGTGGCTGGTATCCTACCTTTAGAGGAGGAGGAGCTGCCTTGGCGCTTGTTTAGGGCCCGTAGACCTTGTAAGGGTATGTCGCCGCCCTCCAGGACACTCTTGTAAACATGGCGGTCGCAGTCTGGAGCCACAGGCTCGCCCGTGGATGATCCACTGTCCTTCTCCACCTCGCTGTGTCCAGACTTGCTCGAGGAGCTAGACAGCGGTGAGAGGAACGCAGACAGCTAATTAAACACAGTTGAATTCATTCCAAGAGGTTGTGTTACATGTTTTTATGATAAACAGAGGCGCTCAAATTGGGTAATGAGCTGTCATATGGTTCTTATTTAGCGTATCTTGAGGTAATTCCTGTCTTCGCAGACTTGTGGGAGACAAAATAATCAGACACAGAAGAACTTGAGAAAGAAAGTGCAGAATTTGGAGGCTGATGTTGAGAGAAGGCATTGGCTACCGCACATATCTTGGCATTCCAGAGAGGCCAACAGGACAGATTTCTATAAATATTCTCTGAACATTCCCACATGGTGCATCAGCCCCTGCCATGCACCTGTACAACTCTCAGGTTTACTGTCTTTCACATGCCGCTCATGTGCTGCTCACGCTGCTCCTCTATCTGTATACACAAACATGGTCGTTAAACTGACAGAGACCCCAGTATCAGCTAGGTGAAATAAAAAACCCATACAAACAGGTTTCACTACTGTTAGGAGAGAGCAGAATGTGTTTTCCACAATGTGTTTTACATCTGCAGTGGTTGCCAACTCGGAGTTTTACAAGCTTGCACAAATATATGGATACATTACGCTCCTTGTTCACTACCTCAACAAGAAGCTCTTTCATAGCTGTTAGAAAAAAAAATATGTGCAACTCTGACTGCAGAGAGCCATTAAAATCATGTTGGTTCAACGTTACTTACAGGAATTCACTTAAATGCTATACAGGAAGTCTGCAGTACAGGAGCCATGCAAGATTTAAGACAATCTCTTGGGAAGGTTCTGGTTAAATCAACAGTCAGTATCCTGACAGAGAACACGTGACGCTGCAGGTTGACTGTAATGTTTATCTATTTACCTGGAGCGATTGTTTACAGCTTACAGAACACATGAATTGTATATACACTTTTTTATGTTTGTCATTGTTTTTCTCAGATACTTGTGCACGTAGACAGTCCATTCTTTATTCTTTACCCTTTTTTAACTTATTACCTCGGCCAAGGAGGTTATGTTTTCACCCATGTCCACTTGTTGGTTGGTTTGTCAGCAGGAATACATAAAATCTACTGAACAGATTTCCACGAAACTTGGAAGGAGGATGGGTCTCAGCCCAGAACAGATCCTATTCATTTTTGGTCCGGTTCCGGATAAAGGGAAGGATCCAGGAATTTTTTCTCACTTTCTTTCACATTGCAAGATTTTTTTCTACATTTTTGCTGATCTCTCAGGGAGTAATGCGTGCAAAAAATTGCCAGGAAACAAAAGGTGAAGGCATGTGCCCTACTGAGTGTTATTCTAGCTTGTTCAGCTTTTGTTGTCCTTGCTCTTAGCTGTATGTTTATTCCTGTGCAAGCACGCTGACAGCTATGAAAAACTGGTGTCGTACAACCAAAATTTGCTGTTATTTATATCAATCCTCCATATGCAGGGTTTTCCCTATCACTGTCATTTCTGGCACTATGTAAGCCAAATTAATGCAAAATCAATGTGGAGAGCATCAAAACTAACTAAACGACAAGTAAGTAACCACAATAAGTTTTATCGTCAAGCTTTTTGGGTGTTGATTATTTATTATCTGCTCTAGCTTTTCCAACTTTTATATTTTTTATAGACAAAGGTAAAATTTCTTAGGGGAAGACCTCTAAACTTCCTGCAAAATACTTCTTACACAAATCGAGGGGAAACGCTTATATACTTTACTATAATAATGCAACATTTACTTGCTATTTTTGTCCGGCTAGCATATTTTAACGTTAATAAATACCATGCAAACACAGTGGGTCTCTAATCGAGGTCTGAAAAACGCAAAAATTTACTTCATGGAGGTTCATTCATTCATCTAATGACAATACACTAGCACATGTGGTTTTGCACTTTGCAATCAAATGATATCTTTACCAGAATGCTCTTTAAAATGTCTCTGATTTCAAACAGACCCCAAGGGGAAAACAACTTCCTGCCCTAAACATATGTGCCTTTGAAAGAAGTTGGTTTATGACTTGAGGTTTCCTTTGAAAAGTTTGGGTGAGCGAACTTCCAAGACCTTCATCAGGAACCCCTTCCTTCTAAAGTTAACAAGGAATCAATGGATTAAAAAGTTGGATTGGGAATCTTTTTCAAATAGTTGGCCATGATGACATTAATGATTGTAGCAGATGGAAAGTTTGTAGCAGAAATGGAGGGAGAAGTTTATTTTCCCTGGACTGTAGCGCGAGACAGTCACCACGGCTCAGTCCTAAATTCCTTACATTTTATGACACAAACAGAAATAGAAGATGTCAATCTCGTCAGACAAAAACAAAAAAGATCAAGGGCTCGGTGGGCTTTGGTTTAACAGCTAGCATCCTCTTTCATAATCCAGCTGCTGGTCATACTTCTATACGCACACCCATTCAGGAGATAACGGTTTTTGAGTTATGCAGCAGCTGGGCGAGTTCCCTCTATCCCAGTGACATCCAGGTTGCCGTCTTTAAATAAATCACCACATAGCAGCCATGTCTCCACACTACAACCAACCACCCACCCCTCTGAAAAACACCATGAAATAAAGACAGAGGACACACTGTTCTGGTAGCTTCTTGCTTTCTTAACAGGATCTCCTCAGGAAGCAGGAGTCCCCCTGCGGTAGGCGGGCGAGCTCTACAGGGTGGAGAAATCTCTCACTGACATTTATCCTCATAACATGGCTTAAATAATCGACAACCTACTGGAAGGAGGAAGCGAGGTTTAAAGCACAAGTATTCGCATAAGAAGAAGGCATGGACTTACTACTGCTGCAGGTCGGAGGCTGTTTCCAGGGGGCTGAAAGAGGGGGCACTCTGCAACAAACCAAACAAAGAAGTCATTGATAGATCCACAGGAAGGTCTCCTCCAGCTAGAACAGAGGCAGGAGCATTAGCTATGGCCAGATTCTCTCTTCTTTCCCTCTGTGTCGTTCACTCGCTGGGTCTGGGTTTTTGTCTCGAGCAGCCGGGGTTCTTAGCTTCTCTGGACTGGGCTTGGCATGGAGGAGTAAAGCGTGTGTTTTGGCCTGCATGCAAGTTGGAGAAAACAAGCGGCAGTGAGGAGAGTGGAGGGGAGGGAGGGGGGGAGTGGGCGGGTGGGTGTGCATCGGTCAGGGGGCGCCCATGCGGGGAGGGGGCTGTCACAGGCTCAGCCAATGGGCTGCTGTCTCCCAGTGAAGCCGTCTCTTTTGTCTGGTATTGAGTCACTCTCATTACCACTGGACCAGACCGGGGGACAATTAACCAGCTGGTGGTGCGAGCAGGCCGAATTACACACACACGCACACACACACACACACACACACACACACACACACACACACACACACACACACACACACACACACACACACACACACACACACACACACACGCACGCACGCACGCACAACGCTTACACATACTTGACACTCTATCTCACACACTTGAGGAGTCAAAAAGAAACACAAACGCTTACTGAACAAGTAAAGAATACAGTAAAACACTGTAGGAACAGATAATTAAAACAATGTTATAAAGAAGTTATTAAAAGAGCAAAAACAAATGAAGGAAGAGAGAAATAAACTGTGAGTGAATAAATGTTTAAAGGGCTAGAAGAGTAAATGTAGTTGGTATTTAGGAGCAGATATTATCTCCAAAACACAGGGGTGATCATTCAGTATGGTAGCACCCGCTAGCATTTTGAATGGTTTACAGCCAACTAATTTTAGCCCACTGTTTCTGTTGCTTTCCTCTTTTCGGACGTCACAGCAGGCAAAAATAACAGACGTGACACGGGCACTATGAATAAGAGCGCAAGTGTTGTTTGCAAATACGATTGCACAATCCCCATCCCAGCCAGCCTGGCCCTGCTGTTAATTCCACATCCACTTCCCCACGGTGTGGCCAGGCCTCCGCTTCCCACACCGATGACCAGACAAGGAGCATTCTCAACAGCTCATTTGCCACAACATGCCTTTGCACTTAGTTGCCAGGGCAGGACGATCATTAATAACCTTTCAGAATAAATGCCTATCTTTAAAAGAACAGAACATCAGGCTGGCAGGTCTATAGTCTGATCTATTTATAAAGGCAAATGTTCCATGTCGACTCGGGAAACACTCCAGTGTCATTGAATAATCTGCAGACCTCCTTGCTCCGTCGTGTCTTGTACCCCCCTCAAATCTGATCTGAAAGATAGTGTCCTCTGACACCCCCTGGGTAATTGGGCTTACACACACACCATCAGTGGAAAGTAAACAGGAAACAAGCATGGAAGGCTTATCTGGAGTGAGGAATGGAATCTTAATCTGGTTATTTACAAGATGCCTGATTAGTGTCAGTTTGTTTGAACTTTCCTTTATATAAAAGGGTCAAATTGCTCCGTTTCAAACTAATCCTACACTGATATACCACCTATAACTATATACTAAACTTTACATTACTCTGAGACAGGTTCATGTTTTTCAGATAAAGGGTCAAAGGGGCAGAGAGTGTACAAGAGATGACAAACTGACTTGATTTATCAGATAAAGACGCACAAAGAGGATGGGACTACTTGTAACCATGTGAAGTGCCTGAAGCTGTATAAGGACATGAATGAAGGCCTCGGTGAGTCAGTGGAACACCGATGACAACGTTTCTGCAGAATTTCCCGTGCATGTTTCCTAACAGGTGTCCCCCCCCACCCCTCAACTACTCAGAGCTCTGGCTCCTGTGTGCCGCTTTCATATTCAAAATAGCAATCATGAGTAGGTCATGGTAACATGAATCTCATTCTTTCCAGCACCTTATTTGTGTTGATATGTACTCATGAAAACAAACAGCTCCCCCAGTGTGAAAGGCCTGTTATAGCCACGCGCGCCCCTCGTCTCATCTCCGCTAAATGCTTAAAGGTAAAGGTTAAGTGTATAACAGAGGTTAAATATGACTGCACAATGAGCTGGCGGGCTTACGGAGTTGCCTCCTTTAGAATATGTCAGGTGGTAGGGGTGAGACTCTATGTAACTCAGCGCTGAGACAGTGTGGCAGCAGCCCCCCTCGTCAGCATATGCTCGACAGATGGAGTCACTCTGTCGGTTGTAGGGGGCCAAAACGCTCATCCGGACCATAGTTATGTGTGGAATTCCAGCTCCAGCTAGACATGTATATCGATGAGCCTGCGTTTGACTGTAACTGTCACTGGATGTGTGTTCAGACTCATCTTGAACCCAGAACTTGTTAATATTAATCAAGAGGACCATTACTATGATTATACACAGGTGTCACTCTTACTCAGTGGATACTGGGTGACTGGAAGTGGCCACTTGTAGATGAGTAATGATGATTTGACAAGACAGGATGAAGAATAAACAGTGAAGTCTTGTATTCTGTTTTCTGGGGTTAGGGTTCTGCTACTTTATTATTCCACTCCACCACATTTTGGAGGCAAACATTGTACTTTTAACTCACTACATTTATTTTATAACTTTAGTTTCTTTGCAGATTGCAGGCTGCATCAGAGCCAAAGGGAGCAGATTTTTAAAGGGGCAGTACTAAGTCATACTTCAAACAAATAGGGGGCACTATATCATCAGAGTGATGGTGTTAACTGTAAACTGCTGCTGTTAGCCAGTTAGCTCAATTAGACGCGATCCTATCAGCTGACTCTGCCCAGACTGGTAGCTCGGAGCACCAGGGGAGTGTTGGTGTTTATACTGCTAGCTGGTTAGCATGCTAACCGCAGTAGAGATCTCTGTAACACGGTACATACACGTCTTTAACAGAAAGTCACCACTGTGGTTTCTTCACACTGTTGATCATTTTTGTTTTAAACTAACACTTTTACATATTGCACCTTTAAATTAATTTATATTATCAGCAGTTGGATATATAGATGGAAAACAATATTCATTCTGAGCATCAGAAAAATGCTGAATATCGGATCCAATAATTAACTGGATGACCCATAGTGTACAACGTATACATGCATGCAAATATATGAATAACTGACCTTTACGTGTTCTTTAAATACTTGAGTAAGTAAGGTAATATCAGATACTTTATGAATTTTACTCGCGCTATCCATATGGGTGACTTTTACCTTTACAAAAGTATGATTTTGGTGACTTTCACAACACTGTGTATAAAGTGTAAAGTAATCCTGCTCCTATGATGTTTACAACTGGCCAATTAGCTGTGTGAAAACCACAGGAAGATTAAGATGTGGATAATATGAATCAGATTAATACTGTCAAGAACTTTCCCCTTGTTATAACATCATTCATTAGTAGAAGTGGTCCTCCACAGCACTTTGAGGGTTATTAATAAAAACAACAGCTAACTGGACCATAGCCACGAAGGCACAGCTCTTCATTTAACTCCCTGAGCACTGTCATTCTTGCCCACTTCTAGCCATATCGCTCCTACGGTAATACAGAGTGAGTACTGATATGTCAATCAAACTCCAATGAGCCAGTGTGTCTGGCTGGGCCTTAAGGTCAAATACTGCACATACCAGGTGCAGCTTTAGAAGTGACTTTGACATTAAACAGGAGCCAGTCATCGAGCCGAGCTCATCTGGCAAACATCCAGGCTGCCATGAGACAGAGTCGGGCCGCCTCCAACGCTAAACCTCCTCCACATAGACACTAACCTGGATCAGGAGACTGTGGCCCTGAGTCTGGTTGATGCTAGGACGTGACCTCATGTCAGAGTTACACCTCATATGATCCAGGGTGCGGCTCTGGCTGACAGAGAGCGAGGAGACCCAACATCTGTTTGTGGGCGGCCTGTGCCACACTTGTCTGGTGCCAACTAAGGCCCTAGGCATGGATGTGCCATGACACTGTATACTGCTTCAACATGCCTGCACCCGCTTGGATATTTTGGTAAATAAACCAGATAGCAGACGGGCAGCAATTATTATTTCAAGGGCCTGGGATTACCCTGGAGCCTAATGCTTGCATGGACTGCAGCCTCTCCAAGTGTAGAGTGACTTCTGGATGAAACATCCTGTCCTGGCCTCCAGCTTATGATAGGTATTTTAATAGGCAGGGTGTACATCAAAATGAACAAAACAAAATGTTTGTCTTGAGTTAAAGAAAGGGGTGATGCCTTGGTTGGCAAGAGAGAGCAAGATCCTTATGCAAAGAGAAAATGACAGTGATAAACTCACAACAGCCCGATAATAGTTTAATTGGTCCTCTATCATGGGCACCTGTGCTACTACTGGAGTTTAATACATCCTAATCAATAATCTACTTTATTAAATATTCAGTATCTCAATTGCACAGGGCGAAAGCCACAGCTAAGGTATGTGGTCGGACATTTTTCTGTTGCCTGAGCCGTTTGTGCTCACTCAGCCTCGCAGATACAAAAACATTGCTGAGAGGCACTTTGGAGGAGGGCGAAAATAGATCTCAGTCGACTATTTTAGACACTTTTGGGGACAAAATGCTTTTATATTGTATGAGGTGGTGACGATTGAGAGAAGTGAAATCGAGGGCTTTAAAAAACATTTGCTGCAGATAGGGTTATTGATAGACGTCCTTTAAAAGAGTGAAAATATAAACAGAGATTATGATGAAAAAATAAGGATGAATAAAAGTTGTTCAGTCGTTGTCTCATTAAGCCACGTTGATGGGACACATGGTAGTAAATTTAGTTGGAGAGGAAACACATTTTCCTCTTACGCATGCTGTCACATAACATTTTATGTGCAGGATACATTTTTCAGTAAAATACAAGTGAAAGTGGGGGTAGAAACTGTAGTAGTCCTTACAGACAGACACAGTTTGTTTAGGCATTATTTGAACATGGATGTTATCACATGCAATAAAATACAATACACTGTCACTTTAAGGACAGCGACCACTTACCGCTTTGTCAAACTCCATCTCTGAAAAGAATTTATACCAAGGCTCATTCTCTAAATCTACATCTTCTGGACTTACATCCTGAGTCTAGGGGCATGGCAACAAAAAGGGGAGGAGAAAGACAAAGAGAAGACAGTTCAGACAGCACAGAATATACACACCAAGGTAATGAGCCTAACACACATTGATGATGGAGTCAAGGTTTGTACACAACACCATGAATGATCAGCAACCCTGTACTGTGTTCTCAATGAAGAAGATACCTAATTTTCTTTCGACAAGTAAACTGAAGGATGGGTTCACATTTTTTCTGGTCTATCTTAAAGGAATAGTTGATGCTTTGGAAGATCTCTTATGTATGAGAAATAAGAAGCTACATCCAGCAGCCAATTAGCTTTGTTTTGCATAAAAAACTGGAAAAAAGGGGGAAACAGCCAGCCTGGCTATGTCCAGTAATAACAAAATCTGCCTAGCATCACCTCTTAAGCTTACATCAGTTTACAGGAGTCTTGTTGTCACCACGAGGTTGCCAGGCAACCAGCTGAGACTACAGGAAGTCACTGCTTCTGGCTGAGTTACTGAGCAGTTTTCCACTGTATTTGTTTTCTGGAAGTTACAGTGACAGGCGACAAACTGTAACACAGTTACCTTTAACAAAATTAGGGATTTCTCTCGTGTGAACATTGTCGGACACATTTAAGATAATGTAAGTACACAACTCAACAAAATAAACTACACAGGTCCTGTCGTTTTTAGACATTTCAATGCAGAAATGTTACATATTATATCTTTGAGAGGTGCTGGCTTTAGCTAAATATCTAATGGATGCCCCAAAATGTCAGACAACTCCTATAATATACACTCAAATATGCATATTAAAAAATGTTATAGGAAACTGATGGAATACAATGAGGGAAATTGGTACTGAAAAGAATTCAACTTGGGAAAATATGCACTTGATTTGACTGCTGAAGCCTCATATAAGCCTCTGCTGACGTTTTGACATTTTGACATTTTCTCTCTCTTCTGACATTTACTTTAGAAAAATAAAAATCATTTTGTGGCTAGAACGGACAGCAGGAACATTTTCATCCACCAAAATGTTTCAATGTACAAATGGGATTACAGATAATGTATAAAAATAGACAGGAAAAAAATGAAGCCATCCTTTGAGCAAATCTTTTAACCTAAAAGTGCTGTTATTTAATGTGAACCACATACTTATTATTTTCATTTTATTCTACCTAATCGACAGACACATACAGATGATGACCACCTAAACATGCAAACTCATTTTTTGAGCTGTAATATGATTATCTGGTAGAAATATATTTTTGGTAGGTCTCATGTTTGTAAGTGCCAACACTGCTTTAAGCACCAGAGACTAAAAAGAATGGACCTAATGTAGGAAATGACAGCAACAAGAACACTGACCCATGATAACTGAGCTTGTAAGTGACAAACAACGGAGTCCATTATTTTAAAGTGGTCCCAGGATTAACTGGAGCGAACTCTCTTTAATGAGTGTGTTTGATGCCAGATCTTGGCTGACGACGTTTACTAGCTTGATGTAACTGAGTGTCAGACAAACAATAATTATATAATCAACTAACTGCTTAATCACAATACTGAACACCTCCGTGACCTCTATTATATAAGATGGAAATATAAAAGGATGTGTTCTGCTTTTGGCAAATATTATACTGCAAATTAAGACAGCAGCTGCCGTTTATCTATTATATGTGACAAAGCTCATCCCTAGAATTCAGCCCTCAAGGACACTGACTAATGCCGCGTCGTTTGATTCAGCAAAAACTATTAAGGCCACAGACAAAAGTAGGGTGGAGAGCATTACACTTCCTCTCAAGAAAACACACAGGATCCATGTTTTGTGTCAGCACTGGGATCCTCTCACACCGAACCGATTCACTCCAATAACCTTAAATCGAAGACAGGAAGACAATGGCTATCCTTGTAAGTGATACTCCCCCGTTGCCAAGCAGGATCATCTGTCGCCGAAACGGGACACCCTTTAGGAATGTGGTGCACATGGCGATTCAGGCTGCACATACGTTGCCTTCCAAGCTGTTAGTGAAGCTGCCACCCGGGAGCTTAGATACAGAGGTGGTGGGTGGGGGTGTGGATGGTGGGGGACAGCTAACACGGCATGCACACAGACAGGAAGAGAGAGACAGAGCGAGAGAGGGAGAGGAATAGGCAGGCGGCGAGCATACCGTTCTCTCCAGCTTCAGCACTGACGATTTCCCCGGCTCGTACTCAAAGATGCTCTTGGGCTCGGCGCGGTACTTCCTGGTGTCTACCTTTTTATCCGGGGGCTCCCACTCGTTCCTGTGGAGAGCCGGGTGTCAGGGAGGGGTTGGGGTGTGGGATGGAAGAGAGCCAATCCTTATCAAGTAGTCTCCATGGCAACCAGCATAGGCTAAGATGTTTTTTTTTTTTCAATCTAAACATGACGTCCGTCCTCATTATCCCGGCTCTCTCTCCTCCCCTCACTCACTTCTTCTAATGATGATATGACAGAAAATCCAATTCATGGTTGAGCTAAATCCGTAATTTGATCAAGTAAACAAGATTCAACCCGATGAGTAAAAACAGAGCACAGCGTTTCCAATGAGAATTTCTTAATACACAGCCAATGCTTAAATTACTGCTCAGAGGAGACTGAAATAAGACTTTAAATAAGAAACACCTCATCTTACAAATATTCTCACCACACCACACACATTCTTTCTTTCTGGCTTCTTTTTGGGCATCAAGAACATCAAGCAGCTTATTTTCAAAGATGCACAAAGACATGTGCCCCCCTCACACATAACCACTTATGAAAGAGGAAGGTCAGTCCTCCACATGTCATCTGCAGCTCAGTTTATCCTCCATCACCTGCCCTCTTTCATCACTACATCACTCATTTCTCTGAGCAGATTGTTCTGAGTCAATGCTGAGATATATGTGGAGGGATGAGGCTAATCCCACCTTGAGTGAAAACTGGAGGACACAGTAGAGGAGCCACCAGGGATAAAATGACCTCATATTTGCAAATTCAGGAAGAAGGAATTGATCTTTTGCCCTGCTGTGCTTAGTCGTGTTCAGTTGAACTTACTAGAAGTGAATGTAAATAAAGATATCACAGGACAGTTTTTATAGAAGTGACTTTTATGTCATACTGTGAATAATGCACATTACGGACCACCATTACAGTTATGGTTTTAACAGTATTTAACACTATGTGTTTCATCGTAATCGTGATGGGAAATTGCGATCTTTCATCCCAACTTTGAAATGTCCTGTAGTTTATAGGACGACTTAAAATAGCCTGTGAATTTCTCCATTTGCACCATTAAAACACAATATTGCATTGCACCGTGGCTTAGGATGTACAGTAGAGCGGGTCGTCCACTTATCAGAAGGTTGGTGGTTTGATCCACAGATCCCCAGACAGAACATCACCAAAGGAAGAGCCACGTGAAGTAATTCACCACTCAGCATTGCTTCATCACTCTATTGGTATGGTCATGTCGCACAAATCTGCTAGTCTATGACGTAATAAGTAGTTTGGAAACAGAGGTAAGAAGACCTTTAACACTGCCTGTTATAGAAACAGACAGAAATAGGATTTCTCTAGTGAGAATTATATATATGGTGAGTTCCATAATTTTCATTTGTTTGCATTTGAATTATTCAAAGTTGTGAACAGCTTCTTCCTTCATTGACAAACATGAACAGTACTGAGCTTTTTTTGTGAAATATTGAAATGAAAGTCATAAGGAGGGTTGGAGCAGATGGATGAGACTGACCTTTTGGCAGACGGTTTGAGGGAAGAGGAGCGTGTTGGCACAGGCATCGACCGGCCTCTAGAATCGACCTCGGCGTCACTTTTTGAGCGTGGGACTGTTTTCACTGCAAACAGGCACATAAATATTGATGGGTATGCATATGCATGATGCGTCAACTGAAATGTTGCCAGTGTTTAAGTCTAACATGTGAGTGTCATCCTGGATGAATCTCAAACCATTTTAATACAGATCACATACTGTTGTTATGTCCTTTGTAAAATGTGAATGTTGTAATTGAATCAAAAGACCAATTCCAAAACTCACCATCTTTCAAGTAACCAAAGGGGCTGGGACCATCATCTGAAAGAGGAACAGACAATAATTAAAAATCATTTATCACACTTTTTTTTATTTATCTCTGTTCTGTTACTTGAAAAGCATTGAATACAGCACTCAGCTAAATAATTCATAAGGCATTAGAAACTGTCTTTTCCTTTGTTTTCCTCCCTGCCTCACACCTTCCATTAAGACCGAGCATTACAGGTTCAACAGACAAAATCAAAGTGTGCCAAATCAAAGCACTTTACAGGAGGCATTACTGGACTAAAAAGGGATCCAGGCATCGATGAGCGTCAAGGTCCTGAATAAGTAATGCACTGTAAAGCAAGAAAGCCATAACATCCAGAAAGATCTCTGTAAAAGTTGAAGGATTACTTTGAGATAACATTTATAGAATCAGGTATTCTGTATCATGTCATGCTGCGACTGAGAAACCTGCTGTATGTACAGTTTGTGGTACAACTAAAGACTTAGATGGGTCTTTCTCTAAGGCTGCATAGAAATATCTTTTTACCTTTCACCCAAAACTAAAACATGAATCTCCACATAAACACTTACACAAAACTGAATGGTGAAGCTTGTTAGCGACAGTGCACATTCTGAGGGTTGTGCAACTGCCTAGGAGACTGAACTCAGGGCAGGACAGTACAGTACCTCAGTGCAGGACTGCAGCAGCATCTAGTGGCTTTAATAGTACACTACATCAATGCGCTTCTGTATGATGACAATTCTCTTAGATAAAGCTTTTACAAATAATGAAATATTTGGGAAATCAATTGTGTGAAGCTTTCAATATCAGATGGTTAACAGCAGAAAGAGAAAGGCCATGAGTAGTTGTTACATTTTTCAAGTGAAGATAAAATTACACTACAAGGTTTCGTGCATCATCCTTGTCAACATGTCAATACCGAAGTACCCTTGTGGAGCTGGCCGTGTTTAAATTAAGATTTTAAAGGCACAATCATTTTTTTTTTGGTGGCAACCTTAATTACATGGTATATTTTATTAACAAACCTTTACAAAGGTTACTGATGTTCATCTTTTAACAGCTTTGTAAGGCATTAAAGGGGCAATTTAGTTTTGCACTTACATAAAGTTGGTGGACTTACAGGAAACAGTTTTTTTTTTTTTTAAACTGTCAAAATTGATGAAGCAGAGGACATGTTATCCTGACTTTGTGTTCCTAGTGCGAGTCAAGCTTGAAAAACAATGGCTTCTACATTTCCCATACTCCGACTCTTTTTAAAATGACCCAGAAGGACGTGGCAGCCATTATAAGTGCTGGTTGAATAGTATAATTCAGGACTGTCCTTTACAAAAGGAAAGGAGATAATACCAACCCACAATTCCTTGCAGCAGCAACATGTAGAGCGACGCACCAATCATCCATCTTCGCATAATTGCCTATCCTATTGTAAGTGCAGTCGGATTTGGTTTTTCTTTCAGAATTCTCCTTCAAATCTTTCCTTGACCTCAGGACTTTCTCCATCAGCGTTGAGGAAAAGACACAGGATGTAGTTTTTTTTACTATTCGATGCAGCCTTGAAGTCTCCAGGCCCTATCCTAGACAACCTAAATTACATCATTACATTTAGTTTAGTGATATAAGCCTGTCACTTAATTAAAGGGTGGGTGTGCGTATTTGTTTCGATCACTGATTGTGCCTTTTGCTGTATTTTACCGCTCAGAACAAAGGTTGTTTTTTGCAGCAGACATTTTGCCTTGTCATAGGAGGAAAAGTACAGATGTCACTAATAACATTAACAACAACTCTGTTCTATTTAAGTCATAACAGTGAGCCATCGTGCACAATACATGACCCTGAAGCTGAATCAGCTAAATGGGATTCAGCCATCATATATTTTATCTTTTACGCCTGAGGTTTTCCTACTCTGACATGTCAAAATGTCTTTTGTGAAAAAGGCCTATTAAATCCAAAAAGCATACTGATCTTGAACATGCCCCAGGAGAGCAAAACTGAGTTATATCAGGAAATCTGCACGAAACCTGCAGTGTATGTAAGACTTATGGAGACAGCAGCTCTATGGTATGGAACAGATGTCAGAAAAGATTAGGAAAAGCCTTTCAAATACTTTGTACATCTTCAAGGTATGTGGCTTTGTACTCGCCACAGGGCCAGGTATGACAGATTAAACACAGCTCAAGTATTTGAAAGATCTCAGGATGGCTGCAGATTAGTAAAGCAAACGATAGCGGAGTCACTGCCATCGGATACCTTTGGATTTCATCTGAATGTCATAGTTCTCAGGGAAAATGTAGGTGGGGCGGTAAGGGTTTTCCTCAATAGGCTCTGAGCACAGTGATGGAGAGACAGAGCACAGCGTGACATAACATACAAACACATATAGAAACACACAGACGGCTTTGACACCAACAGCGAACAACATGATCGGCAAAAGTGATCAGGCACAAAAAAATGTGGAAGTGATGATTTTCTCTTACCTGGTATTCTGTGTATCTGTTTAAACATTGTCTTGTACCAGTCTTTGGACTTTTCAGTGTTCTGAAATTAAGAAGGGGAGATTGTTAATTGATTGATTGAGTGTCAACTTTGTTATCTTAAAGCAGCACTGGTGATGTTCAAGGCTATACTGCAGCACAATTTAGACACAAGGCACAGTGGGCATAGAAATACTTTGAAAAAGACATTAAGAACATACATATGTATATACATACTATGTTACAATAAAGAATAGTGATATGCTTTAAGTAAATACTAACTCTTCTTCTGTATGATATAAACAAAACACCCATTAACCATCTGCAGTGAGTAGATTAGTGTTCATCTGACAGGAGGTTTTGTCGCTCACCCGTACAGGCACAATGGGCTGGTTGAGAGGACTGAGGACAGGGGAGTTCAGTGACAGCCGCAGCCTCTTCCAGTCCATATCAGGGACCGGACTGACTGAGTCTCGCCCAGGTTCAGGGCTTTTGTCCCTTTCTGGGGTCGGATCTGTTACACAAAAAATTAAAACATCAAAACCAGCACATTTCTTGTGAAATGAAAGTGAATACCAGGTGATTAACTGTTGAACTTTCTGCAAACATTTTTATATGTGCTGGAAAAAAAAAATTAATAAATGCAAAATGCTACTGGTACATCACAGAATGCATTATGAATGCATTATGAAATTATTATAACTACCATAAAAACACCATATTTTGCACAATTACTTTTGTGCACATATCTAATATTGGGGAGTAACCAGTTACCTGTTACAAGTTACACGTGACTGAGTTAAAAAATGCATGTAATTGTAATCTGGCACAGTTACTGCAAAAAAATATGTTACTAACAAAGTGTTGGTGATTACAACCAAATATATTATATTCTTCACCGTAGACACTATTTCTGTTACTTATATTTGCGGGACAGATTTGAGTATAGCACCACTCCAGTCATCAGGCAGTATGCACTTTTGATTGGATCACTTGTTTGAATTTGCGTTGCCTCTCCTCTGTCAATCAGATCAATGCACATTGCTTGCATTTTGCAATTTTGATTGGTTGATTTGATAGATTTTTATGTGCGTTCAAGATGTAATTTAGCTCTATATTTTGTAACTGTGCATCCAGTGAGCCACATATGTACAATTTATCAAGCTTTACTGCCCAGTTCAAAACATTTGTTAGAAATGTAATGAAAAAGTAATCAAATGTAAAGTTACACACTTTGACGCAGCAAATAAAATTGTTCCATCACTGCACATATAAAGCATGTGAAACTTGACCTTGAAGAGTGAGCTGGGACAGGTTTAAGTAAGTGGAAATAAGAAGAAAATTTAAAATCTCATTCTGGTAGTCATGGTAACCTTTATGTCAAACCTGTTATGTGAACTGCAGGGAAATACGCAGGAATAAAATATACCCCTGATGTTTCTGTAAAGTCTGCCACCTCCTTTAATTGTCATATTTCCAGTGACACATAAAATATGACTCACTCACTTCAAGAGGCTCGTGGCGAACACATTTCTCTGGCAGTGTTACGGCAGTGGGAGGGTGACAGATTGTTCAGTCAAAGAACAAAAAATATTTGTCTGTAATAAAACTGAGACTGCTGCTGGCTAAGTTTAGGACATGAAAAGTAAATGACAAATATGTATTAGACGTCATCAAGTCCCCAGTGCATACCTTCAAAATGAGAAAGATGCTTTTGCTGCTCTGTTGTGAGAGAAAGACACACAAGGACAGGACAGTGAAGGGTGTGACAAAGCAATGAAGCAAACGTGAGAAAGCACTGGTTATGTGAAACACAGAGCAGGACGATGCTGATGGATCACAGACAAGACAGGGTCTAGATACAGCTAAGACTACCATAAAGCTCAGCTCATAAAATGTCACACAGACATGTAAAAGCATGTTCATGGCAAACTTGAGAGCTTTTGGAAATGGCCCCGTCTTACAGACTGGCGTGCTCACCTCTGTTGTGCTGCAGCAGGACTATGGTGGGGTTAACTGTGCTAGTGCAGGGATAAACAGAGTTGGACGTTGATGTGATACAGTCCTGAACGTCAGTGAAGGACGGAGGCTGATTTTCGCTGATACTTTCTGGTGAATATACCTGAAAGTAACAGAAGATACACACTAAAATTTATAAACGTTAACAATTTTTCCTTGGAATTTCATCTCAAACTAAAGAGATCACACAGTTCTCATAACTGTAAAACCACAAAGAGCCAAACAAAAGCCTGTTAAATGAAATGGAAGTAAACGTACCTGGCACTGAGTGTTGTTTACAGGAGGTAAATCAGCTGTGATGTTGCTGCCTCCCTCAGCCAATCCTGCTTTAGAACTGTCTCCATTAATCTGGCTTGTCCAGCCACCTAAAAAGAGTCCAGAACTCTCTCAGTTTGGCAGCCAGTGCAGCAAGAATAAAAACAGACTGAAGATGATGCTAAAAAGTAAAGAGTATTTAGTAGAAAAGGAAAACATTACAGCTAATTGCTCATCAAATAAATCTCCATTACAGTTAGTGGGGCGTGAATGCTTTCCTTGGTGGTTTTCATGCACAGAGATGTTAATATGGCCAGGAAAGGAAAAAAAAAAGATTCTCCCACAATCTCTGAACTCTGTCATCAGAACAAAGCGCCTATTCAGTGAGCTGCAAAGGCCATTTGTTCCAGTGGCCTTTATGTTCAGGCTGTACAACAATTAAAGCATCTCCCGAAAAGCCTTGGCCAGCCTCCAGTTCCACTGTGCTCTACGTAACAAACAAGCCCACAGTCAAGGCGCCCTGCTCCAAAGTGCAACGTGGGAAGGCCGCAACAAAAAAGCTCTTTGACACACGCATGAAAATATGAGCAATCGCCCTTTAACGCGACTCTGAGCGCCACTGAGCATGCACTTCAAAACGTGACGAGTTACATAATCCTGACATCAAAACAGCACTCTGAAAGGCATGTGGGGAATTCTTACGACAAAATAAAATGATGAAATGCTTTTTAAATTACAGCAACACTCACACGCTGTGTCCACATTCTACAGAGACTTGTGCTTTTTTTCACATGGCTGTGCAACTATTACGGTCCTCCAAATATTTTTTCATCATGTGGAGAGTTGTTATGAAACAGCTGTGGCATTTGCTTGGACTTACTTGGCGTTGTGATGACATTTGGCTCTTGGCTGATGCAGCCCTCATCATCTATGTGGACGAGGGTGGCCCTTAGAGTCACCACTCCTTTGCCTTTGCACACTCTGCTTGGGTCCAGATCTGAAAAGATTCAATATAAGAGTCTCACTGCCACAGCTCCTCATCGTTCAAGGCATTGGAGCGTTATATTCAATATCCTCAAGGTGCACTGCTGCTGGGAATCTAAGTTATTTAGCTAACCCTACCACATGCCCCAAAAGACTGAAATAGAACTGTAACATCAAAACCAGGTCATTAATTTAATATCCTTCTGTCCCGTAAAGCTAATTGCCATGATCACACTGTCAGAGCTGGAAGTAGAGCAGCTGGAGCTCGTCCTGTCTCAGCACAGGTTATATTAAAGTGACAGCACACTGTTAACGAGTGAGTTGAAAGTGAGTTAAAAGCATGACTCTAAGTTTTCTTTGTGAGTGTGAGGTCTCCCACAGTTGTAGACCATGAAAGATTGATGAGACGGAGCGATACGTCACCTGCAGCAGGAATCAGGTCAGGAGAGCCTTTCATGTTTGTCAGAGGTGTGATCCTGACAGCGCAGACCGCCCGAGGACCTGATCGGACTTTAATACACAAAAAAGACGTGGGTGAAATGTCTGAAATTTCTCATCAGTTAAAGTTAAGTTACAAAGTGAATACAAAAACACCCCCTTTAGAGGAAACAATGTAGAAAACCCAGGAGGAATGGAAGATCTTAACACAGTCTATACCAATAAAAGCTTTAAATGAAAGCGTTTGTGTGTCTTTGTGCTTCACCAGTATCCAATTATTAAACTAATTATTTATTACTATAACTACTCAGTGGTAATTTCATAAAGTAGGCCCACTGAATAATTTGTTGAACTCAGAGTGAGATGACTTACTGGGAGTTGCACTCGGTCTTACGCTGCCCTCTTCTGGAGAGGCCTGGAGGAGAAACACAGGGACAAATATTCGATAGTGTTATCAAGGACAGGAACTGATATCTGGAGAGTATACTGCACATAAATCAGTGTCATTTATCATTAAGCATCAGCCTGCAGATAGAGCAGCAAAGATAAATCACAATAATATACTACAGTTAAGAAAGATATTCCTTATAGTCTGTTTGTTGCAAACTACACATGTAAGTTTGAACTGACAAGTCTGACAAACCATGCAGCGTAGCAATGTTGGTAAGGCTGCACAATTCATTTACGTTTTTCAAAGTTGCAATATGGCTCTATCTATCTATCATTATATCTATGTATCTGTCTGTCCAAATAACAGGGCTTGCCCTTAATATTCAACTATTCAGATATTCGTCCATTGGATGGGTATTCAGTTTTTAATTTTTGGATTTGGATATTTGTTTCTTGTTTGTTTTGTATTTTTGTATTGTTGCATAATAAATACTGATAGCAACAGTTTTTCCCACACATAGACATTACTTGGGGCATGGGGCAACGGTACATTAAAGTATATATATTGGTGTATATATTGGTTTTAGCCTTTATTTGTATTTTTTCAGAGAGAATGACTCCATCTGTGATCGACTGACAAGTGGACAACCTGCCCTCGCTCTATCTCTCCTGTACCTGCTCCTGCTCTGCAAAGAAAATAATTGTAATATGTTTTTTTTTTGCATATTGCTCAGCCCTATCAGTGCTGTATATCTGCTGATTTATAAGATGTCTGTAACTTCTCTTTTCTCTGCATCAGACCCAAGAAACTTCAGATGGAATTCCTATATTAGTTGTGGATCAGAGTGAGTTTGGTAACCAGGCCAGTGCTTTGCTGCAGTGTCAGCCTGCAGCAAGCAGGGTGTTTTATCATGACAGACTGTGTATTGCAAAAGTAATAATACACATAGAGAACATTTCTTGAAAGAGCCTGCTTGGCTGTAGTGTATACTGCACAAATAGTGGAGTCACTGCAACCAATAGCTGTAATTGGGGACCTCATACGGCTAATGAAATTGTGCTAGTACTCCTGTGGTTCGGTTACACACTGAAATGAGATACAATGAAGGCAGACAGGAAGGCGGTGAACTTCCAGTCATCTGTTTAAATCTAGTCTACAGCACACAATACTCCATATTTTACTAGCAATCAATGATACAGATATGGCTTGAACTGCACCATAATTTGTAATCTTATTGTCTTAAAAAAAGCAGTAACCTCAAGTGTTTAACACAGAAAAATCTAATATATAAAATGATGTTTTCATACCCTGGCAAGTGCCACAAAAAGTTCATCTCACTGATATTAAAGTTCACAGCAAAGGGAGTAAACAGCAGCACAGATCGGATGCCTATTGACTGTGTCCAAACAGTCCAATATCAGTGTTTCTCATGCCGTGCTCAACCATGATATCTATGGGAAAACAATCTAATCTAGGAAATCAACAGCTGCTACAAGTGAAATGAAATAGAAGAAGGAATTTTCTATGGATAATGGTTCCGATATACTGCTTATAACAATTCGATGAGAGTGACAAGGAGCTCGACACTCATCTCTGAGCCTCACTTTGCAAACAGTTACTTCATCAAGATTCCTACATCTTTTCCATAGTCAAATTCATGCTTTTGAGCAACTTGCAGCAGTGCTAAATTACATATCTATACACAGTACATACTGTAAACACACTCAAAATGATCACATCAGATTACATCAGATGTTATTGTTCTATAAAACAACCATGATAGCATTCTACAGAGGGATGAAATATTAAAGAAAACACCCATACGTATCCTGCTTCTTTTGGTTTAAGGAGGAAGCCTGGCTTTTTTCGGACCAGCGATATGAATTCAAAAATGCATCTGTGTTCCCCTTTAAGGAACGAGTAGGGAGGGTGTGAGAGAGAACAAACATATGTTAATCTGAGCTGCATCAGTGGAGCATGCACAAGCAACACCAAGGCCACCAGAAAAGTGGCTGAGAAACACTTCCCATTGCTCCGCCGGGCCTCTCATTGTACTCAGCCAGCACGGCTGATTTAGGAGACGTCCCCATTTAAAAGGCCAAGAAAAGGGCTGATTGAGTCAAGACACACACACACACAAAGGCACGCAAACAGTCACTCAAGAATACATGTACACACACATAGACGCTCACAGCTGGCGTTTTATGGCTATGAATAATGAATGAATTTATTATATGATGAATTTTTAAGCTGATTTTAAAGTTATTCCTTCACTTGTTCCACTCTGAGCTTGTGTGGGACTGTGTGTGCACTATGTTTACACATGGCAGTAAATAAGCCAACCTGCAGAACAGGCAGGGGACTCATGTTCCAGCTGGAAACCTCCGCAAATAGGCCAAAATGGATGAGGGAAAATGGGAGCGATTCCAAACAAGTCCCATGAGGACACAAAGCACAAACCTTTTAAAACATCTTCCAGGCTTGGAGCTGAGCTGTCCCTGAGCATCAGAAACTCTGTGTATTTATTTCCACTCTCTCTTTAATAAAATCAACTTGCTTCCTGACCCCCTGCATCCCAGAGAGGCAACGCGTTCATGATCTCATTTCCAAAACCATTAACAGACATTCCTTTGAGGAGTGCTTACACTGATCTCAACTGTACTTCCGCTGTATCCTCAGATGAACCCCAAAATGGTGAATATAACTACAAAAGAGGGATGTGGGAGGATTTGAACCTCTCACATATGATAGATAGATAATGGGAAGATGACAGCCTGCAGCGTTGAGTTCGCTGTATAAACACGCGAGAGCAGTCATCACCCCTGGCCTTTTTAGGAAGAGATGCCTCAGAGCAGAGCCAGGCATAGAAGGCCATCCATCGAGCCTGTGAAAAAAGACGAGACCAGTGCAGGAGCTGTGGGACGGGCCAAGACAAACAGGAAAATAAGAGACTTTATCAGCAAAACTCCCGTAAAACTGCAATTCACCTAAATGCACCATTACTCCTTAACATCGAAGAAGCTTTTAGAAGTCTGATCTGATCTGGAAAGTAAAAACGAGTTATAGTGAAGCTGAAGTGGAGAACTCAATGTTCAGCAGATTGTGAGTTAAACCGAGAAGCTCAACAGTCAAAAGTGGGATTTTTTTCAGCTTTAAGCTCACATTCTCCATAAACATTGGCAAAAGTACAATAATATGTGTAATGTCAAAAGCACTTCAATACTATTTTGATTCAACATTGTTGTTGTTAACTTTGTTTAGCTAATAAGAATATTAATTACCTCCATTTGATTTACTCTACTCATTTGTTGCTTGAAGATACCTAAGATTGCACAGTTTAAGTTTGTTTTTTGCCTTTTTTGACAGATTGTGTGACAATCTCAGAGGCTTTTGAACAGCCGCACTACCTCAAGAAGAATACTGTTATCATAAATGCAAAACAAATATTGAATTATTGTTAATGTTTACTGCAGTCATTCTACTGTTCTCTGCAACTAAGTCAAGAAAAGAAAAGTTGTTGTAATGCTGTTGCCTTGTTATATTTATCTTTGAATAAACAATCTTAACATTTCCGGTATTGAGATGATACTTCTCTACACCAAGGTTTTTTGGTAAGTGACCTGATGTCCAGACCAGGAGTAGTCAAACTAAATGTTGGTGTTTTCTGTAAAAATGAGGGAGAACACAAAAGCTGCTATAAAGTAGAGCTGTCCTTCTGGCAGTCCTACTGAGCTCACACATCCTCTGATCGTCTCTTCAGATTCGAAATTCACAGACCCGAGAAATCGTGTACAAACCATTTCTAATAATACAGGTGTTATTCACACACTAAAAGTAAAAAAAATCTGGAAATCACAGCTAATGAAACAGCCTCTCATCTCAAGCCTGTGTGAGTGCCTAAAAGCAGGAATATGCAGGAAAGGCAGGATGACTCATCCCATCGGCAGCTCAGGTCCACTACTACATGATACTCTTTCTCACACACACAGATGCACAAATCTCCAACTCAATGCTCTTGGGTGTAACTAAAATACCTTTCCAAAACAAGCAACTCCCAAAAGGCTATGATCATCCCAAAGCATCATAGCGGATCTAGAGAGGGGCATTACTGTACCTACTTGATAATGTGCACAGTGAGTCCTTACTCCACGGACATCAGGTCCTTCTGAAGCCTCCTGAGACTTCTGGCTGAGCTTTGAGGGTCTCGTCTCGGCGGGACGGTCCCAGCTTTGACCTTGACCCTCACTATGTAGGGGGTCTGTTTGTTTTTGACAACAGGCGTGCCCAGATGGACCTGTCACCACATGCCACCTGGGAATGTGGCACCCACTCAACAACTGTGCAGACCACCACATAAAATTCTCCTACCCCCTCGAAATGCTCCTGCAGGGCCACTAGATGAGAGACAGACAGACCACTGGAGGACGGCTGGTATTTGCTACTGGATGACTCAACTGTCCATAAGGTCATAATGCCTCAGTCACCATGATGAACTACTGCAATGACTATTAATGACTGTGTGTTAATGTGTGATTAGATATATGATAGCTTCATGTTTAGCATACAGTCATACAGCAAAGTGGCATCAATCTTCTCATCTAACATCTTTTATGTTTATATTATAGGTTTATGAACAAATCAGTAACTATTCCGACAGAAAAGATATCACATTTTTAAGCCTGCTGGGTCTCAAGAAACAGTCAGAATGCCAGCCATGTCGGCAAAGACTTGTACTGGACTACACTGTAGGAGATTTGCAGCAAATGAACTCCTTCATTTTAATCTGTGTGAACAGTACGTTGAGCTAGTTCTTGTGAAGCGTGAACTTGCCCCAGACTGAAGCTGTGTGACCAACCACACCTTCTGGATAGTAGGGAGAAGTAGATTATCACTTATTTTGAGTAAATTATTCAAAAGAAATATTATTAAACTCTTAAATTATCGTAGTAAATAAAACATTGAAAGAAAAGCTGCTTTGATGTGGCTGTGATGTGGTCAAAGATCAGAGAGATCATTTTATCAGTTGTGGGTAAAAACAAACTGGATGGTATCCAACAAATCGGTCTAACCCTAGAAAATTGATTTTTTTCCCTGAACTGCTTTATGATCTAATAATTCAACGTCATATCCAGCAGACCAGAGCATTTTCTATTGGCAGCAACAATCAACAACAAGTCAGAGGCCGCCTTAAAAGTGAGCTATGTTAACACAAAAGAGCTCTCATCGCATGCTCAGCTGTACTATGGATGAAGAGAAAGGGCTGTTACGTAACGCCGTTTGACTTCTGCTTTGTCAACAAATGGCAGAGAGGAGAGAAGCTGTCCAGCACTGTGCGTGGATCCCACCAAACAGCTCCAAACATGGCTCGATAGGGACGCTCCAGAGCAGCAGCTTATCCCTCTAATTGAGAAGAGACCCCCACCTACCCCTCCACCCTCCCTGCTCTCTTCCATAAACAGCTTCTACTCTGGACAGCAGCCTGGGATTCTACACATTCCTAAACCAAGCTATTTGAAGTTCATTTCAAACAACTGCAGCATAAAAGGAAATGTATGTAACTTACACACCGCAGTCATTAAAGGCCTCAGAGCAGGATTACGCATCATGTTGATAATGGATAGAGCTTAAGCTGAGTCTGTATGGACGCTGCTTCTATGCCTTTGAATTCTTTGAAACTCATCTAATGAAATATCACAGCAACAGAGACTTAACAAGTTTAAAGTGATCCTGTGGTATCACTCTCATATTTGAGGACTATTTTAAGGGCGTTTGTAAGAGTAAAATCCGCTGTTTTTGAGGACAAAAAACAAAAGCACCCATCACACCAGCCAATGACAGATATGTCCCTCAGTGCCTGCAGAGGCTCACAGCCTGCCAGCATGTCCATGAGAAGCCCTGACAGTTATTGGATGTGACCATGGCCAGATCCCCGGGACAGGGAACACTTGGCTGGCACGTGTGAAGGTCCTGGGGAGGACTGCAGTTGGCTGCATGGGCCGAACGTCCTGTTACAGATGCTGTGTTAGGGAGCCAGCCTGCTTATAACGTGCCTGCTAGGCTTTTAGAGCCAGTGTAATAAGAATGTCAGGGAGCTGACAGTTTCGCCAGGGTGATACATCTTCACAGCAAGGGCTCCGGGCTACACTCCAAGAGTGAGAAAGCTTGGATCACCAGGCCCGGAGTGAAGATAAACATTGAACTGAATATTCAAGTAGCCCTGTTGTGTCTCTTTAGGGGGCTCTTACAGAGTTTACTTTGGTAGGTGCAAAGTGGAAAATTCAAAATTGGAAGGAAAATAAGGAGATCATAACTGGTAGAGCTACAACAATACTATTAAACCAGAGTGGCACTAGCCATTCCACCAAGGCCCGCCAGCCCCTTTAATTTAATCAAACCTAACCCAATATCAAAGTCAACAGCCTTGTATCCCTCTAAATTTTAAACCTTAACCTAAATAGGCCTGATTTTTAAAATCAAATACATGCATTATTCATTGAGAAATTAACGAAAATGTTGAAAAATTACCTATCTCGCAATGTTAAAGAAAGTGAGAAAAAAATTCCTGAATCCATTCCTTTGCCTGGATCGGCACCAAAAGTTAATAGGATCTGTTCTGGGCTACACCAATCCTCCATTCAAGTTTTGTGGTAATCCTGTTGACAAACCAACAAGCCAACCACCCAACAAACAAACAAACATATAGACAAGGGTGAAAACAAAAGAAAAAAATCTGCTGTAGGTGATATATTTTTATTAAACAGTAATCACTGTTATAGAGTGTTTGGTCATTAGAGAAGAGATTTTCTGGTATCCCTGCCCACTTTATCCAATCAGGACAGAGAACTCTACAAAGAGGCAGTCCTGTCTGCTTGCGAACACACGATCCTCCTGTTTGCTGCTTTGTCCGGCGATTACCACTGTGCATTCATGTTGTTACGTAGAGAGGAGGGAGGGGATTGCTAACTGCAAAACGGACAGGAAGTTAGCTAAAACGACAATAACACTTACAGCAGCTTTGATAGCCAACTATTTTGATAATCGTTAAATCAGTTTGAGTAATTTTTCTCACATTCAAGCTTCTAAAATGAACATTTTCTGTTTTTTTTAACTGAACATTTTTGAGTTGTGGACAAAACATGATATTTGAGGATGTCATCTTGGGCTTTGGGAAACACTGATCAACATTTTTCACCATTTTCTGACTCTTTATAGGCCAAACAACTATTAATTAATTGAGATAATAATCAACAGATTAATAATAATTAAGAAAACAAATAATCTTAGTTGCAGCCCAAATAACTGTGATACAGTAAGTGATATAATTGGGGGAAAAAATCCTCAACGACTACAATCTAATGACAAATTCCTTGAGATAATATACTGGCATTTAATTTGGGAATATGAATAAGGGACACACATGACGTTTATTTAATGTCATCACTGGATAACGAGCTCAGCTGTGCCCAACAGATTCCTCCGGCCTTAGATAATGGGGCGTTCTGCACATTAGGTGAACAATTCAGATGATTGTCTGAGAGAGTGCTGAAAGTGTTTCCTCATCTCTCAGCTGGATGTTTTGACTCAGACGTGGATTGGAAGCTCTGAGTGTGTTCCCTAATATAACTCTCCGAGCGCCTGTGTGACAGGGCTACTCGATAATTGAGTCATAGGATATGGCGGCTAAACATGAATATAAACAGCGATGTGATAATCCAGCAATTTTAAGTGCTATGAAGGTATCCTCGTGTGAAATGAGCGTGCAGCAGGTCCCCATCATCTGTCTATTTCGGGAATGCCGGCCCAGTCTGACTCCGTCCCGTCACACCCAGACACAAACACAACAGCCATCAATTACAGGCTGGCTTCACAGGTGGCAGCACGGATATCAGATTTTCATCACTGTTTATAATATTCTGCAGTGAGTGATTTATAAAACATGCTATGTGTCTCTGTCACTTAATAATTTGGTATGTGTGATGATGAGTGAGAACACATGCTGGTTCTTATTAAAATATCTGCCAACAACTGTGGTGATGCTGTTGTTTCCACCACTTGCGGACATATAATACAGGGGAGGGGGTGGAGGGGTGGCGTTGGGAGAAAGAGCAGCGCTGCTTAAATCCATCACTAACGCATAAATTGTCTTTTCACTGCCTTGTTTACATGCGTCCATGATCGGGGGGCTTCTTTGTGCCAAAGCATAACACTTCACTTCACCGACCACTTCAGCCAATGGCAGCAGATGGAGGAAGCTCACACGAGAGGTGGGAGGAGGGGGTTGCTAAGCGACCTGTTGTAACATTAATGGAGTGAAAACAGAAACCTGGTGTCTGGCTGAAACATCCGGCCTGATCCTAAACCATTGGTTATTCACAGTGAAGACAAGGCTGTTTTCTACAAACATTGTGACTACAAGGTTTTTGTCAATGTCATGCTCATATGCAGCTTCACTAAGCAGTTGGTATGCAAGAACTCTGAATAATAAATAAGGGTGATTTTAAAAATATACCGTACAAGAAGATAGACGATTGCTATTGTCCACTTAAATTTTGTACTACATCCATAACTGCAATAAATAATGGCTAATCATTGGTTTACACTCAGGCAGGCCGACACTACAGAGGCAGTATTTTCTCATACATGTATAATTCACATATCCGGCAAAAGACACTTATTTTGCAAAGCAAGCTAATTCTAATGACTGACGTAACTCGTGTTAACTTGAATAAACAAATAAATGTAACTGGTTAATATTTTCTAATGTTCAGTGTCAGATTTCATAACGCATAGAGATCATGTTGGAAAACATGGCTGGTTGATCTGGAGGCCAGCTGGCTTCAGCAAATCTTTGAAATTCAGTTTTGAGATTCGTGTCTCCGAGGGTCTCTCCTCTCAAATCTAACGTGTAACGTGACTCTGAACAAGCTTCATAAAATATTAACAACTGCGCTGGGTTCACATCAACAGGTCCCATACTCACTCCACAGGTTATCATTTCTGTTTGTTGAGCTCAAAAGACTGAAATGCAACACTCTGACCTTGATTTATTGCCTCTTGTGAAACCGAGCACCGAACTTCACATTCTGTTTGAATATTCTTTTGCACAGCAGCACTTTGCACCCTGAAATCCTGTCGAGTCACATTTAAACATAAAAGAAAATCCTCCTTAAAAACCCCCAAATCAGCCTGGATCATGTTGGTAAACATGGCTGGTTGATCTGGAGGCCCTGTAGTTTGCACTGAAGCTACTTAACTCTAAAAATTCAGAGTGGTTTGGCTGCTGTTTGAGTGAACAAATGGCTCCTGGCTGAGCTGCTGGCGACCAAACATATGACAGATGTAGCTGTTCCATTCACACACGCAAACCCACTTGTGTCTCTGTGTGAAAATTTACAACTCAACCAATCACCAAGTCTAAAGTTAAAGTTAAAGTCTAAGGTAAATATAATGAGAACAATCAGTCCGAGGCTTGGTCACACATACACAGACCTTTAACATGTGGGAAGCAAATGAAGGTCCTGTTCTTTCTGAGCAAACACCACGTAGACTCAGTATCTCTGTTAAACGTGTCCAGCGTGATAAGAAGAGCAGGAGATTGTGATATTCTGAATTGTGCCGTCCACATAACGAAACACTGAAACAGGCATTCTTAAGAAAATCAGTCAGGCTGCTTTGCCTCGGTCCTCGAGGCAGTTTGATTAATTATTTGCGCAGGGGTTAATATTTTATCAAGCTTGTTTTCGCGTCATGTTACTCGGATCCCTTGGAGTGAAAAAGAAATCATTACTGTAGTAAAATCATGAATGAAAGCACAGGCAGAGGCAAATACATCTGCTGAGTTTCAGAGGGGAAAAAAAACACAGCTTGTTGACAGTGGAGCAACAGATTTCGCAATGAGGCTTGTCAGATTTGGAAATTTATTGAAGGCGCATGTTTTAAGTGTTTTGAATGTTTTAAATGCAGAAAAATGTTTTGCTCGCAATCAGCACCATTATGATTGGTATCCTGTATTTTGTTATATACCTGTGTAGAGTTTCCTCTTTACTTTGGAAACTATTACAAATCCTGTTGGGATAGTGCTTTGTCGTGCAAAACAAGAGATGAATATGTTTGATTGTCTTTGTGTCTATATACTATGTAAGTCCACACTCGTGCTGTGAGGCAGTTGTTCATGTCAGCTACAGTTCATTATGAGGCCTCAGGCGGACCAGCTCGTCAGACTGGAACATGAAGTTTACCATTCAGGTCCACTGTGTCAATAACTCACACTATTACTACTGCGCAGTTACACAACACAGGTGCTCATGAAGCAGTCACTGGAGTGATAAGAAGAAAACTAAATATGATAAGTAACATTTGAAGGTATTTCTCTAAATAACATTACAACCTGTTTTACTGCTACTTAAAGGTGCTCTATGTGGTTTTGGGAAGACATTTTAATCAGAAGAGAAAGATCTTCATTGACTAATTTTTTTTCCTTTGTTTTCCTATGACTGAATAAACTAAATAAACAACTGACCTGAAAGAAAAACACAATTTCATACTGTTTTACTTTGTTTATATGTGGCGGACCCTGCCAGCCCTCTAGCTTCAAACAGTGTTCTGGGGACCTTATTTTCCTCTGAGAACAGCTTGTTTATTCAGTTATAGAAAAAATAAATATTTCTGAGTTTGTGTTATTACCTCATTAATATTTTAAACATCAAAATTCTGAGTTTGAATTTCTTATCCAAAACTACCCAGCGTCCCTTTAAGGAGCAGCACTGAGACTCTTCTTGAACTGCATCACACAGCTGCTTACGCACCTCCAACTCTTTCTCCTACATTCAACTCCTCGCAGCCTTTTCACATTCACAATCAAATAATCAAGAACCCCACAGGCTACAGTCAAACCTGACAACATTGTGACAAAAATGACAGTGAAATACTATCCAATAAACTAATCCTAACACCTCCATGCCGCATAATATGCATTCCATTAAGTGCATGGTCCTGATGTCACAGCCTTATTGTATGCATGTGGAGTAGCCTGCACGTCTGCTCCCTATGACTCACAATGACAACCGCTAATAAGCCTCACTGCTACCTGCCAGCTTAAAGAAACAATCACACTGCACAGGATTAATTAGTCTTTTTGAAATTGATTCCAGGCAGTAGTCTGTATGGTGTAAAGTCAGGGGAGCGTTTGATTCCCACACTTGAGTATGTGGGCTATCTCCTGGGCATTGAGCCTCAGAGTGCGGCACCCATGGCGGGTCGCATTTCCACCGTGTGGATCCATCAGTACTGCAGTAAGTGTCCCACAGCCACAGCGCCTCTCTGCTGAGATGCAAAAATCAAAACTGACTGACTCAGAAATATGGCTGATAAAGTCTGCTGAATACACACTTAATGATTAAACGATGAATAGGAAATACACAAGTGTGACATAAGATTATAACATCAAGTCAGTTGTTATGAATCCAATGTACAAATAAAAATAAAAAGGGTAGGCATATACTGGTGATAGTTTAAAAAAGAACCCCCTCCAGAATAAGAGCATCATCAGCAGCCACATGCGGCAGTGATCCAGGAACATGCTTACCTCTGTGTGCTGGTAATCCAGTGTTGTGCTCGCTGCTGCTGCTGCTGCAGACACACTTCACTGAGCTCTGTGCGCCGACGGCTGCTCTCCACCAGCGTCCTGTCAGCGCTTCACACTCACCGGTCCCAGCTGCGTCAACACCGCCGCACAGCGCACACACCGAGCACCCGGGGGCCGAGCCGCCGTCCCTTCACAATAAAAGCCTCCACTAAGTCGCTTCGTAATAAAAACTGAAATAAAGTTGGAGTTGTAGCAACAATAAAATATTTTTGACTGAAAGCAGTACACATTGATAGATTTCTTTCGGACACTTGGGTGCAGCTGAACAAGCTGTAAGGTAAACACAACAGTTAGAATAGAATAGACGTTAGAATTAGAATTTGGCTAACTGTTAGCATTAGCTACACATCCAAGAGCAAGAAAAGAGCAAAATTACCATTCGTTTGGAGTCATGTCTGTTCAGTTGTTGAATATAAGTCTACATTCACTCTGTCTCTTGCTCTGTTTTGCTTTCCACCAATCCCTGAGAGAAATATGTGGCTATAACGCTGCTAAATGTTCCACTGTGTTCGCTAGCTAGATGCTAATGATCTCTATTGGCCCGTGGTCTGGTGCTGGACAGGTAGCTAGCCTTCAGTGGGGTTTTGGCTAATACAGCCAAGGACCTACAGCTTAAAAAAACAAAAAAACAATAGATTGAAATACAATAGATTAAATAGATTGATTTAATTACAAACCTGTTATGGCGGGAAAACGTGGTTAATAGGAACAATGAGACTCAACCTAAACACTAAAAACTGAAGTGACCTGAAGGATGCTGAATGCTCTGTAAGGCTGAGGGGAGGCTAGCTGTAGTTTCTGGTAATAGTTTCCCATTTTGTAAAACAACCCCACATGCAGTCATTTGATTTGTTAAAGCAACATCATGTAACTGGTTTTACCTTAAAATAACAGCTTCAAAATCATTTTGATGGTACAGTGTCTTGTAATAAGGTGAATGGTGTCTCAGCCACTTGTTTCTGCACTATGTAACTTCAGTGACAGTGGACGATCACAGTGTTACATACATGTTAACTTCAACATACAAGTTTCCAACACTTAACATTGTTATGACATAATGAGTTGTTTTTTGTAGTTAGCACCTACATTACATTTGACAAATTGTTACAGACCTGGGATTTGTATTTACAACAGAGGTGTTGCACTCACAAACTGTAGGGGTCGCCAAACCATATAAAATGCCAAATATCTGAATACTGCTGCTTTAAATATAAAATTGTTTTTAAAAAAAATAATACATATACAGTATATACATATATATTTGTGCAAATAGACCTTCCTTTAGGTGTGATTAAAAGGTTAACTTGAATGCATTTGGCAGTTGGGGCCAAACAGAAATATAACCTACTAAACAATATTTAATAACATTTTTGCTAGGATATATGTACAAAGTAAGAAAGGAGCTTAACTAGTAGGTCTATATCAAATGTGTTTTAGTTCAGTACATGTCTCAGTCATGTTTCTGTTTCTCATGATGACTATTAAAGAAAAAGCAGGCCACAGTGTCTGAGACACAGTTCACAGGAAACCAAAGAATACAAATAATAGATCCTTTAAATGTGTGTGCTAGTTTCAATCAATCTTTCACCTAAAAACAGTCGATGCAGAGTCAGCTTGTTCATACAAAAGATGAATAAATAACACCAACATCAAGTCAATTTTCTTTAGATATATCTGCATTGGATAATAAACCACAAATCTCTCCATGGTGGTAAATGTGTTTTTCCCACTATGATGCTACGTGTTTATCAGTGAGGATTTTACTTTGAAACTTTTTACCAGAAATGCTTGCCGGCTACAGTCTCTGACACTTTGTACGTGCCTCTCCTCCCAGAACTTCAGAGGGGACAGCTGTGGCACTCAGGGCTCATTTATATTCATAACTGTGAAGTCATGTGTAATTTGATTAAACTGTTGAATGCTTAATGAGATAAAATCCACCTGGAAAAGGTTTTCAGGAAGATGGAAAAAACATGCTGGTATAGCCCACCTTTAAACAGAGAATATGGAGCACCACCAAGTGACCAAACCTCATATTGCACAAGAAAAACATCAATTAAACTAAGGACAAATTCAAGTGTATAAAGGAACATATTTTTATATTTCATCATAATATTCAGAAGTTACATGTCTGACTTCCTAAAAGGCACATCCAAAAGTTTTTTTTGTCATCCATGCATACATTTTTCAAGTTTAAGACAGATATTAAAGGAATATCACAGCCAAACTCGAAGCCCTTCAGCAATATAATGCTGACATTATTTGAGGTAAAATAATTAGAATATAATGTCACAACAACTCAAAAGTAAGCACAAGCATACTTAACAATAATATGCAGAGTATATTTCTCTGGTGAACTGAACAGCAGTGACATCACTGGCTCAGTTGGAGACCCACCAACAAGCATGCTTAAATATTATAATCAAGATTTCAAATAAATCTAATAATTTCCCTTTTTCCGTACTTCAACACATTTGCAGAAACAAAAAACAAAAATACTCTAAACCTATGATATGTTTTGTGAGGGATACTTTACAGTTATCTCAGGAAAATGTTTTCAGAGGTGAAATGTCACATGAGGTTTGACAGTAAAAACATAAAACAGCATATACACTAAATATCCCAGACACACTCACCCACACAGACACAAACAAATACAATGAAATATTACTCTGTTAGGAACACTGATACATATAACTAACAATAGCAAAAAAAAAAAAAGATTAAAAAACTCTGTCGATTCATCTTGTTAAATCTTGATGATTGTTTGCAGAAGAACTCCTCCATCCAACATAACTTCAGAAACTAAACCCAGCAATAGAAGACGTGTGTCGATCACCGCAGACGGCGAGGTACGGGAGGTGCTGAGTCTCTGTGTCTATGACTGGGTCTTTGAGGAAGTGCTCGCGTCGGGCAGGATATGTAGCGCTCGTGCAGCATCTTCTCTGGCACCCTACGAGAATCAGACAGCGCTGTGAGGTCTTGTACAGTAAAGGGTGGGTAAACTGTGAGCTCAAATTTGTTAAAAAAACTAACAAAATAGAAGAAGTAATCACATGTACAGCCAGACTTTGAACCTAGTGCTTAATATACAATATAAAAAAAACTGACATAACATTGAGGGCATAACATTCTAGATATTTATTAAAAGGTATAGCAAGGCTTGCGTACGGTATATTAATAACAACAGCATCTAATCTTAATCTTTTTACATTTCTCATGACGGAGACGGGGCTATGTGGGCACAAAAGTGGCGTGTGTCTTGCTGTCAGTGGTTAAAGCGGAGAAACGCAGCTACTGCTGGTGTATTGATACTGCGTAAAATGAATGTTGAAACGGATTAAATATTCAGAACCCATGTGTGTTGGTATTTGATATTTTTGACACCATTTATTTATCCCAGAAATTCAATTTTAACAATTGAGTAAACTGAAACTTCACTTAATCCTTTGCAAGCAAATAATTATTAACTGTATGTAGATTTCCTGTCTGTCTGTACTGCTCGGCACACAGTCTATACAAACAAAATGTGTTCTTTCACTTTCTTATTCAATACATGTGAGAGGTTATACGGAAATCAATATAATGAATTAATTTACAGTTTTAAAACATTCAAATGTTTGACTACTAAAAAAAGGGGTCTGAACAATGAGATGAAAGCTCAGAATGTTTTAATCATTATTGGATTTAGGTCCAGGCTCATTTAGCTATGTGGAGTAGCAAACTGAATTAACAAGATTAATTAAAATTAAATTTCAATTAGAGATAACAGCTACTGTAGGGTAAAAAAATCTGTCAATTAAATTACAGTTTTAGCTTGTTCTAGCTGTGGATATGTCACCAGCTTGCTTTCACTTGTTTGCGTTACATTTCTTCCTTGAGCTGTTGAGTGTATGTGTGATGGCGACTTCTTCTGTGCATGTATTGCCAAAACTGAGTGCGGTCGCTATGGTTTTGTATTTAGCTCTGCTCTGTTTCTATGTCATTATAATTTTCAAAAAGTAAGATCCTGCATTTATTTGCTTGTTGTGTAGAGCTACATTATTATCCCAGCACAGCATTTCATTGTATCACTTGTATTATATTGTCTCACTAGACACCAAACAAAAGCACTCCGGTTGACACCTTTTGCAGTACCTGCAAAACTTGACGTGGTGTAAGTGTTGTTAAGGTGCGTCTTCCTTTTTTCATTCTTATGACCTTTACATTTATCTTAAAATATTACTAATTCCATATAAATTCAAAAACGCATTGGTGCGGTTTTCAATATCACACAATCACAGAATTGTATTAATAGTAATGACTGAGATGAGATGAGATGAGAGATGAGATTTAAAGAGAAGAAACTTTCCGTTCACAAAGAAGTAAGCTTCTTAATGAACAAACAGGAACATGAACAGGAAAGACATACGCTATATATAGTACTGTACATGTTAATATGATAAATGTTCTGTACAAACTAAAGGCAAATCAGATTATACCTGCTAGGCTGTAGTACGCACTGCACTGTTCCCCACATGACATTTTAAAGAGTTAAGATCTATATCACTGAAAACCATCAGACTGCAGGCCTTCTCAAAGTTACAGGAATTATGTGCCTTTATAGTTCAAGCCGCTTTTAGAGGCACTTTTAATTTAGCTTTCTTTTTGAAATGTTCTCTCACTTGTGTGTGTGGTAGATATTTATAACTTTTTTTCACTGCACGAACATTGACACATTCGACACTTTCTCATTTTGACTTCCCCCTCAAATGCACAGCTGTGAATCACTGGTGGGTGAACATTTCCTCTATATGTATGTGTGTTTCTCATCAATGCCTTCAAAATCTTTATCAGTGTCTTTGGTTCTGCCATAAATGTCAAACCTACACTTATATTATAATTGCTATTTGGCATTGCCGCATTGGTTGGCTACATCAAATCGTTCTATATTTTATTTGACAGGGACGGTACATGTAGGCATTGTTACATCTAAATAAAATGCAACCAATGAAATATATGTAAGAATTCTAGCCATGGCTAATTTGTAGTCCTTGTCCCTGGTTAGGCTTTTGGGATAATAATAAAGAAAAGAAGAAAAAATATCTATGCTAGATAAACCAATGTAACTCTGTGTTCATAGATTTTCCTTTGTATAATATTGTTCAATATTGTATTGCTCTGCATTGTAACTCAATTACTGTTCTTTGAACTAACCTGTCTGGGACTCGTGGAGGAATCCTGGGAGGAACGGGGGCTGCAGCGTCAGATGGCCGCGGAGGCCGTGGTGGAGGTGGGAGATGTTCTACAGAGTCCTTTAAAAAGAAACAACAAAAAAACAAATGTAAACTATGACGACACCTTACACACTTGAAAAAAAAAAACATTGTGACAAATCCAACATTCCACTATCACCTACCTTTACAGCTAAAATAACTACTCATTGATTTGTGGATCAACAGAAAAAATGTTTTTGACAAGTTTAAGTAATCTCTCAAGCAGAAATGTGCCAAACACTCCCTAGTTGTGAAGATCTTCATCTATTGATCTTGTGGTACAGGAAACTGAAGTTGTCTGAGTATGTTTGATGAGACTGTTTGTTGGTTTCAGGAAGGTGTGATGGCAGTTTTACTATTTTTCTCTTACATTTAGACCAATAATTAATGATTAAAAAAAAAATGCATATCAATTAATGAAGAAAGAGCTGTTAGTTGTAGGCCTATATACCTTCATCAGACATTAGACCCTTATGATTTGTGCAGGCATTTCGTGTATGAGTGAGTGTCACAATAAAGATCTGTACAAAAACCCATCACAGTTCTGATCACACACTGACAAGTGATTTCTAAGAAACCATTGAGCAATGTGTATCTAGCTTGAAAGATTTCATAAGTAAGGCAAATGTGGATCTCTCAGCTTGAGTCTTTTAACAAAGTAATTCTAAAAGTAGATCTGTGCTTAGATGTATTTTAGGGACTGAAGAACTGAAGTACCCAGTGACTGCAGATTAAAACTGAACACCAGACCCTTTGTCGGCGTCTCGGCTTCACATGCATTTATGTGAAGGTTGAGTTTGGTGTATAGACACTAATGTGGCAGTAACTGTATAGTAACTCCGATGTGAAAGGAGGTAAGTTGTGTGAAGAATGTTGTTAGCAGGGGCACTGAAAAGACAAATGCCCATGTTGTTATTTCGGCCTCACCTCAAAGTCAGGCTCTGTCCCGCTGCTGTAGCTAAAGGTGCTGTGAGTGCTGAGTCTGTTGCTCTCAGTACCTGATGTAAAGAAAAATCACATGTTAAGTGGGAAGAAGACACATGATTTCAAGTTTGTCTGAGGTTAGTTCTTGTGGTGAATGATGCCAAACGACCACCTCACCAAATGTGGATAAAAATATCTTTGAGGCTCACAACAAAGAAGGTATAGTTGTACAACATGTCTGCAGGGACAGGTTTGACGTGTCAGAGCGAGATCACATAGAGACGCCTGCAGAGAACAGACAGACTTAACGTGTCAGTGAATTCTTCAACATATCACTGCATTTCAAAGCACAGTTTGTGCTCTTCCGATTTTTGTGTGTGTATTTCTGATCATTTTAATGTTAGTTTTAAGCAGGTTTTGTGAATTATAACAAATTTATACAAAGTACAAATTAAAGTGACAGTTCCTTCATAAAACATAAAATAACCTAGAATTCATACAATGTAAAAATTAAAAATTAAAAACAAAAACATTTGAATTGTGAAAAACCCTGAAAGAACAATATAACTTAAACACTATAAACATTCAGTTACTGTTAAGGGTTAATGTAGCCTCTGTAGTTGAGGCAGCCGGGTCTTATCTTTAATGAGCCCTAGCTCGTCAAACTGTCACGCAACTGAGGGAAATATCTGTTTTGTTTTTTTTCTTTTTCTTTTTCTTTAGCTTAGCTGTAAGAGAGGAATTGCTGTAATGTCAAGGGACATATGAGACAGCCAACCTTTAATTTCTCATATGGGCCAATATAAGCATTTCAGGGAAATTTTAAGATTTCAGACCCTTTTTCTATCTCGGGACATAGGGCAAACCATGTAAGCAGGTTTTCTCTCTGGAGAGTTGTCAGGAAATTTGTTGTATAATTTTGTCTATGAATGATTGAGTGGCATTAATCTGTGACAATGTCTAGAATAAACACAAGAGTGAATCTCCTCAAGACTAAATACCCAAAGCTACCCTAAGAGATTTGTTTCACCTGTTCTTTTTTCCCATTTGATCTTATTTGCATTCATAGAGAGAGTGTTAACTGATTGAAATACATCATAGAAAGAGGGCACTTCCATAGGGCTTATTATCAGCCACGACAGTGTTGGTAGAAACTACTGTATTTTGAGTATTTTACCAGGTGTTTTTATGTTTGTCCGTCTGTGGACAGATTTTTATCTGCACAATAGTGTCACAACTGTGCAAGATGCAGTAGTGAAGATAAAAATGGAGGCCGAACCACATCCATTTTACATTTCCACATTCCGAATTTTTCTTTTCCCATCAACAAAAGCCTTCAATGCCGTACTTTGTTCTTCTTTCAATAAATATATTCTAGCTAGCTGCTTCTACGCTAACTTCTTTTGGAGCCGTTTACAGTACAGTCACTTCTGTAGCAGGTTGTCACCCCTAAACCACACCTTAAGTTTCTGTTGATGTCGACTGGTTGAATCATTGTGTGTGCGGCCACAGGCACACAGCTTGAAGCTTAGATCACATGGCAGGTGATTCTGCGAATGCAGCTTCCTCACAAGGTAATCACACAGCAACAACACCTCACAAGAGTTTGGAGTCTACATTTCCTCCGACATGCATTAACGCGAGGAGGAAGGCCAACAGCTGAGAACTTTCCTGTTTAGTTACAGTTCTAACCATTGAGCCACAGTGCTGACAAAACAGATAAACATACTAAAAAATAAAGCATTATGACTCACTGGATGTGCTGGACGTGCTACCTGTCTTCCAGCTGCTTCTCTGAATAACCTGAGCCGGTGGAGGGGGAGGTGGAGCCGCCGCTCTGGGTGTGGACTCATACACAGAACACTCTAATGTCATGGTGGAGCCCCAGTATAAGTTCCTCTGCATCGGAGCAGTTATCTCATAATCTAGGCGGGGAGAGACCACATCAAATATTAGCATTTGGAAAACAACAGGATGTGATTATATTATTACAACGGCAAGGAACATAATTCAGACATATATTAAAGCTGCACTACAGCCATGTGGGTTTGACGAATCAAACAACAACAAAATTCAAATAATAAATTATTCTACCGAGATCTTTTCCTGTCTTCTCTCTCTCTTTGTGACGTCTGGTGATGCTGTCTCGTAATCGCTTCAGATTTTCCTAAAGAAGAAAGCAACATCAAACACAATGTATGTTAGATCAATTTCTTGACCACAAATCAGCACCTGATAGGCCATACAGTTAGTGCGGTTGATCTACCTGCTGATAGCGAATGGAGCTGGACCTCCGCTCATGGTCAAACTGCCAGGCCTTGAACTCTTGGACGGCCTCATCCACTGTAATTTCCCCTACTTTCACCCTCTCCTGCAGAGATATTAGCTGCCTCTGTCCAGGTGTCTTCATCCCAGCATAGGGATCATAAACAGAAGAGGGGGGCTCTGCCACAGGCCGAGCTGTACAGGTACAAAAAAGGTTGTCATTCAATGAAAACAGGAGCAAGCAAACATCATGAAATTTTAACTTAATAGAAATTAATAGAAATACAAAGTAAAGTAGCAATAAAAGGTTGTTTTGTTTTCATTTAAGTGCAACTGTTTAATGTGGAGGAAGGACTAAGCTCACTGGTTGAATTAAACTTTCATTGGCAGAGTCAAAGAGGCATTGATGTTTGGAGCACAGTATTTAAAAATCTTTATCTCTAGTGCATCTGAACATAGGTTAACAAATTAAAATAAAACAAATTAAAACGGCAAATAAGGACCTTTGTTTAAAACGTAAAATATACATCTCTGTTTTTCATGTTCGCATGACCACAGCATTCATGATACTAAAAGGCCAGCGGGCTCTCTGACTAGCCTATCAAAATAACTGCAGTAGATACGCGGGTATTGTTGCTTGATCTGCGAACCACAGCCAGGCTGCATATCTGACCAGAGTAATTCCCCTGACTGAATGGGTTCACATTTGTGGTCATAACATGGTCTAAAACCTCTCTTACATTAGTTGCACAGCAAATGAAATATCAAATGTCAGATGTTGTTTCTTTTAATACACTGAATTAAAGACACACATGCTGGTTGAGCTGTTTGTCTGTTTTGCACACACACGATAGAGACAAAAGAACAGCATGATGTTTCAATGCTTATTTTACAGGATTAAAACACTAAAATGTTAACAAAAAGATTGTTTTACTGCCCTAACACACAAACAAGCTGTAACCATTACGCAACAAGTGGGACTGCTTGCTGTCACAGAAGAGCCGTCATCTGTCTCACAGTATTATTTACCATAAAGATGGTAATGTTCATGTATTAGTGATTAGATAGAGTCAATATTTGAAGATTGTGTTTTCCATATTTGAACAAACAAAAAGAGATACTGAATCAAAAGACACTGTAACATTGGTGTTGTTGGGTTATCATAGATAATGTTTACATATGTTAAAAAATTATCAGTGCAGTAAAGTGCTAGGTCTGTTTCATTAACCTTTTGAGTATTTTACAAAATACAAAAAGGGATGTTTGGCTCCTTCGATACTGAGGCTGAACACATGGCCAAGTCGCCAGAATAAAATGTTGGCAGCTACCAATTATCCAAACCACAGACTCTATCAAGTTGTGCCTGTCATACTGTACATACCATTGACATTTCAACAATACGTGTCATATCACGTTCACATTACATGAATATGAGCTGACTTTCATTGTCGAGAGGTGGAATGGATGGTGGTGGAGTGACATATACGTAGACAAGAAGGCTGCCAAGCCAATGACTGCAGTTCACTTCTGTGTTTCAACATTTGTGACAACAGTGAATTTTTAAGGAGACGTCACAACAATTTCCAGCCATGTTTGTTGGGACAAAACCAGGTATTTTTAGGCAAAACAACATTTTTCTTACCCTAACAAAGTGTTTTTGGGGTCTAAACGTAACTAGATCATAACCATTGAAAACATAAAATTGAAAATTGAACCCACAAAATGTAAATGTTAAGTTTCAACATATCCATGCTTTCTAGAAATGTACATTGCCAACATTTGTTCTGGAAATTGGATTGGAACACAAGCAATGACATTATTAAAAGTTTTGTAATGGATTTACAGTTTAAGTTTAAGTTTAATTTGAAATGAAAATGATGACAAAAAAAAACAGATTTTCAATCATTCAAGGAGCTCTTTACCTGCAGGATATGCCATTTCCGTTGTTGCACTTCCACTGGGCGTACCTTTATCTGAAAATACTGTCAAAAATATGTGTATTTGTAATTTGTCTGGAGACCACTTTTATGAAATCTGACGTGTATGAAGAACATTTTGTGGAAACAAAAGAGACCAATCAATACCTCTAGAGATGTAGGTCATAGGCTTTTCAGGCTCAGTCTCGCCCTCCGGTCTGGGGATGGGGGCTGGAGGACGGTTAAGGATTACTGGGTTGTAGGTACTGTTAGCATCCACAGTATCATATATATCCTCTGGGCAGAGGTTGTATGGATCCTCCTCTTCTTCAATTTGATCTAAGTCATTATGATAGTCTTTTTCCGCTTCCTCACTTTTAAGGTACTCGTTGTTCTCCTCGTTTGAGCTGGCATGTGGTTTTGCTGAAGGACACGACATAGGACACCAAATTATACATACTTTTTTATACATGTAGCCATTTAAAGTCTGTACTTAAAAAGATTTAAAATGTTTACCTTGAAAGAACTTCCTGAGCATAGCTTCCTCTGGGTTCTCATCTACTGCACTCATCGACTCATCTTTGGGGGGGGGAGGATCATCAGCAACAGTTTAAACACCAGTTTTATATCTCCATCATTGTTATGATCATTAATTAAAAAATAATAAATCTTACATAGGTCCTCTACACAATCAGGGTCAATCCCCAGCATCGACTCATATATGTCCTCTGAGCAACCTGAGTACTTCATCATGATATCTTGAGGGGTAGTTGACATCATCTCATACACCTCAGCAGTCTCCTCTGTGTTGATGGTGTCTTCAAAGTGACACTTGAGCATGTCTGCTGTCTCCTAGATTTGTTTCAACACAAGAGACAGGTGGACAGTGACTAAAAAGGTACAAGAACCTATGGGTAGATTAAGAAAAAAGCTTAAATCACTGGACTTACAACAAATTCATCCATAAACTGCCTGAGATCAGAGAAGCCACTCTTCTCTGCTAGGGTGTTTGGGTAGTCGCCGTTCTTGTTCATCACGCTGTAAGCCTGCAGTGCCCCGGGACACTGAAGGAGAATGGTGGTCAGCTTCTTCAAGCCGTACTTAGCAGCAAAGTGGAGCAGCGTGGGAAGCTCCTCAGTACGCTGATCTGAAGGACAAAAAGTAATCAGATACAATAATATGTATGACTGAAACTGTGGTTTCATCGTATTAAATCGAACGGGCACATCAGAGGTGGAACAAATATGATTTTAAATGCTTCCAGTTATGTTCTCATAAGCAGAGGTGGCAATAGTTCACACATTCTTTACTCAAGTAGAAGTACAATAACAGATACTAGTGTTGTTAACATTAGTAACGGATGCTCATTGTTTATAAAGCAACATTTGACTAGGAAGACATGATATTTCAGTGCAAATTATGTCAATATATAATTTGAATGCGTACAGTTAAACTGACTGGTATTTCTGGTGCTGTCTAGTGAAGGTAACAACGTTTAATCAACCAGTTGACTATGCCTATACTCACATGCCGCCATATTGTCTTCTTCAATCTGTCTTACTCCAAACAGCTGAAGACTAGTTGCAGGCATCCTGGATTTTAAGGAGTCAGTTAGCATGATGTCCAGTGATTCTGTTGTATTGGATGTCAAGTTGAAGGCCTGAAAGTACAAAATGACTTATTTAACCCGGAGAGCTTCTAAAATGATCCAAACATTTGCCAACACTATCTACAATGTGACATAATGCCTTACCTGGCAAATGAAGTTAACAGGATCATTTGCATTTTCAAGACAACGACTGACTTCTCCCATGTTGGTATAATATGTAACAGGCCTCAAGCTGACACAGGATTGGTCAGTGTACATGGTGAGTGACATCAGTCCAGCAGGCATATCTAGAAGAAAAGAAAATGCAGACATTTCAGATTTAAGTTTTCAAGGTCTTGCCATCAACGCTGAAAAAACTGATAAAGGTGACATTTTTCGGGGAGATACTTGCCAGGTGCAGTAACACTTATGGTGTATTCATTCTCCACAGTGCCTGGGACCCTTTTTGCAGCTACATTTTCAGATGAAAACTCCACCTCTGGTACCGACTGATCATCTACTTTATGCGTGAAAATGATAAAAAGTGTCTCCGATTCCTTAAAAAAAGGGGGGAAAAACGAATGAATATGGCTTCTTCGTATTTTTTAACTAGGCTATGACTATAACACACTTGTACACATAGTGGAAGCAGCTCTGAGCTATACTATACTGTTTGTATCATGCAGTCTTACCCCACACAGAACTCTGCTTGGTTGAACGGTGAGACAGGTAAGGTGCGTGGGCGTACTAATTTCCTCTCTTGTTGAATTCCCTGTACTCACTGGCTCCTCATCTGTCAGGTCAGTTTCTTTTTGCTCTCCTGACACCACTTCCTCAATTTCATCAGTGGTGGGATTTTCGGTTGAAGTGGCTGCTGCATTATGTAACTCTGCTGCTTCTGCAGCTCCGCTCTCATATTCAGCCTCCACTCGCCTGCCTTTGAATAAAAAGAATATTGCACGATTAGTCAGAAATCAGTTACTTGTATGGTGACTTACATTTTCTACAGAGCTTAAAGGTGTTTTTATGTAGCCTTTAATTTTACGCAATGGTTAAAGGTTGTTACGCACAAAAAATTCCCTTTCCCGCTTACCTACGCAGATAGTTTATGTTCTATATGTCAAAGTTTGAGGTGTCCACAGCTGAATCATCCCCCACACATAATGGAGATGATTGGCATTCACTTGTGTTGCTCAAAACATTTGATAATCCACAGACATCTCTGTGAACAGTTTTCACAGGGACTATTCCTTCAGCAAAAAGCAGTCCGAGTGAAAACAGTAGAGTGGAGAAGAGTTTGATATCTCAAAATTTTAGCACATAAATCCAAACTATCTGCTTACTACGATACCATTACAGGTAAATAAGATATATCTTTTTGTAATTTGAGTGAACTGACCCTTAAATTGATTATGTTTTCTTTTAAGGCCTCTAAGCAGCTTATGTGTAGTTTAAATAGCTATAACCTATTAGGAAAGTGCTTCAGAAAAATACCTATAATAATGCAACACAAAAGAGTGAGGTCTCTAAAGGGACAGCTCACTCCAAAATCAAAAAAAAGAATTTTCCCATTTTACCTGTTGTGCTATTTGTCCATCTAGATTATTACAGATTATTATTTTGGTGTGAGCTGTCGAGTTTTGGAGATATCAGCTGTAGAGTCTGTAGATGTCGGCTTTCTTTCGAATATAATGGAACTAAATGGCACTCAGCTTGTGGTGATCACAAAAATAGAAAAAGACCTTGTTGTGAGCACTGTTTTATTTCCATATCACAGCGCAGAAGGAGTCCAGTCAGGACGGGGAGAGGTGGACTCTGTGTTAATGCCACTGATGCTTGGGGCTCACACACAGTCAAAGCTGATGGATAGATGTCGAACTTTTAATATGCAGTAGCCGACCATATATCAGGAGTGCGGAAAGCATGAATGAGGGGCTAACTAAGTATTCAACTAAGCTAGCTTATGCAAGCTCAGCTGAGGAGGATGCCATTAATGGTGGTTATGTGGTTGGTGGATGGAGCTTGATAGAAAGAAGTAATTCCTGCACGAAACTGCTCACAACAAGGTCTGTGGATTATCTTGAGTAACCAGGTCATGATTTCCTGAAAGAGACATTGCTGTTGTGTTTCCAAATGTATTCTTTTGGTGCTTGGCTCACCACAAACTGAGTGCAGTCTTGTTCAATTAAGTTTGAGAGGCGGCAAACATCTCTACAGCCGATATCTCCAAAGGTCCAATCTCTCCAATCTAGGTGACTAAACAGCGCTCAGGTAAGAGAAGAGATATTTATTATATATTATATGGATAACTATCCCTTTAAAGGCACAAAAACAGAAATAAATAAGTGTGAACAAGTTTCGCGTACTGTCAGTGATGGAATCCAAAATGGTTGAAACATAGACCGAAGGGTCATCCTCAGCAGAGAGTTTTCTCCAGCTCGGCCAATCTTCAAACAACTCCATAAGCATGTCGTCCTCCGGCACGCCGCACATCAGCGTCACCACTCTGTGTGGAGGATAAAGGAGTCTCTGAAGCGCTCCCTGCAGTTCAGGGTCACACAGCATGTCCAGCAATGCTCCCGTGAGGAGCAGCACAATGCATTTGCAGCATTGGAAATATTCAAAGTTATATCCATGGAGTTGATCCTCTGGGCCGACAGCATACAGCAAAATAGACCTTTCGCAGAATTTTTTTGAGGAATTTAAAATCTGCTGCAAATACGCCCCCCATTCCTGTGCGTCAGCTGTGTACAGAATTAACAGCTCGTGTTCTGAGAGGGATTCAGAATATGCTGGAAAACAGAATATATGACAGTGTGATTAGTATGTACAGCACATGCTTTCAAACAACCTGAAAATTGCCTTACTTAAGCTGGAAAACATTATTATTAGTTCCTCTTAAACATGGCTGATCCAGCCAGACCACGAGAAATGATTCACAATCCAGTAATGGGCTCAAACATTACGCTAATGATATGACACTAGTCATATTATATGTTGGTTTCCATGTTGCAGCAGGTAGTGTTTGTCAGGGAAACGCTCAACAACATACCAACTGTCCGGCTGCGAGATGTCAAGGTGACTGTGGTTAGAGAATGAATGTCCGATTTGTTTAATATGTCAGTGCAGAGCCAACAAGGAGTTGTGCAAACATTGCACTGTGTCAACACTGGTCAGAGTAATTTTGTTTGACTCATTACAGTGTTTAATCAGGTCAAGTTCACCTCTGTACACGCTAACTGGGAAAGGAATCCAAATTGACTATTTCACCTTCATCACAGTTCCCACTGATGACAGAGGCGACAGACTTGCCATCTGTTTCTTAATGGGCCGATAACATGACTGATACAAATTTAGACGTGTGGGAAATTGTAAAATAATTCACATGTGAATTTAACCATACAGGAAGGCTAACATGCGCTTCCTCTTTTTTTCATAAGCTCAGAAAATAATTTTAAATAACAGTTCAGGTCAGTTAAACAAACCATATTTCAAAAGAAAAGAAGAAACATTCTGAAAGAGTAATATATACTGTGTATCAAATGACAACTGTTCAGTGCCGTTTTTAGGTAAATATATACATGGGTATCTTCACCCCTTGGAACTGGCTAAAAAGACAGTTATAGAAGATATGTGATATTTACCTGATTCAATACTCGAGACGGGTTCTTCCATGGTTGTGAAGCCTCAAACGTGCACAAAATCAGCCCACCAGGAGCATCTCAAATATGTTCTTTTGGTTTCTCAAGTATAATTAAGGTCCTCTCCTCTTCAACTGAAGCGATTGTAGCTTTCACCAGCTATACTGTAGCTCTTTGCTCAGTTGTATTAATAGCAACCCTTAGTTTCCTGATTTTGGTGACACTGCCCCACTTCCTGAAACAGTTGAAGAAGTGAGAAAAAGCACCAGAGCGGTGTCATGTCGTGCAACATGTCTGTGACTACACTTGCCTGTTTTTCATTAGTCATATGAAAGAAATAAAAAAGAAGGGGTAGCTAAGAGTGACTATGTTGAATTTTGTTGCATCTAGGCACAGACCTTGACAGAAACAGAAGATAATGTAAAAAACTTTTTGTCTTGTGAGAAACACTTTAGTTTTAGATCTCTGTTCTCAAAATTACACACACGCCCACACACACAGACACTCACCCACAAATACATCAATTCACCTGTTGTGTGATCAACGTGCTCCTTCCTTTTTTTCACTTCCTTAACAAGGTGCTTTGTTCTTCACATTCAGAGTGAAACTGGGAGACTAGAGCTTAAATAAACAAACTTGCTCATCTCGAAACAGCAACAACATGTACTACAGTACACCTAAAACTCTAAAGATTACAAGAAAACTAGAAGGCACTCTCTATTATATCATATTCTCTTAAAATGCCTTTATTGTCATGGCATGGTCTTGTTAGACCTTAAAATCTGATTGGTTTGACTCCCTGACAAAGGCTTGGTGTTGAAACGTGTCAGAGATAGTTTTCAAGGTCTAACATGAACATGTCATGACAATAAAGGTATTTTAATAGTTTTAGATTTTTATGTCCACATGTATCCTTATCCAAAGAGCACCTCTAACAAACTCTATTTGAGTCCAGGGAGAGCTCCTTCTCTTCATATTCCAAACAAACAGGGGACAGGATACAGTATCACTAGAGTAACTGCTTACTGCTGCTAACTTTAGCTGCAGTTAGCTAGTTAGCTCAGTTAGTCACGCAGTGATCCAGACTGGGATTTTAGAGAACCGGGGGAGTGTTGGTCTTTACAATGCTAGCACAGGAGCTTTGGACCGGGACGGGGTTAGCTGGTTACTAGCATGCTAACTTCAGTAGATTATACCTGCAACGCAATACATGGATATCATGAGTTCAGAACTATGAATCACATTCTGCTGATAATTTTAGGCAATCTCTAGCAATCTTAGACATAAAATGCGATGCGTTGCATTAATATACAGCCACAGTCAGCAATAAAAGTGACTTCCTGAGGATATATCTTACGGCTTTATGCTGTATTAATGCTGAAGATTAAGATTTAGACTTTTGCATATCATTCAGTCGTTCAGCACAGGCATCTATTGTACTGTATTTCTGGAAGGCAGACAAGACAACTGAATGAATGACTCAATGAAATGAATGAATCATCTGGATGTTGTCACTATTACTCAGTGTGGGAAGTTCCAGTCCCCCCACCCACCAAAAAAGACACAACTGATTGCAACATATGGCACCATGCTCATCCAACCACTAGAGGGCAGCAGACAATCATTTACATCAGCCAACAGACCGTCCCAATCACCAGTCACTGTGCAGACGTCAGAACAACAGAGGACAGCAGCTGATACAAGACATGCAGAGATACAGGTACCTCTTCACAGGTGTGGTAAGATACTGACGCAGTAATATCCCATCATACATTGGGTTGAATGCATTATTTATATGCAGTATTTTGTTTCATATCTCTTAACTGTGGGGAGTTGGTTTGAAAATCTTTACTTGGCAAGAACTCTATCGGAAAAACAATTGTGAATGTCAACTCTTTCTCCTCAGCTTCAGTTTAAGTTAGTGTTGAAGAGTGAACTAAAGACAAGACCAGCATGCCTCATCCACAGAGGAAAACTGGTTGGACTTCTGTAAGCCAGGAGGATGATTGAACTTTTCTGGAAGAACATGGACATACCTTCTGTGGGAATGTGGATGCAGCCATCCTTTATTTTTAAAGGAAAAGCCTTGACTTCACTCAACTTTTAGGGAGGTTTTTTTGACACTGATCAGGGAACTACAAATGAAAAATTGCTTTTTGGCTAATTCTGGCATTTTTACTAAAGTATTACCATGTGTTTAAATACTTAGAATTGTCCGTTTTTAACCAAACTAAACTAAACTCTGGAATTTTGGTTGGATTTTTTTCCCCGCTTTGGGAAGGAGAATGTACTAAGACTGCAGGAATTTGCTCTATTTGTACTGTCTGCCATTTTATTTTACTTTCTTTCCATGGCATGTTCACTACTTTCTGCTAACAGTTAATGCATTACATTTTAAACCAAGTCAATCAAAACGAAATTTCAATTCACTGATCACTTATATATAAACGGATTTAGCACAAAGGATTTAAACATAGGTTCGTTTTTTAAACCCTTGTGTTTTTAAAAAACTTGCTCAAAAACGGTTTGGTAAAGAAGCAGACACAGATAAGCAACTCTAACGCTCAAAATAATTGAGGCCTCTTCACTGTATTTCCAAGTTTAAATAAAGTCTGAATGAAAATCAACTGACTGGAGGCTCAATCTAAAATGTGAGCAGGTGGTTTGAGCTGCAACAACAAACCTCAGAGAGGTTGCAGAGCTTAAAGCCCTTTTTCACACTTATGCTGCACATGAAAAGTGTTAAGGGCTACACTTGAGGTATATTTTCCTGGCACAGCTTAGAACCACTGAACCATTTGGAAAGGGAGGCAAATGCCAATAAACACAAAGCAATCATCAGTGATCACGATGATTGCATGAGAATTGATGAACCTGAATCTGGGATTCTGTGTTAGCACCTGAAACAGCTCAACAAAACACTGTCACATCTCTAGGATGACTTCAACAAACTTCCAGACACTTGTCGAATCAAAGCCAAGGAGCTGTTCTTTCAAACTATTTCTCTGTGTTTTGTTTATTTTGGCCTATATATTTCACCCTTTCCTCAATCTTCAGTTTCTTTAATAATAGTTACAAAATCATAAGACGAGAGTTTATTCACTTGTTTAACCATGAACTTCAGCCACGAAATCAATTTGCACAGCTTTGCCTTCCTCAAATCATACAACCAGTTTTGTTCCTGCTTTGACCTCTCTCTACGACGTAGACCTTTTAATGGCCGCGGCAAAAGTTCACTCTCTGACTTCTGAGGCTGCCTGTGAAGAGCAGGGTGATCCATGACCCGTCTTTAAGTACAATTTCCTGTAGAAAAAGAATCCCCTAATTTCTTCTAACTCTGCCATTAGCTACCACAAGCATGACCGGCCCGTTACCTTTTGTTTGGGCTCCCTTGAAACCACTATCTATTAGGTGGCTCAAATCAAATCCCTGCAGCCTGAGTTTAATAAGAGAATATTTTTGCTCCTATATTTTAACCTTGTTATCCAATATCCTGTCCTTTTAGTCTGCAGTGTGTTTTCAGCGCACAGAGCGACTCTGCCAGGGAGCGCGCGTCAGTTCACAACAGAGACCTGACTTCCTGCCTCTCGGAGCACAAAAGTTCAGCTTTCACAGCTTTGTGATATTCTGCTATGCTGGCACTGGATTAACATACAGGAGGTCTAATACTTTATAACTAAGCATTATTTTAAGTTTAGGTCTACCTGTGTCATGCTCAGATGTTTGTTGGACCATTTTATATGAGGCTGCTCGAACATGTTTGGTTGATTTAACTGGAAATTGCAATTTTAAATTTTTCTGCATAATATTTAAACATGGACAGAAATAATTTTGCAAACTTCTTGTTAACTCATTGTTACTCAGAGTCATGAAATATCTTTTGTAGCAGACAGACACATAATGTAATGGGAATGAGAAAATTGATTTGTGCCAATTTTCCCAACTGCATTTGATTTCAGCAACATCCACACAATGTGCCTCCTGGGCCAACACTTTGTATTTCCACGAAGATAATTTTTGAGGAATGGAAGAAATGCATTTTTGAAACAGTTTCATAAGCTCATGAAATTTTTTCGGTTCGTAGCGAAGCGTGTAATTCTGCAATGACAGAGTAACAAGAAAAATATCAAAACTGAAGTTACAAAGCAGCAAGCAGTCTACGGCAGGAGGCTGTAACAGAGGGGTAGCACAGCACTATACATCTAATATTGCCGACATAATGGTCATGTTACCGTCTCATTTACTGTACTTCCCCATGCTGGGAAAGCCCTACCTCGTATCTGCACTGCCTCTGAGGCTGTTTGGGAGACTTTTAAAGCGGAGGAAACGAGAAACAAAGCACGGTCCGAGGACATGGAGTGCAATCTTGAAATGGAAAACTGAAATGGGGAAAAGGGGTCTCTCGCTGAAATGTTATTTGGATGATAGCCTGCATAAGAAAGGAACTGTGTTTGGTTTCTCATTGAGAGTCACCAGCAGGGCTCATTGTGATAAGAAAATAAGTCTAATGTTACCTGATCTGGTATAATGTGGACCAATTACCACTCCATTGCACTTCATTACAGGACTGTAATAGGGCCGGGGGTCAGTGCTTGAGATGGAGTGGCAGAGGAAAATTGAGTCGTCATTGATAATATGATAAAAACTGACAGTGAGAGGCCCCTCCAACAAATTATTGAAATTTACAGTTGATAGGGAAACACTATAACCTCATTTGGTAAGCAGCTGGCAAGCACTTGTACAAAGCAGGTCCTTTAACACAATGAGAGGCTTATGGAGAGAGGGAAATCCAAAACTATCACAGAATAGTTTTAGGCTCCTGCTCATTGGCTTCTGGCACTCAGCGTGCATGTATTTGTTTTTTTTAGAAATATCTAAAGTCACACAGACTGCCTCAGTGGCCAGCATTTTCCTCTTGAGCAGGTGGATTGTGGAACCCATCATTATATGTGGCAACAATAATATGCTGACAAAAAAAATCTGGCTGAACAAACAAATCAAGTCTGGCTGACATTATTGTCATTCTTAGTGTCTCTCCATGGTGGAATAGAGAAGTGCGGAGGCTAACAAAATATAAAATCTCACAGTCTCTGTAAACCGCTGCGCTCCTGGAAAAGGTACGGCAACCATTTGTTTGCCTCAGTTAAAGTGCCTCCATTTGAGGCCCCTTGAATAAATAAATCAAATAAACTACCGTCAGACATACATTTTCAATCCATCAAGGTAATCAGATTCTGTTTACCTGAATGGGAACTATTCTAAAATGTTATTAAAAACTTAAATGGAGTTTAGGTGTGGAATAACTAGGCACAGGAAATGATGAGCAAACAGCAGGATAAGATTCCAATTACTATTAAACAAGCATTGCATTGACTAGTAAAGAGCAAAATAGCTTTGACATTTTCTACAGCCGGAGCTCCCTCCTGACAGGCTTTGTCGTATGAGAGCAAGGCAAATTCAATTCACAGGCTTTTAGACTTGAGGTAGTCAGAGCTTTCTCCTGAAATACTGCTTAAAGTCCCTTTTTCACTTCTTTGATGTGTGGTTAACATCCATATGTGTGATTCAACAATAGATACTTATTGTGCAATAATTGCTTGTATTTAAAAAAAATATATTTTGACTTTGATGGAAAAACTGGTATAAATCTATATAATAGATAAAGATAATAATTAAACATTTTATCATGTATTAAAAGGTGAATCAAATACTATATGTGTCTTTTCAGGCTCACCACAGTCTCCCTAAAGCTTTACAATATGTCCCAACATTAAGTATTCAACAAGGCCATAAAGTCATTACCTTGTACTGAGGGAAATATAATTTATGAATCATTTGGAGGCCCAGCTAAGTTTATCTCACATATCTAAATAGGCAATATACTGAGTGCATGCTTCATTGATCAAAACTGTTGTGGAACAACTTATCGAGCAACCATCTTTAACTACTATTTAAAGATCATTTTGCTTTCATCTACAGTCTCCACTCAGCTGAAATCACTTCGACATGATAAGACAGTCAATTTGGATGTCAGCCTTGGCTACAGTAATCACACTGGCCACTAGATAAGTGTGACTTTATTTATTTATATTGAGCCCTGTGCGTGTCTAGTTGAAGATAATAGTTTCATTTTGCAGAGAAAGTTTGCCAGCTACCCTCATTGTGGAGCAAATGTGACAGATTTCTGCTTCATTAGGATTCATCGGGCTGGCAGAGATGGATTCGTCAGATGAATCAACAATAGCAAAAGCAATGTGCCGGATTCCATGAATCTCTTTACTTCCCTTGTACTGGCTTAAATACACGCTTTACAGCTTGAGATTTACAGATCCCAGGTGACAGGTAGAGAATAAAAATGAATACTAACACTCTGAAAAGTGGCGGTTTGAGAAAAGTTCCTCCAACATAGCAAATGTTTTTTGAGCAATTTCAAGAGAAACTCATAAGGTTCTAGGCTGGTATATTTAGGATAATTGAGGACTTTTTAGTTATGCATAGACTTCATGTAAAATGTATTTAGAGGTCACCAATGCCTTTAGAGAAAATGTTCTGAATTAATCTAAAAACAGTGATGGGTATCAAAATGTGATTAAATCTACCAGATTTCTTGGGGACTTAATTGTTTTATGATGTTCAAATTCATAACTATCTTAAGCCATGTTAAAGACAATTTAAAGGAGCTGGAGAATATATATTTTCTTTATCCTCTATATGTATGTATGTATGTATGTATATATATATATATATATATATATATAGATTGGTTAAACATAGTTTGTGAAGCTGACATTTCATTGGCATATGAAACTTCCATCTATTGACCCTTGTTTTAGAAAGCTGAATCACATGAAAACATTATTGCTACAATTACATAGAATCAACTGCATGTATCATATCATATTCTATTCTATATATTGTTTTTTATATCATTTAGTGTCTACTAATTGTTTTTTTGGTGATCATTTGCAAACTGTGAATGATGAATTTAAAAAGCCTATAAAGGGCAGAACTACTGTAGCTGTTTTGAAGGAAAAGACTAGCAGCATAGCTGTTGCTGATGTTTAATGTGATGCAAACTGTAACTAACATTTCCTCATCATTGTCCACATCATTAGTACTTCATTTTGTCTGCTACATTTGAAATCGTGGACTTTTTTTTCCTGTTGTATGCTTGGGTCCATTTTGGTGGATTTTTGATGATACAAAACAGGTATGTTTCCAAAAGTTATCTGTGGTCTCTGAGAGACAATCAGTGAAAGACTCCCATTGTTTTGCTAGTTGGCACAATGCCAGGTGGGATTGTTTGTCCAAGTTAGCGACAGTAGCATTGAGAGGTAGAAAAGGTCACTTTCCCTGCTGCTTTATTACATATGGCAGGAATTAAAGCAGTACTGATGAGGCATTCAGGAATATTTAATGGCATTTCTGCTTTAACTGTGTGCAGTGGAGAGAGACAGGGATGACGAGACAGTCAGACAGCAAAGGTCATGAACCATGTGCTACAACAGAACCACAGGGCACCACGAGACAAACGTTCATTAAATGATTTGATGATGACACTGACTCAAAATGCGTTCTATTACAAGTAGGCACAGCCGTCTGGATGAACCAGCACTGGCACTGTACGTGTCCTTTCAGAAACTGAGAAAGGCTCCTTCACAGTTCCAGTGTGAACAGCCCATAAATGGATCCTTGTGGAACATTTCTTTGGACTTTTCAAAATATCACCCAACCGGTTCCTACAGGGACTTTTATGACGGTTTTTCTGGTAGTCACCTGAGGGGCTCATAAGGTACTACATATGGAGGAACTGTGAAAAGGGCCTCCAAGAAGCTTTAATTTTTAAAATTAAAGTGCATACTTACAAAGATATTGCATTACAGAGCTTGTCATAACCACCACTGCCAGTGTAGCATGAGGATTTTGCACTTCCACATTGAGGCACAAGAGGTCAGAGCTCCACTACAAATACTACGAAATGCCTTGGCAACTAATCCACAGCTACTGTATGCCAGACATGCACTATTCATCGTTATCATGTAGGCCTATTGCCTGAAAGATGTCTGTTGAAATAAGTTTGCTTAAAACATCATTACAAATCCAATTAATAGTGTCATTAAACTAGATGAAAAGAGTGACAACATTGTGTGATTTAAAATACAGAAAGCCTACAGCTGAATACCAGGTAGCAATCTAACATGTCACTGATGTTTAAATGTAGACATTATTGAGGAAGGAACTGCTATGGGCTAATATGACTGCAATAAGCTGTACTGTTATGTCACATTTACAGTAATTATCAGACAGATTTGAAAAATTTCATCTCAACGGAGTAGCATTTTTAATATGTTTAGCTGGAAAGCATGTCTGAATTTTGTTTGTTAGCACCAGTAATACCATACAAATAATTTAAAGTCTGACATGAACGGTACATTTTGAAATTCATATGGTATACCTCACTGTAAGTTGATCTTGTCAAGATTGTTTTTATTGAAACCCTCTGTCTACAGTTCACGGCATGTATCTGTGACCGGGCCGATCTCTACTAACAGTCCATATCTCGCGCACACATAGACGACACACCATGATTCATGACATGAGAGGATCAACAGGGTCAGAGTACCTTGCTGAAGTTTACCAGCTGATCAGTGAAATCAGCATTGTTTGTGAGCGGCTCCTGAGCTAAAGTTAACAAGGATACTGGCTTTAATTTAAAGACTTCTGCTAATAGGGTTCACAACGTTATTACCCTTTAATTGTGGCTAACAGACCAAGCATTGTTTTTGACACATTTTGTTAAAAATGGGCATTTTGTTGTATGTAGCTCTTTTTATTATTTGATTATTATTCTATTGTAAGCTGTGTTTATATTTCCATGGGATAGCATGTTGATGTATTTTCAAAAGAATGCAAGATACAATGGATATTAATACAATAAGCTTCCAATATGAAACCTATTAAATGGGTCACCGTCTGTGTTTTGAATATTAAAGCACTGCAATAATGTTTTGGCTTAAAAGGGGATGGAAAGATAAAGTAGCCTATGCTCAAGATTTATTTCATAAGACATGTAAATTTCTTGTGTTGGAATATTGTATGAGGCTTTGGTAGTATTAAAAAGAACAAAATAATACAATTTTTTTTGTTTTCCTTCCTGTGACTCTAAGGTAGACTATACCAAACAGTACTTGAGACTTCTGCATTTACAAAACGCAATGTTCCACAGAAAGACAATGCAGATGTGAAAACTGGACCCAGACGGTGACCAGTCAATTCGTGAAATGCACTTCTTGTAGCATGGAAACTTCAAGTCAAAGCTTATTTACAGTAAGCCACTGCAATAATATCAGGGACTGTCCATGGCTAACATTACACAATTGACCAAAAAGCAAATGTACATTTCTTAAATTAGCTTCACGTGGAAACTATTAACATGTAAGCTAATTCTCTTTGTTAGCCAAAACACTTATTCTCAAAATATTGCAAATTTCAAAACTAATTAGCTAACTCTATCATGTTATATCACCGAGATAGTTTTGTGGGATATTGACATACATGTAACATTTCTACATTATGGCCAGTTTCCGTCTGAGAATACTAATACTTCAATTACAATGTGATGCTTATGAATTTTTTTTTAACTTATTTTTTCACCTCTTTCGAAAATATATTGTTATCTTATAAACATATTAAAGATGTAGTCATGAAAAACTACCAAATTACCACATACAATGTTATAAAATGTGTGTACAGTTTATCATGCTAGCTATATCAACATTTTAAAAACAGTTTTGAAGCTAATATTTTGGTCCACTTGTAGACTGAGCGTCGTATATCTAAACCCCACAGGACAACATGAATACCAGTATCCCATTAAAGCTAATCTGTTGTCTCGTTTTGCTGTCAGAAAACGTCCTCCATCTGACACGCCGTTCCCATTTCCTCCTCCATCATTGACGACATTGACACTGAGAGGATTACAAGGTAAATCAATAAACACCAGCGGCTTCATGAATGAGCACAAGTCTCGGTGAACTGATACCTCCACACCAGGTTAGGTCTATTTACCATCCACAGCGAGATCTCTGGGGCCCGTTCTCTATAGTTAAGGTTAGATGTCACCACACTTAACAATGGGAAGACACCTCACTGCTCTACGGCACAAATCCACATTGTGTTGGTCAATCATGAGTTAAACATGTTAAAGCAGGGAGAGACACAGTAGTAGTATCTAGTATGAAAGTGTGTATGTATGGAACTGCCCAGATATCAATGCCGATGTTATCCAACACAATAGAGCCTTTGTTATTCTGTTCATGCCCTCTGTTTTTCTCTTTAATAAGCTCACTATCTTCACATGTATCCTAGTTAGGAGTCTCCACTCTAAATGAAAGTCTTCAGCTAGATATTCTTCACTTTCTGCAACTTTAGCAACTTTACATTTTACGGCTGGAAAGTAGATCTCTAACTTTCAGCAAATAGCATGGGACAAGAAGAGGCAAGACTGCCGACCAGACAGACGAGCGTTCCACTCTCCAGCTCTTAACAAGCATAGTAATACATCAGTCAAAAGCAATAATTTTACTATTAATGAAATTCCAATTTGCCTTCAGTGCATTTCACGTTGACATTTTCCACATTGCAACAGTGCTTTGATAAAGTTTTTAAAATGCAAAAACGCATCTAAGAGGCTAAAGACCAGCCCGGGTGTCAGCGTGCCTGGCAGAGGACTATGGTACTTAATTTTTATCGCCATGTGCCCGGGGCATTGAAAGCCTGAATGTTAACATTGGCTCCATTTTCATTATCATCGTATGATTATGGATTTTACTGCATTTAGCTGATAATACAACTAGGAGCTCACCTTAAAAGAAGTTGCTCGAAGGTTTCATTTCTGCCCAAATGAAATTTTCATTTGACAAACAAGTATAATTAGGCTGCACTTCTTGTTCAGTGTCAGTCTGTTTTCTGATTGAACTTAGACCAATTTGCTGCCACTAAATGAGTTTGAATAATTTCCATTCTGAATGTCTCGGGGACATTAGCTTTAGGAGTGCTAAGTGGCAGCATGCTTTTTGAAGTTGCTGATTATTTGATGCCACCCCTGTCTACCTATACGTTTTTCAGCTTACTTCAAAGTTAACAAGGAAATAGCCTACCTTGGAGTACAATGAGAATTTGAAAGTGTTTTTGGCCAGGTCTGGGAGGCAAAGTGAAAATTACTTTAATAAGTGTGTAATACACTTCGTTAGCTTCAATGCTCTTTCCTTCTTCACTTTATTTCTTTCATGTGGCCACTTTTATTGTACTGAATGAGTGGATTTGTTTCTGTTGAAACTGTACACCTAATAACTAATATTGCAGTATCAGTTTCATTAAACCCACTAATTATAAATTAATACACTATGAATTATGAGAACTGCTACAGCTGGCTCTCATTTTGCCTCTCTGTTATTGATAATAAAGTGACAGAAGAATGTTTAGATTACTTACGAACAAGTGGTAAAGCTAGTAACCACTGGAAGGCAGTTATATCATAGCCTTTATGTACATGAAGTGTTTATTTCCTATAACACAATAAACATAAATATATTAGGAGACAAAACTGTTGCAGATTATCTTCTATTAATAGCACAGTAAGCCTCTGCAGCCACAAGATGAGGAACAGCAGACCACTATGGATGGCAGAGAAAAATGGGGTTATTTGTATATTTACCCCTTATGGATTTGGTAGATGACCTAAAATCTGAGTAACAGCTATTTCAGTAGGGGTAATCCAGTCATCCTCAAAAATAAAAAAATAAACACCAATGTGGAGCGAAATTGAACGGGAGAAATGGAGTGAACAAAATGGGTGAGGGCAAAAGAAAGAGAGGATCACAAATAAAGCTCAACGTAGGATTGATGAGAGGAAATGGGGATTTTGACAATGTGATTAAGTAATGGTTTCAAAATATGGAAGCATTGGTAAAAAGAGAATAATTTACTCAAGTATAAGAGCCCTGCATGTCAATGAAGGGCGGAATTACATTTCATTATCATAAATAAGGAAAACCAAACTGTGGCTTAGTTGTGACGAGTTTACAAGCTGCCGAGGCAAAGGCACCCCAGATCCTCCAACACAGCTCGAAATTTTTTCCTCTAGACTTTTTTTATTGGTTACATCTGGAGATTTTGGTCAGGCAACAGAATAATGAGGGTGGCATTGAATAGTTTAACAATAATAAACAATTAAATATATGAAATCACTGTTGAATTAATTCGATGTGCAGTTTTACATCAAGATTAAAGTGTATTTTCCTATCATCATCTATTTTCATGCTTTTCAGGGTTTCCAACTCTGCTAAGAAACACAAGATCGAGCTCCATTCTGTGTCCACGCTCCCAAAGTGGCACTAAATAACGGAGCCACACACAGAGCAGTGGTGGTTTACAGTACGGAGGGCTATTGAACTAACATGACAAAGGGCTCAGAGACCACTACAAAGTGGAGATAATGCTGCGGAATCGACTCAAAAGGCAGAATTACTGTGGATCCAAAAGGATTGCAGCACATCTGCGTTTCATTTGCATTGTACTCATTTTTCCAAGGAATGAAAAAAACTCCAAACTTGTACAACAAGCTGACTCACACAGCGATACACTGGGGCTTTGTCATTTCTCAGATCAATCGCTTGATGGAAAAACAATAGATTGGGAAAATTTCTCCCAATCAATCAACTCATAACAAAGCCAGTAATGAATAAACAGCGTTTCAGCAAACAGCAAAACTGAACTGGATTATTTAATAGATTGCATAATTAATTTCTATGGAGAGTTTACAATGGGGTTTTATAACTAACTGGCCATCCAGTGTGTATTTGACAAACTCTTTGTTCATATTCATGTCTTGAAACCATCTGTCTTACTCACTTCGTGGTGGAGAACAAGTCATTTATAAAGTCAGCACTTCCTTAGGTTTGAAAAACAAATACACAAATCAATAACAACATTTTATCAAAACCAGGGTGAGAAGGACATTTAAGCTCTTGCGCATAATATGGCAATGAATTACAGTTTTTCAGATATAAATCATATAACAATGTTGTTGCTTTGTCTGCCTGTTTTCCTTTTCAGCTGAATTGTTATAGACGGATGCACTATGTCAATTATCATTATGAGTTCTATGTCAAAAAGCTGTAAAAACAACAACACTTCAACCCATTACAGCACCTGAGAGCACAGAATTTTAATTGACGTGCTGAAATTTTATGCATGGTTCTATGTCTGGGCTAATTCTATGCCAGAAAGTGTTGACTTTTGCTGGTTTTACATCTGCCATAATGATTACAAAGAGCTGCGCTGCATCGTGGAGACAGGCAGATTGCTGCTGAGTGTTCCTCTACCTGGTTTTGACATCTCGGTGTCGCGTGCCAGAACATTTTTTATAAATCTTTGGGGAGGACTTACTATGTCTCAGCAAGCAGCAACACAAACCAGTGTTCTTCGCCACACATAGTAGGATCTCATTAGCTCAGGAGAATTAAAACCAACTGGTAGTTGCGTCCTGAACACCAAGTCAAAGATGCGAGTTATACTGTATATTTAGTGGATACTAGGTACTTGCCCATCATAACCTCTAATAAGGCTGGTTGTTCAGCTATTAATTATTTGTTCCCTTACCCTCTGCTTTTGCATTCAGTATTTGACGTGGATCAATTTTCGGTACTGTTAAATTTCCCAGAAAACTGCTTCCCTGTTGAGAAGAGACGTGGTGTACGGGTCTGAGCTGGAAATGAGAGCACCTGTCTATGACTGTCATGCTCTAACAACACTGTAATAATAATGTATTCTGCTGAAAGTACAAATACAACAATCTAAGCATTCTGAAAGTGGCTACATAAGTCTCAAAAGGGTGCAAATGTTTTAGATTTGGATGAATTCTTTGACTTATAACAACTACGGGTGGCCAATATTTAGGATATATTTCATTATTGTGATAAGTGACTATACAGTATATTGTCTTAGATTAGAACTTACCAAACTGTTCTACTTGTTCTAACACTTGCCTTTACCTACTTAGTCATTATATCCACATTACTGATGATTACTGATCAGAAATCTCATTGTGTTAATATTTAGTGAAAGTATCAATAGTAAACTCCAAAATACTGGTGCAATATCAATATCAAAATAGGGCCTATTGGGCAACTACCAACATCAGCAGATCCTTTGAGTTTTGTTGCAATGGGTCATTTTATTTATTCTGACCCATGACTGCTGCATATTCTACATTTCTGGACATATGTGTATACACTGCCTGAGTATAATGACTTCATACATATTCTTACATTTCATCCTCATCTCCCTTTCATCACCTACCTTTGCTTGCTAACTGTAATGCAAACAAAAAGTTTTTAGAAGTAATTAGAGCAAGTCAGAGATGATTTGTCATCTCCCCTGGTAAGGATTTCCAAAGATTAAATCTCTCTTAGCCCACTCCACAAACACAAACAGTGATAAAGCCAAAATCAGATTTCAGTATCTACAGCCTACAGTTTGCATCCCTATCCATTGGAAAGCTGCTTAGCCTTGGCAGCTAGCACACAAATGAATCGCTCCAGAGTGCAAGAAGCCTCTGAACCGAGCTGTTAGGAGCATTAATGAATAAATGGGGAAGAAACAATGCAAATGATTTACAGCCATAATTACTGAAGGCCTCAAGATCCAACAGTTTAAGTAGCCTTTTCATCATTAAAAGCAGAGTTGATCACATGCTATTGCTGGTGGGAGTTTACTCAGCTTCAATATTCGCCGTCTCCCTCTATTCAGATCTATGGCTAAATCCCAGGTGAGTGACAGGTGCCAGCTACAGGGCTGTTAGGAGAGAGCGTTTGTTGATATAACCGTGTTTTCCTCTCTTTGAGCGACTGATCTGCAAAGGTACACATAAAGGCCCTCCTTCAGCAATGTACACAGAGCACTTCGAAAGGAGTACATAAAAATGCCCCACCACCCCCACCCACCCCCTCCTCCGTGCAACATTAAACAGTGTGGAGGGGGTGCGGTGGGAGGCATGCGGGGGAGGCTGGGGGGGGACTCAAACAAACGCTGGAGAGTGGCAAGTTTGCATTCGCCCATACCAACAAGCTCCTATCTCATTAACAAACCGCTGAAATAAAAGAGTGCTTTTTTGGCTCACAGCTATAAAAAAAAATTATCATAGTGATGATGTTCCTCAGCCGTCAACAGAGCTGTGATAACGTTGTTTGATGATGACTTTCCCATGAATGTTAAGCAGCCGCCGCGGCAGAGGAAAGGAGCTTATCAGCGTCTAATGCCCATCTCTAATTCCTGCCCTTCTTGAACTAGCCATTTTCTAACAGCGTTAACTGTCAAATTTACATCCCGTCTTAATGCCACTAAAGAGTACGGGGGATGAAGAGTAAATGACAGCAGTGTAATGAGGAAGGCAAGGCATTCCTTCTCCCACTTTCTCTCCCCCTCTCTTTCTCTGAGGAGAAGGAGATTTCCACAATATGGGGGCTTTTTTTCCTCCTCCTGCACCATGATGGTGAGCTTACCTGTGAACTCACTGTAGGTGCACATGAGCTTCATTAGCGGTGGGCTCTTATCTGGAGGAGGAAAAATAGATTTTTTTTTCATTGCATTACAAATAAACACATGGCATACAAAAAAATCAGGCAAATGACACATGAAAATCAGCATTATGTATTAAGAAGAAAACAGCAGTTGGTTTAGAAACTCAACTTGGGCAGAAAAAATGTCACTGCTCCAAAAATCCATCACTGTCTAATGATAAATGCAGGCCAGGAGGAAATCTTTAAAGTACAACATGACTAGAAATCACAATGATTGCTAATTTTTGTGACAAGTTTTTCAATAAAACAATTACACATTATAATTATGATTTTTGGAGTTGTCGTTATGCTGAAAAGATTTACCTGATTAGTACAGCTTACAGGCTTTGGTAAAGATAGACATCCTACCACACCTCTTTAACATGTTGTAGTATTAGTCCTTGGAGCCTAGTGCACATAATGAAACAAAACAATGAATTACATCAGTATTTTGATTCAGTACAACTGAGCATTTCTTATCAGGGAAGTCACCGCTTTAATTTCCTGTTTTTAAATTGCCATTTTGTCCATTAAGTCAATTAAAAATGCCGAAATATTGCAGGAGACAATCACTTCTGACATTCAAATAAAATAATGGGAAAATTGCCACAGCTTCATTGCAAAAGAAATTAAGTGTAAAATTGATAGGGTGTAACCTCTGATATACATATATATATATATATATATATTTTTTTAATTTAATTAATTATTATAATAAAACCATCCAGTAATCCCACACTGTCCTATCAGGAGGTGACAACAGTGACCATTTCATATATAGTAAGAAAAAAAATCCTACTTTCACATCAGGAATAAAATCGGTCATAAGTGGAGCAATTTATCAATTTTCTTCTCATTACTGTGTGATTCACAATTTCTGCAATAAACTGATCAGTCTTCACAGACTTGCCTCTTTCCTAGGGAAGCCTTTGTATTTATGCATACTTCTGCTCCTTTTATGCAAATGAGACAAGTTGAAAGTTTTCTAATGTCTGCATGTAATTTAAGATGGCATTTAAGCCTCCTACCCGAGATGCTATCATCATAATTAATTCATCAGGTAATATTTCCCATTATTCCAAGGCATTATTTTATGCCAGGCAAGGTAATGAGTAGCTATGAGGGCACACGCACTATTTAGCTACTAAATACAACAATGTCTGCCGTAAAAAATTATACAGGGGACTGTCGGAAATTATAGAAAAGGATAAAATATGGACTGGGTGGTTGTGTAAAAGCACTTGTGATTTGTTCATAGTGTTACTTGGACTGATGATAGACGTGTCATGTCATTTAGGTTTTCACTCAATTACTGGGGGGAATTCATATTCATATTCAATCTTCCTTCCCACACAGGAAAATTGGAATAACGATAAACAGAAGAAAGGTTGCACCTTCCATCTATGCTGTTATAATCAACCATGCAAGTGAACCTATGAATATGTAGTCCATTTCATCTGAGGGGTCGGACTCTGGTAGGGCAGGCCAGCCAAGATTACATCTCAGCTCATCTGATTGGACCGTATAAAGATTCAGACTGAGCTAATTTCATGCCGATCTGGTCGCCTCCTGTGAAACTATCCAAAAGCCAAGAGGCTACAATGATTTGGCAAGGAAGAGACAACAGATAAATTGTGAAATGAAGTTGAAGGGCCTTCTTACCTTTGAGAAGAAATATTTCAATTTAAATGTATCACTTGATCAGGGTAAAGTCCTCCAGCTTTGCAGCTCAGAGATTACACCAATTAAACATCAAATATGGTGAACTAACTGCAAATGAGCAAATGATTTGTGTGCTTCTGTTTAAAGGTTCAGAGATTCACTTACAACTACAATTAGCCAAATCTGCTGAGTATGGATTTAACACATCTTCACACAGGCCATAAACACATCTACGTGCTTACATTACTGGTCAACAACTCCATGCATTTTACTGCATATGCATGTCATAAAATGCGTAATATAACAATTGTGCAATAACATATACATAATGTCCTTGTATTGCCATATGAAGGAAGGAGACTACTGTATATACTGCAATTAGAGCTGGCCAATATATCAATATTACTGTATCGGGAACATAATATGAGACCGTATATCATAAGTGTTATTTCCTGGTTTTAAAGGTTGTATTACAGCAAAGTGATGCAATTTTATGAACTTATCAGACTGTTCTAGTTGTTCTAATACTTGCCTTTACCCACCTTGACATTATATTCACTTTTCTGATGATTATTTATCTGGCATTTCATTGAGGTAATATTTTGGTACAAATAGTTATCCCAACAATATTGTCACAAAAATCAATATTGAGATATCTGGTCAAAAAAATTGTGATAAATGATTTTGTCTTGCAGTCCCATTTCTGAAGCGCTTTTGAGGAGATTTCAAAATACCAAGATATATATCGTGTATCGCGATACAATCTTAAAAAATTGTGGTATTATTTTAAAGCCATATCACCCAGTCCTAGTCTTGATATATGCACATTCACCTAAAATGTATGTATTAACTTATCATTCATACAGTACTGTTCATACTGTAGACCAATGATTCTCAAAGTGTGGGCCGTGGCCCCCTGTTGGGCCATGAAGGTACTGCAGGTGGGCCACGAGAAGTCATTAACAAAAAAAAAGATGTTTTTAATTATCAATTTTGTTATTAAGTTTGAAATTACCATCAAATATTGAGATAATTAAATATTTACATTTAAAAAAAATCTGTTTCCATCTACTGACCTTAACCTGCACCGCTGGGTGGTACTGCAGGAAACACAATTCTAACAGGAACATCGAAACGTGTCTTATATTGGGTCAATGACTGGGAATTGTAATTGTATGTGTTGAAAGATATGCAAGTTTTAAAATTGTTGTTTGTATGTGGATGGATCATTAACTTGAACTGCATTGCCTTAGGCCTGAAGGGGTACTTCTTCTTAGTCTTGTGTGTTGATCAGAATTGTGATTAAAGGTCTAGGTGGGCCCCAGATGATTTTCCAATTACAAAGAGGGCTGCGCCATTCTGAAGTTTGGGAATGTCTGCTATAGACAATTCATTGTCCAGCTCTTACCTGTATATAATAGCTATATGTATATGTTTGTTTATATCTCTTGTAGCTCTACACTGTTCTGATTATTAAGTGAGTAAATTCACCACTTTGGTATCGGGTACTTTAGCTTACTTTTCTATTGTTTTTCACATTAAATTGAGTCTGTCTTTAATTGTATTATCAAAAAGAGGAGTGATAACGTCATGAAAATAATAATTGAATTTCTGAAGCCAATATTTTGACCCTGTTCTGAAGCTCCAGCTATTTCCAGGCAGTTCAAGTGGCTAAATATATATGCTATTCCCAAGGTGAAATTACATGTCATCGTTCAACTCTGATGGTAATACTGTATGTCATAGGGTTGGGCCCCAGCGATATGGCCTTAAAATAATATCACAATATAATAATAATAATAATAATAATAATAATAATAATAATAAGACTATATTGCCATACACAATAGATCTCAATATATTGAAACCTCCTCAAAAGCATTTCATAAATACTCGGACTGAGTGAGAAAAAAATAAATAATATCACCATATATTTGACCAAATACCTCAATATCAAACCCTAATCCTATTGCAAAAATATTGGAAAGACAGGAAAAGACTACACTTGTGTCACATCATGATATAATGATATCCAAAATATAAGACAATATATGGTCATATCATGTTAACGATATAATATCGATATATTGACCAGTTCCAATATGTCGGCGAAGAGATCACCTGACTCAGTCTGGGTAAACCAGGAAACATCCAGAGGACACAGCACTGGTTTGTCTTAAATCCTTCTCTCGCTCTGCAGTTTTGCTGCCGCTGAGCTCCGCCTGTGGGCACAATAGATTTGACACAAGAGTGCTGATGAATCTCATCAGTTTAATGTGTTTATGCTCGCTAAGCCCTAAAAGCTTATTGCTGTTCAATGGAGTGCTACAAAGTTACCTAATTTCCCCCCTGGATGTCTCTCAGCATGCTGGCAACATAGACTCCCAATAACACCATGTACTCTGCAACCTGTGGAAGACAGAAGGCACGCTGTGTCTCAGTGATTTGTGTTATCGGGCAGAGAATAGACCTTGACAGAAATACAGTGAGCACAGATATTACTGTTTTTTCCACCTTAAATTCAGCCCATGACTGTCTCTCTCCCTCCACATTGATCCCTTTTTACAGCCTTTTCACAGTAAGTGCTTTAGTCTTATCTTCGCTGCCCCCACCTCGCCTGTCTCATATTCTAACCAATGAGGCTGGCTGCCTATATGACAGCTAACACCCAGTATTAATTAAAATGTCATGCCTCCAAATCAATATTGTAAAACAGTTCAAACACAACTCATCGCCACTGCTGTGATAAGTGCTTTTGGGTGACAGGTAAGTCCAAAGACAGAGATGCAGGAGAATGGTATGACGGAATAATCCAGAGCGAACATGTAACATTAAAATGTATGACCCCCCCTATGTGTTACTTCATCACTCACAATTGCAAATTATCCACACTGTCAAGAAGTGTGCTGCGCTAAACTGACAGATCCATAAGTCAGCAGCAACAGGCCAGGAGGCTCGACGCAAGAACTCTTTAGCTTCAGATGTCTGACTGCAATGCGTTAAAAGAGACTAATACACACTCATTTGGGAAGGAGGCTGTCAGAGGGGGGATTTATCAGTGCTACTAAAATAGCTGCAATCCATCTGATTAACTCTGCTCTGTTAGGACAAAAATACAAGAAAAGGATGCAGGTTATTACCACTATTTCAGCAGACGTATGTGACACGAGGTGTAGGCTTTTGCCATGAAAAGTTTTCCATGAATAAAGTCACTAAAGTGGAGAACTACTGGTATTTTTCGCAATATTCTAACCATTATGAGCGACAAATAGGTTTGATTCAAAACTTTGCAAGGCTGTACGTGTTCACACATACTCATTGAGAGACATTGTTCAAAAGCAACGCTCGGGATATGGATAGAATGTGACAAATTCTGTCAGAGTAAATATGGTTTAATAAATGAATTAGCTTCATAAATAATGGCTGTAATGACATTTTAGGGGACAATAAGCCTAAGCGTTGTCAGGAAATAGTTGATGTATGAGTTTCATGCCTCAGCGGTTCCTCAAAATGAATAGGCTTGGGAAGATAGCAGGGGCCTGCAACCAGCCTATTTCCTCGAATTATCTACTTGTTGTCAATTTGCACAGTGGAATTACACATGCAAATTGAACTGCCTGCACAAACACCACTTGGAGATGATAAAAACAAATTAACAAAGGCTATAGAAGGAGGATTTATTTCACTGGCTAACCCAGGTCAAGCAATACATGTATTTTACAATTGTGTGTACCCAATTTTGGTGTAATTATATCAGCAAATTATTCTTTGTAATCTTATTATTTTTCCCCAACCTTCTCCTTACACACATAATTAACTTCCTTCATGTCCTCACCCAAAAAAAAAAAAAAAAAAAAAATCAGCTTGCCTCTGCATCAGAGTAACAGAGTTTAATCTGATTTGGGGTTCATTCTCGTCACCTTTTTGCAGCTTGAATCCAGAGGGCGGTGAGAGGTCGACTGTTTAGTGACACTGTTTAGTGTAAGCGCTTAGAAAAGGAGCAGACAAATCTACACAGCAGAAGTCACAGTGTTAAAATATATATAATCACCTCTTAACATCATCCCTCATATTGGGGAGGAAATTAAGCGTCCCCGGACCTCCACGTTTGCTATTAGATATCTCATTTACTTTGTACACACAGTGCTAATCTGCACTAATGAATTCTGCCACACCAAGCCAGATCGAGATGACTTAAAATTATTACCACTTCCACAGATATGCCTTTCCTCATTTGAGGCTCAATTTGGCTGGCTCGCAAAAACAGTCTGTCACAGTAAGATACTAATAATTAGGGTTTTAAGATGATTAGTTTATCTCTGTGCTCTTACAGTCCTGCCTCTTATCCACCATGGCCAAAACTTAATAAGAGGCTCTAAGTTTTAAACAGCCAACTCCAAATTACCAAGAAATGACTGAAATAATGAACTGGAGCACATGCCAGGGAGAGAGACACAGGGAGAGAGAGAGCGAGGGAGAGAGACAGAGATGGATTGTGGGAAAGCTGAGAGAGACATTAATTCAAGTGTGAAATAGCACACAAAGTCTAGTAATCAATAAGGAAATGATTCAGACCTGTAATGCCAAAATTGTTTAGTATTAACGGGACTTTGTGACTCTCATTTACCTTCAGACGCTGCCGTGCTCATCAACTTGTCACACAAGTAATTAAAGTCACGATAATGCTGAGTGAGTGATACCAGTTAATGGTTGCATATTTTAGAGGATGAGATAGAGATTTTACATGTTCGAGATGACATTCAATATAGCATAAGCCTTATCAGCCCAGTTTAAGATGCACTGCATTTTGCAAAGCTGAACTGTGTAAATCTCTCATCGCAGGGTACACGAAGGTCAAGGAGAGTGCAAGGTCTCCAGGTTTATTTACTTTACATTTGGGCCATGACACAGGGCTGGGTATAAAACCACAATACTTTCCTGTTAGCAACAAAAGTGTGTAAAATGTGTCAAAACCTGGAATCGAATGCCTAGTCAGTGGTCTAGTTAATGATTTTAGGGATGCTACTTAATATTACTGTCATTACAGTTTAACCTGTCAATGATTTTTTAAATTATTTGATTAATAGTCAATATACGACTAAAATGTCAAAAAATTATGAAATACGCCAATTGGAAGTTCCCAAAATGTTCCCGTCTTCAAATATCTTGACCAACCTTCAGTCCAAAACGCTACAAAATTCAACTTTAAATTCCAGTGTATAGGATTTAGGGGCAGAAATGTAATATAATATTCAGAATTCAGGTTTTCATTGGTGTATAATCACTAAGAATCTTTGTGTTTTTTGTTGCCCTAGAGTGAGCCCTTTATATGTTGTGGGAGAGGGTGAGTCCTCTTCCACAGAGTCCGCCATGTTCCTACAGTAGCCCAGAGAGGACAAAACTAACACTGGCTCTAGATAGGGCCTTTCGTGTTTTTCACAGCCACAGTAGATAAGGACGAGGCAAGGGGTGTTCAGTTGGTTGCGACTGGCAAAACCTCACCACTAGATGTCACTAAATCCGTCACACTGTACCTTTAAATTAATTATGTTTATTTTTAATTTACAGTGAAAACAGAGAAAAGCAGCAAACTCTCATATTTGAGAAGCTGGAAGAATGATGTTTTCACTTGATAAATTGAACTAAATTATTAAATTATCACAATTGTTCTCGATTGCTGTCCATGGATTAATCGTGTAGTTGGGAAGTTGTTTCAGCATTGTATTCTTTAAATCCCAGCCAGTTCTATACAACACTGCCGGTTTATCTGAGATAGTTTTTCTTCCAGAAACTTTTTTCTTTCCATATACAATGTCCGGCATACCTGAGCCTGGCTATTGACCTTTTTATACATTAGTGTTATAGGTCTCACTCTTTATTCTACATTTATATGGCACACAAAATACAGGCTATAATTTATGTAGATTATTGGCTTTGCAATAAGATGCAACCAAAAGAAAGCCTAATGTGAATGAGTGTGAAAGAGCAATTTAAGGGTAGATGTGCCTGTGCCAGTGCCAGGGGCTATACAAGATTTGCATGCTAATCATTCTAATAATAATGTAATGCCCAGAGCACTTTGAGCAAATTGCGAACCATTGGTCATAGAAGGAAGCTTATCTCGCCGAGAACATGACACAAATATAGGTTAACATTTGAATGATTCCTGGTAATTCAGGGACCTGTCAGTAGCCTGGCTCACCTCAATTAGAAATGCTCCACACCAGCTTGCTCTTGAATTTAGTTCATTGCTAAGACTAGTTTAGACCGCTAAAAGTTCGTAAGTGTTTTCTACACGTCTATTCTGAGCTCTAAATATCATTTTAGCAAGTAAGTTTACACGATAAAACCGCTCAACTAGCCAAAAAGCTCTAACTGAACCCTAAAACGGTAAACATTACTCAGCCAATGAGAGCTTTTAACTCGTGCTCGTGCTCCACTGCTCAGACTCTGTGAGTACAGTTCTGATTGGATCGTGTGCTCAACGGTACTAGCTATTAGCCAATCAATGCTTTCTTACAGTAAACGTCACAATGTTTACCCGGAAATGAAGACTCGCTGTAACAACTGCTGTCGGAATCTGTAATTTACCGATTTCTACTCTTTATTTGTGCAGCGAAATTATAAATTAACGTGTAATCTGACTGTATACCACTGACGCGGAATGTACAGCGGACTCCTGCCCAAAGGTTTAACCGAAGACGACCTCAGTCCCGATGACGAGGAGGATGAGCAGGAGGATGATGTTGAGGAGAAGAGGAGGGAGGGGGACAAGTGTGAGGGCTCTGCTGTAAAGTTGAGCTCTGCGGGAGAAAACACAGGCTCAGTGGTGGAAGCACGGTCGACTCACGATGCCAGTGATTCAGATAGTAATTCCCCGACATGCAGTATGCCTGGTATCTCCCAGGAAATGTGGCAAGTATGTTGATATGGCATGCAGTGAGCTGAGCTTAGCTTAGCATTCATTGTGAAACACAAACTAGCTGTAGAGTACCTTTGTTGTTGTCTGTAAGTGCAAGCTAATTCTTAAACATTGACATTTACAACTTCTGTTGAATCCCCAGCCCTGCTTGAACCTGAGCTAACAAAATGTGATTCGTGACATGTTTTGGACAATGACTTTGTGAGTCATGATGAAGAGCTGTAGTGCTGTTGTGAATTCAGTTTGTATATGTGTTTAAGAAATTTCAGGACCTACGGAAGAAGAATGACAAAAAGAAGACGATGAAGGTCCCCAGACAGAGAAAGAAAAGGCGACACAAGAAAGGTGTCTGTCATAATACAATGAAAATGATACTGTATGTTGGTGTTGAGCCACAATGAATGCTTCTGTGAGTTTGTATTTTGCTCACTCTTACTTATATTAGACCTTTAGGCCATCCTCTACTGTATTTAATAGATCACCCTATTGGCACATCTGTTGTGTTCGTGATTGAATTTGTGTCATATCCGATCCTATCCTATATAATTGTATCATACAATCCTTTAACTGTGTCTTGTGTCATTCGACAGGAACAGGAAGTGAGGAACCTACAGAGAAAAGGTAGAAAATTATTATGTTCAACCAGGGAAATACGTTTATACAACAAAATGTGTAATTCTTCCCAAACTATACTGTAACTTCAATACAGTCTAACACTACACTGTGTTTCAGTACATGGTGTTATATAAGTAATAAACTTCTGCCAGTAATTTACTACAAAATCAAGAAAATACTATACTATAATTCAGTACATGTATTATTACAGTAACACTGTACTGTAAAGTAGATTACAGTGGGAGACTGTAAAATTAACATGAAAATCATTTACAGTGATCTGTGGTAAATGTGTAGCTGCAAGTGTTGACTACCAAAATAAAAAGCCTGTGAATGCTCTCATCACACCTTCACAACTGCTGGATTTGCAATGACACTATCATTCAAAGATGACATTCTTTAACAAAAAATGAATGCAGTTGATGATGTTGGCTGTCATCGACTGTCCAACACAAACGGGTTACAAGTCTGCAAGCTGATCCTCATATCATATTCACTAGAACTAGAATCAAATGGCTGACGGTAAGGTTAAACATCAGCCTATGGTATGATTAAGAAAATGGTAGTATATGTTTTCTGTAGTAAACATGCAGGAAAGAGAGATCCTTTATAGTTCTAATCATCAACCAGTGTAGCATCATTTAGTTTTCTTGTGTTGAGGAAAGTGTGATGAGGCAGAATAAGCCAACATTATACCTGTTTTACAAGCACTAACGTTGTCCTTGTGTCATGAAAAACATGACATATGGATCTGATTTGAGCTAGTGAATGAGGCCATTTCTTGGATGGACAGTGATAGTTTGCCTGATCACAGTGCTGGTCTACATGTAATGAACGTTAACACATATTTTCTCTGTCAGCAGAGAGCGTCAGGAGGAGCGGGAGAAGCACTGGGATGAGCTTAAGCAGTATTTTGGTGTAAATGATCGATTTCATCCCCCTGCATGTTCCAACCCCCCTCCAAAGGTAACAAAGACTTCTGCCTTCCAACTTATCTGCTGAGGTTTAATACTATGTCAGTCGTAGCTGTTAGTAACACCTTCCCATCCTTTGTGTTTCTGTGCCACTGTATCCTCTCATTGTTTTATGTGATATGACATTATGGATTAGAAGAATCCTTGTGGAAACTCAACCTGACACTAACATGAATATTAAGGATTATGTTTGGGTACGTTTAGTGATAAGATTAGGATGGATCTCCTTTCTTGTGCAGTTGAGATTAAAGTCAAATGTAGGTGTTTCCTCTGCAAGAAATCGAAATTTTGCTTGACAAAAGAAGAGAGGGTGAGAGTACCTGATACAGCCTCTGTGATTGCCGCTAGAACATTAAAATTAACGGTTAGATAATAAATGAGCATATAGCACTGCTGAGGAATTCATCATTGAAGAAATTATGACTTAACTTTCTTTCATTTGGATACATTTCTGCACTTAAAGATGAATGAACATTTTCTGCAAAGGCTTGCAAATTGCCAATGAAGCAAAATATTTGCAAGCTTGATGAACATTATAGCTGACCCAGTGAATGGGAACCATTTTCATTTCAATTTGAAATCCTTTTAATGATTATTTTGGAGTATTTTGTGCTTAATTTATCTCTGAGCAGCATAAAATTGAGTTTTTGCTGATTTTAGCCTCATTTTGAATAGGGTAACTATGAAAGGATAAAGGAAATGATTAACAAGCTGAATGAAACAGAACTTGTCACATCAACATAATGAGGCACTCCTTCTTCCCTCAAATGCAGTTCCTTGTAATTAATATATCATATTTTTTCTACTTCTGCCAAGTCTTTCACACAGTCATTTGAGGAAAAAGCTGTCATAGCAGCCAGATGTGATTAATTCATCTGCTAACAGCATTTCTTCAGTGACCTTAAAAACACATTTCATGGCACAAAGGATGATGGCCTGTCAGTTTGAGGTTTGTTTGTGAGATACAATAGACGATAATTGAGATCACAAGACAGGTTGTATCAGTGTCAGCTTCAGTTTATGTGAAGAATAATAAACTATAAAAAGCAAAATCAAGAGAAAGCAACTAGGGAAAATTGTTATACTAATTCTGCGTTTTTAAACCTGATGCTATTGTCCCTGTACTTTTACTACCGAGTCAAGGCCCTCAAACAATACATCAGAGGAGACACAATAATAATTACAGCCTCTTTCTAGTGTATTTTTTAGCATGATGAAATTTGGGGGGCTGCAGAAATCTGGTGCTCAGCTTCCTCAGATAGGCTCGTCACAGCAGAACTGCCTTGCCATCAGTGACCGGGGGCTTCTCTGCACCCCCTCTGCTTAGGCCTGTAATGGAAATGTGTAATTAAAGAGTCACATTTATGTTTGGTAATCTCCTGTAGCATTTCTAAGATTTCCCCACTAATATCCAATCAAAAAGGTTTTCATTTGTGAAGGGAAATCTACATATTTGTAGTAATGGCAATCATATTAAAAATAAGGCCCTGGGGACTTTTGAAGTTACTCTTTGATTTTTTTTTCCTCCCTACCCCTATTTCGAGAAAAAAAAAAATCTGAATTTTTTTTCCCCCCTCTTCTGCAGTCCGGCCTAGAAAAGAGCATAGAGAAGGCCATAGCTGAAGGGGACATTGCAAAGGCGGAGGAGATGAGCGACAGACTCGCCACTCGAGAGGTACGTTGTGCTGATAAGAGATCTTTGGGGTGCTCCTGCTGTGACAAATCAGGCTAATGGATCCGTGGCCATTTCTGCTGCAAAGACATAGAGGAACAAAAACACACGCAGACACCCACCATTCAGTCCTGCAGCCCTTTTCCATTGAGTTAATGGAAAGCCCTCCCCTTAGTTTTGAAGTGCTGCAGTGTCTAAAGGACTTTTGGCTCTGCTTTTTAATGAAGGGTACATTGCTTTCAAGCCAACTGTTAAATCATTCTCCAGGTAAGAGTTTCATACCTTTGAAGTGTACATGTCCCTAAATGCAGTGCCTGAAGTTTTGTAACTAACCGCCTTGGCAGGCATCAAGGATCAAGTGGTTTGAAACTAATTTAGCATAAAATGTAGCCCACACACACACATAATTGTGGTTAAAAAGACATACAGCTGCGGTGTGACTTCTCCACTGGGGCGATTGCCGTACTTTGAGCATCAAAGTTAAACTTCTTTGTTTCATGATGCATGTTGCTCACAGCATCCCATAAGCTTTTTCATCTTGTGCAGTAATAGTAGCAACACAAACATGTCGAACACTGTGGGCTCAGATACATTGTCGCTCCTACGTTGCAATAGAGTTGAGTAGGGGGGGTCTGCTGGCGCAGGAAATATTTGCCCCCACTCTGAATTGCAATTTCACATTTTTTCTTTTAATAATATCCACTTATAACACTGAAACAAAGAAATCTTCCGTTTAATGCACTGATCCTATCAGGGCTGCACGATACAATATATTACAATTGTTTTTGACACATATTGTGATTTGATTGGTGGGAATGATAATTTTTGTATCACAATTTTCCTTTTCACTGAAAAAACACTAAACAAAATGTTCTAACATCAAGAACCAGATTTGTAGGCCAGAGCATCTCGGCAGTGCAACAGTACTGTGCTGTTTTGTCACACATTTTACCTTCATTAGAAAATCACTATTTGGATATTGCACTTGGCATTATTGTGATTTTTCAAATATTTAGATTAATTGTACAGCCCTAGATCTTATTGTACCAGTTTTAATGATTGAAACCTAGTTTCCTCGAAATCCTATTTTGTCTGGCAGCTTTTCATGGGTATAAAAAATACAATACCCATAAGCCTCTGTCACCAATGCTATAGAGGAGTGGAGAGTCAGAGACTTGTAGGGAATTCAAAACCCTTCGTTGTTGCATTTGTGAACAAATCATTGTGCTATGGTTGAAAGAAATATGCTTATTCACTTTCTGGTAAAGAGTTAAAATAAGAAGATTGATATCGCTGTCATGTCTGTACACTGAATGTGAAGTTTCAGCCAGCAGCCAGTCAGCTTAGCTAAGCACAAAGAATAGAAACAAGAGGAAATAGCTAGCCATGGGTCCTTTTACAAAATGTACACAATGAGATTTTTGATAAATAATCATCAGTAATGTGGATATAATGACTGAGTGGGTAAAGGCAAGTATTAGAACAAGTAGAATAGTCTGGTAAGTTCAGTAAAATACAACACTTAAGCCTTATGCAGCCTTTAAAACCAGGAAAAGACGACACGTATGTCATATCATAGTATATGATATGAGCGATATTCCAAATCTAAGACAATATGTATAGTCTCATGTCATGATATCAATGTAATAGTGGTATATTGTCTAGCCCTATTTTGTACCAGTCACTGTTTTGTGCCACCCAAAAAATGATATTCAGCAAGAAATGACATCACAGTTGTAAACAGTGAGTGTTTGTGAAATTATATCTTGCAGCTTTTTAAAATAAATGTTTTGTGCTCTCAGTAAATCTTTTCCCGGAGAACCTCACCCTCTTGAATGAATAAGTAGGCTCCTAAAACAAGGATCTGTGTTGAAAAATGAAAAAAATCAGTTGTACTTTTCGTTGAATTGGCATTACATGCGTAGCCGTGGTATCTCCAGTGTGTAATAGACATTAGTGTGCAGCATCAGAGCCCTTTCATATTCCCATCTTAACAGCTAGCAGAATGGTCAAATATGGGGGGAGTTAAATGAAAGCTCTTGTGAGTGGCACCTGCGCTGTACTTTCAGAAAGCCTCTTAGAGCGCTGCTGGATTGGTTTTAGCCTGAGCCGAGGTTCTCGCCTCCCTGGCACCTGCCTCGCGTCTTGCCAGAACCGTGATGGGATGTGACAGCAGTCTGGCAGCGACAACTCATTGTTTAGCAGTGATAACTTCATTTCACGAGAGTATAGTCAATTGACCATTTTGAAATCCCCCAAACCGAGGTGACGTAAAGTTCTTTATCTATCACTTTTGAATTCAAAGAAAGGTAGTGCTGAAAATATGGAAAATATACAGAGAAGAGGCAGCTAAAAGCCAAAAAGTTTGAAGGATTCTGAATCAGTTAGAAAGGATTATATTAAACAGTGCAGCCTGTAATGCAGATAGCATTAGGACCGACATGTTTGTTTACAGCACTCCTGCTCACTTTTGACAGGAGTACTGTGACAAACATTTAGAGGATCAATAATCCCCGCTGTGGCCAGAATCAATTTCAAGGTTATAATTGAGTGGCTCATTTGGTACGGAATGGCTTAGATGTTTAATTTGTTTACGGTCATAACACCAAGACATGATTGTGGCAGGCTTTACACCGGAAGAATGGAAACAGGTTTTCTTCGCAAAAAATGCAAAAGCATTCTGACAGCTGTGAGAAACTAAAGAGGCCTGTATGTCCCTCTAGGCATTGTTTTGTAAAGAAAATGCTGGTACATGTTGGATGACATTGTTTCAGTATATTTTCATCCTCAATCTAACGGTTTCCCACTTATCTCCTCCAAGCAAAGAAAAATGGAAGGAAGATAGAGAGCTTGCTGTCAGAATCCCTCCTTTTATAAGACGGAAATGTTTGTTTCTGCTGTTTTGAGCTCCTTCAAATCAATTAATGATTTCCATTTGCTCTACTTTCTTCTTTTAATCTGAACATTAAAACAATTTGGTAAAAACCTGTTTTGAAGGCTCCTTACAAATTCGGAGATATGTTTTCTTTCATCTGTCAAACTTCTGAGAAGCACTGCTTGGATATTGCAGGTTGAGGTTTTTTATTCTCATTACCGTTTTTAAATATTTCCCGAGGCTGTAAGTCTTTGTTTTAGATGAATTCATGGAGACATGCTCCGTTTTAAGTGAAAGTATTAACGCCCACGATGATGGTGCATAGAAATCACATCCCCTTTTAGGTAACAAAATATTATTTATGTCTATATTGCTTAGACAAAGCTCCCTAATGTATTCCTTTAAACTGTGCAGATAGGGTTTTTTTTCTCATAAAGATGTCCGTTGATCCTTCTCAGCACGTTTAGATTGCTTTTCACAAGCCTTAGAAGACACAAAATAATGTAAAAAGCTTCTTTCCTCTGAGTAGTCCTAGTAGTTCAGTAGATTAAAAGGTGTATGTCCTCCAATTAAGATGAGTGATTCTCCATCCTTTGATTACTGCACAATATTTTACACTGCTGCAAGTTACATATGGGCTAATTCAGTAATTGGCATAACATGGAGTGACTGACACATATAGAATAAACGGCTGACAGCCCGTCAGGAGGCTTGATAGCATCCAGCAGCTCATACTTGACAGATTGATTTTGCAGCTATTCCTGGTAAATGAGCCAGAGCAAAAAGCTGATAACTCATCAGTACTACACAGCACGGTGGCGCTTCCCATGTCATCCAAAGTGTGTAGTGTGATCTACAGGAAAATTTGTAATGTATTGGTTCCAGTTGGTTTGGTTTTATTCTGTTTCAGACAATGCACAAATAAGGGCCCTTTCAGACAGAATCAGCATTGCAGCAAAAATGCAGTTCCTCCCATTCATTTGAATGAGGGTAGTGTGTTGAGGCTGCAGCAGTGTGAACCGCAGTGGGAGAAATGCAGTCAGCTGTTGCAAAAAAGTTGAAGCAGAATCAACACAAATAATCACGAGTAGGACCAGCAGCTAGTAGCACTGCAACATAGCAGCTTCTCCTTTGTTGTTCAATGGCGGTTGGCAAAATGATTTTCATTGCGTTACTGCCAACTTCTAGATCATCAGGATTAAAGTCCACAACATTACATAACACAAACGGGCCATGAAAGGACACTCCCACAATGCCGCACAACAATGTGGCTAATCATCGCCTAATTTGGTCTGAATGAGGCCTCAGGCACAAGTACTTATCGCCTCTTTTAAGCTGTTTCTAAAAACTGTAATAGATTCCAGTTATCCAACTTCATCTGCTACATTGTTCCAAACTTTCGGATTGAGACCCAATAGAACCATATCTACAAATTTTGGCTGAATATTATATTATATTATATTTATGCTGGTCTTTAGTATACTCAAACACAGGTAAATTCATTGAACCCTATTGCAATCTTTCCCAAATTTGACACATACATTTTGAACTAACAAAGCCAAATCATCAGCATACAGAAAATGCTCAGTCATCTACAGATTTGATATAGTATACATAATGTGTATTAGGAAAAATAAAGGTCCAAAGATTGATCCTTGTGGAACTCCTCACATGACCACTCCTACATCTGATAATGTATCATTCATATCTATATAATGAATAACATTACATAAGTATGATTTAAACTACTGCTGAAATGTTTTGAAGCCTCTACCATTGCCATGTTCATCGATGTTAGAAGGAAGGAGACGTTGCGTTGGCTACATGGAGAAAGAGACAAAAGACGGATAAAGAGAAAGAAATAGATCTCCCGTATGGCAATTGAGAAGCCTGATTTTGAACAGTGCTAATTTAAGTTAGATCAAATAAAATGATTTAATGTCTCAGGATTCTCTTGAAGGTCAATTTGAACCATATAATTTGGTGTTTTCATTCAGCACTGTACGCTGCTACTGCTACTGTACAGTACTGTCTTTTTAATCTCATTGTAGTAAGCCATACAACATTATCCTTACAACAAATAATTACTCCTTCGTTCTTTTTTCTCTTTGTAAAACAGAGCCACTGAGGTCTTTTGAAATAGTCAGGAGCTGTAGTTTATATATAGTAAGTGGGTATATTTCACCACAAAAGACTGTCACACCATGTTAGAGCTTACAGTTCCCCCATAGCACTCATCATAGCTATTAGGGTGGCATTACCACTTCAAAACAGAAACTCTCTTAGGCTGTCACAATAGGGGGTGTCAAGTCCATTTCATGACTTCCAGGAGCTAAAGAATATGAAAAAGAAAAGGTAGTTGCATGCCTGCTGGCCTCTCCTAAACCAACAGGACAGAAACAGGCCTGCAAATGGCACCAGACACATAGAGGAACATATACAGTATGTTCTGAAAGGAAGTTTTTTCTTTTCAGTCCATATAGTGCAAAAGGGTACTATAGAGGAACTGTATAATGCAGACATACCTGGTGTTGAGCTTCTGAAACAGTTTTATAATATAAGGATCAGTGTTTTATCTAGTTGTACAAAGTGTCAACCATGCTAGTGCAATCCTTCCCACAACAGAATCAAGTCAGTTTTAAATGGACCTATATTCAGATTATGTTACCTAAAAGTTATTAATTCAATCCTTGATTTACTGGCTGTAATCCAGTTCAGGTCTCATTCAGGTTCAACTGTTGACCCTGACCTTTAATATCTAGCCCAGTAATGTTCACAGGTGTTATGAATAAAAATGTTTGCCTCATCTTCTACTGCAATAAAATGTGTGTCATAAAGGGTGACACACATTTTTGACCAGTGGCTTCCTGTACTCTGGATGACCTTTGACTGGAGGACCTAAAATTACAACCTGTTTTAAGTCTGATTAACCCAATAAGTCTGAATTGTTCAAAAACTGCTCCCTCTTAATAGTTGGATCACTTAATATACAATAATTAACTATATGAATATGTATTAACTGGAGCCATTTATGGTTTCTGTAGCGTTTGAACCCGAGGATGGTTATAATATCCCTCATTATGTTCCAGCTCGTATTTCAATAGAGGCAGCTGCTGAAAGGAAAAGCCCCACTGTCCTTGAAATCTACCCTTTGGAAAGCCTCGCTTAAATGCTGTGAAACAAAGGTGGCGAAGCATTTTGTCGGAGAAGACATGGTGGCTTAGTTGAAACAAAGAGCTGAACTAAGAGTGTTTCATGATATTCATGTTATTTAACACCTTTTTTCTTCTCACCACCTTCTCTCTGCCATGCCCCGTGTTTGTAATCAAAAAATTAATGAGCGCTGCTTTTGTGGAAAGTGGGCTTTATCAGATTCTGACTTTCCCCGCCCCGCATCAGAGTCGGAGGCTGACTCTGTCTCCCCTGCGAGCCCCCCCAGGCCACCTCGCAGAGAGTTTAGGGAAACTCTCCTCTTTGTTCATTTTTCCTTCAGCATAAGCAATTTATCACTGAATGAACTTTTATTGTATCTCTGGATGACTCACATTAAATTTTCGCCCATTAATTTTGAAATGGATTTTGAAATGGGTACTAAGCTTTTATCAAATGCCTGGGAATCTCATTTGGATTATTGTATTTCATTAATTACTTGATAGACAAAGCATACTTTTCAATGTAGATTTGTGTGCTGTTTAATTAATTAGCATGTTTTCTCTTTTAATTAAAGCCATTTTTTTAAATTAAAGCCCACAGCAAAACACATATATAATTTGTTTGTAATTAGGCCTTAATTGGTGGTAGTGGAAGCTTAGCACCCTCGGTTTCTTTTTTCATGATTGCCATTTTATTGCCAGTCACTCATTAATTAAACTGTTTTTTCTAATTAGCTTATAAAACTGTTGATGGCATATTATTGTAAGTGTGAGTTCAAAGCTTGCTAATAAGCCTACCCTACTCAGAAGAGGCAAGATAATGGAATGTGCACAAAGCAGGCGAACTTTCAGAGATTTTTTTTTTGTCTACTCCCTAAAGATGACATGTCATGTGTATCTAGCATCAGATTACTGGAAGAGAAAATGGAGGCACGGCTGTTCTACTATGCCCTCCCTGGAGTGGCTTTCTTTTTGCTTGCCATGTAATTCTGTTTGTCAAAGTGGAGGCAAGATTACAAAACGCTCTTATGAGGCTGCCCCATGAAACACTGAATGAAACAGTGTGTGAACACAGAAACATGTAAATGCATGTGGTAATTATTTATATATATATATTTTAGCTTTTTATGGAAAATTGCCATATAGTAATCACATTGTGCTTTGTTTAACAGTGGTTTTGCTGTTGCTGAATTTAGTGTTGAAGCGAGTGATTCGGAGAATATAAGTTTCCAATAAACTCCGAAGCAACTATTAGTTGAGGAATCAATGAGTAAATTGACCAGTGTTGAGATGTAACTAATTGCATTTACTCAGGTACTGTACCTAAGTTCGAATTACAAAAACAAAGTGCAAATTCTTCTTATTCGTCATCGCCTGTACAAACATTTTGTGAAAAAACTCACCTTGCAATGTTGCCAACATGTACACAAAAATACATGAAAGTATGCTGCTTGAGTGTGATGCGTGACATTTTTTTAGCGATTTGACTAATTTTAGTCTGAGTAAATTTTCACACACACAACAATGGAAAAACATGAAACCCACCCCTCTTTGGACCCTTATTACTTCATCAAATTTCCACATAGAAAAATGTATCAAACTGTTTTGGTCTGACTTCTACTTTTTGAGCTATCAGAGTATTTTTGATGATACGTTTAAGCTTACAAGCTGTCATCAGCCTCTCATGGAGCTATTTTTAATGTCGACCATTTTGTCCTTTTTAAAACGGGACATATCAAACAGCAGCTTTAAGGTAGATGGTACTACTGATATCAACAATGCTTTGATACCTGCTGTGCCAATGGTCTTTGCCATTGATGCAACCACTGCTATTAATACTTTTGGTATTAGCACTCAGGCCACTGCCTGTAGTAGTAGGACTATCACTGCCACAGATGCTATTAGCCACAGTGCTTCAGGTACTCCTGCATTAACACTACTATCAAATCCAGCGTCTGGCAACCAATAACTTATGATGATCTTATAGAATACCATGCATGATTATATATAAGTAAGAAGTATTAGAGCTGAAAGAATTAGTCAATTTATTAATTAGTCCTTTAATTAATGTTTCATGCAAAAGGACAAACATCTCTTGATTCCAGCTTCTAAGATGTGAGGATTTGCTCTTTTACCTTGTCTTAAATTACAGCAAACTGAATAATTCAAGTTTTGACCATTGGTTGGACAAAATGAGCAATTTGAATGTAAAAAATAAAATAAATCACAACCTTTTAGGAAACGGTAAAAAAATTATCTCCACAGTAAATGTTGCTCACACATTCATGCATCAGGAAGAATAATCTAATGAACATTATGTAATAGTATAACACCCACAGGGACGTTTGCACTGAGTCCTTTTGTTGCTTTAAGTATATTTTGATAATTACAGTTAAATCCGTTTAGTTAAGGAACATCTTCAATACAGGATTTTTACTGGAAATGGAGTATTTATAGTGTGATTTTACTACTTTTACTTAAGTAAGTAAGTGATGTCCTTATATCTTCTGGTTAATTTGCATTCTTTGTGTTTATTCCAGTCTATTACTTCACTTGTGTCAAGTAACTGAATGAAACTTTGTATTCCTTCCTCTTAAATGCGATATGGGTGGTATTGATTGACCTCTTGATCCTTTGACCTTCCCACTGTTGCTGAAACACTGAGGCTTTACAGCCAGAACCACATTTTTCTTCCCCCCTCCGCCTCAGTTCTAAGAAATTATGCTGAAATAACACACGAGCTGCCTAATCTGATATTCATTCCTTTCTTATATAGCCCTGCTTTCCAAAGTTGACTAAGGCCACATTATTTAGGCATTAAGGTAGTGTGATAAGGGAATTAGGCTGGTCATTAATCGTTTACACGTCAAATGCAGCAGAGCAGCTCGGGGAGGTGATTTAGCGAGGCAAAGCCATATAGCCCATGTTAATCCACCTCTCACACGTTTTAATTGGAAGAGGCTTCCTGGATAGGAAATTTATGAATGGGTTTAAGGCCATTTCTTCCTTAAAGCCATCATTTATTTCTTATTGTTAATAGGAGCTTTAACACTTTATCCAGACGGAGATGTATTTTTCCTCATCTTTCATTCAGCTATTGTCTTTTTGCACTCGCTGTTTAATTGCCACAGTGTTTTTGTAAACCCTGCGCCGCTCATAAAGATTTCCAAATGCTTCTTTCATTTATCAAACACCTCAGAAATGATGCAACAGAACAGACACACAAACGAAAACAGAGTGTGAAACTGTCATTAAGATAGACTTGGTTTATCTTGTGTATGGCTTATACAGCAGCAATGCAGATTTTCTTTTTTTTTTCTTTTTTTTCTTTTTTGGATTGAGGCCCCATGTTTGGGTCTCCACTTGAATCTCCATGACGACCCAAACATGAATGAACAGAAAACGGTACTATTGACTTAACCCTCCTAGTGGCCTTAAGCTGCTGCTGCTGCTGCAGTGCCAGCATTGTGCACCGTGATTTTTTTTTTTTTTTTTTGCCCTCAAATCTTCCAAAGGTCAGAGTATTAATCCTCTGAATAAACCTTGTATATAACAGGGCTGCGCCCAGGCCACACAAGAGAGACACACCAGGCACAGAAACATAGCTGTGATGGACACTTAATTGTATATTAATGTGTGATGGAGTGGGAAGAATTGCCTTTTAGGAGCCACATAAACAAAGAATGCAGGAGGTTTCCTGTCTCCTGCTTTTATTCCAGCTTTGTACTTTCATTCTTATTTTTTCACCAGCCTCTGATGTGAGAGGATTTGGCACTAAGATGCACGCAAGGGGAGGGGGAAAAATCCTGAAAAGTGGATCAAAAAAGTAAATGAAAAATAATGTCATATTACTGAAAATATGAGAGGCTAATTTGTGCCGACTTTTTGCTAATTTTGTTCTCGCCACAGAAAGAGGAGCCGTCACCTGCTCGGCGCCACAGCGCTGACAGTGCCAGTGATCCATGAAATAAGCTGCCGCTGGCTTTGTTCAGATAAGAATGAACAAATCTGCACAATGTACTGCTCTCGGAATCTCATTTTCATACTTGCATGCAGGCTAAAAGAAATAAGCTGTTTGCAGGCTTGATTAATCAGACATTTGAGGGGTTTTTTTTTGTCTCTTTGATCTGCTCTGTCTCCTAGGTAACTTGGTTGACATTAATGTTGAGCCCCAGTAAAGACAATCAGGGATTGTAGACTAAACTGATAAAAAAAGGGAAAAAAATTAAAGACCTTTAATGCTTTAAATGTAGTAAACGCTATGTTGTGAATTTAAAAGAGGGGGAAATGAGGGGCATGGAAGTGGGTTTTAATTTTGCTCTTGGAATGTTTGGGAAGGCGTGTTTTCAAGACCTTTTGCATTTCAAATGCAACCCCACAGGAGAGCAGGTTAATGTGGGTAATCCCAGTGTAGAAAAAAAGAAAAATCTCTGTCTGTAAATCTCCAAATGAAACCATTTAGCATCATGCAGTTTCATTTGATTTGCTCCTAGAATGAGCCAATGGGATCTTTTTTCTACGAACACAGAGAGCAGGAGCTGCTCTCAGATTTGTCAACAATTTAATAAACGGCTTGTTTATAATCTCTGCGTGCATCGCAGACACTCAGAAGCGTTTAGCACCTACACCATTCCAACAAGGAGCAGGGAAAACCCTGGTGTGGTTTTATCTGCTCGCAAATCTCCTACAAATGTAAGAGCAATCACCCGTTATAACTCTCTTTAAGAGGAGAAAACATCATTTGAGGAATTTAAAACCTATAAAATGGCAAAGAACTGGAGAACTGTCATAGTATGTGCGCTTCAGGCTGTGCAGACGCTTTCACAAATCTTCCAGTGACTGTATAGATGAATGCCTTGAGGGCCCAGCCGGAGCCCAGTACTTGCAGCCAGCCGAAGCCCTTATCTTAAATCCAAGCAAAGTACCATTAATCTTTTTGAAAGACCTTTATGGCTTTTAATGTATCCCAAATTAGAACATTTTACACCCTTGGTTCCTGAAATATGGTGATAAAAAGCCTTTAGAGTTTAATTTTTCCTGCCTGCTCGCTCTGACCTGCTTAATCCCAGCATGCATTAGGAGATATTTTAGTTTCAGTCTTTCTAATAAAGTTTATCCCACTTAATTATAATTGAAACATTTTTTTTCCAGCAGGTCTTTTTTTTTTTCAAGTGGCGCAGTGGTGGCACATTTCTTCATTACCTTAAGACTTTCTTTCCCCCCTGATTGTACTGTGAATATTACAGAGAATTACCCAAAGGTTTGGTGAAATTGTTCCAAGTTGTTTATCAAAGTTTGCCTTTGCTTGAATAATAAACCTATCTCAGGAGTGACAGAGGAGGCAGGATTTTTCTCTTTGTTTCCCGTGCTTCTGTGTGACTGGGGTTATTGGGATTATTCTGCTTCACAATACATACGTCCTCCCTGGGATTTGAATGTTTGCTTCTTGCAGTCACGGTCATTCTCTTCACTTCTGATTTCAGGGACTGCCTGCAGTACTCCAAACAGAAAAGTCTCTTTTACACTGGTGATGAGCGAGAAATGCCGTTGCAACGTTTTCGACACGGAGGGGAAAAATGTCAAAATGCTGAACGTTGCTTCTCATTGTTTATTTATTCACTTGTTTCATTTGCACATTAAACAAGAAAAAAAGAAGTAATCAAAAAGAAACAATGTGCGGGAGAGACTATAAGCCAGGAGCTTAAAAATATGACTTCCTCTTAAAACACCTCAAACAAAAGGCAAAATAGATTAGAATAATTTTAATAAAACAACGCCCCTGTAATTTATGGAGCTATGGGGCACTTCAGCCCCCACACAAAACACACACACAGAAATAACTCACATATTCACCAGTTACATTTCTGAGCACTGTTAATGTATTTATACTTCACCTTTATTTTTCACTGGGTATTGCTTGAGTGCTACCTCAAATATGTTGGGTGTTGCAGATTATAAAACCAGCTTGTAGGGTAACATTTTTAAAGAAAAAAACACAAGAAGCACTTCAGAAATCTTAATCTCAACTACTGACTCTTTTCATTATTGATTTATCTGCCAATTGTAAAATATTATTGTCACACCTTCCCAGAGCCCAAGTTAGCATCTTCAAATCACTTATTTTGACTGAATCCCAAATCCAGAGATATTTACTTACTATCAAAGAAGGCTAAAGAATCAGCAAATATTAGATTATCAACATTTTCTGTTGATTGACCAATTGAGTGTTTTCTAGACAAGAAACTTAAAGGTGCACTATGTAGTTTTGGGGAAGACATTTTAATCAGAAGATTGACTGATTTAGTCAATTTATGCCTAAGCAAACTCTTTGTTTTCATGACTGAATAAACTGAACTTAACTAAATGAACAACACAATTTCATACTGTTTAACTTTGTTTATATTTGGCGGACCCTGCCACCTTAGCTTCAATCGGTGTTCTGGGGACCTTATTTTCCCTCTGAGAACAGCTTCTTTATTCAGTTATAGAAAAAATAAATTATCATTAATATTGTAAATATTCAAATTCAGTTAGAATTTCTTCTCCAAATAGTGCCCCATTAAGTTTGACAGAGGAACAATTCATACCTATACATTACAGACAGTTCATACTGAACACATTAGAAAAACCATAAGATGTCTTGAGGAGAAGAACTGATTGTCATTGCAAAAGTGTTCTTGCAGTTTGAGAGTAAAACAAAGACAACAATTAGCAAAGTTTTCAAGATGCAGTGAAAACAAAGTCATTTATTAACATTAATACATCATTATATGTTCATTGCACATGTAAAATTTCCTGATATTCCTTTTCAAGCACCTGTTTTGTGTTGTATTTGTATTTTCACACTGTTGTGCTGCTGCTTCATTGTGTACATTTGTTTTTATGCTGCAGAAAACATCAGAGACATCAGACATCAGTTTGAGTTATTTTCTGTGACATACTGTATGTTATACCCAAACTCCAGTCCTAATGTCCTGTAAGATTTGTTAAATTCTAGGATTTTAGGATAGCATGTGTGCTGTTCAGCTCAATAACAGTTTTGTCTGTGGTGTGGAGGAGGAGGCAGCACTGAGAAGCAGAGACACTGACGAGAAGCCACCCTGACACATCAGTCAGAAAGCTTTTTCCTTCCACGGACTGATTTCCATTCTCTAATGGGCCTCTCCTCTGTCTGCCTCTAAATAGCTTGCTGTGAATATCGCTCAAGCCGCTGATTGCCGTGACTTTGTGCAACGCAAACAGGAAGAGGAAGCTTTGAGGGCAGCGCAGAAAAGGAAGAAGGAAATAGCCTGGGGGTACGACGTCTTCTCTCTCTGTCCTCATGTTTATGTTTGCCATCATATCTGCCATGTGTGACACTCTGGGTTCAAGTTGAGTTAAGATAGAGCCACTGAAACCTGCATTAGCTGCACTTTGAATGATTACTCATGCAGAGATTGAAGTTGACAGCTAAAATGTATTCATAAAGGCTTCAGTAATTTCATGTTTTTCTGTGTTGCAGGTTTGAAGCTAAAAAACGATGGGAAACCAAAAGCAACATGGGCTTCATGTGACAAACACGGAGCAAGAGGAGAAAGACTGTTTATTTATTTTTAAAGTCAATTTGATAAAAAATAATGTTTTTAATGGCGGACTGATCCCGTTTCTCTTCATTCTCTTTGTATATTTTGAAGACTTCACTACAGCAGAGTGTGAGAGGGGGAAAAAGTCAGACAGTTGGCTGAGGAAAAACCAATCCAGCGAGTACAAGAAAGAGAAGAATTATAGAGCATTCAAATTAATTCCTAAGGCGCCCATTGGTGTCTGTATTGTGTTATTTTTCATTACATTTCAGTGATTTGAGCGTTCTGGCCTTTTTTTTCCCCCTTCAAATTAAATCTGGTGTACATTACTGGATGATGCGTTTATTTATTGCTGTAAAGTGGGTTAATCATGAAGGCGCTCCTTTCTTCTTCCGAGGAAGAGAAAGGAAAGATTAGGGCCCTAATGCAATGTACAGGATAATGTGCGATAGGATTTGGGAGTAGAAAATGAAATTTGGCTGCTGTAAACAGTTGTGAGCAGTTGTAAACTGGAAGTTGGGTAAACGTCGTGAGGAGGGGGGGTGAGACATGAAACAGAGGCTTTGCTGTTGGCCCTCACCCATGCTGGGAGACATGCTATTGTATCTCAGCCTGAACAAGAGGCACGCGCTGTTTCTCGAAGCCTACACTCGCCGCTTATTGTGTGATGAGCTCTCCTCAGCATCTGTAAACTCGTCTAAAACCGTCGATTCCTCTCGCTGTTACTTTGATCTTTTTTTTGATCTGCAGCGTTTGCCTTCGCAGCTACTAGCACGTCTGAAATGCTCATTCAGATTCCAGGAAGTGTTAATTGCAAACAGCATGCAAAAAAGCACAAGAATGATAATTACTTTTATTCATAATGCTTGCTTATATTTTTTTTCCCCAACCATAGAAAATGATTACTTTGCTTCAAGGTAATGAGAATTAAAATTAATCCACCTAAGTTGTTTGCATTGCACATATTTGGGCACTTTGTCCCCCGGTGAGGAGCAGTATCTCGTAGCTTTGCTGTGTAGGCTTAATCTGTACGAGGAAAAATTAACTAAACATCAGAAATAAAAGTTTGTAGGCAATTATGATACAAAACACCTGAGCTGAAGAAACCTAGATACGAGAGGAGTACAAAACCACACGCTGAATTTTTAAAAATCAAGCGTTTTGGATCATTTTACATCCAAGTGAATCGCACGACTGTGTGCATGAGAAGCTGTCAGTTGTTGAGAATTGATGCTAATTAAACTATTAATTATCTCTGTAATGAGACGCGAGTTAAAACTGTATTAAGCACATCAAAGTACGACGTGGGATTTCTTCACTTTGATGAAAATATATCTTGACTGTGGAATGAGGAAACATCGGCAGATGCTTTATTAACGGGACAAAAAGTACCAAAATTTAAAGGCCTTCAAAGGTTTTGGGTAACTCCTGGAGAATAGCGTGCTGGTTCAACAGTCTTAAGTTTTATTTACAGATAACTGCTGGATGCAGGGGTTTTGCTTATTTCCTAAACATTGCACAACTTTATCATCTACATGGAAGAACTTGCAAGAACAATGTTTACCATAAGGAGATGTAACCATTTTCCGAAGCTAGTAGTTGTCAGTGAACACTACCAGCACTGATCCAAGAGCAGCGCAGCACTGTATCAATAGCATCTCACTTTATTAATCTCTTGGAACACAGCATAATGCCTTGAGCAGAGATGATTCTGCTTTTAAGCTGGAAAATCCACTTTCCCCTCTCGTCATGTTGAGGAGCTGTTTTCAATAGTCTGTTACTGGAGGCCAATCTTAGCCTCTGACCTAGGCTGATTTGTTGTGAAACGCGCCGACAAATTCCTTGGGCACATGTCGAACCACTTCTAGGAAAAGTGTTTGTTGTATGGAGCGTGGGTAAAGAAAAAACAACAACAGCAATCCCATTAAATGGTTGGAAAGCTGCTATTGTGTGAAAGGGAACATATGTCGCTGGCAACAAGACATCAGCACTATCGCTCGCTGCTATCGCCGGATAGAAGAGGATTAACTCAAAGGAGAGAACTCCGAGATGCAGCTGATAAGGGCAAGCAGTGTTCAAAACACCTCGCACCTAATGCAAAGTGTAGATCAGACATGGTAATGTTGCTTCGTTGTGTGTTGTGTTTAATCCCCTGCAACTTGTTACACTCGCTCTCATTGAATTTCCCTGTTTAAATAATACAGCTGCAACTTATGGTTATTTTCATTGTTGATTAGTCTGTTGATTATTTTCTTGACCAATTAGTTATTTGGGCTAATAATCGTCAGAAAATGGTAAAAATTGTTGATCAGCCCAAGGTGACGTCATCAAATGTCCACAACCCAAAACATTCACCAAAAAAAAAAATACTCAAACTAATTCATCGATTATCACAATAGTTGGCAATTAATTGAATAGTTTACAACAAATTTTTTTATCATTAATTAATCATTGCTGTGATCAGTTTCAGATTTCAGTCCATATAAGACGTATGAAATGTTTTTCTCTAACAAGGATTCTGTAGATATTTTATGGTACATTTTCACAAGGGAAATTGAACTTGTTCTTATTGTAAAACTACAGTACGGTGGCTCTGAGGTTTAACTAAATAGAAAATACAACAACATCTCACAAAACAACATTACAGAAAACAATGATATTTCTGAAAGCACAGTAATAGAGATAATATAGACAACAACAATTTCTAAAAAACATTTAAGGCATCACCACATTGTGAAACCTTGTCACGTTTTCTGTTTAGCTGATTTGTTTCGTTCCATAATTTTTGTGTTTTGTACCTCACCACTACTGAAAACTCCCAAAATGTTACTTATCACATGAGTCATGTTTCAGTACACAGGAGATATTTTGTTCCCTCCTCTCAAAGTAACATATTGTAGGAGCGACAGGCAGTGTGGATGTTGACATATTCCTCGGCTGATTTAATGACCTGTTTAATTCTGGCACGTCTGTAGTCCTCTCAGATGTTTTGCAGTTTTAATTAGTGTAATCATCGCTCTTGAAAAAGGCCACAGGGTTGTTTAATGGGTCATGTTTGTCAAGATGCACAGAATTATAACACAAAAGACATGCCATTTATTCAGCGCTGCAGTCGTTCAGTGATTATGGGTGTCACAATTGATAATTAGGGAAAGAATTGATTTATCTGAAAGCCAAAATGAACCTCTGTGGTGTGAGGAAATTAGTTTGACAGTGTTTGGATGAGCGGTGTTTACACTGCAGTGTGGCGGTGGGGGAACACTTAAACACTCCAGCGTTAAATGAAGCAACGTGCACAAACACACACCCACTGCTGTCTCTGGACGGGAGAGTCAGGAGAGTTTTGATGTGACATCTGGAGCAGCAACTGGATATTTTCACTAATTACAAAACTTCATATGAAATTGTGAATATACTGTTTCATTCTGCAGGCTTTCATCACATGATAAGCAGAGGTTATGGTTCCAATTTTCAGGCAGTAAAGTGTTTTACGCAGTTTCCTCAAACTGTGGGAATTAGGTCAAGCTAACATTTACAATTTGATAAAGACTGTTTAAATGCACTTCCTCCATAATTAATATCCATACTGTAATATGTGGGTTACATATACACCCTCTTAATTGTTTCTTAGTTTGAAACTGCTTGGAAAGCATCTATTTTATCATTTAGCATAACTTATAGAACAAAAAAATGAAAACGAACTTTCAATTAATTTCTTCTTTTGCTATCGCGAAATAAAAACATTCCCAAGCACAAATATGCTGAGCATGCACTCATTATGCATTCATCTCTCTCCCTCCGCAAACCACATACGGCATTTTATCTGAATGAATTATTAACCAAGTTAATGAATATTTCATTTTTCTTTATGGAACCATTTAACAGTCCCAACAGAGGTAATGACATCTTAAGCAGTGCCAAGTACCTGAAGAAAGAGGACAGAATATCATTTATGTGGCCAACCAAGTTAAAGTGTGCAACATATATTGAGATGTTGAAGCTTTTATTGTAGTCTATATTGAACAATGAATGTTTTAATATAAGTCCTTCCTTCATGTTATAGTGTATAAACACATCTTTACTGGTAACTTACACTGACCTGGCTTTATTTCCACACACACGGTCCTGAAATCCCATTGTATCTTGAGAATGGACGCAGCATGATCTAGAGCAGCCGGAGGGAATTTACACTGAGCAAATGAATTTAATGGTGTAATTAACATTACCTTGATTTGTCCCAGGAAAGACCTCAGCAAGTCTTGCTTGTGTGGTAATTTATTGCCGAGTTCCTATGAAGAACACTCACCTACTGTAGAGCAGGTAATTACCAACACTGGCTTGATTAGAAGGGGGTACAAACTGCTCCAGACTTGTTATTGATCAATTAATACTGGTAATACTGCAGTGATACCACAACAAGACGGTGGTAGTTCAAAGTACATTGAATTAACCCTTAGATGTTTTTAACAGCTAAGGTGTGGTTTACAATAGATACAGTAAATGTTGACAGTACAGTATAAACCTGACAGAAATGACTGATAATAAGAAACTATAACAACAATAAAAACAATAAGAAACGTGGCAATTTAGTCCTCTTGATGTAATGTCAGCTAACTGTCACATGTTTGCTAACATTAGCTAACCTAAAATGGGACTATACATGATGTGTTGTGTCCCTAAAGATCATGAAACCTACATAATCTGACTTTACATTATACTGTCACCTTTGAGCAATGGTAGGTGTCTTTGGTGATGGTTTTGAGGTTCAGCTGATGGTGAGGTCTACTGCACAGCCTAATCCACGTTTTAGATCGGACAACATTTGTCTTTGGTTTTGGCGACGGAATAAACACAGCATCTTCCACATGGCCATGGCGTCAAGGTACAAGAAGAGGTTCCCAGCAACATCTTTTAACCATCTTCTTAACTTGTTTTCCTTTTCAACATAAACGAAACCCAGCACATGGTTTAAGTTTAACAGGAAACCGCAACCGAAAGTGAGAATGGCGGGACTAAGGAAGGATCAATTCCCACAGGACATGTGTGCGTGTCAATTGTGACCCACTTATGCGTCTAAGGGTTAGGAACCTTTGTAACATTACACATTGTTGAGGAAACTGATTTATTTTTCTTTTATTGTGAATAAACTTTTCCATCATCTTAGGGTTTTAACACTGATTGAAGCATCCATGTTGACTTCAAATCTTAACAGTGTTGTCTGAGCAGTGCAGTCTTTTTCAAGCACTAATGTTGCCATGTTAGAGGAGCTGTCTAACAGTACGGGCAGGCCCAATGAGCAGAGAACCAATTTGTGTCCAAACCCCAGGAAACTCCATACTCTCTCAAGTAATTCCCTCTATTCTGACTCCTTAAAACCTTGTCTCGACATAAACAATAGCAACGCTTTGTAAAAGTGACTCTAAAACCTCTGCCAAGCATAATTTATCATTTGAATGACAATAGACCACTTAGCACTGCCTAAATTATTTCGGTGCTCTATCTGCTACTTGACTGTCTTTGTGTTGTAACAGCGGACGATCATTAACGCCACAGGGTGATGTGGTGCTCCCTTATCTCGTGCTTGGTCCTCAGAGTTTACTTTAGATAGAAGCTGCTCGGCCATGACAGCAACAACTTCCTTTTTTATTCTAAGACAAGTCTAAGTCATCACTTATTAGATTTAAGTGTAACAGAGTGAACAATGTAGAAAGTAGAATTATACTTTTATAGAGGTTTTGTCATGTGAGAGGCTTGGTGATTAATTTATCTTTTAAAAAGGGAACAGGCAAATCTGTCTTAATTATAATAGTGGGCTGCAAGTAAGAGAACCTGAGAGTTTGAACGTAACAAAGATTTAAGCTGTTGAAGAAAAGACCATCAAGCTGTCCTTTCTTCGCCTGGAAAGAAAATGCAGTTTCAACTGCTGAAATATTATACACAGGTTTACATCTGAGAGGGTTCACTTCACAGAGGTCTGACTGTTTTGGCCACTGTGCTGCTCCACTTCAACAGATTCAAAGAGGCATTATGGTCAGTGCTGATGACAATTCAGTCCTGAGATGTTTTCAGCTGATCACGCTCAAGACACACTTATGATTCATCTCAACTACTTGAACTCCCGATTTTCTCCTTAAATTTCGCCCAAACTATCATCATTAATAAGTCTGATAATATTAAATCTTTTTCTTATTGTTAACAAATCCCATGAAAAGACCAAAGTCATCAATACATTGATCCTACTGACAACTATTGTCTGATTGGCGATGGCCTGATACATTGGTATATCTCTGTGCTATATTGCTCTGTTGTTCCACAAAAACTAAAGAGTGAGTCACACACAGCTGAAAATAGTCCCCAACTAAAACACTATTTACCCCTGTTGGACTATGGTTTGCTAAAATTAAGGTGTCCAGCTGTTTTTAGGAAATTACTAAGCAAAATAATAATTAATATTATCGTTTGTTTTGAAGATTTGTTTAGGTATTTTTTTGAATGAGATGTGTTTACAATATGACAGATATAGATTAATGACTGCTTTATCCAACTTTCAAACAGATTTTTCCCCAAATCTTCTTTAATTTTCAGAAGAAACAGAACAAAGAGCTTTCTCATGTGCTTTTAATGTGTGCCATTTTATCCATGATCCTGACAGATTTGGTATCTGTGGAAAATAAAATCAAGTTCTGTGGGATTGGATAGCTTAAGAAATATGAGGTCCAGCATAAAATAAGAATATTTTAACATTTTGGTACATAGGCTTATTGCCTCTTGCAGAGAAATAGATGACACGATTGACACCACTTTTTGGTACACTGCATATGGAGCTATGAAGCTAAGCTCTGCAAAACAGCTGGAAGCAGAAGGAAACAGCTAACATGACTTTCTATGGTAACAGCATCCTGCAGCTCAATAATTAACACATTATATCTTGTTTGTTTAATCCATGCAAAAACAAAGTATTAAAATGATGCATTGTGGTTCTACAGGGGGTTATATGGTGGACTGTTTCTTGGCCGGTTGCTATGATTTCCAGTATTTTTCTGCTGGTGGCCTGATGGTGACTCCAACACTCCAGTCACTGTTGATGAGTAAATTTTTGAGTAGCTGCGACATGGAATTTTTTTTAACCGTTGACCAGTCAGGATAGCTGTTTCCCCCTGCTGCCAGGCTTAATGCTAAGCTAAGCTAACTGTGTCTGTACTCCAGCTTCATATTTGATGGACAGGTATGAGAGTGGTATCAGTCATCTTGTAACTCTTGGCAAGAAAGCAAATGTAGCAAAGCTATTTTCCAAATTATTCGAGGAGAAGTTAATTTAAAACCCTTACCGTCAAAAATGTATTTGGTATGTCTATTTAGTGTTGATAAACCTGAGAGTATTAAGAAACCACAGATTTTTTAGATGTGCTGTAACAATAATCATCCAAACAAAGTCTAATTTTAAATTCCCATCACGATGTGACCTAACAGTAAGTATCATGTTCTGCAGCATACAGGTACCAAATTCCTGCACCGCGTGGCTTTGTGGCCCATCGCTCCCGTCTTGTTCTCCATACAGTGATAACTGCCATAATGAGATTTGCCATTAAGAGAGAAAAGAATGAAAAGGACCCCAGCCATCTGTATAGCTCACCATGGTAAAAGGCTGAATGCTATCAAGCCAGAATTCAATCGCTGAATTATACCCTCTTTGTGTGCGTAGGGCCAGTGAGTACCTCACACTATATTCATTTCAAAAAGGCCTCAATTTAATTAGTTCTCATATGTTGAAAAATTCATGAATTTGTCTGCAATTCCCGCTGCCATTGTTGGGAGTGACTTAAGCAGTGGTGTTAGGCTTTCAGGCGGTTTGGAAGGAAAAATAGCCCCCAACAAAAAAGAAACAACTGTTTATGTAAATAGACACTGCATGTTTACTTGGTGGAAGAAAGCGAGGGCCCTGAACAGAGTGCTAAGCTTAGCGTGGCTCTGCCAAAGGGGACCTCTCACCATCAACTTCAGTCTTATTAAACTGATTACCAACTCCAGCTAATTAATCAGAGACAGTGCCCTTTCTTGTCATGCAGGGAGGGAGCTCTGTGCGTCTCACAGAGTTCCTCTCTCTCCACCTCCCCCTCCCATCTGCTCGCCTCTGTTCCCCCCTTTCTCCCTTTTCTTTTTCCAGCTTTGATTGAAGTAGGGGAATGGTAATTTTCATGCATCATCTGGGCCGGCAGGATGGGAGGACAAGTAGTAATTACCTTAAACAAACAAGACCGAGATTGCTTGAGAAGCTACCTCTTTATTCAGGCTCGCGAAATAAGAAAACAGACCGAGAGCGTAATGGTTTCAAAACACATTTTACAGGCCATTTTGTTCTTTGTGTTAGATACGGTTTTCATCTCAGATAAAGAGTCAACCCCAAAATTTTTAGAGTTAAGACTTGAAAGCCATTTTAGCAGTAGTTTGGTTCATGTGTGGTAACTTTGAAGGTTCACTGCTTTTTAAACGTTATTTCACAGCCTGTGGTAGAAAGCATGTGGATGTGCTTTAGAACAAAAATGAACAAATAGCCTAATTTTAGGGTGGCATGTTATTTAAAGTTTTTGTTTTGTTTTTTTTAACATGTCAAAGGTGCCAATGTTTTCTGCTGATGGATAGCATTTAGATCTGTATGGGGAACTTTACTTCTGTGCTAGCAGCTCTGTTAGCATTGCACTGTGACCAACCACCAACATTAACAAATAGAAAAAGACAGAAATTTACAAAAACATGGGAGAAATGTACTCGGTTAATGAATATAATGTTCAAAGACATTTTTAAGAAAAGCTACAGCTGCAACCTCATCATCTGACCAGGCGAATCAGCAGAAAGTATGTGTTCATTTTGCGTAGTGCATTATGAAGTCAAAAATAATTACTGTTACAAGCGGAAGCATTTAAGAGCCCACATAGTCAAGCGGGCACACAGTGACTTTTCCTATGTTTTTGCCAGCTGGCTGTAAATAACATAACTCAAACAAACCTTAATTGGACATGCATTAAGTCAGTCCGTGCATGTAAACATAGCCGATGCGTTTAGCCCCTGCTTTGCACCGTGCATTCAGTCTGCTAAATCTCCCAGAGTTCAAGCCTCTCATGATCACTCCTCACTCCCCCCACACGCTCACGCTATAAAACTGTCCAGTTTTCTTTGTATTACAGACGTTTACGGTTAATGTGCAACCGTTTCTCACTTCAGCGACCTCTGTGTTGGTACTGCACCTTTTGCTGCATGCTCTAATTGCTTTTAATGGCTTATTTAACAATGTTAATTGTAATGCTGTTTGTTTCATAACTGATTCATATGTAGTGAACTTTTCTCCTCTTTTGACAGTTTTCTGATATTTGTGTGTCAACCAATAGACTTCTTGTCTGGTTTCTGCTCTGCTTTCCCTTCCTATCAAGAGTGGTTATGCCTCAATAAGAAACATTTTGATTGACTAAATTTAAGGTAAAATGACAGATTTATTACCCACGGAAGGGCAGCAGGAATATGTGAAGTTGTAGGAAAGACTGCACAGGTGTTTTTAGGCTGGATGGGAAGATGGCTTATAAGATCAGTATGGATGTGTGTTTTAGCCATAAGAACTTATATTAAAATAAAACAGCTGCAAAATATCTTCTCCACACTGTCAGACCAGGGTGCAGTGAGTGCAAGTATCCAGTCTGGGTTTGCCTGTGCTTTGTGTGGGAATGGGGCTTGAGAAGCTCAGATCCCCATTCTCCCAACTCACACTTCCTGCTGTTCTGTCTGATTGTGTCGTCTTTGTCTTAGCCTGATGCGCTCGCCTCCTCCTCTGGAGAGGCTAATGCAGGCCCTTTTTTTTCTCCTGCAATCTCACCAAATGCCAAGTGTAACTGGTGCCCCTATTGCTCCTAATTAATGCGTGATTAAAGAGTGAAATAAGGGATTCTACCAGTGATTTGTTTTTTCAAGGAGTAAGAAATTAATCCCCTTTGGATCTTGCAGAATCATTTAAGGATTCTCCTTGTTCTGTTTATCAAATAAACCAAGTAATTAAAGACTTTAGATAAGTAGGCTAAATTGATGCCCGCCCTATGTCTTCCCAAGCTAGTGTTCACTGATAGAAACAGCTGTGTTGCTCTGGTAATGTGCAGCATTATACTTGTCCAATAACAATGCCCTTTGTGTTTGGTAGTCGTGTAATTACGCTGGGGAGCCTCCTTGACCTTGGTAAGCACATCTATCTTACTTGTGGATCAGTGTATTTCATTTCTTAACCCACAAAGATACATCACAAGGGAGTTTACTGACATCCCTGTGAATGTAATTCAGAGTACAGACTACATTACTGGCAACGCACGATTGTGTAGTATGCAATAGTGCAGTTATCCCGGCTGATGATACACGCACAGCCTCTGGCTATTTAACAGCATAATCCTCAGCTAACTTATTGTAGCTCTACTGTATCTGGAGAGGCAGCAGTGTGATTTTTATTACTTTCACCTGAGTACCCAGGGGAGGTATCTTATCTCCCCACTTGGTTTTATGCAGTTCAGTTTTGAAAGGTCTTCAAATGTTGGGAAATTTGAATTTAGGCTGCATGTCTGACCAGCGAGACACACGAGGTGACTTCACTTCGCTCCTTTGCCGTTTTTCCCCCCGTATGGAAAGGGCTCGACCATTTCTGGTGTTGCATCAGTGTTTCCAACACGGCACCTGCAGCAAATGTCCAGTCTGAGACCTCAAGCCGACACTTTGAAGCCGAGCAGGGCAGGGCTGTTTAAATGACTTCATCTTGTCCAGATGAAAGGGAAAATGTTGGACTTCTCCGTCACAAACAAAGATTGAGGATGTGCGTTACGTTTTCCTGCTCCTTGCAACATTTTACACTTTTTTTGTTGCATAATTTGTACTCTGAATTTTTTTTTTGTTGGCATGAAATAGTCATTTGTGCTCTTAATTACTGTCATGGTTATGTAACTGTGGTTAGCATGGTTATAAACTGATGTATTAGCAGTAGACTAGTTCTTTCCCTTTGCCTACTGACCCACAAATACTGACTGGATATTGTTCAGCTATTATCACATTCATTACATTTGTCATTGTGCCCTCAACGCTCTAAGTTAGGCTTCAGATTTGCATTGTGGAGATATGTGAAATCACCAAACTTATTTACTTGTGTTGTCATTTTTAGCCATAACATTTAAATATATATGGTAAAACACGGTGACCTATCCGACTTTTCTATTGTGCTTATTTTACATACTGTGTTGCTTTGCTAGCATCTTTGATAGCTACCCAACAGCGGTCTAGTTTGGGTTAACTGATGCACTCACTTCTGTAGTCTGTGGCTCATCAGATAAATTATGTCTCCAACCTAATGTTAGTGAAATGTTGTCATTAGCTATGACAATATCGACATGCATTTTAGATGAATTAGATGCATTTGAAATAGCATTATAAAAAAAGTAAATCAAATTATATGTAAGCTAATTTGCGATGCAGGGGTTTTCTTCCTGGAAGTTACTGTAAACAAACATTATGATTTGGTCTCCTGTGGTGTAGCGTTCTTTATCCCTGTGGCTACTCCCCCGTTCGACTCTGGCAAACCAGTCTTGGCTAGTTGATGTAAAACCCAATTGTTACCCACGAATTACAAATTAACAATTGGGAATAGTTTTTCCGTTATGTTTCTCGACTCCTTATCTCTCTAAACAATGAAAGAAAATGTAAGTGTCCTATTAAAGTGTCTGTTATTAACAAACCTGCCTAGCATATTAAATGTTGTGAATAGTCCTGTCTTGCTGATTTTTTATTGATTCTTGAGTTGAAGTGTTCATTGAAAATGTGTATACATCCATCATGAAGAGATTTGCATCTAAAGCAAATTAACTCCACCGTCTAGTTACCTCGTTGGCTCAAGAATGTAAAGTAGTGCTTTTATAATTTTTGTGTTGTTCTTAATTAGTTTTAAAACATGTTTGTGTTTCATTCTTGGAAAGATTTGTGAAATATATGAGATATATCTGTTTCCACACATATATAGTATTACAGTCAAGCCAATAATCTCATTAGAAGATTAAACATATACAAAATATACTAATACACTATTACACTGATTGTAAGTAGGTGGATAAGATCATTACACAATGCTTTAAATAAAACACATTTACCTGTTCAGTTCTATGTACTGTGCACTTGTTTTTTCTCCCTCTTGTTCTTTCTTCTCCTACATCTCTCTCTCTCTCTCTCTTTCTATTTCACTGACTTCTTATTCCCTCCTTTCCCTGGGCACACGGTCCGCCTGTGTTCTTTAGTCTTTTATGGCAGGCCTAGCGCTGAGCCTTCCTCTAATTAGATCAGGAATTATGGTATGGATTAGGTGATGGAGGGGCATGCCAGTTCTTCTGACCATGGTAGCTATTTCAAGTCACCATTTCAAAGTTATGTGCTTAATGCTTTTCCCCCCACCCCTTCTTGCTTTGCATTATAACACAGCTGCAGGAAGAGTGACAAACACTGTTAATCTCTTGTTTGCTGGCAGTCCATTACAAAGGGGTAAAGCAGGATTTTTCTCCAGCACTGTAAACACTCAAAATTCAGCATTGTCCATTACCTCTTAAACACAGCTGATAACAAGCATCATTAATTAAACTGTGGGAGTAAGTGGGGTTACATAAATTGAAATTAATAATCGGGTGCAAACAGAAATAGAATGCATGTTTCCGAATTGTTTCCTCAGAAACTCCCAAATGTAGCCACGTAGATTAAGAAGGTTTGGCTCCTGTTTCGCTTGTGATGTTTCCACCAATCCTAGGGATAGGTTTAGTCATGGAGTGCTCTTTTAATTTGTTTGCCACATTCTCACATTTTCCGAGAAAAAATGATCAAGTAGGCATTTAATTACTTTAAGAAAATAAATCACTTCCCATAGCCATTGTGTTGCTGCCAAGTCTGTTGCACATAAGCTGCAAAGAACATGAAATATTTCACCACTTGTATTTGAAATACCCACTGTTGAGTCAATTTTGAGCTGACAATGGAGGGAAATGTTGACTCCAGTTTGTAGTTAGGAAGAAGGTGCAGCCTGTAATGGCAAACCAAAACATATTCTGAACTTACTAGAGAATCATCACAGGAGGCTGATAGATATTGTGCTGCACAAGATGTTCATTATTGGCCATTATGTCATATGTAATTACGTCATAATAGCTGGATTCTTGTGTGAACTCACCAAGCATCAGTGAGAGGTACAAATGTCTGAGGCATGATACAAATCAATACTAGCATGTTGTGTTTAGAGCGCTGACATTACATGAGACACCAGCGAGCCCTCAGAGGACTTCAGCATGCCTGACTGAAGTCACAGCAGCCTGTAGCTCTGTTGTCAGGGAGAATCAAGTCAAGACATGCCCATCAACATCTGACAGTGGGAGACAGACGAACTGTACCTACAAATGTTTTTATAATCAAATTAGTTTTATACATTTAAGGGGGATAATTTTATCATTCGACATGAGTAGTATAATTCGCAATTTTCATCCAATTTGAGTTTGAGATTTTACAAGTGAACAATGGCAGCGACTCCCATGAGTGACTACTGGCACTGCAGGCGACTGAGATCACTTTCATGTATAAATAACAGCCACATTGGGCCGTAATTTCACCTCTGGGAAAACACCAATCCACCTGATGAAGACTGATAATCAAAATCTGAAAGAAATCTCCCAAACTCCCAAAAGGTGACACCAAATCCCCCGTGGGCCAAATTGAGCGATGGGTTGGACAAACATCTGCCAAAAGCCACAGTTGAAATCCATATGGCTGGGAGTTAATTGGCGCGCGCAGGCCCGGGCTTGACGCGAGCATGGATACATAACAGCCTGTGTGGGTGGGCAGGGGTGGCTGGAGGTTTGAGGTCGAGCCTCGGTCCCCTCTTGTACCGTTTCACACAGGCGTCCTGGAGGTTATCTGACAGAGAGGGGGGATCTCGGGGCACTTCCTGCAAATGGCATGTTAAATGTCTCATTAACGGCAGTGACCTCAGCCTAATCTATCGGCCATTTCCTTACGGGGTAATGTACTGCAGCCAGAGAGTGACTAATCAGACAGACATGAAGTGATTTAAAATATAGGTCTTTCTGTATAGGTTTTTGTTTTGTCATTGTGTTGTTTCAATCAGAAATATGACATAACAAGAGTGAAGAGGGAACTCTGGTGAGTTTGGCAGGTTTGCTGAAGCCTCAGTAATAAAGAGTCACAGTTTTCCCCCCACAGGTCCTTCCCCCATTGGAGAGGCTTGATTCATTAGGACAGCAGGTCTCTTGAGGGAAATCTCAAGGGTCTTCTAACCATACAAGTGACTGGGATAACATGCAAAAACACTCAGAGAGAGGGAGGACAGACCTTCCTGTACTTCACTGGAGCAGTAGACTACACTGACATCATTTGCATGTATTGTTTTTTCTGTTTTTCGCATTCATTCACGGCAAAACACATGAGTTCTCCCCGTCAACAAATTGCCATAAGTGCTCCACCCCCACCAGCTATGGGAATTTCCATTAAAGGTGTTTGAGTCAGAATCGGCGTACAAATAAATGACGCGCTCCTGGGAAATCACGGCAACAAGCAGATACATGTTAAAACTCAGGAGAGGCTTCTCATTTGAGCTGGAGAGGGCTTCCCAAAATCCAGATGTGGTGGAAGCGCAGACGGGGCTCAGGCCTCCTCACCAGTAATGAAGCAATTAGACAGACAATTATGAACACCTGTGACGCTGATTGGCACCATGCAGCTCCGTCTCCTTCCGCGGTGCTAAAGACGCCTGAATGTTGCTAAAGTTAACCTCTAACAAGGCCTGTAATGACGACGAGAGCCAAAACACACCACACTGATGCTCACACACACACATACACATACACACTCACAGGAGGTTCGCATTAGGAAGACAGGCTCATCCCACACAGCCGGTTGCGTCATGTATTATTGAAACCAGCCCTTGTATAAACACAACTCCAATAAATTGGGGTCTCAATTTTTCTGATTCATTAAGGTTAATGCAGTTTTAATTAGTGCTTGATTTGAAGCCTATTAGACGCAATTTGTAAGTCCTTTTCGGGGACCTGCAAAATGATGTTGCGTGGGATTAATAAGATAAAAGGCACAAGTTGGAATTGTAGTCCCTCCTGGGTTAATGCACAGACTCAGGGATTCCTCTCTTTTCACTGTAACGGCTTGTTTATTTGCACAACTGCTTTCAGGCACATTAAAACAATCTAATGAATAGAGAGCTTTGGCTTCAGGGATTGCATCACCCATTGGATGAACAAATGAAATGGTGGTTATGGCCTGATTAAAAGGATGCTCAGGAAATAGGTTGAAACAGCTGAGGGCTCAATAATTATAAACCATATAATAGGGATTGTGGCAGCTTTTCACCTATCAGAGCAACTTAACAGCTCATTCCTGATGTTCCTGTTGCTGTTTTCAATCAGATTTTGAGGTATGGTCAAGAGTAGAACTGATGCTCACTTCGAGCACCATCAGAGATGTAGGAATTTCAAACTGAGTGCACATGAACAAACAAAAAACACTTAACCCCTTCTGTTAAGGGACTCTATGTAAGTTATTACGGGGTGTGGGGGTTCAAAAAAGGGGGAGGGCGATGTATTTTTAAAAGAAGGTGGACTACATTGTTTTGGGAGAGCGGTGGGGTGTTTCAACTTTTTTCTATCCCGGATTTATTCTGGAGTGAAAATGTTGTGGTGCTTACTACCACAAAAGTTGCTGCATAGGCCCAGTTGACTTATGTATTGGCTATAATAGGCCTTACCATTTACCATCTAAAAATAAAAAATAAAGAGGGGCTGTATTTTCACGATTTTGTTGTATTTTCAAAAAATAAGTTAAGTTTTTTGGTAAATCAAGGGTAGAGTCCAATATATAGCCCTCACTTGCTTTTTTTTTCTAAACATATATCAAATAAAAGATTCAGACCACCACCTGACCCCGGTGATTTTCGTACAGTCCCTAAGCATTTAGACGTTGTAAGCAGCTTAAGAGAAATAGACAAGTGTTTGTTAGTGTATCTGTGAACACTTAAAACTCATTTAACAATTAGAAGCATTAGCATGATAAGCATTTGAAACTGGTATATTAACAGTTTATTAATAATTAATATAGAAAAGACAAAAAAACAAAGAGTTTGAGGAAATTGTCAATCTTAAAAAAACAAAAACAAATTTGGGACGTAAAGCTTACGAGAGACTTAAGGAGAATGTACTGGCCAAAACAATATTACCATCATTCACTCCTAAGTCATTTGTGGTTTTTATGGAGTATGAAAATCTGTACGTGATAAAATCAAGTTGGTATCACCAAGCAAAATGGAAAATAAGATTTACAAACTAATGAAAGTTCAGGAATAAACTGGCAGATAAGAAATAATAAGGGTCCTAAAATAGATCCTTGTGGTACACCACATGTTATATGAACTGGTTACTGGCTAACAAAATATCATGATTAATGGTGTCAATGCTTTAGAAAGATCTTTAAGGTAGCAAGTGCACATTTATTGCTTACTTTTACAATATATACTATTTTTTTATTTATAACAATAAATTAATAGTATATACTGTAAACGTATTTAATAAATACTTGAACTACTTGGAAATCCATTTAGATGACAACTTTTTCATTTATTTTGTCAATCTTTTATTATCTGTTTATACACCAGTTATAGATATGTCAAAGACTTTATAGTGGTTGACAAATACATTAATATACACTTAAAATGTCTGAAAAATATCTGCTTACAACTGCCTTTAATTTTGTTATAATGTGTTATAAACATGTATCAGCTGTTTATATATTTCTAATGAATGCTTAACTGTAGAGTTACATTTTTAGTCTTTGTTTTATATGTCAACTTACACTTTATTTTTTGAAGGTTGTGATTTGAGCTTTTTACATTGCTAACTGGCTTAGTTTCTGAACAGACATAAATTATAGTCAGTTTTTGCAATAGAAATACAACATAAATTAATCACCTCTTTAATTTGTTACTGTGACATAGTGATGCTTGATTTCTAAAAAAAAAAAAAAAAACCACCAGAGGTATACTTCATCACAGGGTGCATTTGTTAATATCACCAAGGTGTATCTTCAAATATTGAAACTAGAAGCCGTAACTTACGAGGAGACCTTAAATGTGGCACAAAACAGTCTGATCATCCTTTCATCTTAAATTCAGCTGGGCCACACGGGTGTTTTGAAAGCATCTTTCTTTGCTCTCATACAATGTAAAACATCAAAACCAGAGCAAACAGTTAATAGCCCCCTCAGCTCCAGTATGAGTGATAGTGAGCAGGCTTTTGAAACGGTATCAGTGCAGTGGAGATGGCTGAAAATTACAGGAAGAGAGTGTAGAGCTGAACTGCTGACAGCAGGAGTCACAATACATTAGCAGATCCTCTAACTGGCTGCTCTTTCTGCATGACATTCCCACTGTACTGAGTTGAATTGTTAACACACATTGTTTGACATTGTCACAGCTACATTTTTCCCCTCTGTAGGCAGGAAAATTGTGCTCCAACAAGGTTATGAGACAGGTGGAACTCCAGCATTTGGCTCGCAGGTTGTGGTGGTGGAGCTCGCAGTTTTGCATGTTTGTAAATTGCCACCAGAAGTGAATAAAATGGTCCCATGTGTAAACTCCAGCTCTGTGGGCCCACTTCAGAGACCTGAGATCAATTTTGGTGCATTTATTCTCTGAGAGAGGCACACAATGGGAGTTCGCTGAAGATCAGTTTTCAATTGGATAATAGGGTTGTGAAAAGAGGGGATCTAGAGGGCATTGCTTTCACACATTCTTATGGCTTCATATCTCTGTAACACGAACCGTGTACCTCCATAAGCCTTTTTTTCCCCTAAATCAAATTCAATTTGCACCTACAGGACTGTTAGTCTTGCACTACTACATTGTCAGACCATATTGAAGCTCCTCTTAATGAGATATTCAAACATATAATCAAATTGAATTGAATTATGTCTCTGTTTTCTTTTAATTTTACAGTCATTTGCATCCAAAGTCCCTCTTATGTTTCAACCCAGGCAAGACGTTTTTTTTTCTGCTGTTTATCTATCTATCTATCTATCTATCTATCTATCTATCTATCTATCTATATATATATATATGTATTTACGTATAGTATATATAGTACAATATTGATTGTATTACATTAGTGTAGAGAGCAGCTGGTTGAGGTCTAAAAGGTGCTGCTGACTCTGTCCTCCTCTCTCCTTTAACCCACAGCAGCCACTAGATGGGGTATGATAACCACAGAGAGGCTCTCCCAGTGGGACGCCCTTAACTGTGGTGGGTGCTTCTTCTCATGGGAGAGATGAGGAGAGGAAATTGTCTGCCAAGTTTACCACAGATCCCTATCAGCTTCTCATTTGTTTTTATTGTTTCTTTCCAATTCAAATAACTCTCAAACTAATCTAATGTTTGACTCTTAGAATGAGGTATTAATTGCACAGGGACAGTAACAGTAAAAGTCAGCTGTAAAAGACTCCACTGGCACTATTGCTGATGCAGTTTTCTTGGATGAGATTGGTTATCAGTTTCCAGTAGCTGCAGATTTTAATCGGTATAAAATGCTCATTAATTCAATTAACCTCATAGTTTTGCAATTTAGAGCTCCAGATTTTTCCATTTTTTATTGAAATATTTCACTTCCTACAAGAACAACTGATATTACAAGTTTTTGCACATTTTAAATGTATTTGATAAGAAGGAAACAACGTTGTCATTTCTACTGCATTAAATAATAGTAAACTGTGTCATCCAGTTGATTTAAGAAGGTTAAGTAGGGTTCAAAAACACTTGATTTAACAGTTTGTTTTACTTTTGTGACTGAAGATAAATACAAGTATTAATACAGCTCCTGTCCATTTGAGTGCTTTTCAATTTCTATTAAATAGTTCAAAAGGCAGAAACACATTTGTTTTTTTCCTGCTGAAACGCAAACTAATAAAGTTGACGTCTAATTTAACTTAAATTTGAAGCTTTAATGTACTTTAATTTAATTTACATTAATTGCTAGGTTTCAATTAGTTCCCACATTTGAGTTAGAGTGCACACACTACAAACACACAGACCGTCTTCTTACAACCAACGATGTCTTGCCGTGACATGACTCCCTCGTCTCTCTGCTTGATCTAACACATGTACAGTGAACTGTAAAGCAGGGAAATAAACATGAAAATGTTTACTCTTTAAAACCTCACCTCTGAGTATCTAAAGTCTCATTTCTAATATCAGAAAACAAATTAAAACAGATTAAAATGTGTGAACCAAAATGTATCTTTTCAAAGACTTTTTTCGCAAAAAAAAGGACAATAATAAAAGTACTTGACAACTCTGATGGTGATATTACAATAAATAAAAAGAGATTTTATGTTTCTTAAATTTGTTAACTGACTCCATTACAATGCTTGGAACGGCTAGATTGAGATCATCATTGTGTTTACTGTGTTAGTGGTGCCCAAACTCGGGCTCAGGGACTGCCATGTGTCCCACAGCAGCTCCCCAGTATAAAAAGGACATATTATTTAAGTCATTAGAGTTTTGACCTGTAATAAGATCAAAATGAGCGACTGCTCTGATCTGAATTTTCATCTATTATCTCCTACCGTTCAGAAAAATAACAAATATCTTCAGTTGAGGATCTCTCAACTGCATCTATTTGCAGTGTTACACATTCAACACCATGCTGTCAAACAAAACAATTATTAAGAACGGAAAATATGTGGGGAGTGAAATGTTAATTTGTCTATTGAATTTGAATTTCATTTATAAAACCCAGCTGGATTACTTGTGATCATTAATTGAAACCATGACTGTTTTTATGAAGAGCGTCGACTCTCTCGGTGCTCATGATTGGTTGAAATCAGTCAAAATTCATAACATTTACTATATTTGAGCCTGCAGTCCTTCAAACGGTTAAACAAATATTTTGGGGTAAAAGATGACCTCTCATAATTGCATTTCTCCCCTGCTTGTGAAGACTATTTTCAAAGGCTACTGTAGTGTACAAGTGTGTGTGCATGCGTGTGTGTGTGTGATACAGAGAGAGATCTCTGAGTATACGCAGCAACATGTTTTTCTTGTAAATCATTTCAGACAAATTCGCACAAGTATAATTTCTCCGGCCAGTCACCAAGTTTTTTGATTGCAAAACTATTGTTATAACTATCAAAATCAGCAAAAATGTCAAATCACCTTTTAAATCCTGTTGGAGACATAACTTTGGACTGATCACACATTCCTCCACTTTTATTGAGATGTTCCTGAAATTTTAAAATATTCGCATCAGAGCCGATAGTAATAACTCTGTGGTAGTTTATTCTAATGATCCGGGCAAAAGGGAACATATTCTGATTTATCTGCATCATTGCTTTAAATGGTTCACAGACAGTTCATTCACATCAATGGCCAAAATAGATTTATTTTACTTGGGGCACCTATGTCAACAGTAGTTACAAGAATTACTCTGGATGCGATCCCATTATAGGATGTCAAATATTTTGATGCTATTGGTAAATGGCAGAATGGTGTGCAGGACAACAACTGGATGGCAATTCTGCAATTTCTGGATCAGAATAAAAAAAATATACAGCCTGTCTGCTCACCTTTGCAATCTCAGGGCTCACCCCAGCCGGCAATGTAATACTGAACAATGAATTTTAAATAAAGTCAAACATTTGCTTCATGCTCCTCCACAGTTTAAACAAGACATTTCTGATGGAGACGTGTGGATTTATTGTAAGTAAGAGATATAAGAGATAACTTAATCCCCAATTGGATTGTAAACCCCACCTCCACTTCACATGGCTCCACCCCACCACACCGCTTCCTTGACCTTTTGTCTCATTTCTCGGCGGGTAATGAATGCTTTCGGACTATTTCAGACGAAAAGATCTTGCACATAGTCCCGAGCATTGGAATGTCATATCAGAAAATCACCCAATCAGCATGCTGGTGTTGAGAGCAAACAGAGAGTGAGGCCGCAGCTCGCACAGAACAGTGGTGGACTGGGTCGTCTGGATGTCAATATAATAGACTGGCTTATGATGTGTAAATAACACACCACTTAATGGTCCTCTCTCACTCTGTCAGAGCATTTTGAATCACATGGGGGGCAGCATCTTCCTCTCCACTCCAGAGGGTCTCGTCATCCACTATTCATCCATCTCGTCTCTTTCATCCACAGAATATCACGACAGAGGCTAAAAAGATTTTGAAAAACTGAGATTATGTGAATTTACAATGATATTACAAGATGTAGTGACAATATAACTGTTTATTTATGTTGGTTGTGTTAAAGAAGTGAAATATGTGTCTTTCTATGCAAATGTAAAATACATTTCCCTGCTTCTGTTATTCCCACCTCTCTCTCCTCTGTCTCTTTGTTTTTTATCTCCTCTTATCCTGAGGGACACAACAGTACAAAAACTAAATTACATAAGATATATCATATAAACAAACAAAAAAAAGATTGATGGGGTATCACAAAAATAGTTTCTGACATAAATCTGTTGTGTTAGTACTTTATGTGCAACAAAGAAAACATGTTGCCTTCAAAATGTAAATTTCAGAGACAAAGTGAACCTTTACTGAAGCTACTTACCAAATTAATTCATTTAAACAAATACATTGGCAACTTTAACAACTTTTATGTATCTTTAAATGATTATTTGTTATAGTTGCAGATCCATGTCAATTCCCTCACTGAATTAACTGTAATATTCAATGGTATAGTTGTACGTTCCTTTAATCCATAGAATGATTTATATAACATTTGTGTCAAAAGTGTGAACAGATGTGAGTCTAAATGTTTTAAATTAAATTAACATTTGTGCCTCTTATCCATATTTTGCATAATTCATTTTAATTCCAAATGTGCTTAAACACTCGTAAAACTAAATACAAGTCATTTAATTATTCACTTCTTGTTTGCCTCTAAACTTTGCTATTTGTTGTTTAACCAGAATAAATACACCTAAATAATTTTTGACTCCCTGAATCTCAACATTAAAATTCAGCATTTACTAAACATCATAATTAATTCTGCCAGATGAATGAATACATGCAGGGTGGCAGACATATTTAAAAAATATTTACAAAACAAATATGCCCCAGAGACATACTCTGACACAAAGGGTAATACTTTTTGTGAATTAATAATTACAATACATACTTTTTCTTACAAGTGTTTGATGTTGGGCGTCCTTACAATGGTGGTAAACACCATGACATTTATAGCAATAGCCTTGAAATTACAAGACTAAGTCAATGACACACTCTCACTGTGTATTTGCTTTATTTGTTTACAAATTTGAACAATTTTGACATTAATACAATGCAATCCTTTCTGTGTTAATTACACACTCTGCAGCATGCAGATGAGGTGGAGCTGCCTGTAGTTAAAAGTTAGAGGAGAGCATCGCCACCAAAATAAAAGAAGTACGACTACAGTTTGAATGTAATGTGAGGATAAAGACACACAGGTAAATACAGGGCTGAAGTCAGTTGTATAAGCTGTAACACTTGGATAATAACTTTCATGATGACAAGTCATTCACACCTGCTGATGACATACATCAGGCATCATTACTGTCCCCTCCATTATAGACCTATAGTATATGTGATACTCTCCCCCTGCAGTAATAAATAGATGTGACCTCAGTGAACGTATCACTCATGAGCCGTCTTTGATTTGGTCACTATTTCCGTCGGACCCAGGAGACAGCAGCAGTTCCCACATCCACTGACCTTGGAGTCTCTTTAGAGCTCTTTCCAAACCCGCTGCTCAAGGTTGCATCCAATCTGTCTGTTGTTTTTCTACATTAGCAAACCTCAACCCTCCGTCACCCCGCGAGCCCCTCTTGAAAACTAACACCTGAGTGTAAGGGCTGTAGTGAGAGGTGGCGTGGGAGTGCAGGGTTGAGGCAGGTCAGATAGGGTGATCAAAAACAAAGGAGAAGGATAAAAAATATAATTTTACCTCCCCCATAATCCCGGACCTCCAAGAATGACCTTTGATCTTGCAGCATGTGTGGTATGCTGAGCCGCCTGCTCGTGCTGCATGCCGCTCTGATCCTGGGAAGCAATCACCGAGCGCGCTGCTATCAGAAAGGCTGCTGGGGAAACACTCTAAGCCCAAGTCTGGAGGTGAGCGCCGAGCAAAAAGCAAATGTGCAGGGATGGAAAAAATAACCAAGTGCAGCCAACCACATAGAAAGCCTGATGGGCCAGAGCGCTGCATGATAAAGGTAAAGTGGATACTGTATCTACAACACAGGCTGAGGACAGCTGTGATTCAACACCACACAAAAATTGAACGATCTTAACTGGTGAAATGTTGTCTGAAAGAAGAGAATTATTTCACACAATATTTCAATTAAGAACTACAACAGTGTAGTATAATGCTAGTTTGTATGAGTCAAAATGACATGAAAATGTTACTCATTAGCATTTTTTGAAATGGAAAATGAACACCTTATGCGATTATAATGTTTGTTGTGGTTGAAATAACTTTGAAATATACTTTTTTAAAAGAACATTTCGTACATAATTGACACAGAGATATGTTTCCTGAATGTTTTATATGTTTTCAAAGGTGTCAAGTCCAACCAGTGAATCTGTAATCACTGCTTCACAAGCTCCATCTCAGGGCCTTGGGCATGGCAAATTCCCGGCATGTGCGTTTATTTGATTGTTTAAGAGCTATTTCCGGAAACCAAGTTTTGGACGGCCAGGAGCTGCCTTGTAACAATTATGGGGTTAAATGGCAGTTGGCCACACAGGAGGGCATTTGCCTGCTGGCAACCCCTTCCTGCTCTGCAGAGGTCAGAGGTCACAGACTTTTCAGGAAAAGTCCATTTCTCAAGCACCCTGAAACAGGTGGAGACGCGGACAGCCCTGTTTACTCAAACAGCACAGGGAAAATGGGAAAGATTAAAACCAATGTAAATGCTTGGTGAGAATAACTGTACTATGGACTTTTTGGCTTTTTTTTGTTTAGTATACAATACACTGATTATTTCAGAATTCATAAGCATCTTTTTAAAGTACAGCTTTTTTTCATCTTTTATTCAAACTTTATACAAGAAGCTTTTTCATCTGCAGGTCATAATTTAAAGCAACTTTGATTGAATGAGAAAGACACACTTGTGTGACGTGACGATGTAATTGCGAAGTTACAAGTGCTAATAGCGGTGTAAAAAGGAGAGGAGTAACTTTTTCCAAAATATAAGAATGTTTTCACAACTGCATTTATAGATCTTCAATCAATAGGAAAGAGTTAATACACTGAATTAAAAGAAAAAAAGGGCAAAAGGCAACTCGGCCGAACTCGACCCCTCAGTGCTCTCACTATTTGGATTGGTTAAATCGCTGGGACCTGGAGCTGAACCCATCAGGAAGGGCTTAAGTGTTTAGGATTAGGGATCTAAAAGGCATTTGGAGGCCCTGAATCAAACCCACAGGACCGGGGCGGAGGCAAGCCTTGGTGTTTGGCCTGCTCCGTAATCAAACGGGGGAGCTAGGACCTTAGCACACCTGCAGGAAGGGCCCACAGCAAAGAAAAAGGTCCCAGCAAGAGGGGCAGGCGAGGCGGCTGGGCTTTTTTCCCCGGCTGCAGAGTGACAACAGCTGGGGTGGTGTATGGTGGTGTAGCCCAAGGGCAAGGTCAGCACGGCGGACCGGGGGGGAACAGCGGCAGGATTGTTTTCACTCCACTAGTGAAAACAGCAACCGTGGAGATGGTGAATGTGCCAGCTGTGCTTGTGGATTTCTAGTCCACAGCCTGACCCCATATTAACACTATGAAGGGAAGCTGGATCGCTAATGACCAGTGGCCTCTGGCCTCACCTGAGCTCCTCCCATACAGCAGCCAGACCTCTGGACACACTTTGAGCGCATGTAAGGAGACTTCACGCTATTAATTCACACTCTGGATGCATTACATTGGTATTTATAAATTACATGTAGATTACTTTTATTGTATGAATATTTAGTTGCATGTTTTGATTCTCTTTTTTGTACATAATTTGAAAATCCCACATCTACATTAAACTAGAAACTGCTATTACAACTAATTCTACTCCCTCTAATAAAAATAATTTCATATTTTAAAAATCATATTGAAAAATGTGATTTAATTTAGAGGAAATTTCTGGGATAGGTTGGTGTGTGGTTGCAGCACACAGAGAGTCAACCTGAATCCATCCATGAAAGCGTCAGGATTCACACATGTCCCCGGGCCTAATTGGTCTGGACAGTTAACATCAAAGAAGCTGGGCTTTATATGTAATCTGTTCGCTCCTCTGCCACATTCTCATGCCGGCGCTTTTTTTATATGTTCAAACGTTGTAATGAAGGTCATTCTCCATCAATTCACTTTGATCTAAAATGGCAAAAATTTTGCATTTTAATAAAAATTTTCTTCATTGCCTCCACCGCTCAGTTCGCTGTCTTCTTGTCTGCACACCCTTTCCCTCACTTTTTCATTTTCTCTCTCTCTCTCTGGCTCTCTTTCTTCTAGTCTTTATTTTTTTCCCTCACAGTGTGTGCAAACAACCCGTACAGCCTGTGTGAGGTAAATGAGACTATTTTGAAAGGTAGATCACAATAAAAATATGCTGTGAGTCTCATAATGCAGCCTCTGACATGTCCTAACACCTGCAACAGATATATAATTAAACTGTGTGAAAGTACCATGCTTTATAATGATTAGCTGCTTTTATGGATAGTACAGAGTCAATTATGTGTAAAGTATAAAAAAAAATTTTCATGGTAATAAAATTCGCCTCTGTGGAAATTCCCTCATAGCAGACTAAAGATTATCATTTAGCCTCTTAAATTGGGAGAGGTTTGTTGACTTTGTTTATTGCCATGCCAGTCCCACTCAGTGGAAAACGACTGTAATAGTCTCTTGGAATTCTCCTATAAATATTACATTTGCTCCTGGATGAAAGTTGCACATCACGGCATGCTCGGGCACCGTCTACTGCAGCAGCTGTGTGTTTCTATCAGTCTGTTATAATGAGAAATCAACTGTCTGCAGATCAGCTGCTGAAATGCTGTAACGAGCCATGAGCGCTAATACTTGAGGATCAGTTGCACTGGATGAGGCGGCTTTATCCAGTTATTAGGGTAATGTAATGGAGTCTCCTAATCCAAACCCACCAAACCCTTCCACCGTAGGGGGCACAATAGTGAGGCAACACGTTATTCCAGCACAAAGCTGACTTCCCCGCTAATATAGCAGGACACTGAGGCTCGCGGCCTGTTCAAACAAGTCCTTCACACTATCTCCCATAAAATGATTTTCTCCCTTCTTTCTCTCTCCCCCCCTTTTTCCCAACTAACTCTCCCTCTCTCCAACAAACGCTCTGCTGGCAAGGCATATTCTACGCTCCTTAATGCCAAATTAAACCCCAACTCTTTTATTTTAAATGAGAAAAGGCAAAAGAGAGTGCTGACAATCTTGATTAGGCCAAAGAGAAGGAGGGGAGAGAAGAGGAGCAAAAATTAAACGGTATTAAAAAATATAGAACATTACATTAATGCCGTCCGGCACAATTGGTGCTAATTGGCAGATAATCCAGGAGCTCTGGGCTGCCTAATGCCGGGCTGAGTATAGGAACAAGCCGGGCCTCTTGTCCTCTCCCACCACAGAGTCCTACAAGCCACGGGATGGGGTCAGAGCGCGGTGGAGGGGGAGGGATTAGCACTGGCATTGTTGGCTCTTTCTACTGGAACATGACCTTGACGAGAGTTTGGTTCACCCCCCGTTCTTCCCAATATTCCAGCAACATGAACTTTAATAGGAGCGTAATGGGCAGTTTTAGAGTGCCAAGAGAAACACATGAAACAGAGAGAATAAAACCTGACATTCCAACACCTTTGAATTCGAACCCACTTGGGAAACGACCTCTCGGAATAGAGTTCGCACTATATTTACGCAACCCCACGCTGCAAATAGCTTCTCAAATTAGGATTATGTATAAATCTGATGAGCAGAGTAAAAGGGAATTTGTGATTAATGCACACACACAAGCTTATAAAAAATAAATTTTGTCAAAAAGGAATGAAAACTGTTTATCCTGGATGCTGCGAGTATTAGAGCAACGACTTTAATAACACTCCGTGCTCAGAAACAGCTGTTCCATCTACAACAATAAAGTTAAAGTGTGCCAAAACAAGAGTGGTGATCCAAATTGCTGTGGGAAAGCCAGTAAATGTTATGTGTTTTGAAAATGGTTCAGATAATCTTTATCCTAATCCCTTAATTGGGAGTCAATATGGTCTCCAGTGAACATACAAAGCGGCTGGCTGGAAGGAACTCAGGACAGAAAAGAAGCTCTTAAGGGGGACCATCTACACCTGGGCGCTGAGTGTGCTTTTCACTACTCTGAGGAGGCTTTCAAGCAAGTCCTTGGCTGTGAAAGTTCCCATGTTAAAAGCACTACCTATTACGGTATATCCGAAAGAGATGTATTTCCGCACAGTGTTTGAAGATTTCCCATTTGCATGAAAAAAGGGGCTCGGCAAAACTGTAACTTGTGAACTGATCAAAAGCCAGAGGCCGTTCTCGAGTTGAATGGCTTTCCCCCTTTGACACGAAAGAGGCTCTCTTGAGGCGCCTTCACGGCGGTGGCCTTGGAGGTTAGGAAAATGTAGCCTCTCAGACCAAACGGGACTATTCTCTGGAGTCTGGACAACACTCGAGTCTGCAGTGATAGAAAAGAGCCGGTTTGCCGCTGTGGATCAGTACTTCAACAGGCCTCACTAACATTCCATAAGAGGGCTTTTACTATTGCAATGGGCGGCCTTTCATGTTGAGAGGAGTGTGTGTGTGTGTGTGTTTGTGGTTGTGTATATGTGTTTACATATGCACACCTATGCATTCTAATGGCTGGGCTGTTTTTGACAAGCTAACATTATTTGAAAATGATAATAAATTGCAAAGCAAATAGTAGTTTAAAATTTAATCAACATATTGTTCCCAATTTAAGAACTAGAATTTTAAGATTGCTAGTGTTGGAAAAGTCATTGTTAAACCTCTTGTTAGGAGTTTTGAAACATAAGAAAGTATAGCCATGCAAAGGAAAATAAATGCCTTAATAGGGGTCTTGCAGGTCACACACATCATTGGCTAAATGTATATTGGCGCAATCCGCTCTTGCAAACATCTTCAAAGTGGAATGAAGAGCGATAAGAAGCCGGAGCATTTGTTATTCTTTCCAGGTCTGTTGAATGTGTTTTGACTAGATGCTTTTCTTGGGAGAGGAGGAGCTGTGATGGTTGGGAGAGGGCTTCACACCGACGGCATGTTCGCCGCTCTGGACTGATGGGCGAGTGAAGCTCAGTGATTGTCAGGCCAATCCAGCCACAACGCACAGACCCTTCCCACTCCCCTCCTCCCCTCTGTGACTCAGCTGGTTTCACTTAGCGAACATGGAGAGAGGGGGTCAAGGGGTCATACCATGACCTCATCAAATTAGCCCCAACCGAGTGAGGTGTTTAGCACGAGTTAAAACAAGTAATCTGAAGGGCATTAAATGCAAATGCAACGACCATATGCCCACTTCAAACACGGACAGCTCCCATCCAGCCGCGCTCCCCCTTTCGCCCTCTCACACACACACAGCGGAACCATTCACATGTCTCACAGAGTGGGGGGCTGTTAAAATGACAATGGGTTTCTGTCATGCCGACCAGGTGCAAAACATTTCAACTGCTGGCCCAGTCCTGAGCTGTTTGATATCTGTTAACAGAACATTTGCAACAAAAGTCTGCAACTGAATTACTCTCAGCCTTTGATAATAGATATCTCTTACATATATGTATTCTGTGCATCGATATCTCTTTTCATCCTGACCTTAAACTTGAAATATGTAAATAAAGGGGGAGATGCTTAGAAAGGTTATCCAGCAGTTCAGGGAGGAGAAGAAGAAAAAAGAGAGAAAATGCTGGGGTAATACTTGTGCCGTGCTTCGTAAACGCTACGCCATGTGTCCCTGTTAGTGGGAGCGAGGGCCCGGTCAGGCTGTGAAGATTATGGGCGAAGACTGATTTTGCCCCCTCGGGCGGTGGCCGGGCTGGGAACATGTGGCAGCTCATATATGCTAATAAGCACCTGTGGAGAAGGGGGAGAGGGAGCAGAAAAACCCCCGCCGGGCTCTACAGCCATGCCACCTGCACAGACCTCCACTGTGCCTCACTGGGACTGAGAAACCTGACGGACCTAACTACCACTCAAATGCAGCACTGGAGAGCTGGAAGAGCTAGCAAATAATCTCCACTGACGACAAATGAAAGTGGTAATCTGGGTTTTATTTGTGAGATATCTTCTTGCTGTGTGTTTTTGTGCCAGAGATCACTCAAGCAAATACTTATGCGTAGGAGTGTTCTGTACTTTCTTTTCCTGGTATTTATGACTTTTTGCAGGTGGTGTTATTTTCTTTTGGCTGTCACTGTTCATCTTAGACCCCAACCGACTCTGTTTTTAGGGATGATGCTGTTCCAGATACTGGGGAGTTAAAAATTCTGAAAACGACATATCGGTGATCCAACACAGACAAGGATATGTAACGGAGGCGGGATATTTTACAGTTTAACTATAAACTATATTGTGTAAAATTACATCAGTGCAATGAAACAATAAACTCCACTAGTTACTAACTTAACTTTTTCTGCACTATAATCTCTATCAGACAACATCTACACCAATACTGATACATCTGTGATAGGCCAGTATCGACAGGCCTGTAACCGATGTCAACCGGGCTCTAGTTCATGCTTCAAGTTCTTCCTTTGTTTAGTGTGAACAAATATGTTGCCGCTGCTGGAAATGTTAAATGTATCACTTTCTATGCAGCAATAGCAAAACTCAAATGGATTTGAACGAAGCTATCAGTAACGTATTTATCATTTTTGAATTATACTAATTTTGAACTAGTGACGACTGCTGTGATAAGTGTGCAGCTTGTACTGTACACCGTCTGAGTTTACAAAACTCTCAATGACACAAAATAACACTTCTGAAATGTGTCATGAGTAGCACATTCAGGCCCGCGGAGACTCGTATAAAAGTCCCACTTGTTCCAAGTCGATAGTGTGTGTGTGCAGCGCAGATTTCCAGCCTTCATCTCATTCAAAACGGCGCACAGCTGCTGACGAGGAATGTGAGAGCAAAAAGAAGACATTGTGGGAGAGCGCCCTCCTGTCAATCAAAAGAAGTCTTATTAAATTTGTTTAAGCTGTGAAAGCATTTTGAAGAAAAGAAACAATGTTCCTCATGACCACCAATTTTCCTGGACAACGTTTCCAATCAGACAAATTTTTCTTCAAATTAAGACGGGAAGAGTATTAGATTCATTTTTCCCCATAAAAAACGACTACATCACTAACTGAACTCCCAAATCCACATGAATAGATTCTTTATTTCTACAGCCTTGAAAACTGATAAATAGTTATCACTGCGAAGGATTTAGATGAAGTTCATACGTAACAGTGAGCCCATACGAGTTCCTCACATGCTCTGTCTCATGTCAGTAATGTATCTCAGCAGCACATGTTTATATGTGTGAGAAACGAGCAAATACCTAAACGTCGACTTAAAGAATCAGCCGTCGATGTCTCCAGTTTATGAATCTTGCTTGCTTGTTCTCCCATCTGAGTTCTCTATAAACCACATTAAAACCTGTCACTATTTAGAAAATATGCAGCTCTGTAATCTTCAGAAATCTGCTTTGAGCCATGAGTGATGTACTTATGCATTTTTCAATGGCCAAACGTAGCAAGCTAATCAGCCTCCAGTGATTTATGGGATTTCATATTTTTCACATCTGGATTCCATATATAAAGGAATATTTAAGACACCACTTTACTACACTCTGCATACTTTATTGACAATCGGAGTGTTTCCCCACAAATATCCTCCTCCCTAGGATTCAGGAGGTGGAGGAGGGCTGTTCTGCGCGACTGTGTGGAGATAGCGTGTCCAAACACTGCTGAGGAGGCAACAATCACTAACATGAAGCAATAACTTTACTGTAATTTAGCCCAAACTCTTTGGAAATGACTCTCAGCTCTTCCGGCAATTTCACACAATCTATATAAGCAAATGAAAAATATTTATATTCAATATTAGAAAGACGTTTTAGACGTTTATCCAGAAACTATAACCTCCTCACTCAAAACGACACTTCAAATAAACTTTTCCAATTCTTGTTATTCTTAAAGTTAGCTGAAACATTATTAATAAAATTTCCTATTTGAATTTTAATTGAACAACAGAGCACTTGAGAGCGAGTTGATATGAATTCCTTCTCCAGTTAAGGATGTTTGAGGAAATTAGCCTAAGTCAGCACAAGAGTTATCAAACACATTATAAGATACTGCACATTTGAGTTGATGTTTCTCAGCTCTCAACTTCCACAGTTCAAGTCGGAAACATTACAAATGTTCACACACACACACACACACACACACACACACACACACACACACACACACACACACACACACACACACACACACACACGTCATTAATGGATTGAATTCACATCATCAGCAAATTACATAGTTTAATTCTCAGTTTGGTCTTAATTATTAATACAAGTTCTTCCATGTGATTTTTTTAAAGGACCATAAACTTAATAATTTATCTAATAATTTCTAGTCACTCCACCCTGTTTCTTTGCTCGTCGTACTGCTGACTTGTCAAACTTAAATTATTCTCGCTGCTTGATGTAAAACTGCAGTGAAGCTTCTGCATTCTGCACCTGAGAGATACTGATGCAATTAACTGCACGAACAAATTTTTACCTTTTTAATAGTCACGATGAGAAAACATTATGGTATTAATTTGGCATGTAAGTGTAATGCTGCTTTTTCTAACCCTGGAAAACAGAGCACTCATCAAACTGGTTTGCACTCATTGAACTTTACCAAGTACAAGAAACTTTTGTTCAAAGATGATGTATTTTGAGGGGAAACTAAATAATAAACATCATAAATCAACACACATTAAGGGAGGTGGGTGTTAAAGATGGCGTGGTAGCTAAAAATAAACAAATATCTTTGAAATTTGCATCATTATATTTTGTTATTAAACTGGCTTAACACATTTTTCAAGTGTCAAAACCTTAGGTGAGAACTTGTGATTTTTTTGTTTCACAAATTATAAAGTATTAAATGTTGATCTTACACTAATTGAGAAGTTTACCTTCTAAGCCACCACTAATAAGAGCCCTTTGCTTCCACCTTCTGAGCCACATTTAATAACATTTCTCCAAGTCTTTCATTAACTAAACAAAGGAGAGTCTCCCCTAGTTTACATGATGCTGATGTATTTCGGTGAGAACCACTGAGTTTAAACTGTGGACTGTTGCAGTTGTCCTTCAATGAAAATAAGCCCCACACATCTCAAATCCCTGCTCCAAGACTCAGTGGGCTTTTGCCCCTTCAAGGAGCAGAAGTCTTTGATAATGACTACATGTTTTAGACAAGTGCCCCCCTCCCTAAACTTCTAATAAAAAGCTTCAAACGTAAGGGATCCTGATCAGTGCTTTGAGCAAAGGAAGCATTGCAAGACCATGAGATCAACCCCTGGATTATTCTGCCCTGTGCTGAAAAGCAGCCCTCTCCAGCTCTTGGCCCGGGCATAATACCCGTTGGTTGCCACAAGGAACACTATTCGGATTAAGTGGTGCCCCTTTCACATCAGCAACAAGTGACAAAGGAGGAGATTGGGCAACTAACCTGCTGTTTAGATAAATAAAGGTACTCTATCAGCTCTAATAATTGCTAACCCCCTCTCCTCTTGCCCCATTGTCCACTGACAAGTGCTGCTTGGCCTCCTTCTAATTGCTGACAGATTTGATTTTTCAGCGACAGCAGGAGCTCTGTTTGTGGCCTTTACATCGAGTAATTACTCTCTCCCTCTCTCCTCGCCGCCTCCTATTTTGTCCTCTGCTTTTCTTAAATCCTCCTCTTCCTTCACCTCATTCTGAAGCTAAATTTCCCACTGCCTCAGACCCCTTTAATAGTTTCCTTTTATGGGAATACATTTCAGTTACATTTAAAGATGCTTGCAATAAGTGATTTCTAATTATCCAGCACTAGGTAAGTAGAATGACCATCCTTGATTAAATCTTTATTACAGTAGTGATCCTTACAATTAGACAGAAATATTATAATGCCATAAATCACCATGCCATTTGGAGGTATTTATGAGTCCTCAAAAGATCTGGGACTCGGCAGTTTGAAATGTGAAGACCAAATTATCTATAACCAAAAGTCTTGGTGCACAGTCTTGGTCTTGTTGTACAAGATGGTAGTACGATAATTTTGGAACAATGTTGACAGATATTGCAATTGCACTATGATTCGTTATTAGTGGGCGTGTCATTTTTGCATCACAGTTTTTCTTTTCACTGATATAACTATGGTCGGTACCAAACAAACATGTGGAGAATATGTTTTGTAGGCCAAGACATCTCTGCAGCACTATAGTACTTCATTACAATGTTTTGTCACACATTGTATTCTTCTGGGCTTCTGGGATTTGGATATCACAATAAATTGAAATTAATTACACAGCCCTATTTTTTAAAATTGAAAAAACAATTTATTATATCAATGGGAACAAACAAGAAAACAGACAAACTGACAAAGAAGAAACAGATGAAAATTTCCAATAACTTATGTGTTATTGTGGGATAATATATGCTTTTGTGTGGCTTTTGAAAATACTAAGACCTGTAGCAGTGTTTGCAATAATGATTTGGTTGCTTTCACCGGTTGAAAGCACCTTCTTGTGAATAAGTTATTGTATTTTGTAACTGTAAAATGCACATTCGCTCCCCCAAGACTTCAGTCTTGTTTGTAAACAAAAATGATCCTTATTATCTAAAATGGGAACTATCGAAACTGTGCATTTATTAACTAAATTTACTGAAAGTGTAAAACATGCTTAAAATAAGCAGCTAAAATCACTTGAATGATATTGTTTCAAAATTAAGAACAACTTTAATAAAGTTTGAAAATGACACTGTAATGTGCAGTAGCTTTAGCCAAAACAACACTTCGTCTTGCAGTAGGAAGTGTTTCTGCACATGCTGCTTTCTTAACAAGTGTTGCCTTCCCTCCTCTCCTCTGGCCTGCAGGCTGCGTGTAACAAGCGCTGCTACCCCATGGGAGAGCTAGAGGGCTCACTCCAAAAGCAGCGGAGCCCAGGAGAGCCTCCACAATCACCCTCGCAACATTAAAAAGCTAATTATCCCAGGAACAAAAGTGCACTTTATTTTCACTTAACACAATTAGTCATAAACTGCGTTTCTGAGTTCTAAATCGACACAGGCTTCCATTCTCTGCCAATTATTCATAGTTTCATGTTCGTGTCACATTCAGAGTTTCAAAGCAAACATATTTTCAGTGCTGGTGTCTGTGTTAATCATCCCACCCACACATTTCATGGATTAGTCATTCACGTTGCATGAAATATGAACCGGAGTGCAGCTCTGCCAACTATATACGTACGTATTATCCAGAATATTTCTATTGGGGAGTTTGAAAGGGTTAGGTAGACACTATATATACACTGAGAGAGAGAGAGAATCAATGATTCCTAATCCACTCAACAAGCGGCTGAGATAATTATGCATTTCATAAATGATTAGCAAAATACAGGAATATTTAATCCCTCTTTGCATTGATGTTCTTTAAACAGCTCTTAGGTACACCAGGGCACATGATGAGCATCAAATTGGCCTTTCTGCTGGAAAATGGCATATTTGTGGCAAAAGCCATGTTTGAATGTCGCTTTTTTTGCAGGCATTAGAATGAGGTTTTTAACATATTCATAATTGAAAATGGAGAACTATTTACAAACAGATGGAAAGGCTTAGAGCCCTGATATCACAGTCGATTCAAATTTAAGGGATTATCTGTCAGGTGTGCCATCAACACATGTGGATTGAGTTTGTTTCACTTATTATTGATAGTCCCGGCAGAGCCAAACTGGAATTTTCGATAAACTCACTTTGCCACATGTTCATTGATGAAGACTCTGGCTTCCCTTTGAACTGTTCAGTGTACGGTATTTACCATTTTTAACAAGCATTTTGTGTGTTTTGTGTGTGTAAATGGAGCAGCAATGACATTAGCGCCCTTCCTTTCCATCTGCTGCTAAGGTAACTGTGGTTGTGTGGGAGCAATGAGGCAGCTTTAGTGAATCACACACCTCGGCTGACTTGAATAGAAAAGTCTAGAAATGTCTTGCACACTTTAATGCTTAAAAAAACTCTTTCAAAGAAGAGATCTAGTAAAATTAGTCATTTTAATATCAAGAAATCGCAGTACAGTACAGACTGTGTACATCACAAAAGGTCATGAGACTCAAATTGCCAATCAGAGATGTCGACTCTGCTTAATGTCATCTAGGTAACCTTTTGGGGTTGATATGACACAAAAATGAGACAATACTTCAGCATTTCTCCATCACAGACCTTGACCTTTGTTGTCACACTGACTATGTAAAAATGATTTCCCAATTATCAATATATCATCACCTCAGAGAGGTATGAGACCTCATGTCAATTAAAATACACTTTCAAACCAACTGAAATGGACTTGCCGCTGACAACAAGCAGCAAAAGGTGGTGAACATACTAAAGCTGCCATGATCACAACATCTGGAACACATGTTAAGCCATGTGAAGATGTACTGTATGGAGATAAGAAAGTGTCAGTGATGAGTCCTGGAGAAGAAGTACAAGAGGGAAGAAGAGGGATGATGACAGCAGCGTGTCTGACCTGAGCAAGGAACGACCCCAGGGAACAAGGAGCAGATACCTTCAACAGACGCTGGTGACCCCAAGTAACACACTCGATTTTACTGGTATCACGGTTCTGCTGCTGCAAAAAAGTAAAATATAAGGCATCAAACGTGAGTATTTTTATACTTCTGGGACTTAAAATGTAGACTTGTTTCTCTCTGTGGCAATTGTGGCAGGATGATCGTGCATCAAGACAGTGGGTTTTAACTCTTAATCGCCAACCCTCTATGGGGTGCTGACATCCATGATGGCAGCTATCATCTAACCTGACAAGTACTCCATAGTGTAATCTATAAAATGTGTCATTCCAGATTATCAATGCTCACACTTTCTTGGCCTTTAGCAGAGTGAATACAAATGTCAAATGATGGAGGGATACTATCTTTTCATTCATGACCTTACTGACATCACGCTGCCAAGAAAACATTTACAGCTATATTACAGTTTTTGTCATAAATTGCTAAAGCTAATACGGTCTAATCATGCACCTGCAACTTTTGTTAAATTGTTGAAATTGACTATCTATCTCCATCCAACTGCATACTGGACACGGTCCTTAGGAGAACTTTTAAGGTGGTTGTTCTGGGGGAAAACACACACCAAAATCATCAATCATCCATTATTCACACACATTCTGGTATAAAGCTCTTCAGTGTGCACTGCGTTTAGTGCATGATATTTTATGTGAAACGGTTGCCACTGGATTTTTCAGTTATTACCTATAGATATGTTTTAACATAAATGTCATTCACTCAATATAGAGGATATGACTATATTTTGAAGCACTTTTACCATAGCAAGCATATGTTTATAGTTTCTGGCAGCACATTCTCCCATCATGTTATTTAATTACTATTTAAAAGATATAATATGTTACATCTAGGCATCAAAATGTCTGAAAATGACTAGACCTTTGCTATAGATTTTGTTGAGTTGTGTAGTTACATTATCCCAAATGTTTTCCAACAATGTTCAAACCCAGAGAAATCAGTGATTTCATTCAAGGTGATGGTTTCTTTCATTTGGTCGCCAGTCACTATAACTTCAAGGAAAACATCAGATGAAATGTCAGAGAGTGATGAAGGAAGTTGGTGAACGTGACTAAACGTGAACGAAACTTTAATATATTACCTCATCTGTGAACATTTCTCCCAAGAGTCACGTCATATGGATTCCATCAGCAATGGTGGTTTAACAATGAAGACAACAAACTCCCATGATCCCATGCTACTTCTCAACATCACCACATCTTTTGTTTTCATTGTTTTGATTAAGAGACCCCCAGTGGCAGAAATTACATTCTGTGCATTTGAACACGAAACATGGTCGCTGCTCTTTAAAGCAGTAATTTCATTCTGTACCAGATTTTGTTTAAATTGCATCTCATTTGTTGAGAAATTGAGCTGGAATGCTATTAATGCACAAGTCATCATCTTCAGTATATATGCATTATCCAGGTGGTATTACATTGTTGTTTTAAATGCATACATGAAACACACTTTCAGTGCCGTTTGTTTGCTGGCAGGATATCTCAAAAGCTGCCTTACAGATTTCAGCGAGTTTTGGAAAATTGGGGCCATGGGCCAAAAACAGGCAATATGATTTTGATGTAAAAGTCTGTTCACTAGTGACAAAAAGTGTCCATTTTACAGCATTTCACCTGTTTCTTCCCAGATTCATTGGTTCATTGTGCATTTCCTTTCCCCCCCAACTACTCTTCCTACAAATTTCATCCAATATTCAACAAATTTGTTACATATCTGGATTAGCCCACAGAGTGCAGGACCACAGCGGGATGAGTAAAGGTGGACTCATACACACAGTGGAAGAGGATGGACAGCGTTTCCCAGATGTCAAACTTTTAATGTGAAGGTGCCAACCATATTATCATCATCATCATCTTGTTGCTGCTGTTTACATCTACCCTGACACAATTTTTAAAAAAATGCATTACATGTTTATGTATATATGTATATAAATAATTGCATACTGTATATTGTATTTGAGTAGCATTCACAAACTTTCATTTTCTTATTAACCCTGTGTTGTATAATGACAATGAAATCACCTAAAACCTTGATATAGTTTTTCACATGCTTTTGATATACAATATTATTGGTTGCCAATACATGGCCTATTTGACATAAACTATCTGTTTCATTCATACAACTGCAAATAAATATAGATGAGACATGTACATATTAAAACTAAGTAATCTCACACAATTTGCAGATAATTCTACTCTATCCTTTTATTCATACTTATTCATTGGTGAATTATGTGGTTGCAGGTTTCAGCTGCACTTTAGTGTCCCTAAAGGAGTCAGAAAGTTTCCTCTTATCTATATGCAGGTCTGACTTTGCTACTTTGTGTAAGATGTGTCTATGTGTCTAGAAGAAAATGTTAATTTGATACTTAATATAAGCAAATTGCTATAAAACTGTGCAGACTGAGTAGCTGTGTGGGATGTTTATCCTTGTAGAAACTGGTAATAAGCTGATTCCATTCTGCTTCTAGCTTTGAAGACTGGTAAATGTAATGATACATCCCACTCATTTTTTCTGTAGGGCTAAAGTAATACTACTTTATATTTTTGTGTGTGTGTGTGTTTTTAATGCAATGCTCTACAAATGCAACATTTGTTTTACATTTTAATGTCTCGCTGCATGTAACAGTTAAGCTATATACTCATATATCCTATTGACTATGCAAATGCCAGTACAAGATACAGGCACAGTATTAGCAAAAAGGGAAATCTGGAGAGACTCATTTAGAGCATGTTCTACATTCATTACTTTAAATGACTTTAAATCATTTCACTGGAAAATGCAGCAGCATTTTTATTTCGACTGTGGAAAACTCTGTCCTCAGCAGCGGGGTTTTACAAGCTAAAGTGGTCCATATGTTATATTTTCAATTGATAAAATGGCATTGACAGGGATTGCAAATAAGCAAATTCTTTCTTTAACATTTTTCATCTTGGAATATCCAACAGGCTGCCTGGTAGTAGAACTGGACAGAAGAAATCCACAAAAGCCAAGAGAGCAAAGCGTAATGCATGCACCATGTGCTACAAAACCACCAATTTCTTTTGGACATTTGCAAGCCCTCCACATGGATTACACAAAGATATAAAGGAGTTTGAAATGGCCTAACCTCTGTTCTGCCGTTCTCAATTCATTCAGAGCTGACAGTTTTCCTTTTCTCCGCGAACATGCTCTTGTCATTAGCATGCCTCTGAACTTTGCCTCACAATGTCTCTTCAGAACAGTTCTGATGAATTATTTCATCCTGTATGAGGCTGACTGCAGGGCATACACATGTGGGTGCTTCCTCTGGCTCGGGTAGAGTCTTTCCATACTGGGGCAGGACGGACACCTGTTCCCCTGACCCGCTAACATGACCTGAGAGCGTGCTGCTGACATTAAACTGTGCATGTAAGAATGCACTAATTTAGAGGCCTACAGGGACACAGCAAGGCAACTATCAGTATTTCTTTCTTGCACTGAGAGAACATAAAAGTAGTGTTTTCTTAACTGTACATTTGCATATATCAATATTAATAAGGCAATGAATTAAAAACGGTAACATCACAATCTAAATATGACGCATAGTATACTGCCATAATGTGCAGCATATGTAATAATAGTAGACAGACAGGAAGGATTGGTCTGTTGGTGTTTGGTACAAAGCGAAATATTTTGTCGAATGAATAACGACAGTGTTGAGCCCTACTGTGTGTGAGGCAGACTTTAACTGAAAGTAAAATGTGTCACTGTTACATTGAGTTATGTTAGCAATAGCGCCAGGTTCAATTGTCCAGTCATGTTTTATTGATCATGATGTGATGATTTAAGTGCTACAGTTTTCAGTGAATTATCATCCATTTCTGATGAGTTTGATCAAATCTTTTGATCGAAAAAAAAAAAGTTTATATAATGAACATTTAAAGATGCCAAAGATATACACTCAATAGAAATTGAAATTATAGGAATCCATCCATCCATTTTTCAAAGCTGCACAAAGAAGCCGGACATCCCTCTGCTCAGCCACTTTTCCCAGCTGTTTCCTACTATAGGCGATCCCAAGGTGTTTCCAGGGAAGATGAAATATAAAAATCCCTACAGCATGTTTCAGACTGCTGTGGGACATGCCTAAATTATTTTGCCATTGAGGCGTTCACGGGGCATTCTGCTCAGATGCCTAAACCACCTCCTCCTTTCAACTTCTGCTCCTTCACAGCGAAAGAGCTCCTTCACCATCAGTGAGCTTGTGACAATAGGTGAGGGTTAGAACATAGAACAATTATTAAATGTCCACCATGACAGTCCAGGAAAAAGGATGCATCTTTGCTGATACAACATCTGATCTCAAACTCCATTTCAGTCTCAATATTGAAGAACATCTGAACTCTGAGAGAAATCTATCACTGGGGGTAACAACAATTTCCTAAGCAATCAAGTTAACCATCCTTTAAAGGGTAATTCCACCAATTTCACAAATTAGAATGTGTTAACAATTCTTGGGGAGTACTACTGCTACTATTACTCCAGAGGAAGCTGCATGTAATCTGGAAAAATGACCTGCAATGATGACACTTAGCGATTAAGTTGCATTAAAAATAAGTTACAGTTTAAAAACAAATTATCAGACTTCTCAAGATTTGTAAACACACTTGAATGTATAAAATTTTTGGAGTTACCCTTTAAGACATCCAAGGAAGCTGCACCGACAGCCGCTGTCCAAGAAGGTCACAAACAGAATTAGGGACAAGACATAGCTTTGGTGGAGCCAAAAAGTGCCCTCTGTCACTGCTGAATACGCAGACACAACAAGCGTTCTGGTTACACAAGGGCCACAACACACCCTGACATACAAGGTCCTGGACTGCTATGACAGAAAAATAATTTTGCGCAGCTTTGTGCACAGTAGTACAGTCTAATATGGTAAACCAAGGACGAGGGTTATCTTTTGTAATTATTGGCTGCAGAGCAGAGAGCTCTGCACATAGTGTGATTGACAGGCAGGAAGGAACACCTCCTGCACAAACAAGTCTGCGCTAATTGGATGGTTAGATTCAGAATTAGTGGTATTTTTTATTTATTTATAGTTAAGTTTTGGGATGTGATTAGCAGTTCACCCAGTATGTTTATTTTCTGGTTAAAACAGTCACTTTAGATTTCCACATTAATTTTCTAGATGTTCCAACTCTTCACCTGTTTTTGGTTTTGAAAAAAAATTAGTCAGTAAACAACAAACACACATAGATTTTATTGCCCAGTGAGTAGTGGATATTTTTCTGGTGTTAGTTTCACTTACTCTTTCTGAGGTTACGAGGTAGAAATCAAGGCCTTAAGGGAGTCACCAGGCTGACATGTTGCCCCAGCTTAGCAGCCCCTTTTTAGCTCTGCTCGTCACGCTGCAGTCGCACATCTGCACCTATATATCAAAGCCGTGCACAAAAAACATTCCTGAGAGCAAAGCGGACGTGATTTGTGTGCCTTTCTCCTTCTTTTTTTATTAAAATTCATCTGTGATCTAACTGTTCACTCGGCTAAAAGGTATACCTTTTAAATCAGTCATCCGTCCAGAACTTAGACCTGCACCACATTAAGACCAGCACTGACATCACAACTGTTTCCCCTCTCCCCACTGCGCCTCATGCCTCTTTCATATATATTCTCTTGTCCTCAACAGATGGACAATCTTACAGCCAGAGATTTTTTCAGTGTTTAATAAATGTAATACAACATATCTAGTGTTGAAGAAAGGGGCCCAAACCAGAAACATGTGCACAGAGTGGCTGGCGGCCGTTAGGAGCTAGAGCTAATATAGTTCAACATGTGGAAACGGACATGCAGGCAGGTTCACATGCATGTTGGGCAGTTTATGACCTTCACTGTTGTTCCCCCAAAAGTCTGGGGTCTTACGTTACTACTCTCTAATTTATAGCATAACGTTTTGTTTTTAAATGCACCAATGTATTCTCTACTGCAGGAGAGTAATAAAAGGATACAGGTGATGTTGGAATGCAGTCTTTCATGTTTTATCTCACAAACGAGTCGTACAGTGGTATTAAGTTCCTATAAAGGGTAATATATGAAAGTGTTTGACTTATTGTCAAATTAAGGGAGAGTGTCATGACCCAGGTAATGTATGTGCATGCCTCTGGTCGTTATTTTATTCAGCTCAACCCGACACTGCTAACCACAACAGATTGTAAAATATTTGTGAAAAGGAATGTGAGCAGTGATAGGAACGGATAAATCCCAAACACTTGGAAGTCAACCAGGTACTGTGCAGTGTGAATTAAACACTTTATGCATTGAAACCTTTTCAGATCTTGTATTCAGTTGTCAACAAAACCCAATGGACAGTCTTTTTGGGTTTTGCTTGTCTTCAGACTTCCCAGACACCCCTGCTGGCCATCACAATAAAGATCAAGAGCCAGTCAAATCTACAAAACGCTTTCTTGTCATTTTATTTTGACCCACTGGTGGGTCAGTAGTCTCTCCAACTTATGACATGCAGCCAAACTTTGTGCAAACTAGGGCAGAACATTTAATCAAAATATCGCAATCGCAACATAGCCATTCGCGTTTTTGTTTTTTCTGATAATGGTAAAATGGGTCACAACATACCTTTATAACTGTGGCGCAACAGATCATGTTGTCCAGATATACGTGAGCATGCTTGTTTGGTACACACCCCAGCAAAAATCGTATCATCATTCTTATATCTTTTTCAGTGAAAATTAAATGCAAATGTAACAAATCCCGCAAAAAATTGTGACTGGTGTTGTAATTGCAATATCTATCAAAAATAAAAGCAATCGTGTTTTGTTTTGTTTGCATTTTACTCAACTTTTTTAAAATCTTCTTCAGGTACTTTATTACATTGAGGCAAAAAAAATATTCTAACACTAACTAACATAAAACAGTCCTTCTCAATAAATGTCCACAGGTAAAGGAGAGCTAATGCAGTACTAACAGTACGGTTTGTATAATTCACAAATTGTATCATCTTACAGTTTATATCATTGTTTTGCCAAACCCTAAATTCTTCTTTCGAAATATACCACATACAGTATGTCAGCCTGGTATTTTGGGAAATGTGTATAAAATGAGCCACAAATCATGCAGAATATTTCCCATTAGTTAAGTGGAGCGGCCATACAAAACAGGGAGCCTTGGATTTGAATACTTCCATTTATGTCATCTACATCATACAGCTTAAATGAAGAGTTGGAACAGGATGGTACGAAACATAATATATAATACAACTGTCAGACAGAGTGTAATAATAGGATTTATACAACCTCATAGGTATTTCCGGGGGATTTAAAAGAGGGAAAAAATGGATGTTACGAGGTAATGTTGCATTTTATGATAAGATATAAACCAAAATACAGACTGTGTGCTGTATGTATGTTTGTATATTTTTATTAAAATGTATATTAATTATTCCTTAGGTTAAAATAGTTGTATTTGTCTGGTGAAAATATTGTTTTGTTTGGCCAATTCATTTTAGGTGAGCTTAATATCCTTTATACATTTACAAAGTGACATTGTACTGTAATTATTCACCTAATGCAAACATCAGGGTGAAATCCTAACTCACATTTTTGCACGGCCTAATATTTCACTCTAAGCCTTAGCATTTCATTCAGAGATGTACTCTAGATAAGTGCAATAATCTCAGTTTGATGGATGGCGCAGCCGCAGCCTCAGGCCGGTGCTGTGTACATACTGCACTGGTGGTGGCAGAACGATAAAACCAACACAGGCAGGTGTGTTTGGTTAAGATGCACTTGTCAAGTGGGGTGACAAGCATGTCTGTGTTCATTCAAGTGAACCCCTTATCTGCACCTCCTTGTCCCACTCATGAGACAAAAGCACTTCCCATGTTTGTATGATTTACCTCTCTCAAATAAAAAAGTGCACGCACGCTCACACGCACACACACACAAACAATCAAAAGCACATACATGGAGGACATCTCTGAGGAGACTGTTAGCTAAAATTATTTATAGCCTATCGTTAGCCTCTAATTACTGCTTACCTGTACAGTTACCCTCAACTCAACACGGAGAGTTCGTCTTCTTTCTTTATTTATCTTTTTTCTTTCTTTCTTTCTTTCTTTCTTTCTTTCTTTCTTTACGCATTTGTTTTTATCACATTTTTTTAGCTTTCTAATCGACATTTTAAAACCGTTGAAGCGACAGTTTGTTGTGCGCGAGCGTGTGTGCGTTAGCGCGTGCGACCACCGCTTATGTTTTTTCTTCATGACACTTGAACTTTCACCGGGCTGGTGTGGAAGTGACGTCAGACAAGGAAGTAAAGCTCGCCGCTGGCCGACAGCAGTGAGCAGCAATGGATAGTAACAGCAGCAGCGGCAACAACAGCCAACATTAGCTGACGGCATTTGCCCCAGAAACCATCGCATTAATGTATTTGTGTAGCCAGTCTCTGCTGAGCTGAAGTGCTGAGTGTCCTTCCAGTGTCTGTGAAAATGACACCGAGGTAAGCAGCTCTGTGTGTGTGATGCTCTGTGTGCTTGCTAGCTCAGCAGCTAGCCGCATATAGCTAACGCTGTCTTGGAGCCGAGCAGAATGTGACAATAGCAAAGCGTCTTCTACACCTCATAAGTTAATCTTGCCTCGTAGTGTTTAATATGCTTTAAAGCACGAGTCTGCCTCAGCAGTCAGCTAAATAAAAGCCCAGGTCGTTATGACAAACCTGTGGAAAGATGCTCACTTAAAGGTAAAATACCTCACATGGGTATGTCAGTTCTGTCGCTACAGCTGGGTTTTCTTGTAAATGTGTTCAAGCTGAACAACAGAGACATATAATTTATAGATAATCCAAAGATAGCATCTAGAGAAGCTCATATGTAGTGATAAAAAGATCAGAAAAGACACTTTGACAGTACCAATGGCCATTTCACTTGACAATGGCTACATTTTCTTCACAGTATGATTAATTTAGAAGTAATATATGGAGCCATCATGCCACCATCCCACTGAGTCAGTCACTAATTCAGTGACACCAAAATGTGTCACTGGATGAGATCATCAATTTAGGTCTTGATAGTACAGCTGAGGGAGACATATTTATTGGTACTATACGAAATCATGAAGCACAGTCTAATTTTGATATTTCCGCTGATAACTTCAAAATCACATGTTGGTGCAAGTCACTGCCACCAAAGCTCGCTGAAATCATGAGCTGCCTTGATGTCAATGTTCCCTGTGTACCCACATGAGTCATGTCTTGGTTCTGGGAAAGATACTGATGCTGCTCCGTTTCTGTGCTTTTTCAGATGACTCACCAGTGGCTTGGACATCTGTGATTTGACAGAAGATGAGGCTTGCTGAGTTTGTCAGACTTTTCATTGCTTGTAATGATTGTTACTGTAGGCACATAAACCACACTGACATGGACAACAAACTATAGTGAATCATGTTTGTTGCTTTTTGCACATCACACTCACTCTAACTAACCACATAAATTATCATTTAGTTTGTTTTGAATGGCTTTCAGTTGATAACCAGTGCTGACGATGTCACTGGGCGAGCAGTCTCAAAAGTGGTTTCCAACCCATGTCCAAGCCACTGTTCTTCAAGCAACCGGTTTACAGCCCAAGGGCAAAAATGGCACCAATGATGCCTACACTATCATCCAGCTTGGCAAAGAAAAGTACTCGACATCAGTGGCGGAGAAGACACTTAACCCTGTCTGGAGAGAAGAAGCCTCCTTTGAATTACCCGGTTTACTTCTGGAGGGCAACCCTGAAGTATATGAACTCTGCCTTATCGTGATGCATCGCTCTTTAGTAGGGATGGACAAGTTCCTGGGTCAGAGGTCCATCAACCTAAATGAAATTTTTGATAACAAGGAGCGGAAGAAAACTGAGTAAGTATTAGAGCTGCAAGAAAAAATCAATTAGTTGTCAACTATGGAATGAACTATTTGTAGCCTTTTTCAAATGTCAATATTTACATATTTCTTCAGTCCTCTCTGACAGTGAGCTGAATATCTTTTGGGTTGTGGACAAGACAGCAAAGCAAACCATTTGAGGGCATAATCTTGGGTTTTTATAACACACTGATTGACATTTTTCACCATCTTCTGACATTTTATCGACCAAGCATCTAATCGATAAATTGAGAAAATAATCAACAGATCAATTGACAATGAAAATAATCATTGCTTGCAGCTGTCGTTTCATACACTGTAGCAGTTAAGTCCAAGAACTAACCTCAGTGCATATAATTTAATGGGAAGTCATGAACTTAAAGTTGTAATAGGCCAGCATTACTATTAATTTCCAGGGATAAGCATTTATTACCTTTTTACTCTTCTGTAGTAGGCTTTAAGCTAAATTATGTTCAGGTAAGACCTGTCTACACATTTAAATGTGCAAACCACTGATCCAAAATTAAAATATAAATCAATTTCCACTGCAAAATCTTGACCATAAAGTTTTTGTGCTGTTTTAAAAATGTTTTGGCAATATGCCTCCTTTGGATGATCAGGGCAGCATAAATTCTGTCAGTGCCAATGAAAAATGACATTTTTGTTATCTATGGAGTTGTTGCAACGGCATTAGTTTACAATGTTACACTTGGTAATGTTGCAATAATATGTGGAGCCACAGTCAAATCCTTACAAGAGAATACTTGGACACACTTCTGATTATATGTGAATGATGGAACAACTGATGCAGGAAAAACTAAAATACCAAGCTAATGAGCGTCTGCATTAGTTTATATAGTAATTGAAATCTGGACACTGGGATGTCTCTGTTGTATTTGGATGCCACTAAATTGAGTTGGCTTGTTTGAATTTTGATATAATGCGTTCCACATGTGGAGCGTCACATGTGAAGAATCACATGTGCAGTTCTTCAGCTATTTTATAGCATTCGACTGCTTTTCAACTCCAGCTGACTGTCATGCATCAGTGTGTTGTTGGTCGAGGAATGAACTTGTGAGAGGAAGTGGAAAATATTTGCAGAACTATTCCAGTCATAAGTGGATTACAGCATGAGCTAAATAAGTTGTTATTTGTCACAATTTCTGCACGTGTTATTGCAATATTCAGCTGAATGGCAATGGGTTGTGTTTTGTGTATTACATATGCTTTGTTCTCAGTTGGTTTTATGACCTAACTCCTTTACACCACATGATTTAAATACCATTGCACTGTCCTTTATTCACTTAATGTACTTGTTTTAGAAAAATCGTTTCTTCAGTTTTAAACTATATAACACAGCTATCACAGATGAGGTAATGTGCTCAGTTTCTGACCACAGATTGGTAGGACTTTTCCATTTTACGGACCCTCTGTTGTTTAAGGCTGAGCCTACATTGTTGAGAGATTATTTTTAGCTTAATCACTGACATGGTAAGCACCAGTTGGCCAGATTGAAACTAGTGGAGCTGGCCAAACATGTCTTGTTAGTCACTCCTTTACAGTGGCTTGGAGAAGAAATAGTGTGTTGTGTGTAGTTTAATTACTCTTTGTGTTTTATTTTTTGTTTGAATGGGTGTTTCCTCAGTCAGCCCTAAAGGAATGCGTGTCAGGTGAAGTGGAGACTCTAACTGGCATATAGATGTGATACTGGTCTGTGTAACTGAGTCAGCCCTTTCATTAACAGGTGACTTGTCTGGGTGTTTTACCCGCCCTATGTTAGGTGAATGCTTGGGATGAGGTTTGCGGCGGCTTGTGAAATTACTGTATAAAAGGATTGATCAGATAGATAAAATTAATAAACGTTCTGTACATACAGGGCCCAGACTCACTTTTTACACTGCTTACACTGGTTCACATAACATTTTAATGTAGGTCCACCAGCACATAATTTAGGTGTAGCCAATAATACATTTTAGTTTAATTTCTAAATTGAAATTATAGAGAGTTATATAAAATCCTGCTATAAATTGCCAAATAATCGACAGAAAATATGTTTATTGGAAATTCTTTGTTGTGTTGCAACTGTGTGAAAACCCAGTCTGTGATTGTTAAAAAATACTTTTACAGGCACATTATTATTTTTTTTATTTTTTTTAAATCACCACCAAAATGTTATGTTCACTGGTGCAACCAATTAAAAAGTGAACTTGCACTTGACTAATTAAAGAAATAAATCATTAAGAAAATAAAATCACGCAATGGAAATAATAACTCTCAAGCCCTGTTAACAAAATTTGCACAAAAACAATGTGAAACATTTAGCACAGGGGTGTAGATGTCGATTACTGTCAAGCCAGTATTTGCCACTTTTCGTTGGGTCACATTCATATATATATTTACATGTAGAAGTCTATAAGATATGTCGATAAGTTGATACATAATTATTGTGACAGGTCTAACCACCGTCATAGCACGAAGTCTTATATTTGGCTAAACTTGGGACTTTTGACCCTTACATGTCTACATTAAGCAAACAGGAACAGAATCATCACATTGGATCTGGTGTTAATTAGCTCACTGCACATTTCAACATTAGCACACTTCCTCTTTGCCCATCAGTTGGGAGAATCACAATATGTTATAATCACGGGTTTTATTTGTTTTAGGTGCCTGAGCAATGCACCTCGAGGCCGTGCACTTTTTCAGCAGAGTGTCTGTAATGGATACGCTCATGTTGCTTGTTGGCCTAATCCCACACTGCAGGCATACTTGACAATGACGCCGGGACCCTCGATGCTATATCCACACTCCACAGTGGGTCTGTGTTCACTGCGGCCCATCCACAATGTTTTTGAACTGACATATTGGGAAGGAAAGCCCGTCTTGATATCTGAGTAGGCAGCCCATAATTATCGCACACCTGTGTTTGTTGATTGTGAGGAGTTTCCCAGCGGTCCAGGCCCGAGTGGGAGGATTGTGGTTCCAAGCACAGGGAGGTTTATCTTGGCCTTGAGACACACGTGAGGTGCAGCCCCGGCCCCACGGCAGCGGCATGCTGTGGCTGCTGATCAGACCAAGCGTGGCGCGCAGCCTGGGAATCAGACCCAACAAGGCCTTTCATGACTGGGCTCCTGAGCCACGAGCTAGGTGGTTTAGAATAGCGTTCAACAGCTGTGCTTTTTCAAAAGCTCAATACCAACACTTTTTATGGACTGAACTGATGACTGATTTTTCCTACTGGAATTCAACTGATACCTCAAATCTCCATTTAAACCCAGGAAGAAATGTCTGTAACTGTATGAAAGACAATACATCAAATTGAAAATTGTTTAAATTGATCAAACTGTAGCATCATGGAGGTGGGTGAGCGCAAAGACCAATATATTGATGTGACCACAGTTTGTAATACACCCACAGCATTTCCCAGATGAATGTGTCAAAAGCAGACAGAATATTTTCACTGATGTTTTATCCTTATGCTGGTTTTCTAAAGGAAATTATCACCAGCCCTATAACACAGAGGATATGTCTCATTAGCATGTATGAACTGCTGGGTTGCCCTGCGACATGGCTTTGCAATTTCCCAATTGCTCGTCGTTGCATTTCTGAACAAAGGCCAGATTTGTGCAAATGCCACTTTATTTCGCTCAGAGTGAATGCATAAATCCCATTACTTCCAGTTGAAAAAGCAGAGATGTTAAACAAACGGGAGCCCAAAAGCAGCCTGAAATGGTCTATATAATTCAGCAGCAGGCTATTTCTTATGTTCAGTTTGCAAAGAATAATGTTTATCCTCTGAATGATAAATTGTATTCTCACTTGTGTCAAAAAAAGTTCAAACGATTTAAGCCCCTGTATGTGTAGCCTCTGGATTAGTCTGCTCAAATTAGCCTTTTCTGTGATGTCCACAAAGAAGTAGGTAGAGCACATTAGAAAAATAGTGGCTATTTTTTCCTTTTGTCATATTGTTTGATAGTGTAAGGACTTCTACCATGTTCTGACTTTGTATACCTGTCTTTCTGAGTCATGTTGAATTACGTCTAATTAACCCAGATTTTCACAAATCCTGTTCTTTTTATATAAATTGTCTCATTGAATTTGCTCAGCCTAAGCCTCCTCCACTCTCATTTTAGCTGGTATTCCTTGGAGTCCAAGCTGGGGAAGAAGAAAAAAGAACGAGGCCGCATCCAAGTCAGCATCCAGTTCATGAGGAACAACATGACAGCCAGCATGTTCGACCTCTCCATGAAGGAAAAGCCCCGCTCGCCTTTTTCCAAGCTAAAGGACAAAATGAAAGGTCGCAAACATGACAGCGGCTTCGGTGACACGTCTTCAGCCATCCTGCCTCGCTCTGCCCTGTGTGACTCGGAGCCCAACCGCCAGACCTTCGTCCCAGAACCACAACCCCAGCCTGAAGCAAAGGTCAAGAGGCCGCTGCTCGCTGGGACTCATAAACTCTCTGCAGCCCATTCCATGTCAGATCTCATTGGGACCCACTTTCGCCCCAAACTGGACTCCATGAACTCCATAGAAGAGACTGGTGAGGACAAAAGCTTTAATTGTTAAGATTTGTTGCAACTGTGTGTTTCAATATTTGTTATATTTGGAAGTTAATTAAATCATTTTTGTATTATTTCTAGGTAAAATGTATTGCTGCTTGCCATGTGTCTGCAGGGACTTTATAAGGTTTTTGAAATTACACCAATCTTGTGTAATTATGAATCATTGCTAGCTTCTTATATCTTCCTTTTTCAAAGATCGATTGCAGTGGAACAAGCAAGACTGGTGAGAGACTACTGAGAAGCCTAAACTGCTACTACTAAAATTACGGAGCAGTGATATAATGTTAATTATCTTCTTGATTTGTGACTGTCATGCTCTCAAAACGGGATGCAATTTCTACTGGCCATCAGTAGAGGCCAATGAAAGACACAGAGCTATAGAGATATAAGGGATAGCAACTAAAATAAAAAGTTGTTCAGATCAGTCATATCAATCTGTGACCTTCATTGATCTCTGGTGCTAAGCAGTATAAAACTGGCCTGAAAGTTCTGTCCACCAGCCCCCTATTTGTCCTCTTTGTCCTTGAGTTACTGCAGCTGTAACAAGTCAAGATTTAACAGTAACAGTATAGAGGTCCAACGGAATAAAAACGAGCACGCAATCAGCTGATTATCAGAGTTAACTGATTTTACAGTTCTCTCTAAATGTACAAATAATCATAAGAAGTAAATAAGTAAGCTCATAACTCAATTCGCAGCATGCTCCATCTTCACTTCCCAATCTGCACTGCACATCTATCTGAGGCACTTACATTATGATGATTATGACTTTATCTTACAAGCGTCTGTGATAATACAGATTGGAATGCAGGGGAGGGCAACCAAGTTCTGGAGGTAGATGGGACACAATCACAGATTTGGATTGTTTAAATACTTTTTTTTTTTTTTTTTTTAAAGTTGACCTCACTGCTCCCAGTACAATATTTCTTTTGTGGTAAGATCAACTTAGAAAATAACAAAAAAAGAAAGTTGACCAAATGAACAAAAAACAACGATTCATCAGTTTCTGATTCACCCACACTGATGTCATCACATCAGACATTGGTATGGCTATTAAAAAACCTGATTACATCTGTCACAGATAATCACACAAATAAAAACAAAGCAATCACATACTTTTTGTTGTGTGATTGGGTATTTGTATAGATATTTCTTTATTAATAACTATATCATAAGTTGATGTACTGCTTTTGGTTTCTCCTCCAGGGAGTGCAGGTCCTCACAGGCGTTCCCAGAGCGAGGTGCCAGGCTACCAGGACAGTGAGGCACACAGTGACCCTTTCACTGATATCAGTGACACCCTGCCACAGAAGTATGCCACGCTCCCACGCAACCGCAACCCATTTGAGGGGGAGCACGGGCAGCTGTGGGACCGGGCAGAGCGGAAAGAGAAAAAGGAGAAGGTCAGCCTACTGGAACGCGTGACGGGAAAGAAGGAAGGCCGCAAGACCAGCAATGGAGGGCGTTCGGGCAGCTCTGGAGACCTGCGTTCCCCCAACCCCTTTAGTGGAGACTCGCAAGCAGACACTAACCCATTCAGCTCCAGCTACAAAGCCAGGTAGACCCTGTTGTGTTAGCTCAGTATGGTTCATCAAAATGAAAAGATGGCGCACTCCTTCACTACACTAGCTTTTTTCTTGCCTTCACTAGGGTTGTTTCTAGTTCCCTGGTAAATGATCCATTAATGATGGTCATGTGACCTGTAAATCCCTATAAGTCACCAGGTCAAATCACCAAATATTTAAAGCCTTTAAAATATATCATAAAATACAATTGTAACTCTTAGAGGATGCAGAAATTTGCAGGAAATACAGGACCATGAATACGAAACATACATTCACTTTTAAAATGTATGACTGACTCACTGATTTATTTTATAGTCAACCTGCAGTACCTTAATCCATCCATCCCTTAATTCGATTTTCAGTTGTTCTCAAATATGTCAGTTCTCAGACAACAAATATAACCCAAATGATGCTACCAAAATAGCCACAAGTCCCAATTCCTCATTTATCCCACGTATGTTTAGAGCGCTCTATATAGTCCAGAAAACTTCCTCCTGAGGGAGCAACTTCTGTAAATGTCCCTCTGTCTGGTCAACATATACATACAAAAAAAATGCTCACGTATGTCTAAAGTTGCCTGTCTTTAAATTTGTACATCTTACATTAACCAACATTTATTAGAGAAACCACTGCAAAGTTATCGTTTGTTGTGTTTTTACAATGTCAACTGCTAATTACAAATTTGTTGTGCTTGTTTTTGCAAGTAACGGTCTGTGATTGTTATTAAATTACAACATTATTGAAAAAGATCCCTGCAGAGTTAGACCTTTTAAATATCTAAAATCGACCTTTAAAAAAATTAAAATTTAAGAAATAGCTGCTTGGTGCTCTGTTCAAAGCCGCCAGACTCCTTTGACAAAAACAGTCATTTTACCTCCATGAACACAGGAGTTGCTGGTGGCTGACATCTGCATTCAGCACCTGTACAGCAGCGGTGCTTATATATTTGTAGCATATCACTACTGAATGTTTTCATCATATTCCTTAAACCGTCTCATAATAATCCCAAAACGTGATCTTGCTGCCCAATGGCACAACCGCTGTACTACAGGATATTGGTTACAACATTCCCATGAAGTTTCGAATACCTCGCTGATTGAAATCTACCATCTGATAGACCCCCTTCTCTCTCGTTCTGTTGTCAAGTATTGTTGTTCAAACATTTCCACCGAGCCGGTTCCATCTATTTCCTGTGTTACATAAAGAGTTGGTGAGCGCTGTGGCTAAGTTCTGGTTTATCACAGTGGAAGGTGTCATTAGTGGCTCTTTAGAGAGCCTGGGCTTGATAACAGAGCCCTCTGAGCTATAGTAATGAGATCCTCTGCAGAGATAGACCACCCAATTAACCACTTATCTCTGAAGGCACTAGTCCATCATCTTTATTGCTGCCTTTGTCATACAGTAGCTCAGTGGTCATTTATAATGTGGTGCTGGAATACAAAAAGATGGTTTAAACTATGTTATTTGTCGTTGAATTCATTCGCTGCTGCAGCAAAAGCAGGCTGTAATGAATATTTTATTCCTCAATAATCTATGTCAGTCACCTTAAATATCCAAATGTGCTTTATTAGCCCCTCAGAGGCAGCCTCTGTTGTAGTCGAACGGTAATAATGCCTTCATGCTCTTACTGACTTTCTCTTTGATTGCCTCGCAGTGATAAAAAGTTGTCAAGAAATGAAGACATCACCTTTGGCCAGAAGAAGAAGAAGGACATCAATGGCAAGAAAAGTGTAAGAAAGACAGCACAACCCTCCTTTAGAAAAGCAAATGACTTATCAGGCGATATTGTTGCACCTTGTCAGGTGTACGTGACAATGATTGAGATGAAAAAGATGAGAAATGACCCCAGCAGTTGCAACTGTGTCATTACTTCCTGCATGGTGTCGTGCACATTTTTAATTGAGAAACTCCCAACTTTCATTCGTCATAGCAGCTGGTGACAGTGATCTCTGAGGTCGCTGAAGATTCATATGTGCCATTCAACTAATTAGCAGCTGCACACATCAGTCATCATGTCTGATCTGGTCATAATTTGAAGCGGTGTGAAATTTCGGGCTCTAAGGTCAATTATAGTCGTGTGTTGCACTGATTCTGTAATTGGAGGGTTTTGTTGAGAAAAGGCATAGAGATGTCATCCGTTTTTCTTCTTGGTGATTATTACATTATTTGTACATGATGTTTTAAGCCTTTGTAGTTTATGTTTAGTTTAACTTCTTTTGCCAACTATTACACAGCAAAATTGGTATTTATGAGGGAGCAGTGGGAGCAGTAGCTAAAGTGCTGCCTAAATGAGAGGGGGAATGCTGATAATGGCTTTCCTCACCTTTCTCTGTGGGTGTTGAGGGCTGTCGGTATCCACACATGTGCCCCTGTGCATGCCGCAGTGCCTCGCAGAAATGGCAGCTCCCATTTCCTCCGCTTCAAGGCCCTAATTAACCACACACAGGGGGGGAAGGAGGGGGGGAGGGCAGTGAGAGATTTCAAAGGACTGAGCTTTTAGATTCTCAAAGCTGAGCTCATTAGAAACTGTAATGACACAACTGGAGAATGCCAAGTGTGCGCCTTATCTTCTCCTCACTACTGATCGCAGAAAAATGGTCATCATTACTTTGCCAATTCATGGTCATTTCCAGGCCTTTGTCACCAGCCACTAAAGCTCCTGATTATTATGCTATGTGTGTGTGTGTGTGTGTGTGTGTGTGTGTGTACATGTGTGTGTGATAGAGAGAGGGAGCACATGCTTGTATCTGAAACCAACATCCACTTCCATATGGCAGTCAGTTCTCTTATTCCCTCTCAGATGGCTTAAGTGCAGTGTCTTACAGTGAGATGCCTTTTTTTTTTTTGGTATCGTGTGTGAGGAATAGGTTACCGAGCTCTGTTCTCGAAACCCTCCTTACATTGGACATTTAATCTCGGTGGCAAATATTTCATTTTGGTTTGTGTCGCCCCACAGTAGCCTCTACGCTGTTAGACGCGATAAGATACCTGGTAAGCAGTCCCGCTCCAGGTCTTTCTGCATTGTCTTTCCTCAGCAGTCGAGGTTTGAATGGTGCATGGGAGTGGAAGCTGATAAGTGTGGTATTTTAAACAGGGTGAAGGCTTTGCTGCTCTATCCGTTCGGGGGAGGATGCCCAGCACTGAAGCGATAAAGTGGTCCCTCATTAAAAACGATTACAGCTCCTCTTCTACCCGCGCAATATGATCTGCACATACCGTACCTCACTGCTCTGTCCAAGTAGGTTGTCCACAAAGAGCAATACTTGGTTTCGGTTGCATCCTTATTTTGGTATGTATTAGCCTGACCTTTAATTGTAGAAATATGCGGCTTGGCATTTCTCCCTCTTCTTTAGGAAGTCTTTATAATTTATTTCTGACATGCTTGTTAGAAGTTTTTCTTGACTCTTGTCTATTTAGAAAGATCGCGCTTTTAGATACTTTAAACGAAAGAGAGAGAAAAAACAACTTTCTCTAGATGTCAGCTGCTCGCTGTAGTGTCAAAGTTAAGTCCTATTAGAGCCTATTAAAAAGCTCTTGATTTGTTATAAACACTGTCACACTGTACTAGATCACAACATCTGCTGTAGACTTCATTGACATGTCAGTGCTAAATCCCCTGAGAAGGATCATCGTAACAACTCTCAATTAGCCTTTATTAGCAGCAGAGAAGAAGAGATAAACACACGACACTTAATGTCACGTTAGGCCAACACATCTAATTAGTCTATTTTCTCTGTCGCATTGTGAGTGAACTCAAAGGGTATCTTTATTCTTGCCTTTGTAATCAGATGCTGACATTTCATAGATCATTCACCCATTTGAGTCTCCTTTTACGAAAAAAATAAAATCCACGCAAAATGTGGTGATTACGGAGCGCGTCACCTCTGAATCTCCTGGGGTTAAATTGAGCTTTTACTTGTTTTCCATTTTCAGGTGGTGACACAGGAAAGGGTGGCTGCCTATAGCAGCTTGTCCTTTGAGGAAGTTGTGCAGGAACTCATCAAACAGAAAGAAGTGGTGAAAAAGAAAGACGCCCACATCAGGGAGCTGGAAGACTACATCGATAACCTGCTCGTGCGTGTCATGGAGGAGACGCCGAGCATTCTGCGGACGCCCTATGAGCCAAAAAAGAAGGCGGGTAAACTAAGTAAAAAGTAGAAGGAAACGACACAGGATGAGAAGTTACTAATGAAAGTTTAGCAGTAGCTCATGTATCAGTATCATGTTGTAAAATGAGCGGGAACAAATGGGATTGATCAAAGCCAAATTGATGTTTTAGTTATGTCTTTGCTTTAGGACATTTGTATTCAATGGATGTAGTTTTGACAGACATTTTTCTATGTTTTGGTTATTTTAGTTCAAGCAGGTTTTTTGCCCTCTTTGTTTGGCAGAGATTGTTTTAAAAATGACTTAATACTTTGTGCTGTGCATTTTTAGGCACATAAATGGTATACCAAGAATTAATCAGTCGATTCAAGTAAAATCTAATCCATATTGATGGACAAATTAAGGTTTAGCTATGTTGTGAACCCACAGAGGTCTGTTGCACACAAAGGTGCCGTCATCTGCCCAGAAGCTCTTAAGGCACATATGCAGCTAAATTCAAGTTTACCAGATGCTGTAGTGGCAGTTGTGTGCTGTTTGCTGAAAGATTGTCAAGTGGTTGCTAAGATGAAGCTGTAGTTACAGTGTTTACACTAAAATTGCCACCTAAAGTACGAAACACATTGAGGAGAGGCAGCCTCGGCTTTGTTACGAGCCTCTTGTCACTCTTCTACCTAAAAGCATGAGTGATTCATGGGTACACTTTAAAAGACTGGAGGAGAGTTACTGTAATGCATGCTCCCCTTCAAAAAACCAAACCAAACAACGGTACATTCCTGTCATCACTTACTGATTTCTTCATTTTATTTGTGATGACTATCATTTAAGTTTCCTGGGCCAAGGGTCCCACGGTCACTCGCTGAAGGTGATAATTTTACTGACTAAGTGCAATAATCATAACTTGAGTATCTTGCTTTATATTCTGCTGGTTCTTGTTTACATTATAATCACATCTTTGATTTGATTCCCTGGAAGAGCTTGGAGATCTTTGCAGATCTTTGTTTCTCGGCAGATTGCCCAGCCTTCATCTCTTTCAAATACAATTTTTGCAGACTATTGCATTAATGGTACCTAGCTGCACATGTGGACATATTCTGAACAGTCTTTATTTATAAATGTTTCTTAGCACATTTACATACGAACACTATTTTAATGTATTTTTGCGGTACTTTATGGTGAAAACGATACAGTATCCCAATACCCTCTTCTACCTTTATTAACACTGTACAGTTTGTACAAATCCACAAAATATGGGCTCATTTGATTAAGTATTCATGTATTAAAGTAATACAGTCTTCATATGTAATTCCCATTAGCATTAATATTTGTTTACTGTTAATGAAATGCTAGACACAAATTAATTATGTTCTGTGCCTCAGTATATTTCAGCTTTTTTTTTTATTTTTGTATAATCAAAACAGTCTTAATTCTAACATTCATATAAGAAATAAGTGTCTTACCAGTTCACTGAGTACTAATGAGAGTCGGTTCCTAATTGTTCAAGGTAAACAGCCAATAAGTGTCGTCAGGTCACAAATCAAACAGTTTGACAGCCTGTGTCAGAAGCTAACTCCTCATTTCACAGTTTTATGTCATCTCATTTGTCGCCTCAGTCTGTGATGCTTATGTCATAACAACATATGTTGTTTCACTGTTAAGCAGTGCTTGATTCACTTTAATTTATCACTTTCTACTGAACAAATGCAGAGTGAGGTATGGGGCAGCTGTTAGATTGCATTGCTGGTACTAATGACTACTTCAAGTTTTAGTCTCAGAGAGAGGCCAAGTTCCTGCACCTGTGCTTGTGGTAGATGATCAACAGTTATATAATCACTAACTGATGTTTAGGTTTACATTTTTAATTGTTTATTCCTTCATGTACAGTTTTAAACATGCTTTTCATTATCATAGTTTACTCAAGGATGCACACCATTTTTAATGATATGTCAAGCCTCTTTTATCAAATGATGATCCACCTCGTCATTTTGCTGGTATTTATATCTTCTTTTGTAATTAACGTGTTCAAAATATTTGACCTTTACACTGTATGATACCAAATCACAGCTGAGACAATGTGCTACACTGTATATATGGAATGTCAACAGTCAAAAACACTTGTCAATTTTTTTTCATTTTTCACTAATGTTGCATCGCTCAGACACACACTTTGTCATGTGCTAATTATTTCTGCTGCTGTTAACGTAGTTATTTCATCTGAAGGTACGTGATCTCTTTTTGGACTTGAAGTCAAAATCTGTTGTTACTGAATGTATTCTGGTCGGCTTTGAAACACATAATCCTGAAATGTATAATAATACACAGTACACTAACAAGGCCATTGAACCTTGCTTGCCTTTTAAAGTATTTGGTGTATCCAAAGAGATCATTTCATCTGGGTTCTTCTCTCTATTAGTCTGACAAAACTCAGACGTCTTCATCATGGATGATGTGCGATGATGTGATTCAGATGTTGGGTAAATTGTATCGGAGAAAGGTTATCTGATTTGAGTACGTTTTGTAAAGCCAAAAATGTTGGAATCGGTACATAAAATAATGAGTATTATGTGATGCTTATTAAGGAGATGTCGATAAGAATCTGTTTTCCACTGTGGAAAAGCTTCTCACTGATTGCCTTCCTTCTTTCCCTTTCCCTCATGTTACAGGCTTTACCAACAACTTTGACTAGTCTGTATTGGTAGTTAGCCACTTGTTCAAGGACCTTGCAGAGCTCTTAATACTTCCATTGTACATACTGTATAGTCACTTTGTATTATCACTTCACCTCCTTTGACTTTTTGCACCTGTTGTTGTGCTGTAAAATGTTTGAAAGTGTGATTCCTGGGGATTTATTCTGTCTGAGGTTCAGTCAAAACTCGAGTTCAGTTAGAAAGAATCTAAAAAGTGGGATAAAAGTGTAAAACTGAAGGAAAGTATTCACCACCCATTTGTCATTTGAGTGAAACTGACATTGGCAAACTGTGTTTTAATCAAGCTTTTTAATAGTTTTTCTTTCTCAGACCTTTTCGTAGCTATAGTTAATTTCTCTTTGCTAGCAAAGCAAATTGATTTGTGGCAGTGGTGTTTCAGTGTAGCTCATATTGTGCAGCATAGAGTAATACTCATACACTGTTAACCAGTGATGTACACTTAGGTCTACAATGTGCCCTAAAGCCCAATTGCTTTGCCTGAATGATGAAATAACAAAAGATAAGGTCTTTAAAAAAATGTTGAATTCATTTGGACCCTGAGGTTATTTAGTTCAAATGAAAAATGAGGGGTGAGTAGTTCAAATTAATTAATTTTGCCTGTCATTTTTCCTTTTAGCTTGATTGCTACATTTGCTTTATGTTTTGATATAATTTGGTGCTTTGCTAGATGTCAAGCTAAAACACAAATCTAAATGAAAAGCATTTTCAAATCATTTTCTCGCAGCGCGGTGTAAAGGGGTACATTGCAAGAAAAAAGCCCTGCATCATTATTACACTTCTTCCTCGCCACTTTGCATAATATTTGTCATCCAATTAATGCCAGTGCTTGAATATGCAAAGCACACAAAATGCTTCGAGGCAAAATTTCGTATAAAATTTGGCCATGGCCTGTGTCATAATTTCAGTCTATATGGTTGTTTTGCACATGCATTAAAATGTATTTTAAGTGTCGTAGGTGAATGTCCGCCCGTTTCCGAAAAAGAGTGCGAACATACAGGGATTTCTTTTCCCATGTTGATGAAGCATGCATTGAACCATTTGATGAAGATGACATAAAGCTCGAGTCGGATCTCAACAATCCTCCTCTGGCAGTCGTTAAAGTCTTCTCCTGATAATATGATGCTGCTTGCCATAGGCCACATACAGCTGCCAGACACTAAGACTTAAGCTCCCGCTAAATCCCCTGACGGTGCTTGTAATGTGGCACACAGTTTTGAAGGAAATGATGACTGTGTTTATAAAAGATCTCGCCAGTTAGCAAAGCTTCATTGAGTTTACAGAATTGTATGGAGGCTGGTGTACAGAGGCCAAAACAATTAAACATAATGTGAGTTGAGTTTGGTGCCCCGACATGTTGGTCTACTTCCGGAGGTGGTCGGTGCACATGCCTTGTAATGAAACAATGGATTGGTTCAGATTCTTGTCATTTCTGCATGTCAATCACACGTTTTGATAATGTAACACTTTATATTATTGCCAAATTATATGGCGTTTTCCAGATCCACTCATCACACGACCTCATTGTAATGTATTCAACTCAGAATTGTACAGAGTGTAAGTTGATTAACAAACGTCCTTTTCTTCAAAGAAGGCAGACAAGTTTCTTTTGTTTAATATTTTACACCTAATAGACAATATGCAAGACTTTCATACCTGGATGTTTGGGGACAAGAATGTATGGGTTTTTCTAATAGGGTCTAGAAGATGTATGTGTAATGATAACAGGATAACGCTGTTAATGGTGACTACATGTTAAGTGCCAACACAAGCACTAATTCAGTTTGGTGATGCATTTCTTCATATTCACACATTCTCATACAGTTTCAAATATTAGCCTTTAGATTTCTTCACCACCATCATTATAATCAAATCTAATCTTCTACTGGATGTAGTTTGAAAGGCACAAGAAGATTGTATTGTCCTTTTCAATAAACTCACTCTAAATGAAATCTGCTTTTGTAGTTTATTTTTCTTTGTTTGAGGATATTTTCACCGCAAAGTCACGTCACATTTTGCAGCAGATCTGCTTAATCCAACACTAGGTGTGTAAATCTGATGCAAATCTTCCATAAAGTGGATTTCTATTCAGCTGTTCCTTTCGTTCAACACCTGTCCAACCGTTCCTACGGATCAATTAAAAGCCACTCTCAATTAACTCTGATCTCGCTAGCAGTTAAACCACGATTAGCGTTTTAAATTGGGCTGATTTGTGTCAAGCTTTTGTTTTCCCTCTTGCTCAGAGCGGCTCTTCCTTTTGTCCTGAAGAAATTCCCATGCCTTCCTGGGCGAAAGAGAGAAGTGGCATCATTTGACAACCGAGTAGCGAGATTGCTTGTTAAACCTCCACTCTAATTTGCCTATGTGTGCGACAGGACTGTGTGAAACCTTTTGGGACAAGAAACACTTGTCTTGTTTACCCGCCGACGCTTTTGTGGGTCGGCGTGCTTCCCTGTCACCCCGCCGCATAGCAGGTTAAAACACGACCTCTCCCCTGTCGCCTCAATCTAGTAGTCCCTGAAGAGGTGCACCTCAACACCGCAGCAGCTGCCACGGCACCGCGTCACATCTGACAATGATGAGAGGCAAAGCGGTGGTAACCACGGACACCAGGAAAATACAGAGTAAACATAACTTCTATGATGAAACACTCTTTGAGTGCTACAGGTGGCTGAAATGGTGACAGAACCACCTGTGCTGATTGAATAATTACTGAATGATTAGGTTACAGTTTGCTGAGGCTAAATTTAAGAGTCGGTAACATTTAGATGCAGCCATGCTTATAAAGTTAATTTCAAGATGATCCTGCCTGGCGATAGAATTGGCAGCATGCGTCATGATTAATTTTTTATCTCCCTGTGTTAACTTATAGTCTGCCTGCGAGACACTGAACACAAATAAGTGTGTAATTGGGCTTTATGTAGGTGTCACCTGTTGTATTCATAAGCTAATTGGCATACTCATTGTCATCCTTACACATTCATCAACAGATTGGATTTCAGAGAAACCAGCTTTTGTGCGGCGGTGGCACGTGTCATCTGAGTGCCTCCTAGATTAAAGCCCATTAGTTCATTGTGCATTATATCATATTGCTGTAATTTGAGGAAATATCCAACAAACGTGTTATGTAAGATTCTGCGGGTGCAGGAGAGCCCAAGCGTGCCAGACACGGGCCACCCACAGGTCACCTGCACTCCCCTTTAAATATGGATGGGCGTCATAGCAGGGATCAGTGTCACCCCGCACGCGTCTGTGAATAGAAGTGCCTCAGGCAATCATGGAGAAACTTATATGAGGAGAAATTCAGCAGATGGATGAGGTGTTTTTAGGGGAAAAAGCAGACCTATTTGGGCAGCTGGCCTGAACTTGTTGGATGATCGGAGGCCAGATGTCAAGGTTAACCCCTCACACTCCCCAGAGTATCACACCCCGCCCACTCTTTGTTGGATGGTTAACTCATCTGAATAGGTGCTTGAGATAAATCAGGTGTCAAAGGTGCTGCAGATCCCGGTGTTGTGCATTGTATTGATGGTATTGTCTTCCTCTGATAGCTGCCACGCGTCTGGGATCAGGTGAACAAAGACAGATGACAACTAGAGGATCTGTCAACACAGAACAGCAAATAAGGGAGAAGAATACTGACTAGATCTCACGTTGCTACAAAAAGGATGTACAGTCAATTATAGTCAATAATCACATACATTTTATCTTATAACTTGACAAAAGTTCAATTTAAGTGGAATAAACAGCATGACAGGAGTCTAGTAGGTCTAGTAGGCTAGAAAATGGACACTAATACAGGTATAGTCTTCTCCTTCTTTGAATTTGAGTTTGTATTTGTTTATAACAGTGAGTTATAGTAGTGACACACGAGTTTGGGTTATTTTTGACAAGTCTTTACAAAGTCAGCTATTGAAGTATTTTGTATCCTGTTAGCTACCACACATGGAAAAGCACTCCATACCTACAAAGCAGGTAAGTTATAGACACTAATACTAATATTACTGTCCAAAATAACAAGCAACATTTACATTAAAACTATAATGTCAGGTGGTTTTATTAAGGTCGCTAATGCTAGCTAGCTGCCATCGAGCCGTTAGCTTCTGTTGGATTGTTTTTGTGTTAGCTAGCATAGTTGTCGCTAGCGCGCTAGCGAGACTAGTAAGCTAATTTTGCCATCAAGTTTATTGGCTAAAAACTAAGTATAATTCACTAAGTGTAGTTAACAAAATATCAGTAATGTCGTGAATGAAACATTTTTAATATAGCCTGATAACGCCACATAACGTTAGCCAACAGAGGCATCGTGAACCAGGACTTGTCCATATTCTCTCCATGTTTTATCGCTTGAAGGTCAGATGAAAACTCAATGTTTATCATAAAGGACTGTTTTGGGGGACTGGTCAAGCTCATAGGACCAGCGTGTCTTCAGGAGGCTGGTCACGTGAGATTGGCCTCATTATCACTGTCTGAGCAGCACGTGCCTGAGACTTATCACCTAGAAGCTGGGAAACTTGAGCTGTCAGCAGTCGTCAGCTTTGCATTCAGTCATTTCTAGACTGTAATTGGCACCACAAAGAAGCTGAAGAGGGATCACGACTGTGAACACAGTGTGTAACAATAACTGATTATCTTATTTTGGTATTATCAATAATAAAGAATAACATATAATTATGATTAAGTAGAAGATTGCTACTACACTGCCATGTTGATAATGGATCAGGATTTGTATTTTTTCTGCAGAAGGAAGTTACAATTTCACCAAATCTAAAAATACATCAGTCAGCGTGTGTATTGTTATTGCTGTGGGTTACTGTATTATGTTAAGTTCACTTTTTAAATGTGATTTGTGATCGTCACAGCAGGATAACACAGCAGCAGGCGGGCCGCTCACTGCTAACGTCGAGCACAGTTGTAGTTTGCAGTGGATAGATCACATTAGAAGTTCGTTGCAATAGCTCTGTAAAGCCATGCTAAAACTAGAGTAATACAATCAATCAATCAGTCATCTCCTGACTTCACAGCACAGGAGAGCTCTGCTGGAATGCTGCTAAGCTGCAGATGTACCAGCCAAATTACTCCAGAGGGGAATTACCAGGCCATAAATCCAGACGTCAGGAGGATGGCTGTAGCCTATTTCACGGTAAAAAATCCATGCAACTTGTTTCCATTACCTTCATAGAGAATGTCTCACTGTGCAGGGCCCAAACTTATCACTGACAACAGATCTTAACACGTTTGCATCCAAACACGGCCTCAAACCACTGGGACTTTAAACGAAACATCATGAGAATCTGCTCTCGTCATTCACCGTGTCCTGACAGGTCCTTTAAAATGAATGATCTGTGACATGACGAACTGTGAGAGCAACTAATAATTATCTCCTGCTCATTCAAAATCTTCTGTAAATCTGAGGCATGCTGCAGCCTGCAGGTTTTACCTTTCTGTAGATATAAGCACGAGTAATCATTAAGAGATGTAACACGCTCATTCAGACTAAACATTTTCATTCTCGAGTGTTGCCGGCGTTTGAAGAAGCGTCATCATTACATGTTTGTTATCAGATCTAATGGCTTTAGTAAAAAACACAGGATCCTTTCACCTTTTTTATTTGTGCAGTTCTCATGTAAGTAGAAGGCAAACAACAGACATACTGGCTAGTCAACACGACACAGTTACCACTGGCATCAGATCATTGGCAGGTACTGGGCTTCATTATTGCTAATTAAGATGTATAAATATGCTGTCTGGCACTTGACTTGTCGTTTGCAATGGGCCATTTTTTTCCATCAAACTCAAAAAGTGCCAAGGTAGACAAGGTGAGGGCACGGGTGCTTGTAGTGATGCTGCAGTGTGTACTCTGTGGGCACAATTCAGCTCAGCTGGCATACATCTGACTGACGCCTTCGGATGCCAGCAGCTAAACAAGCCCAGGTTTGAGGGGAGCGTGTTGTATATTGGGCTGAGCTCAGCAAAGTCTGCCAATGTCTTTGAGTGTCTGGCTTCGTGGTCTCTCATACAGAGCTCCTTGTTGAGCTACACTCTGTGGTCGTCTTACAGATGATGGCAATGGACAGTTTACAGTAGGAAGCGCGGCCAGCAGGATGTGACATCACTGCGCGCTGTGCTAATAGAAAGTATTAACCTGTTACGTTGGTGAACCAGGATTCAGTCCACTTGTTGTTTTTGGGCTGAGTTAGACATTTCAGAGAATTAACATTAGTTTTTCCTGCCACCACTGTCAGTTTAGTTGGATGTCAGCAGTCACATGTCATCTCAATATTTTGACAATAAACAACTGATTTAATTTTTTAAATTTGAACTGGAAAACCAAAAATATATATAACAGGGCTTTGTTTGATTGAACTGTGCTAAACCACTTTGTACGACCCTGATTCACAAAGAGTTGTGACGCTGTGTAAAACATAAATTAAACACAATACGATCATTTGATGATTCTATTTGACATAATGCTCAATTGAAAACAGGACAAAGACAATGTATTTGATGTTTTCATTGATTTTTGTAAATATGTTCTCATTCTGAATTTGAGTTGGGACAGGCGCAACAAAAAAAGTCTCAAAAACACCTGTTAAGATTCCACAGGTGAACAGGCTCATTGGTAACAGGTGACAGTATTATGATTGGGAGTGAAAGCGACGTCCTTGAAAGGAACAAGTCTCCCATCCTGACGGGTCGGTGAAGAGCAAGAGAAATTAAATAACCTCAGGAGAAACTTTGCTTTTCACTTTTGTTGTGTTCGCCATGTTAATTTTGATTAGATTTCCCAATTTTTTATTTTTCTGTGAGAGGCGAAATGTCCACGTCCATCGTCTCAGTATGACTGAGGTCAAGGCAAACGTTTGGCATCTCGGAACGTGATTGAGATCTTGGGATTGCATTTGATATGTCGAGTCAGTTTTATTTGTATAGCACATTTTATACACAGGTAAACTCAATGTGTAACCACATTTCTCATATTAGATCTACTTTAATATGTGTGCTTTCTTAGTTTTGACTGTTATAGACAGTGCTGGGACAAAACAAACATAAGCCTCAATGAGATTATGATTTCAATTCTTTTGTCTGTTGTATGCAACTAATTGAGAAGAACTCCTGCGTTAACAAAACATCTCTCTGGCTTTGTTGCACTTCAAGTAGCCTCACCATCACTGATACTGTCAGTGCCTCTCTCGTTCTTACCCTTTATTTTGCAGTTGCATCCTACTTTGAAAATCTGTTATTACCAGGCAGCTCCCAGGTGTGAATGTAAACATGTCCAACCTTTCTTCATTGTGCAGATACCACAGGAGGCATCTTACTGCAAACACCATGTGGTCTTACAGCTTGTCTGCTTACATGAAATGAAAGAAAATAGATGTTTTGTCCTCCCACTACTCACAGAAGACTAATCATAATTTCTATACTAGTTTTCAGTTTGCTACCTCCATTTTGCAATAGCCAGTGGGTGATAAGATGTATGCTATGGGTCACTGGTATAATCAATGATTTGTATCGTCATGTATTTTGTAATTCTCCAGCTGCACTCACATGTTCTGTAATTACACACATAATGTATTTCTGCCCAATAATTTAGATTCTGGCTGGCGTGTGAATCCTAACTAATGTGACAAGCACATTACTGCAAATGAGGGTCACAGAACAAAGCCTGTTATTCCTCTGCGGTGACTAATTAAGAAAAAGAACAATTAGCCAAATGACCAATTAATAACAATCCTCTAATCTACAAAAAGTGATCGGCAGGAAAGATCTATTGGCGTTTCTTCGCTGTGAAAAGAGAATCTCCATGGGCGTTCTGCACCAGACGAGATTTAAAAGGTCTTTAATCTAATTAATCTGCGATAAATAATGGTTTATGCTATTACAAAATTGCTCATAGAGAGGATTACAATACCATAAAATACAAAGTAATAAGTTTTACTGAAAGGAATTGAAATATCTTTCTCTTGCCTTATTCCCTCTCTGTCTCTGTCTCTTTTTCTCCTTTTTTCTTGTGATGCACAGTAACTGTGAGTCATCTACAGTCCCATCAGCACAATTCCTGGTTATAACTATTTGCTATGTGAACAGACATACAGCAGTTTCACTTCCTTTAACATGTATTTCAAATTAATTATTCACATATGAGTTATATATGAAAAAGACATATAAATAACTACCACTGGCAAATGTTTCAAGATGTCTCAGTAATCTATATGGGGGTGAGGGAAAATCAATTCTTAGTAGAGATACACTAATTACAATTTTCTTGGCTGATCCCAATTTGGGATTTTTTTAAAAGTCTGACCCTTCTTTCTTTCTAAAAACTATAATTCACAGCATACACAAACATTTTTGTATCCTTTTTTAATGTAAATTCAGTTTGTATGTTGGTAATAAAACACTGATCGTTAAATAACATACAAAAAGATTTTGTTTTACAATTTAATGGCCTGTTACTGAAATGTCTAAGGCAGGGCAAGTTGATTTATACAGTACCATTCAGATACAAGTCATTTCAAAGTGCTTTACAGAGACATAGAAATGCATTTAAAAGACAACAAAAACAAGGAAATAGGTTGTACAGGTAAGTTACAGATTAAAAAGAAGTTATGAATCTACTTGTGTGCTCCCTTGTATTTATCCTGTGTATACTGGTTTATTCGGGTCTCAAAGTTCCTTCCTCAAAGTAAATGTGTAATTCATAACCCTCGGCTACAATGTTTTACTTCTCCAAAAGAAAACAGGTGCCACAGATCACAACACGTCATGTCAACTTGAGTAACATCCCTCTCTGCTCCGCTGTGTGTTTGTCTGGACTCCGCTCCCATAGTGAAACACACAGACAGCAGAGGACCAGAGAAAGGCCCGAGAATAGACTGTAAATGACAGAAAAATGCAGTGAAGACTCTTAACACTGACCTGAAAATAGACAAGTAGACATATTTTGGGTAAATAACATAAAACATTTCGTTTCTTTGCCTCAGTTCAGGCTGGTAGGCCTGTCGGGAGGCGGGCAACAAGTGCGTAAATGTGTAATGTGATATATCTGACACTGATTGGCTGGTCATGCTGAAAACTGGCCGATCCCCATTCTTGTCTGATTGATCGGTGCATCTCTAATTGTTAGATACGTTGCTATTCTCTCTAAAAATGTTGTGATGATGCAGAAAAATCAATAATCGGAAATTTAAAACCCAATTCTTGAAATTATGATTACATGCAGCAGTTTGCATCGCAGCCCTATGGATTATTGGACTGGTGAATAAAATAGTTCAGACTGTGTATGCACTTGCTCGCCACCAGCCTACAAAGTTTAACTCAATCGTATATGAACCTTATGTTACAGAAAACAAACATGCCAGACTTGAGTTATTTCACTGCAAAGCACTTCTCCAAACATCTCAGAGTGTGTGACCAACACTGTGCTCTTGGCCATATGGACTACCATCATTAGGACTTTGCATGTTCTTTTTCCAGCCTCCCAATATTATGAAATGTCTCCACTGTTTTCAAAGTGTCACGTAGCTGCATGAGGACCTATCAAGCCTTGGCTGAGTGAGAAGCTTGCTAGCCTCTACGGGCTTCTTTGTAGGGGAGTAAAATGCCTGCAATTTGCAAGTGAGATGAGTTGTCAAGTTTTGAGACATGCAGGTGGCTCAATTTGTCTCCTTGTTTTGATATAGCCCAGGCAGGGAGTATTGGCAAAGTATTGGTAAAGCTCTGCAAGTCTTCGTGAGTCCAGGGAGTGCTGCAATTAATTATGTCGCCCGAGTTTTGACACACGTAACATTATGCTGTCACTCCCTCAGAGGGATGACGTTGATGTCTTTATCCCTTGAATGTAATCGCTGGCTGTCTGTTACTCTTTCTGCCAATAACAAGAAAGAAAGATGGCTGGGTACGTTTGATAAAACTCAGATCAGGTATCCAGAACAGACAGTTTGATACATCGTAGACTTCCCTTAACTTGCAAGTGATAAATCCACTTGAGGGTTGTTATGTCTGTGGAAAGACAACAAATGAGACATAACAGTAATAATCCATGACATTTTCATATAAATAAATGTCCGTTTTGTTGCCGTCTGACTGCTTTACCACAATCTTGAGTCAGCTGCAGTCTAATTTTTTTGCTAAGAAAATCTAATGGCACAAAAGGAAGTTTTAGTAAGTAGCAGTTTCTTTGAGATACATAGAAACATGCTTGAGTAGTGAGCACGAGCAAAGGAAGTCTAAATAAGCATTTCATAAGTGATCTCTTGAAAAAACAATAATCTTATAGTTTCCCACGCGAACAACTCAAATATTGTTCCGAAGTTGATGAGGATATGTTTTGTTTGCATTATTATCGTGACAGATATTCGGAAGAATCCTTTTTTTTTTTTTTGCGTCTGTATTTGACGTGACTAGCGAGGACGAGGAGATGGGTGGCGAGGAGACGGCAGTCGTCGAGAAGTTGTTAGGCTAGGTGGTGGTTCGTCTGGGGGTACGAGTTTGGAACATGCAGTCCCCTCTCCTCGAGCGGTGAACCAGAACCAAGTGGAGTGAGGCTGGCGGGCCACAAGAGCACCATTGTTCTTCACATTAATCAAACTGAGGAAGGGCAGGTAGCATTTCCCGAGCCCACCCCACATGCACACCCTGCCAACCTCCATGAATGGACTGCTTTTTTAGCTGGCAGCGATTGGCCATCGGAGCTCAGAGAGGATGTGTGTCTGTTTAATTAGTGTGATGAGCTCAGCGGAGTTTATGTGCAGTGTCGGACACCAGGTATTAACCCCTCGAGTTTGACCCTGCGAGGGGGGCGGCCGACCTCAATCTTGACATCTCTTTCTTTCCACTGTTCTCGCTTTCCTTCTCTTCATTAGAAAAAGACAGATTAGACAGGCGAAAGCAGACTGGAAGAAGGGGAGACTGAACTCAGCCTCAGCCTGCGTTTTTTTAACCAGCCCCTCGCCCTCAGATGAAGAGAATAATTACTGCTATGATACTTCTAATGATGCTGTCATTAGGATGCAGAGTTGTGGTCTGCTTTAGTGCTAAAAGCTGCTTCCTCCCTGATCTGAACACATGGAGCTTCCCAGAGTTTAAAAAGCTTTTCACTCTCACAGTATCATATGTACAGATACAGACATATGTTTGGCTTTGTGATTTCCTGATGTGTTGAAATGCCATAGGATCTGTTGTCAGTGTGCCTTAAATTCATCCCAGAGTTATTAAAACAAACCCCCAAAACAAAGGAATAATCTAGATAGTGAAAGACACATTCAAAACCATAATTAGAACTGTGGTCTCTTCCACTTTGTACCATAAACAGCCATATAAATGACACGTACCGTAGATCATTCACTGGCAGCTGCCTTACATACGCTTCGGATGAGAAAGTGCAACGTGTTAACATCACCCAGGGGCACTGTTTTCTAATTCATTTAACCACAGCAGTGTTTTCCTAACAGCTTCAGCTGGCAATTAAAAACCATGAAAAGATACGAAAACATTCTTACCATGCCAGACGCACTTTCCACAAAGGTAAAACAACCACTTCAGGCACAATCAAAGCTTAGGATATCATCCTTTATCCGATTATGCACTTTATTAGTTCAGTGGAACAAACACAAGCACTTGAGGGGCATCTACTTTAGGATTATAATGCCTCTTTTGCACACAGATGGTTAGTTTATGCAAGAGCAATTAATTAGTGAAACGGTTTTGTGTCTTTCTAATATTCTGGGTCGCAGAGAAAGTGACGTGCCAAAATGGTCAATGCAGGAGCACAAGTCCATGGGTTAAAGGGCACTTGGAGGGCACTTCCACTGATGAGTTATGGTAATGATTTAGAAAACTAGTTTGGATTAATTCAATAAATGGTTAATTTGTTAAACCGTCTGGCAATCATTTGAAAGCGTTTAGCTCATGTGGCCCAGTCCAGCTAGGGATTTTTATGGGATTACAGCGTAAGGACATCCTATAAGCACATTATGCAAGCAAGTGCAATACATGCCAGAGTGAAAGGTAAAGAAATAAGTTATTTTTATCAGAAAATTCTCGGAATCCATATTAAAATTCCCTTTAAATAATTAAATCTTTTCGTTTGATAAACATAGACGTTTCACTTAATTTTTATTCTGCCAGAACAAGCAAAAACTGAATCCCGGTTTTCTTTTAAAGAGTGATTCAGGCTCGGGGTTGTATTTATTAATATCACCCTTGCTACTAAGGGAGTGAGGAACAAAGAACTGGAGTCACAGCATGTCAGCTCTCTAAAAGGCAGTGTTTGCTGCACCCCCTCTGAAAACACTTTATTAATTGGATTTAGATATTTGCAAAATGATCTATTTAATGGGATTACCACTCGTATAATGATCTTATTTATGAGGGAAGCAATCCAAGCTTTGGGGCGGGCTGATAATGCATTTCCAGCTCTTTGGCAGTTAATGTTGTGTTACAAGGGGAGATAAAGTTGAAGTCCCATTGTAAATGAATAGGTAAGTTAGCCCGGTGAAATGGAGCTGGTATGGTGGCAGGTCAGACGGGCTTGAGTGGCCGCACTCGCATTCCAGAGGCCTGTCTGGACTGTAGGCTCAGACCTGCTGAACTCCTTACAAGTTCAAGGCAGACGTAAAGAGGGAAGGAGGAGGGAACGGAGAGAGATAGAGTCCCCCCACCTCAGCAGCATAATGGCCCTTTCTTACATCTTTATCCACCTCAATATCTCGCTGAAGCTTTTACAGGCCCTGTTTCCACTTAAATGCCTGGAGGTAATGTCCTACCTTTTCCTCTTCTCGCCAGGAATATTGATTTAATCTTGTCAACAACAGCAGTGGTATCAGAAAAGTAACAGAAACTGGATAGAAATTAGATGTGTGCATATATGTTGAGCAAAATAACACAAAGAGAATATTTGCAGTTGTTTATTGTAGCTCTTTAAACGGATGTTTCATGTTTGCCAAGACATTTAAGCTGTTGGATGTTTTCCCTCATGGAGGTTTTAGCTTTGTCTTGTATCTTTTCATGTAGTGTTGAGCCACTAATGCAAAAAAAAAAAAAAAGTATATATGTAAATGCACTTCTTTTCTGCAGAGCACACATACTTTAAAACATTACCATTTCAATATAACATTTGATTTATATGTGTTTAAAAAAATAGGTTATAATCTTTTACTTTAAAAGGATGTATTCTCAAATGAGATTATGCTAATAGACTGTAATTTGCATAAAACGGGTGGAAATGTTAAACCAGATTAAAAATTCTGAATATTTAAGAGTTTTATCCATGCTGTTAGTCAACAAATATATTCATTCTCCCGGAGAATATTAGAGCCTAAATGTGACATTGTGGAGAAACACAAACTGTGTTGCAGTAGCCATGATCCCCCCCCAATGGGTTGGCTTACTTGTTTATTACTAAATATTTACAGTATTTAAGAATATTTCTTGTGAAATAAACTTTTTTTTTTTTTTTATCCGCTCAGCCCGGTGTGGTTTTAGGGTCTTTGGAGCATTAGTCTCAGGTGAGGGCTGGGGCACAATGTGAGGCCTGCGACAAAGAGCACCCTCACAATCCTCCATTCAAGACATTAATCTGCAAACAAGTGTTTTTTTGTCTCTCTGAGTCTTATTTTCATCGCCATCAATTTAGTACATAGATTGAAAGTGATTCAGGTTGTGCTCTCAAGTTCCTCACCCTTACAGTCCTCGAGCTTCTACCTCGTCCTCTCCTGAGCCTTTTTTTTTTTTTTTTTACTGTAAACAGATGAAAAACGAACCCTACAACCTTCACTCACACATTGTAAATCCAATTCAGTCTGCAAGTAAAAGCCCAGTGTATAAAATACAGCTTTGAGTACGTATTTAAAAATATGTTTTTCCCTCACAATTAAACCATCTAATGAAATAATAAGTAATGTGATCTAAAGAATAAATACAGTTATGTTTCATATTGAAAGATGTCAATATCAGTGGTAAATGTAATGTTGCAGCTTTTATTACAAAAAAACAATACAAATGCATTTGAAGTGTTTTTTTAATGTAAAAATTATACCACAATAAAAATTCCCTTGTCATGTTTCTCACTAATGCTTAAAACAAAATGACGATTCCTCTAATTGTTCAAAACACTGAATGTGTGTCAAATATATCTATTTTTAGATAACATAAAAAATATGTTTTTGTATTAAAAGTATTACATTCAAATTAATGTAAGCATATACATGCCCCAACACACATTGTCAGTACTGTACCTGCTAAAACTTATTTCCTTTTCTGTGAAACAATCTAATCTGGGAAATTAAAATAGAGAGCGAGACGGAGCGTTAATTCAAATACAATCCATCCACTAAGAAGTTATTAATTGGTCATATTAAATATTCAGCATTCCTCTCAGCCTATTTTAATGGCATATTGTAAATTAATAGTTTGCCGTTTTGGAATTAATGGACTATTGCTCAGGTTTCTTGTTAATATTAGTACAGTATATTGCCCTGGGAACATCATATTAACAGTGCAGGCTAAAGATCAACAGCAGTTTATGTTAGATGATGTTTCAGACACACGTGAGGCAGCCTGCTGCACCTTCTGCAATAAAAACACTGCCTCCTTTCACACAGGAAACTATGGACATGTCTGTGTCACAAGAGATGTATTTAATCCGATCAGTGTAAAATGAAACATGCACATTTTTGTTTGAGTGGTTTTAATTTTTTCACTGCTCCCTGTATTATCCTATAACCCGTGCAGTCATGGAAAAATGAAGCCATAAACACTTGATAACCTTAAGTGACTCCTGTCAGCCCACCCCTGCAGTGAGTGCATGTGTAACAGCACTGCAGCCCTTGTTTGTCATGTACTGCACACTGCCCCTTGTGGTGCACTACAAACTGAGATTGAGATTGTGACTTGGCAGCAAGATCCTCTCTTTGCCCTGAGGCTCACACATTTGTACTCTCATTTATTTATTGGTTTATTTGAATAGCTTTGCTATTGTGAACTTTGGATACGTTTTTTATTTTCATTTTGTCTCGCTATAACACAGTCCAGAGTGATATTTCTTCCATCTGGCAACGGCCCCTTCCGTGACAGCTTCTCTGCGATACAGTTTAGAGTTAAAATTATCATTACAATATGTTATGCAAAAGAATCCTTCTCATAATAGCCAGGTCAGGAAGACCCTGTATTAAATTAGTGTGAAAACTTGACATCCCTCTTCCGCCTCGTTGTAAATTTGTGAGGCTTTAATCGACTGCAGATGTCTGTGTGTCCTTTCTTCTTTATCAAGGAGTTATGACTTTCTAAATTATTGCTCAACGGTTTAGTCTTAATGTATATGTGAACCATGCCTATTTGACCTGTACTCAATTTCTTTAATTGAAGCAAACATATTAGACATGTTTGCTATATTATGTGTGTTTTGAAGTTCCAATTTTGTTTATATAGATTTATGAAGTGTTAGCGACTGAGGTCACTGCCCTATTAGAGATTTATGAAATGCCCATGAGGCACCATTATTCAAGCTCAATAAATCATGCCATCCACTTTTATTATTGCACAATGTGCCGTAAGCCTGATCAAATGAATCTCCTTGTTCTGAGTCAGAAGCGATACGCAGTTTTTCTTTTTAAGATGATTCCAGATTCTCTGCTTGGAGGCCGTCCCCGCATTTGTCAGAGCAGCGTCATCATGAAATTCATGTTTGGTTTGACTCATTTAATCACAAAGCGTTTATGTTTCTGAATCTTTTGTTCTGACTGTGGTGGTCGCCATCTGAGAAGTCCCTAATGATACAGCCGCTGTAAACATTACAGCCCCTGAAGGCTTTTTATTTCAAATGTTGCTGCATAAGAACTGAATCATTGTAAAGTGGAGCGTTGTCCAAACATCCCACTGGCAGTTTTCCTGGAGTCCATTGAATAAGAATATCAAAATGTGCAGAATTGCTGTAGATTCCTCTCGCCACACAAAAGTAGTGCTGTAAAAGTGTGTATTTAAGTCAGGCATGTGTCTCCATAGTGTTGAGGTTGTAGTCTTAAGGTGACGGGGGTTGTAGATGTGAGGTGTAAAGGATGTGGATCAGTTTTTTATCACTCGCACAGGCTTATAATGTAGGTTTCTTTCATTGGAAGCGGTGGGCGTAAGTGTTGTGTTCTGGTGGGCAGAGACAGTTAATGTCCCAGATCTACAGTATGAATAAAGTCATATTGTGAAGTGTGTGGGCTGATATGCTTGGCAGTCAACCCTGACAAGTAGATTAGCTCTTACTGGGCCACCTCTGAATGGCATGCACACGACTCAAGCGTTTCCAGTCACAACGCTACATATCAAACATCTAACGCCCAGCAACACAGATGAAAGCACATCAAAACACGAAAAAAAACCTGCTGTATGTTATGTGGCTTCTCCACAGCTGCAGTGGTTAACAGGAGTCAAAAATTGGCATGTCTAAAAAGTGGGATAATGATTATAAATGTGACAGGCTGAAAAGTAATTACAATTGTCTCACTGTGTTTTCCAATAATGCCTCTAACATTTCTATAAAACTCATTTAAATCTTCCACAAGTCCAAAATTCAGTCTTGCTCTAAAGCCATTTGGCACATTTTTCTTCAGTTTACATTTAGAGAGGATTAGCTGAAGAGCTGAAAATAATCATGCCAGATGTCTGCTACAGCGAGAAAACTGCCTCCCCGGTGGGCATTTGATTTTATTGAGTTTTTATCAATCTTAAGTGAATACACTCTGGGATCTCCATAATGCACTGCCTCATGTCGCGAAGTCGTGTACACAAACTGAATATCATGTCACATTTTACAATAACAGTAAAACAACACACACGCCCTTTGCTCATGTGAATGTATGAGGAGGAGTTCAAACAGTCAGCAACAGTCTGTTTATAGCCAAGTTAAACAGACAACACGTAGATTAACTGGGCAGACTGGTGGAACAAACAGCATTATAAATAAGCCAAATTCAATGACAGGTTTAAATGCTTAACCACATCTGTGCACTTTATAAAAGCCATGGCAAATGTCACTGTCTTTAAAACGTGTCTGAAAATTCAGCTGTCAGTCACACTGACTCATTGAAGTTACTGAGATGATGAGCAAATGGAATTAAGGATTAGGAGAATTTGGTGATTTCTCCAGCTTCTCTGTTGTGCGGATCAGACAATGGAAGTAATGAAATTATTAAAAAATAGATACATAAATAAAAGTAACGTCAGGCGTCATTTGCCGTGGCCTGCTTCATGGCCCTCCTCCGAGACTGGGGCAGTGTTTGTTGGATTTGTTTTTTAGCTTTAATGAGCTCCACTGGAATGCAGTGTCTCCCACATGTCTTGCGGAGGGCGGGGCCATCTTATTGCTGCCACATGTTGGGCTCCTAGTGACTCTTCCAGGCTTGTGTGGTCAGCCAGTTCAAAGAGCCCAGGCTCATTTGTTATACAACTTTTGTAACAACGAGCCGATGCTTCAGCGTGTCTGAAGAGGCAACAAAGGATTGCCGCCATTCTTTCTTTGTCCTAACTAGCTCTGCCCGGAGAGACTTTCAGATCGTCTGTTTCTCTAATTAGCATGTTTGCCGGACAATATGGGTTATTGTACTCCGACATAGCGCAGAAATTCTTTATTTGGGTCCGTTCAGCGTTTGAACTCTGACAGTAATGTTTGTTGGATGGTTATGGTGAACGGTAGTAGTTGATCACTGTCATTGCCAGAGTGGTGCGCCGTGCCACATATGGCAACAATCTGACATGGTAATCCATTCTTGAGGTTATGAGTGACTAGGTGTGGGCTCCCCGGATCAGACCGACTCCATCAATTCTTCTGTTAGCCATTTCTGTGCGGGAGTCAGCGGCAGAGCGCCTGCTGGTGCTTGACAGGACATCTCAGCAGGAGCACAAACTTGGGCCTCACTAAATCCCCCTCATGCAGTTTTTATGTATTTAAAAGTAACATGTTCGCCTATTAAGAGAAAGAGAAGAAAGATGGAGGAAAGCTAAGCTACATGTCAATTCTGATTCCTCCTGCAGCATCAACTATTACCTCAAACTGGCTGTCCACCACTTTGTTTTAAATCCCCCTACTTACACCCTCATCAAACTCATGCTCATTTGTCAAAGTGGACCAAATTACAGAGAGACTTGACCACCCTATACCACACACTTACTGCAAATAACCTGTTTTTCCCTTTTCACACATCAATTCCCCTGGGGTTTTTTCAGCTTCACTAGACTTGCGAGTCTTCAGGGACCAGGTCCACTGCATGTGCTGGCTGGTAGGCCATTTGCAATAATCTCCTTTTTACCGTTTAGAGGCTAATTATGTAACATTACACCTGCCTCCCTGAGCCTTGGCTCTGGCATAGTGCAGAATGAGTTGCTTTTTCCCCCCACTCCTCATAGGGGTGGTTAGAGTTTCTTAATGAGATTAGCCCAAAGCTGAAATCTGCTTTGTGTCCCTTGCTATATGGCGAGATACTGGATCAGCAGAATCAAAGCTAAGAGGGGGAATCATTGGAAGATGCAGGCAGCCGACCTCGTTTCTGTCTCCCCACCAACCCCCCTGCGTGTGACTTGGACGGGATTCGTCGCTATCACACATGACATTGTGTGCGAGCTTTGCATAGGAAATATCTTTGTCTCACTGTGATGTTTGCTTGCTTCAATGTTTTCGTGCTTTTCCTTTATCTTGCTGTCCAGTTTATATTTGCTGTTGGATCAAACTTCTCAACAGTCGTTTTCAGAATTGAGGACAGATGGGTTGAATATTGAACAAAATAAAAGAAGAGCTTTTCCACCAGTCTGGGATATAAACTTGTCTAGCTGTGGTTGCTGTACTACTGTCTTTTTGCCTTTATTAACTTAAAATATCTTGTATTTTACCACAACTTCTAAGGCTGTGCCTTAATTCTTATTTGTCACTTACACCATAATGTACAAGACAGATCTATATAAAGACAAAACTACACCACCCACGACAGCCCATCCACAATGGGAGCCTTTCTTCGCCTAATTTATTGGGACCCTAATGTCCTTGTGACTTTCGACTCAGACAAAAGATGAAAAACCAACAATGGAGCCCGGACAGAATAACACATGTATCACACACTCATGCATACACATACTGTACACGCAAGCCCACACACTTGCATGCACAGAGATTGTACGCAAGCACGCAAACAACTTCAGCTGAGAATTCCCAGAGTGAAAGCAAATTCTCACCGAACGCTGCGAGAGATAACGTGTAAATATTTTGCCCACTTGCTCAGAATATGATGTTGATTAAGAGAGTAAAGGTTAAGGTTAGGGAAGGGGCAAGGATTAGTAGTATGGACTGCGTCTAGGGTTACCATAACAGCCTGGCTGCTGGGACTAGTAATAACAACAGAAGTAATAATAATCACAGACTAATTGATTGAACCCCGTGGCTTCCTTGCAAGAGTCATATTTGTAAAGCTTAATGCCTCCACTATGGCAGCTAAAATAATGCATCAGTCGCCAGTATTGCTTTCAAGTGAGTCTCATTTATTTTTCCGAGATCCACCTTTTTTTTCTCCATTACGAAATACATTTGCTTTTTTATTCTTGATTTATGAATTCACCGTTTTTCGTCTCTACGGTTTTATTTACTTATCTATAATTTTGATACTGCACAGTCTGGTTTCAGTGTATGTGATCCTATCATTGCATTGTAGTTTGTTGAATTTACAAAGAAGCCCAGAAGCCCTGAAGCCATATACTGCTACAGAGAGCTATTTGCTCTGCGTCAGCGGAGTATCCTGTCATGGAGAGAAAATCCCGTTTGAAGTATGGCCCCCGTCTTTCACACTGACGATAATGCTCCTGGCTTTATCATGTCCTCCGTGCAAAGCCCATGTCTTCTCTTTTGTCCGGCTCCCTCTCCCCCACTCCTGCACACCCCCTGGCTTTCCTCTTTTGTGTCACTCTCTGTCACATTGCTACCCGTTCACTGTGAGAAGAAGCGGTCCAAACCTTATCCCCCCGAGGCATGCTGGGAAGTGTAGTCAGAGTCTTGGGATTGTTGGTTCCATTTTTAGGGACTTTGCTGATATCAGCAACTTGAAACTGATCAGCTGTCTAATCTAGTTTACATTTTAACTGAAAGTAAAAAACTATGAATGAATTTACTGTATACTGTAAAGTAAAAGGCTTCATAAAATTCAAATAAACCACCATTTGCTGTAAACACACCATTATAGATATTGAATAAAAATGTGTCTTTTGATTTTATTTGTGAGGTTTTATGGTTGAATAAATTCTAAGGTAAATACTTAGCATTTTAAATTAGATACATTATTAGTATTCATTCTGCTCTAGCTTTTCCTAAATCCACAGCTTAAATGCAAATGCACTGCAGTCTTTTCCATCCATGGCTTTGTTGGCCTCTCAGAAACCTTAAGCCGGTATCTTAAATAGGGGCCTCTCATGGCATATGCATGTGCAGTATCTTATCTGGTGAATATCACAATCATTCTCTAGGACATCAAATATTTAAACAGGCCATACAAACAAGAGACAGGAGGGAGGGCATGGAAACAAACCTCATGTGGACCCTGTGTGAAAACAATAAATGTGCTACCAGCCCTCAATATTTTCATATTCAATGACTCTGTATGATCCTTATGATCCCAACATAAAGAGGGTCTGTGAACCCTCTCTCTTAAACTGTAGCAGGCATATATTACCAGGCTTAGAGCTTGGCAAGCTCCGTATCCCAAAATAGATTTCAACAATACTCTATGAGGATGCATTAAATAAATCTCTGCTCAGCTAATCCGTGGAACAGTTCACATTTTCGAGAGAGACACTCCGGTAGGACAAAAGCGCCGCTCTGCTCGCCGCGCCTTCATCTAGGGACAGACATACATAAAGAGAGATATTTAGAGAGAGGGGAGGGGACTGGGGGGGGGGGGAAGAAATCCTCCACTAATGTGACAGAGAATTCACCCAAAAAAAAAAATCATCATTGTGTGCTCTTGCAGTGCAAAGCAGATTTTGTATCACTCTATATTTTTTCTTTTTCTCCAGCAAGTGCAATAACTTAATCTTAAAGGCAAAACGTGGACATGAGGGCCATTTCGAAACATGTTGTAGATAAATGTTAATCACATTAGCATTTCCCAGACTTCCGTAAATCTCCATAAATAGCATGCTGAGGTTGATCCCTCTTTTTTGCCCATTGAGGCAAAATTACAGTTGATGAATTGCCTTTGCCATGCATGTAGGCTAATGAAAGCTTTGCTCCTGGGCCTTCCTCAACAAAGGCTCATAATTTTTCCACTTTCCACTAAAATAAGAACCTGTTCCACTTTTAATTAATAGTTTTACCCTCTCCTATTCAGGAGTGTGTGCATAGTTTCAAATTAATTTTTTAGGTGATGCTTGGTTATTAATACTGAAGAAACAACCCCCCTTTTGTGTTAAAATAACAGGGAGGTAATGTTCGCCTGCAGGTCTATAAAGAATGTCACCTAACTGCTTAACACAACTCATGACTCTGCTCCGAGACAGAAACATTTCATGACAGGTGGCCATTTCATTCATTTGAAGTCATCACTTGCACATTTGTTCAATGAGCTGCAGTGGGGTTAAGATACAACTGCTTACATGCGCACTTAGGATTAACCTGTCCTGACTTTATGTTCATTTAAACTAGAGCCACAAGCAATGCTTAAAGAATATGAAAGCAGGCATCATTCAAACTGGTAGGATTGTAGTTCAACATGCTTGCATAAATCCATATCCCCACAACCTTTCTTTAATCGCTATCAGCAATTAAAAATGACTTCTATATTGTTGATATGTTACCTCAAAATGGGTTACCTCTGCTAATGGAAGTATTAGGTTAATAAGCAGCAATTAGCATGCATTAGGGTGCATGCCACACATAATGAGTACTTGGGTATGATTACTCAGACAGCTTGGTGTTTGAGAGCGCAAACAGCCTCATCTAGCCATATGTGGTTGTGGGACACTCACTATCCCATGACAGATCTAAGTGAGGCGGCTTTGACATTGAACTCCAACAGTATCCTCTCCCAGCAGTCATTTATCACTGTCATAATCACTTGTCTCCTGCTGAAAGGCAACATATTTCTTTGTATGAGGAACATATCTGGAAATATTGTGACATTCTGTCGCCCTCCCGCTCTCAACTGCTTGTCTAAGTTGCCAAACAGCACTCCTGTCATTGTGTTTGAATCATTTCATGTCATAATATTTAGAATAGCTTCCTTTGCACAAGAGAATATCTGCAGCTTTTATGTGTTCCCCGATAATGAAAGCAAATAGCACTTGTATTCTTTATTGCTGATAAGGAAGCAAAAAGCAATAGAGAAGATTTTCTGGTGGAAATCCATTCCCTCTTTGTACCTGTGACTTAAGCTCAAAGGTGGGCGATCCATATGGCAATTTTGTATTTGTATTTCCAGGCTGTCACAAAGAATCGGGCCTGACACAGAGCAGATGCAGCAAACCGAAGCAGTAGCTGCACTTGAGCACTGTGGGTGATTTCATACCAATTAGTGCAAATCATGGAGTACTTAAGATTATTGCCCAGTGAGTTTAACAACACTTTGACACCTCCTCTGAAACTGACCCCTCTTAAGTTTATTTTTCCCCACAGATTTCTGGCTTCTTCGCGGGACGTAAAAGTAATTTATCCAGGCTGGGACTTTTCATTTCACCAGCTTGAGGTTTTTTAAATATGGCCTCCGGTGACAAATCTGGCTTCCATCTAAGGTCAGGCTGGTCCCCCTCATTTGTAGTAAGGGAAGGGGGTGGCTGGACTGGGGACAAACGAACAGCCCCTCTGTGCTGCCCCCTCATCTCGGGGCTTTAGCAGAACTGCTCTGGCATGAAGTACAAGCTGCCGTCTCCATGGTGACAAGTCACTTCGGCTCCACCAGCTTTACCCAGCACGATCAGGGCTGTGAATTGACTGGCTTTAAAAAAAAAACAAAACAAAACATTGAGAGAAAATATACCGTTTCATTCCTCTCTCCATTATGTCGGCTGGTGAAAAACAGCCCTAATATGGTGCATTGGCTGCTAACGCGAATAATGGCTGGAGAATATGCGCTGAATAGCTGTTCTGCTGCTGAAAAGCTAATGGAGGGAGTCTTTGGCAGTGTGTGTCTCATTGAGGAGGGAGAGAGAGAGAGGCGGTCCCAGAGGTATGGATGGGGCTGCTGTGATAGTTGTGAACTCTCCCAGTGTTTATGTGTCAGCCAACAGCCTCCGGAAGGAGACTGGAGACATTCTCCACACCGTCTTGCAGACAAGAACTGGTCCCCTCAATTAAATGAGTTAATTTGAAACCATAAGCTTGTCCTTAATTAAGAAGAGCTTAGACATCTCCTGAAATGAAATATCTGAAATGAGCTATATTGACGACATACGGTTCCCCTTTGTTCAGATGTTGGGTTCCCCATCCTCCTCCATTAGTCAAGACCGTCCATATGCTGAGCTCGGTTCATGCAAGGTGTAGATAAATGCCAAAGAGAGACATAACCTCAGCAAAATGTGCATCGTTTTGATGGAAGTTTCAATTTCAAAGTGGATCCATTGTGGACTCCCACCACGTCTTCTCTCACACCGTATTCCCCGTCTGCCTGACTCTGTGCATCCCTGGTGCCAGAGAGAGGAGGATGAGAGAGGAGGAGAGGGAGAGAGGGAGAGAGATTGTGGCATTAAGTAAATAATTTGTATGATAATTCATTACAGCGCAGTCTTTTTCAACTTTAATTGGTCTAAATGAAGAGACATTTCACACCATTTAGATAAAAAAGAAAAAGGAGGCCAGCATAATGAAAAGGGGCCTGCCTATCGGACTTCAGAGGTTTGCTCTAAATGAAAATGTAATTGCAGGCGGAATGGTACAAGAGGAGAGACCCGCGCTGCAGATCCGGGGGTATCTTCAGACAGCCGAGCAAAAGCTAATGACTGAGCAATTTGGAACATTTACTCACCCCAAAGACTCTCATTAAGTCAATCACAGGCTTAGCCGAGACCCACTCGCAGCGTCGGAGCCGGCCCCGCATTTATTCCAACATCAATCAGGAGGGGCCGGCTTCTTCTTCTTTCAGAAGCCATGAAAAACGCCCAAGTAATTTATTCGGGATCTTTGAGAGGATAATGGCCAATTATTTGTTTATAACACTGGTTAAATTTTCATTAGGCAGATTAATGGAATATCATGTACTGTCAACACTGGACTGAGGGGTGGTGTGTCAGAGATAAACGGCCAAACAGATGATGTCGCTCTGTTAGTAAATTGGTTTTTCTGCAGCCCTTCTCCTCCATATGAAAATTTAAAGGTGGACAAGGCACTGGGGGTTTAAGGCTGTCTCCAGCTGGAGTGGAGAGGCAGCGGGGAGGACATTGTGATGAACTTCATCTAGCTGCAGGTTTTTTTTGTTCTTAATGTTTGGCTGCAATGTAAAATTTCAGCACAATATTAGGCTGTTTAAATGTTAAATATTCTACAAAGTTTGACTGTGCGCTGGCTCTGCACACATTTATTCACATCCACTTCATCCCAAACCTTAAATTACCTATTCTATCAATCATGCACAATCCATAGCCAATCCCTGGAAAACATATTTCATACAGGCACTATTTGAAATGATAATTCTGGTGAGTTTTTAGAAGCTAACTTTTTTAATGAACAGAAAGAGCTACTTTTGGCAGCGACTGTGGGTGATAGCTTAATCTGACATTATGCAGGCGACACAAGATACCTGTAAGTGACAGTTAAGAGTGAAATGACAACTACAAGGCAGGCAGGCAGGTGATTTGCTGACCCCATATGATGCTTAAAGTTGATATAAAGCAGTTTGAACCTTAAGTGGTGCTTTCACAGACCTCTACCTGAAAGTGGTCTGGGAATTGTCGTTTTGAGCATTGCATATTTGGGCTTCAAATAGCCTCCCTTTTTCCCCCCAAACGCAGGGTTTTGAGAATCGAGATAAAATATGGCATATCAAATCTTAATATGCACGCTTCACCCACTAGTGTGCAAATGATGCATCGCGTGTCCACATCCCAGATCTATGGAACCAGAATTTTAATGACTGAATGAATGAATGTTTTTTTATGACTGGTAGTTTAGGAGACTGAATATTTTTATGACAGCTTATGGTGACTGTCTCAAAATGCATGGTGTCCTGTAAAGCTCGGATCTCATTCCAACACAAATCTGTTACATCTGTTATACACACATAACATTATGATTACTTACATTTCAAAGAATTTATCCATCATTTTCCTCCATAAACCTTTGCGTCCTGGATGGGAGTTAATTTGGACACCTGGATCACAATCTGCCAACCTTAGGGCACCCAAAGTGCCTACTAGCTCCCCTATCAAAACAATCATCAGCTGAAGGAGGTTATCGTTGGGCTGGGCTATCTGTCACCCGGCCACCGGCAGCCAGCGGGACACAAGGGCCATTTAATTAGGCCTACTGCTCCTCTCTGGTGTGAAAGACTCTCAGGCCCCTTTGATTCCCTGCTGCTCTCCCAGCAGGAAGTGGTTGGTGATAATTGACACAGGATTTCCTTGTTAACCAGCGGCAGACTCTGTGGATTAAAGTGACAGAGATCTCCAGAAGAAAGTGGGGAGCAGATAAGGGGGAGGGGAGGAGGTGTAGTGGGGGGAGTGGCGGGGGCAGTAGCTATTTACCGCTCTTGAGAAACCAGGGAGGAAATAGCAATATCAGACTGGTGCGCGGTCCTGCCGCGAGATGTAGCTCCCACTTATCTTAGCCATTTCAGCTTGGCTGATCAAAGATTGGCTTTCCTTAAAATAACCTGGGCCCAAGGTTGAGTACATGCTTCCACGCCACGGGTTTTTTTGGCAAATTATCAGTCTTTTCCAATCCCCCCCTTTAAAGCTGCATGGCTGTTTGTGGAGGACTAGAGAGATAATCTCATTTCATTTGTACAATTATACACTATCATGGAATAAAAGCATATTTGCAAATGACGTAATTTCCCGCTTTGTACCAACTGGGTCACAAGCCTTGACAAAAGCATTATCATGCAGACAGGAGAGGTACCCAGTCGGCTGTAGGGCAAAGATGGAGCTTTCAGAGGATGTAATCCACTTTATTTATTTCTAGATTTCCTTTCTGCTCCTCCAACTACTACACAGCTTACCAAAAGACATTTTACAAGTGCTCATTGGAAGGTTTTAACATAGCTCTTCTCGAGATAACAGATGAAGGAGCTACTGTACTCTTCACTTCCCTGAGTCCTCATCAGCTTGCTTTACCGTTGTATCGAACATAGGACGATATAACTTCACTTACACAGCAGGGATGGCCTCTGCTTGGATTTTAAATCATACAGTTTGTAAACTTGTAAACTTTATAGCCATAACTATGTCACCGGAAATAGCTTTTCATAAATTCAGCTTTCTGGCCATTCTGGTTCATAAATGAAGCTGCAAGTACATGAGCGCATGACATATTTACTCCTGCACCTGACAAAATACTCCACTCTTTAAATGCCCAAGCTGCCCAGAATGACCCAAACGTGGCGTAAAACCTTGTCTGGCCACTTTCAAGTGCTTACTGATAACTGAATGGGGTGATGGCAAGTTTCCAGCAGTAGGACTGGGTCAAAACAAGGTCCATCATATAAATCAAAGGAGAAATTCCTTTCCCTCTCATCCCCCAGCCAATACATACATGCAGCTGTGGATATGTGAGATGAAGAAAAAAGGAAGCTGTTGCTTTATTATAGCAATAATGTCTGAGAGAGTAATCCTCACTGCAGACCAGATGACAATGATGATGTTCGGGGTGCTCGTAGTGTCACCAACATACCCAGAATGTGTAAGTTATTATATATGTGTCATAGCTTTTATAATAGCTCCCAGTACGCTTGTGCCTCCTCTGCTTGTTTTAAGACAGAAACTTAAGAAGTCAAACGTGAACAAATCTTAAAAGCTTAAAACACAAGTTAGCCCAGCAGTTAATGACTTAAACATGACTTGGCTTGATTTAAGACCTCATCAATCATATGGGAATTTCAGTCGGACCAATCAGTAGCGAGTAGTCTGTATACTGTATATATATATATGTATTATTTTTAACTTTCTCAGAGATTTATCGTTATGTTCTCTACGTTCTCCTGTGATCCTAAACAAGGTAACACAGAGAGATATGGCTCCATATTTAAACATGATATTAGCATCAGCACACAGTCTGTACAGCTGCGTGCATATATCGACAACTGAGTGTTTTTTGGCTCCTTTAGCTTGTCAGATGTAGTGTAAATCTTACTTTAATGTAAACTACGTAGAATAAGACTAAGAGGTCAGATAGTTTCAGATGTTCATTAAGGAAGTTCAGTATGGCTGCTTCTTCCTTCGCACTATTCAAAACTGAAGCAATGACAAAACATTCATATCTTGCTGTGAAGTCCAAAGAGTTACCAGACAGTTGCTAACTTGGGCCACAAGTAAGGCGTTGCTATACCTGCCCGTCCATAAATCCTTTGGCTCACTTATTGAAAGCTTGGCCCTCCTGCCACAAGGACAACAATAACGTGGGTCAGTGCAGTTAGTCCCGTCTGTCAGGATGCAGCAGAAAAGCATGTCATCATGGCTTAGTATGCCATGAAACAGCTAAAGTACATTGTATAATGGCAGTATAAATTGGGTGTTGCATCTTAATATTGTAAATTAAAGCAAGATAGCTGTCTTTATATAACGAGCTGTGGTGAAGAGGATGTCATACCCGGATTATGTACAACTAAGTGATATATAATTAGCTATTGCCAAAACAACTATGCTAGCACACAACAGACTCAAATAACTTCACAAGGTTGTCTGCTTTGTAAAAATATTATTCAGCTGCATTTTTCAGCGAAAACCTCATACAGAAATCTCCTCTAAAGTGCTCCCTAGAAAGCTCCTAATCCAGAGTTGATTCTGGGATAAATATGTACATTGCTGATTGGCTAAGCACAAGTCAGGTGCAACGTCCAGAGATGTGTCACACCACCTTTGAAGTGTTTAGATGCAATATTACACAAACATGCTGCACAGAAACTTCGCATCACTGTCCACACCTTCTTATCTGTGCTCCCTCGTTGGTACTGTATCTTAACCATGCTGTAAGACTTCAATATGTGAGCATTAACACGCTTCAAGGTCCTTGATTTCTCTACAGGAATTACTGTGTGGCAACCAGGAGGAGAAGCTGGAGATTTGTTCCCTTCAGTCTAAAGTAAATAGGATAGGCAGGGGAAGCAATCATATAACCAACGCGTGCTCTGCTATCAAGAAAACACAGGAGTCTAGATTAAGATTTGGTCTTAACCAAAATCATTGCTGTTTCATTTAATCTGCAAGCAGATAAACTCTTTAACCTTTTCCATCCCCTGGTGATGTTTTAAGAACGATAAGTTCAAGTTGAATCATGGCGTATTGAACATGTCACCACTTTTGAAAAGTGGTCCTTGGAAACAATAAAATCTGCCCCCGTTAGCAAATGAGCCATGAGTATTGAAGTGGCACGGAGAAGTGTCAATGTGGCCTGAGTAAAGGCAGCGTGACACCATTCAGACAGCAGATTTACTGAATGAAAAGAGAACAGAGCCCTATAACTAATCCAGATTCACTGACCCAGTGGCAGGTGGTTTAGTGTTTGATACTGACCCTCAGTAAATCTTTTCAGTCATCTTAGTGTTCACCAGCCATCAATATTTAAGTTAGGTAGTTACATTTTAGTTATTAGAGGGTTTGCTTTTATTAGATAGACAGAACGTATAATGTTTAAATAAGTTGTGTATGGGAAAAGAAAGAAAAGTAAAGACTACTTTACAAACAAGTCAGTTTGTCTTAAGTGATCACAATCAAAGAAACGTACTTTATTTTTTCAAACTTTGATTAAAAACTGTTTGGCTAATAGGCTTCAAACACTCCAAAGTAAAGATTGCAGCAGCAGCCATAACTGTATGATCTGTAACTTTCTTTTTTCCTCCATGCCACTTCACAGTCAGGAAAAGAAGGGGGTCAACTTCTCGTCTTTGTGCAGCCGTACAGCCAGACGTTGTGGTCTAATCTATGAGCGTCAGTCTTAACCTCATTATTAATATAAAAAAGCGGGCTACTTTCCATAGCCTTTGTTGCAGTGGAATATGTTCTACAGAGATATAGGAGGGAAAGCTCCAATTTCCTGCAGGGGTCGAGTATTATGTATGAACTGCTCCTCTGGGACGCAGGGGCTCACAGTGGAGGTTGTCAACTTTTCCTCAGGCTCAGTTTGATGTGTCTCCACTTAGCTTTAATTCCCTGTAAATAACATAAAATCCATATTATGCATATTGATATTGTTTGGTGTAGGTTAATAAGCCCTTAATTGTTTATTTGTATATTTCTGTATATTGTGTGTGAGCCTGTGCCATCCTAGGTCTGACTAATGGTATAGCCATTTTCAGAGACTGGCATCCACGGATTCACTTAGAAATAGAAACCTACATTGGTTTCTTGGAGCAGTTTTAATCTCTTAGTTCAACCACAATGGGTGGAGCAAAAGAGCCACAGTTTTTCTTGCTACTCCCCAAAGAAATAAATCGAGCCATACTAAGTCAGCTGGCTGGACTTTAATGTTTTAATCACCAACTCTAGTTTTTCTAAACTACTGCAGGTGAACTCTAACTAGCCCTGTTAAGCTGACTTTCCAAGAACCTCAACATGATAGTCAAACTTGGCATTGCCAAGTGTTATTTGTATTTTTCTTTGCTATTCATGTTTGTCAGTTGGCTACTGTTACATGTGCTATATTTATAACAGTGTTACCAGATGTTCGCCATAAAGCTACAGCATGGTGTGCAGATCTAAGAGTATTGTATTTCAGCCCAGACCATCACACGTTTTAAATCCAACCACAAAGCAGCCTGTCACTGTGTGTACAGAGTGTATATCTCACTATGTGCCTGGATCGGCTGTGTTACTTGTTTTGGCTCTGATTACAATGACAAAGTACTCAATATTAGGATTTGAACAGTAGCAATAGCTGTCTTGTACCTTCTACCTCATTTCCACTCCACTCCACTTTTGTTTTTGCTCGCATTTTTTCTTACACATTTTAAAAGATTTAAATACTTGCACATTTTAACTAAACGCAAAATTGCAATACTGCTTCTAGTCATATACATATACACTGTCTAAAATCTTGATGTAAAATTGAACATCATTATGCATAGAAAGAAAGCAAGTAAGACACATTTACGAACCGTGAACAGTGTGCCACAAACTTGAAGAAATCAGTCAGAGGACAGGGAGGAAACGAGTCAAAGGGAGGAGAAAGGCATGACCCCTCTTGGCCACACCAACTTGGCCAAAAGATTAACCAAACAGCGGCCACTGACAAACATTCAGGAAATCAGAACCACATGCTTGAAGGGAGGTGTACCGAGGTGCTTATTTGTTTTTGCTAAATTAATGGGGGCTAATTGATAATGTCATTACATCAGAGGAGGGACAAGGGGAAGGGCAGGGGTAAAAAATCAAGGAATGCTGCCCATCAATCCTCTTTGAATACCGCAGATGCTGGGCTCAGTCTACCCAGAAGATTAAGATCTGTTCTGTTAACCAGGAGCAGACCTAGGTCGAATGCACGGCTTCACCCTGTGTGGGTTATGACATGGACGTAGCACTATCACTTCTTTCACTTAGAAGACCTAAAGCTTTTTAAACACAAAGCTCAAAATGAGCACCAGGATAGACTGTTTTATTGCCATTGTTGCAATTTAGAAAATAAAGATACGCATGGTGGTGACTAATAGGGAAGACTAAATTAATATTGTATAAAAAAGAATAATTTTGAGCAGCTTGGTGCTTAATTTACTCTGAGATCAGACCTCAGGATCAATAATGTGGCGAATTTCTGCTTTAACAAAGTTAAACTGAAAGTAATGCAGCGTACATCTGTCAGCCTTTTAGAAACTTTAGACATAAAAACAGAAACTTTGGGACCAAATGAAAGACAGAATTTACTACCGTGAGAAGAAAACTCAGAATGATGCTACAGTTAGTGTCATATTCTATAATAGTGTCCATAAACAATATGTACTTAATAGAAATAAACAGAAACGTACAGACACAGGATGAGACAGTTGACTCTTCTGTCAGGGGGAAATGTCAAACACCATCATGGTTTACAATACTTAATAGAGAACAGTTTATGACAAGCTGCGTCTGTTCTGTATTGAGCAGTAAAAGATAAAAGAATCTAAACATTCTGTCATCACTAATATTGTGAAAATACAACTTGCATCATTTAAAATCTACAAAGCTCAGGATTAAAGAAAATCTCCACGGGGTCAATAATTCAGCACTGGACTGGACAGCGGGTCTGTATCTGCTTACAATCAACACCACTTTGTGTATTTCAGAGCGTCAGAGCAAGTGCAGCTGTGGGAGAGAGAGGATGGTGGCTCATGTGCTGCACAAGTGATTTAGGAGACAGCAAGGGGCTTTAGAGAAGGAAAACAAGTTCATTACACTTCCATACTTGCATATCACTCCCCAAAGACCTGTCAATGAAGACAGTGGAGAAATGAGTGGGCCTCATCCTCTCCTCAAAAACTTATTAGAAGAAGCCCCAGGGTGAACATGTCATTTACAATTCTTACCCCGAGACCCTTGACCTCAAACTCTCCGGGGTCACTGCTTCATTTCAAACAGTTTGTATCACTCTGCCGCTCGCCAAGCACAAGTTTCATGCTTCCTCCCAAATAGCATAAGCCGGTTTTGTGCGTGTATCTGTGTAGGATGCAGGGGTGGTGTGATGGCAAATGATTACAAACGTCTCCGTTGTAGCCTAATTGGATCAAGCTGACTCAGAGCTTATTGAACAAGATCTTGGTTGTTTCAAAGCAGATGGATTAACAATTAAATTTGTTTGGTAATTCCGTGGAATACACCTTGAACAGAAAATAAGACGCATTAACTTGAATAAATTACAGTCTTCCCACAGGGAATATCATTAGCGGGGAAGTCCTTCTTATAGCCTCCCAAAAGACTTTGTCTTACTTTTCATCTTTTAAATGGGGGGGGGGGGGACTTATTGCTTTCACGATGCCTCGCATGCCATACTTTGGTTTTGCATAGCCGTAATCTGTTTTACAGTAAATGCTGTAGTGCAATAACCTCTTGTTTCGCAGGAGGACAAAGGTCACTCAAATAGCTTTCACAGCTATAATTGAATTTAGAATTGTTTTTATTTCAGTATGTAATTGTGAATCTAAATGCTTGTTAGATATCACTTGCCGATGATCTCTTTTTAAATTATAATAATACCGTTAAACGCAGTAACCAGTGTCATCTTACACCAGAGCACTACACATTTTTGGTGTTTTGTAAAAAATGAAATCGGCCTAAAAACAAGAAACAATGAAAAAAATTTAAAAAAAGAAAAGAAGAAGAAAAATTGAAGATCCTCAACAAAGATCATTTAAATTTAGGGCTCGGCTATGTTTTGATTAAATTGTTAATATGTGAGTACAGTAGTAACAGGCACCAATGTGGCACCAAAGTGCATATAGCCAGGGCCCAGTGTTAAAGGATAAGTTCACCCAAAAATGAAAATTTTGTTATTATCTACTCGCCCTCATGCCAATAGAAAGTTGGGTGAAGTTTTGTAGTCCAAGAAACATTTCTGGAGTTTCACAGCAAAACAGCTTTGCAGCATTCTCCTAGACAAATGAAGTAGATGGGGATTTGTTTTAAAACCATAAAAAACAACCAAGTACAAACATAAAATGTCTCTGGAAACCTGAAATTTGCACGGTTGAGCTTGTGCACCCACTTCAGACGGGGTGCGCGTTAGCTTAGCAGCTACAGTGAAGATTTCGGCTTTAAAAAGGGTGTAAATAATGTCTTTTCAAATCAATTTAGGATCTCTGGGCTTCCGGAGACTTGGCGGATTATGCTGCACAAGGTGTATGGAGCCATACTTAGAAATGTACCCTGCATAAAAGTGAATTGTTATGTTTAATGTGAGGACATTAAACATAACAATTCAGCACATGGACACAGTGTGCCATAGATGTGAAGCAACAAATACTCTCAACAGAGATGAGAAGGAAGATGGTTGATTGTAGCGCTACTGAATTATGTCTGTGTCTGCTTCACCTAAAACACATACAGTATGCCACATATTCTCAGACATGCTAAATAATAGAGCTGAAGAGTGAATAACCTTTTTGTGAAGTCAAAATCACGATGTGAAAATGTTGACTAACTGTTAAAATGCTCCCATCCTGTCAAAACTGTTAAGAGTTTATTTTCCTAAAAATTAGTTATCAGCTAAAGATTTCTTTATCAGCTTTGCAGAGTTGATAAAATGGTTCATCTTGAAAGAGAAGTCGAACTATCACTGCCAATGTTTAGGTTTAATGAGGTAAAGAGGAGTGAGCTTATTAGAAATATGTGCCTTGGCTGAAGCTGCTGTACCTGTGCACAAGCAATACTTTTCACATTTAAATCAACTGGCAAGCCATTAAACCGGTGCAGAGCCTCCCAACTTTGACTTGGCCTGTGAGTCACCAACTGCACAAAGATAAGCCCTCGCTCAATAGAGCCAAGCCTGCTGTTAGCATATTAGCTTGACAGAGGAAAATAATTTGTCAAAACCTTATTTTAAAGCGCTATGAATGTCATCCTGTGTTGCCGCTCTTAATTGAAATGTAGTTGGCCAAACAAGGAAATATATGGGCACACATGGATGGTGTCGGCAGAATGTTTTATGATAATGGTAAACACACCTGGTTCATATTAGCATCCTCCTTACTGTATACTTTACATTCCTCACATCAGTTTTAGCTTGATTTATCCAAGAGAGGTTAGCAGCAGATAAAAAATAGAGTTGAATGTTTTAGCAAATCAGAGATGCTCTGATAACTGGAGGGAGATAAATATGTAAAACATTTTTACAGATTATTTAGGTGCGAGGTCAGTTCTTAGATAACTGCAAGCACTGCAATAATATTACGACCATGATTTACGTCTGGCCACTCATCTGCAAATGATTCAGGCTAAAGGGACCGAGCCATTTCACGTGGCTCAGATCTTCAGAGAACTTTATTCAGAGAGGCTGGTTGGAAGTTAAACAGCTGCAGTGGAAAAGATTATTTACTTTGTGCGTGCTCATATTTAGTGAACTTTTCTGTCATTCCCAATGGCTCAATTAAACCTCTTCATCACCATATTTGAAGACTGAATGTAGAGATTTTCATTGTTTCTTTGTGGACGTTTTGGATTGAGATCTTTAATCAACAGACTCAACTCAACATCAAGCTTTGCAAATGCACATACAACCTTCACTTATCATAATCTCCGTTCTTCACTGAAACTACGGGTTAAAATTAGTTTGCCCTTCCCCCCTTTGTGAACCTTGCCACAACCCCGGGCTCCTGAACCCACTTGTACATTTTAGGCCTCGATAATAAACCAACATCTGCAGAACTTACAAGTGCTTTACCAGAGTTAATTGAGTAAATTGAAGCAAGCTGCAGAGCAGTGCTGATCTATGATCCCCTGTTGAGGGCCCAGAAGGGAGACAACAGATTTACTGCAAGGACAGTGGGCGGCCTTTTGTTCAGGCCCTGGTTCATGGGAAGTTTGAGGTCAGTCGGGATTAAAATATCTTAGGGAACAAATGGAGTAATTTGAGTGCAATATAAGGAGTGCTCTGCCAGTGTGGACCAAGGATCCAGGTGTGATTTATTTGATTTTAAGCCCCATGTCCCTTTTTCATCTTTCTTTTTCTTTTTTTTCTTTTTTTAACCCCGTCCCTATTATTTGGGATTTATAGATAACATGAAGATTGGCCCCTTTTAACAAGCCCTTTAGTTCTGGTTGACATAACTGAGAGAGAGGGGAGTCATGCATATGAACACAAACAAACACCAAAGGGGAAATATCTGTTGTTCCTCTCGGGGGCAGTTCTGCTTGGCCTCACTGATGAGGTCTTTCAGTGACTATGACTTAAAACCATCCGGATTAATGAAAACTCCAGATACAGATGAGGATGCCTGTGTCACTGTTCTTTGTCAGTTTATCGGTGAATCATAGCGGTATTTATCCATATTACCTCTCCTGCATTGTCATAGGAATTTCTGTTTTTTTGTAAATCAAACCTGAGGGACAGAAGGAGTTAGCTACGCCCTGCAAAAAAAAAAAAAAAAGCCCAAATGAACCAGGAGCTATGGTCAGAGGAAAGGAGATATGTTAAGTAAGCATGCATATCAGATTCATTTGTAAGGGGGCATAACAATTTTAGTTACCAGGGTCAAGAGTTTGATCCTCAGCCTGGTTTTCTCCCGAAGGAAAGAGCCAGGTGGCGAAGGTGGTCCTTTCATACGATGATTGTGTTAAATTGAGCATTAAAGAGAACCTCTCAAGGGCCCTCGTAAAATGCCAGTGAAGAGATGTGACTGACATTGATAGCACCAGAAGAACTGGGTGTGCTGATATTCAGAAACCCTGCTACTCCTCCTTAATGTTTTTTGGTTTTTTTTACCTCGTAAGTTTTTACTGATGTGGGGGTTTTAATTAACCACTTTTTTAGTTTTCAGCCTTTTCTGGAGAAGTTTATTGGTTAGAAATGGAACACTGAAAAGCTATTTAAAAAACATTTAGCTTTGAACCTTCATCACGTATGACATTTCAGATAATTGTAGTTGTTTGTAGTCTATGCCTTTAAGCCTGGTTGTTTGGACTGGCTAACAGAGTTTGCAGAGTGGGAGGCTGCCATGTGACTTGGAAGAAGACAAAGGGAAGAGGATTTAGATGTGGATTTGAGTCTTGAACAATGGAGTGATGGAGCAAATATGCCTTGATGGCTCAGAAGGCCTCTAGCATCTAACAAAGAGAGCGGCTGCTGATTTCAGTTCGGCCGGCATCTTCTTTGACGATGCAACCTCCAAAGAAGACCGACTCAGCAACTCAATATGGAGAAAAGCTCAGAGATGAAGTTGTTTATTTTCTCGATCTGTTTTCTGTGATCATTTGTAAACCTACAACACAGTATGTGCCTTAAGTTGTAAATGAACTTTGGAGGCTTGGCTCTGCTTTCAACAGCATTCAGGAGCATATTCAATGTTTTTTTCTTCAATAGACTGATGACCACAACTTTCCACTCAGAGGTCCAAAATCAGTACCACTTTTTAACTTTAAATTTCAAATCTTTTCACCATATCCCACAAGGAAAAGCAGATTCATGCATCACTGTTTCATTGAATGTCTTAGAGCAAAGCTCTTGATAATTCATTTTGTCTGGTTTCAGTTACGAATAGTAGGTTTTGAGGAAAAAACAGAAAGTGTGCAAATATTCGCAGCTTGAATAGTATTTGACCAAATGTTGGGCTGTAGATAGTGTAGTGAGTTTTAAACTGTCATGTCAGTATTTTGCTCCTGTGTATGTAGTGTGTCTTACACTTACCATCATTGTCTTAAACAGCAGCTATTATACACGATTTTGAAAGCATGATATGCTTCTTGTAGCTCTGTTCTGCTAATTTTTGCCTGCTACCACATTTTCTTCCTGAGTTTATTGTAAACCGTGTCATTGCCACATACAATGTATGTGCATGTATGTAATGTTTTTAGTGCTGCAAACAGGATGCAAACCTGCATCTGTAACCACAGCTGTCTGTAAAAGTAACATCCTGAGTCTGCTGTTGTTGTTGCACACACTCATAGGGATTGCGATGTACAAATAGCCTGAGCTGGTGGGGCAAATTGCCCTTTGGCATTTCCTAAGCACATTTCCCAGTGAAGCATCCTCCGATTCTTGGCTGTGTCTTTAATGTGTGTAATAATGTCTGTTAAAAGTTCCCAGGTCCAGGTGAGCATTCACAGGTGAGGGTAGTTATAGTGTGAGTGTGAGTGCCAGGGGTTCATCCATTAAAGCCCTCGCTGTGGAGCATTTCATCACAGTGTTTATTCAATATATATTTGGCTGCCATGTGAAATGCCCAAATCATCTGAACCAGACATTGTCCTCTGTGGTTCTGATTAAAGGATAATGTAAAACATAAACAGCTGTTTCATTTGTAGAGAATATTTCTTATATCTCCCAGAAAGTTCACAGAACTCCGATAAGAAATAAAAAGCCAATGGATTTATCTAATACATAATAATCAAATTACAGTTGTGAGAGAATTAACTCTAATTGCTTCTCTTCACTCCCCCTTGGAGACACACACACACACACATTCACACACATCCACACACAGACAGTCCCATCTGTCTAATAAGGACATTCACAAGCAAAAATTAAAGCATATGCTATTATCACCGAGGCTGATTAAACATTTAGGCCAAATCTGGCTCCAATTCCAACTAGAATTTATAACCAGATCTTTTTCATGTTCCTTGTTGAGGCACACAAGTCTCATTATCTTGCCCAAAATACAAAGGCTATATTCCCTCTGCCAAAAAATTTCTTCATGATTGGACGAAAAAGATAATTAGCCATGTTGTATCAATGGGCTGCCAGCCACACCATCTCTTGAAACCTTTTACGCCCAGACGTGGCCAACAATTGGCTCCATGCCTTCCTCATTCACATACAGTAGAGTCTGTGAGCAACTGCATGAGGGCTTCACAATGGGAAGGGGAGGGAGTGACACACACAGAGCAAAACAGAGGGAGAGAGAGCAAGGGAGGAAAGGTGGGAGGGTAAAAAGGGAGGGAGAAAGAAATAGCGGGCCAAACTCGTTTTCCGCTTGATGGGTTAGCTGCAGAGAATGCGCCTTTACTAGGTAAATGATTAAGGGGGGTGGGAGGGGGACCTGTGCTGCTCTGCTATTATGTACTTCAAAGGTCTCCAAAGGCAGGTTAAATGAAAAGCAAATGTGTTGCCCTGCTGCTCAAATACCTCAAATGTTTTAGCAGGTGCAAGCAATGAAGAGGTGGGCAGTGACAGCAGTGTGCTGCACCTTGCTTGGGAAACGTGGATCCTCCCGTTTGGGGAGACAGATAGTGTCTGACCAGTGAAGGGTGAGCCAGGTTGAAGGTTCAGTGTCTGCCATGAGGGAGGTCGAGATCTGCTCAACGTTCTCATCACTCTGACCGCCATCTGACACACAGGTGAAAAATGCAACTGGGTGAAATTGATGTAGCAGAGGTGTGATTGAGATCTCTGAATTATTCTAAATCTCCAAATGAATCTTTAAAAAAAAGGCAAGAATAAATAGTTTCATTTCAGTAGTTTCTTTAAACAGCTCGAGAAATGAATCCCCGCCCCTCCCTGTGTGCCCCATGGGACCTTATTTTGGGTAAGTTAAAAAAAACTGGCTGTGTTGACAAGTGCAGTAATGTGTGAGGAGAGTCACTTCTGTGAGCAAGCTACGAAACAGGACCAGCTCTACAAGGTTTCAGTTTTGGGTTTTTGTGAACGTTAAATGAGGTGTTGCTTAATGCTAGTTTTGTGTGTGTGGTCTTTCTAATTATATATTTTTACAGTCTTTTATTTTAGTAGTGTTATGACAAACTGCGACTTTCTTGAGTTAAAAAAACGATCTAAAACTATTTAAATTGACAAACATCATATGTGTATTTCATGGCCCAATTCAAACAGGATCAGAAAATTATTTGTCACTTCACTTTAACTACCATACATAATCTTTCTAATTCAATTTTTTTTCTTTGGCTTCTTAGACTGTACTTATTTTTAGAATGAATTCATTGTTGGTTTTGGTCTTTTCATGACACATCTCCTAATCATCCAGTGAAGTAGCCACCAGTGTTTCAGCAACTTAAGCTTCATCATGTACCTTAATGACACTTAAAGAAATGTTACAGAGGTAAATACACATCTAATGATCCGTAATGATAAACAACATCGTACTCTACATCCATTGCTGTGATCACACATACTCATATTAAGGGCTTAATAGCACATATTAACACTGACATAATCAGTATGAGGTTTACATAGGTCCTGTTGTTCTGCCTTTATTGTCTTAATGGTGTAACAGTGTAATCTTGATTTTTGTGTGCATGTAAATGAAGTCCCTGTTGTGGATGCTGCAAATGAATCAACTTGCTCTCGGCTCACCTGTTTTATATCAGTATTCAGCAAGGTCCATTACATAATCACAGCGCAGTGATTACAGGTCTCCTACTGGCAGAGCAATTACCCCGGCTCGGTCATTATCACCTCATAACATCATCTGCTCTCTACATATCAGCACAGACAACATAGCTGTATATTATTCAGTGTTAGGTCACAAAGCACGTCTGCTGCACTAATGCAGCGTAATTCGTTCATTATAAAAAGTGTGAATGTAATAGACGTACGCTCTGATAAGCACATTTGTGATACCTGTTATTCTCAGGTGTTTGGGTGCCCAACATTTGGAAGAGATTGCAGAGAACAGATTCCCGTTGAAGGTGCACATGAAGAAGAGAGCTACAGCCGCTGTGACTTTAAGAAAAGTGGAATGATATAATATGATATAACTCTGCAAAATCTGTTGACCATCACACTAAATGACATGTAAAGGCAGGATATGAATATTCCATCATTTGTTTAATATCTAATTTTATTAGAGATTCACATTACTTTTGATAAATAACGCAGCAAATAGAATAATGTATCAAGTTGACTTGATATCATTATTTCATAGGCTTGTGTTGAAAAACAGAAAAACATTGAATTATTGCCGAGCGATTATCACTGGTCATTTTATTAATGTTGTGCACATCTGCAGTGCTGGTAAGTAACAAAATACATTTACTCCAGTACTCTACTTGGGAGCAGTTTTAAGATACTTTTACATGATTTTAGTATCTACATCTTTTTTAATCTATTCCATTACATTTTTTAAAAATTATAATTTTGACTCCACTACTTTTAATATTTAACAGCAATAGTTACTAGTTACTTTTCAGATGAAGATTTTTCATACAAACGTATGATAAGTTAACAATAATGGTCCAAAGCAGGAAGCATTCTGCATATTGATTCATTTTACTTGTGATACTGTAAGTAGGTAAAAAAAGTAAGTACATTCTCTTGATAAAACTTTTAGTACTTTTACTTATAAAACATTTTGAATGCAGGGCTTTCACCTGTAATAAACTATTTTTACACTATGGTCTGGCAAATTTTACTGAAGTAAAGTAAAATGATCTGAATACTTCCTCCACCACTGCACATATGCAACTGGCCTGTGGCTCTATGCAACAAACAACATGTAAAAAATGTTTTTTTAAATAAAAAACAACTTTACGTTGAGGCCGACTGATAATAATCATAAACTTGTGTTAACGCATTTACCTTGCAGTGCACATTCTGTGTATCAGATGGACAATTCCCAGTCTCCTTCGTATTACACATGTATTCATTTCTAACATGTATACCACTACATAAAAAAAAAAGTTTAAAGACAATTACATTTTTCTGGTTTCACTTTAAGCTGCTTGATAGAACAAACATCATCTGTTTCTGCACACTATATGATGAATGCAAAGGATGATGAAATTCAGGGGTCTTGCTTTGCATAGTTTGCCCTGTCTCTTAGTCTGGAGCCATTTGTAAATCCATATCCAAGGAATACAGGTGTTGATTAATCCTCTCGACATTTTCCCGAGACATTCTTTCATTCGTATTGACATTCTTGCGGCTGCCTGGCGAGCGGTTGGGAAATGAAAGCGCTGCCATGGTATTTTGGAAGCCCCTCAGAAGTCAGACTTACACGGGCTAGCTGCTGTGATGGCCTACATTATGGAGTTTATGGCCTGTGGGGGTCTGCTCCCACTAGCCCGACAGGACTTCAGGAAAAAGCCTGTCCCTGACTGGCTCAGCACATGCCAGACTTCAGACAGATGCTGGAGTTAACTGCTGTTCTTGCTATATTCATGAATATAATGAACTATTTAAAAAAGGATCTCACCCAGTAAAAGTACAGTAAGGATTAAATACATTATTGGCCTGAGCTATCATCATTAAAACAGTATTTCATATTCTTCAACATTAGAATACACTAAAGTCAACCCTGACTTCACCCAGCCAGCATAACCACAGCTCGCCCACTCCTTTCACCCTCGGGGCCGGACACAAATACAGTGGCTGCCCCCACTGCCTGCCCTGGTGGAAAGGGGTGGTTTTATTGTGGTTATGTTCTACAGCAGAGCAGTAATGAGTTGCTTTGCTCTGTGCTGCAGCTCTGACATGGTGTAACTGTGTTACACTGTGGTTGACTCCACACATAGCCAAGAAGAGAATTTCATGGTGGTGGTTCAGCCACAGATAAAGGCTTTCTCTTCATTAAGAAAATAAATAAACAAGGGAAGAAAATTGTATGTCAACACTTTATTGACATAACACTTTCTGCCCCCCCCCCCCCCCCCCCCCCCCCCTCTCTCGTCTCATTACGATTCCTCAGCTGTGTTGTCTCCAAAGTGTCAGATGGAGAACTGCTCGCAAACTAATTTAAAAGTTCAATCACGTACGGTAGTAGCAGTTTGTACTTTGACGAACTCCTGGCACATCACAGTTAGTGATACAAGCAGGCACGCACACACACACATACACACATATTAGTACAGAGCCGGCACATGACTGAAAAAAACTATGTTTAAGTGTTGTTTAAACAGCCCACTGTGCGGTCGGATTGTTTGGAACATTTTGGATGCTGTTTCTTCTCTCAAAAAATTGTGTGCAGTTTAGAGTTTTATAGTTGGGGCTGGAATATTATGCAAAGAGGCATCTCCACCAAAAGGGTTTTTTTTTAAGGGTCAGGTTGAGCACTTACTGATGGAGCAGTGAGAGGAATCTTGGCTTCTGCACTTATCTGGTGTGTGGAGTGTGGGGTACTTTCCTCCCTCTTTCCTCCATTTCTTCTCTATCTCTGGCACCAAACTTATCAAAATAATGTGCAGTAAGATCATTTTTGGCTTGCGCCTGACAAACTGATATAAATTTCAATCTGACTCTGACAGAAGTTTTCATTTTGCCAAGAGTGCAAAAAGAGGCGTGTGTGTGTGTATGTGTGTGTGTCTGTGTGTGTTGTACTGTACACGTCTTGTGAACAAGTTAAAATGTGACCATAGGAAAAGAAAAGTCGTCCAGAAAATGTTTTCACCCATGATGAACAAACATTTTCATTTATGAGTCAATCAGTAAACCGCAAATTCTTTCACGTTTCACATTACATTACCTGACTTTGAGCCAAAGCACTGCCTCTGTTCCCCACTTGAAAATCACTTGAATAACTTTATTATTATCCTCTGGATCATTATTATTAATATTATTATTACCACCTGTTGGGAACCTCTCCAGTTCAGCTGAGAAACTATTCTGAAAATATTTAGCAACTTGAATCCAGGCCCCCTTTTTATGTGACGCAGCCGTCTGTCAGCAGTCCACTGTGCTGCTCCGAGTCACAGATAGAGACAGCGAGGTGGCAACCCCGCTCTGGCTCGGATGCCACTCGACGGTGTGCCATCGGCACCCCAGTCCAGTTTGGCAGCGGCTGCGGGAGCAGGAATCTTGCACCCTCATTACACCTCAGCCACTCTAATTACAACCTGCTCAAGAGCTGTTATCCTACACCTCACAGTGACAATGACAGCGCCTCCTCTTAGAGGCCTGGCCGGTTTTCTGTACTGAGGCGCAACACAACACCCCTGTAAATAAATGACGGTCGTGCTGGAAAGAACATGCAGCATGTACCAATTACTAACTAAAACCTGTGATCTGTTGGAGGCAAACATTCGCCTGGATTTTTTTTTTTTTTTAAATAAACACCGCTTTACTCTGATGGTGATGGTGTGGATGGTTTAATGTATTCAAATAAACGATGATGAAACCAAGCAGAATTCTTTCTGGCCCTTTCGCTCGGTTTCATGGAGGAGAAATCCATTTACACAACAGGCAGTGAATTCGGCTATGAATGTGTTCCATGGTGTCCTATCACACACACATTATTGTTTGAGATCCTGTGTTATGCTGACAAATCCTCTCGTGGCAGCAATCACCTAAGCGTCTTCCATGAAAGGGATGTACATATTCCTCCACTTATTTCAGAATTTATTGTGTTCATCACTAATCCAAAGATGGGTTCCTCATGTAATACCCGCCATCTAATCATTCTTAGTACTCCAAGGGCTTGTTAGACTAGATCCTGTAGACTGTAATTGTTTTGTCAATTGATCCCATAGAAAGAGCTGCGATAGATTAGAGAGCAGGAGACAGTAGAACATTATTTTGGAACATTAAAAAATCCACTTCAATACTATTATTTGGGATATGTTATAATTCTTTCAAATTAAAATCTGCTGTAACATGAAAAATGCTACATTCAGGGGATAGAATATGCATCTATGCGAACACCTTGCTGGTTCTCTTTGAATACAGCGCGTACATTGTTTAGCCTGACTTGTGAGCTCTGTGACAGCGAGCTGTGGCTGCCTACTGTATGTCCTCGCTGAACCTAAACATATTACACAGCACAATGTTTTTATAAAAGTCCATATTAGGCCGCGCAGATCTTAAAAGGTTTATGACGACCATTTAGCATCATGAGAGCGAAGCTTAACATGGCCATGTCAAGATAACATGGAAGCATCCGTGTTGTTTTCATTGGCTGTCAGCACAGATTTTACACTGGCTGCGGGGAAAAGGGGCATATGTGCTTAAGACGCTCCTGCAAGGGCTGTCACCGTAGGAGAGCGGGGACGAGGACGGGGAGGCGCAAAAATAGAACAAGAGAGACAGAGAGCTCTCCTGTCCAAAAAGATGATGAGGAAGAATAGAGCACAGTGGATAATTTGACTGGAGTAGGGGGATAATATGGGAGCAGTATTTTATTTGAAACGGCAGATCTCCTCTCATCCGAGCCCCATTCAGACGTCTGTGCTGTTCTCAAAAGGAGTGCATGGGCGAGAGCCACGCTGCAGAAACTAGGTGGAGCTATTGCTTACATGTGCGTCCACAGCTTAGGAATCAGGGCCAAGAGAGGGGAGGGGAGAAGACAATGTTTAAGAAATGAATGCGGTGTAGGGCTGGGTCACAGCCTTGAATAAGACCCCGGGGTATAAGAAGAGGACTAGTACTGTGAACCGTGCACCTGTCACACAGGATCTAGAGGGTCTCAGACTTAAAGTGCAGCTTTAGGCCTGCTTGTTACTCCGGAGGAGGGCGAAAATATGAGAAAAATGTCTGCGCGGTTCATTCTTTATCGAATTGGTGCTCCCCTACACCCCTAAAGATGACACCCAACAGAAATTAATCTATAGGGAGATTGTGTTGCAGTAATGCTGAGTTGAAATGTGCAGACTAAATTACTCTTTGGCTCTTTTGGCTATCTCCCCCATCACCCATGCATCATAAAAGCAGGGGTTTAGTGTGAGATGAATAATCTCGCTCCAGCATGCCTCTCTTCTGCCGCTTCCCCTCACGCCATAATCGTCAGAAGGCAAGCCAGCTTAGTCAACCCTGTGCTACGGGCCAGGATAATAATTGCTGTATTAATTGGTGTTGTCCAGGCTAGACAGAATATAAGAGATCCCACTGGGGCTAATAATTAATGTTTTTTTACCCTCTCTTTCTCTCCTCCTGCTCTACCTCCACCAGCACAAGCACCCGTGTACACACACACACACACACACACACACACACACACACACACTCCCTGCCTCCATTTGCTGTATCATTAAGAAAGCACTTCAATACCTCCACCAATCTGAATAGCAGGGTGATGACGTCTCACAACAGTATTTTTAGATAAGGCAGTGGACAACAGGACTGTCGCCTGTGTTGATTATGTTTATTTAGCCTCTTTAATCTCACGCTGCTAAAAGATATGGGTATCATGTATTCCTGGCTGTTCACAGCAGACTGTGGGGATGAAGGGTCATGTTAAGGCCTGATATAAAAGCCTGGGTTAAACTACATTACGCTGGCCTGATGGGAGCATGATTGCCAAATAATGCCATGAGCTCATAATGAATGTGATACCTCACTCAAATGAGAAAAGTTGAATAATAAAGGTCTGTACAGTAAGTCGTCGGGAGGTGTGCACTATATTTTACCGCTCTTTGTTCTCCTCCAGATGGCTGCTGTGCTACTGCCCCTCCTGGTGTGAACCTGCTTAAGTTCCTTGTCAAAGCCCAGTGAGTCAGTCTGTGCGAGTGATTGCCAAAGAGGAGAAAAGCGTTTTATGGAAGGCACAGAGGAGCTCATGGCAGTTTTACGAAGCCCTCCACCTTCAGGAAACAGATAATTACAGGCTGCATTATGTGCTGTAGTATCATGTCAGAAAGTATAGTGACTGCACAGGACTGCTGAATGCACTATTACAGCATGTGTTCCAATTGTAAAACGATGATTATACTCCCATGATCCCTTTAATGACAGATATGGGGATTTTTTTTCTTGCTCAGCTGGTATTTAGCACATATCTCAGTGTGGTGCATTTAAACACATCTCACAATTTAAGGGGGAAGGAGCACAAAATTGGAACTAGTTTAGAGGAAACGGCCTAATAGGAATTTCACTGGGTTATTTTCAAATCTGAGCCAAACCACACACTAACTTACAGATCTGTCACAGCTTTAATTTAGTGACCTCCCATGGTTTACTTGTTCTTTTTCTCTCCTTCTTTTCTTTCTTTGCTCCCAGGATAAAAAAAGAAATTATTGAGGGAATAACCCTTTCTTTTTGGGCCTTGATTGAAGGTCATTCAAACGTGACTACCTGTGCTGTGGAGATTAGGCGGCTCGGTATTAACAGGCTTCATTTCAAGTCATTTAAGGTCATATCTGGCATGTCACAGAGACTGTCGCCTAAACGTCCTCTCTGTTGTCCTCAACCAAGTCTATTTACTGTACGCCTTAATTGTAGCCTCAGTTTTAATAAGGCCCAAATGGAGTGAAAAACAACTCCTCTGTAACAACGTGCAGGGGGAATTGGCCGAGGCACATCGGCTCTGCAAACGGGAGGGGAATTAGGACCATGCAGAGGCCCTACTTTGTGAACAGTCCTGACAGGGTTATTTGACCATCTGCTTTAATTACAGGTACTGACACACTCCCAAGCTATTGCCTAAGTGTCACCCTTGCAAAGGTGCAAATTAGTTTCCACTTGAGGAACCAGGGTGTGCCACAAATCAAACTAACGACATCAATTGGCCTCAGGCATCAACCACAATCAGCTAAAGTGTCTGCGCTAATCAATTTCATTAGTGTTCTAGTCATTTAATTGTTGGAGCTAATTTGAAGATTGTTTACGGATACCATAATAAGAAATAAATATGTTTTTCTCGCTCAAAACCTTAACATTTGCGTCCCGTTCTCTGGTGAGAATTCATGTTGCATGAGAAACACTAAGTTACATGTGTACACATGTAGACGGTAGCACAGAATGTTGCCACCATGGTTGGTATTTCAAAGGCAAAGGTTTATGAAGCCTGCAGGGCAAATTAAACAGCTGCATTCCCGACATGCCTTGTTTTGCACCACACTGGCAGTCAACTTAGTGGGAGCTTTGCATTTGATTTGATTCCCACGTTTCAGTAGGACTCCATCATTTTCCTGATTTCATTTGAACTTGGTCGGACTGTAAAGTCAGACTGAAACTGCATCCACTTAGACTGACAATTTTGGCCCCATAATGCACCTCTCTGCTCCGACGGCTTCCCCCCCCCCTTCAACATCTGCAGCAGGCCAGCACCTCTGCAGAGGGCATGACACAGGGGAAACCTACAGTATTACTTTTCACTTTTCACCCGCACTCACCTCTGACTCATGGGTGTTACCGGAGTGAACTATCAACTAATCAGCTTTCTACACATATCGGTCCAATGTCGACAGTTTGCCTGTTATTCTCTGTTCCTGCAGAAAAGAGTGGACTCTGTGGGGCTTAAATCAGGCAGTCATTAGCAGAAGAACAGATTGTCTTTTCTTCCACTGCCTCTGTCCCTCAGATAAACAGGCCTGAGTGCAGACATATGATCCCTTCAACTAACACAGCCCATCCTGACCCAACTGATGGGAGGAATAGTAATCAGGCAGTCGGTCACGTGGACGACACACTATACTGCCCATAGGATGCAAACTGTAATCTACTTAACAGGATGTAATGCAAACTGTAGTATTTGTGGTATAAATCTTTGAAGAATATTTAACGTCTGAGAGCCGGATTGTTAGTACTTTAAACTAGAAAAACACTGTAATAAAACGGTAAATTACACACGTGGATTAAAATAAGCACCAAACAACTGAATGCGTTCTGTATTCTCCACAGCACTTTGAAATGTGATTGTTAATCATCTGAGGTAGTCTACAGAATGAGAAATCAAAAAGGGGTGGCTCTCGTTCTTGGCAAATGCTTCCTAATAGTGTGTTTTCATCCAAGCTAAACGTCTGCCTTTGTGATCTCTTCCTGCAGGAGCCTGGTGTTCTGTCAGCCGCCCAACCCAGGCAATAACTGTCATTAATTAGTCTGATAAATTACGTCCAAAACAATGACATGTTTAAATGGTCCAATTTAGCTCAAATCCTAAATGAGATATTACATCAAAAGCCAGCCATTTCTCTCTTTTAGCCCATTTAAAGAGGCATACTGCCTTCCTGAAAGCGTTTTAAAGGTTACGATTTCCTCAGATGATAAAGCAGTACCTTTTAATGAAATTCTAATTAGTAATTTCATGGACTTTGTTACCAACCATATCTGATTAGTGCACATTTTCACAGCCCACTTTAATTAAGCACACTTACAGTACAGTTTCAAACATTCGCCACTTGAAGATGGAGCTTAGCACGTCAAAAAACTTACTTTGTAAACACAAATGTTGCAATTTCCTTTTTTAATTAGATCAAATTTGAATAAATTCCTTTTTTGTGTGTTTGAGGAAATATTGTTTTTTCCACTTCTGTAGCACATGCCCTTCAACATGAAAAATGATGATAAGGTTCTCATTACCTTCGATAAGTTTGGGTTATTATTTAATATGATGACAACACAATTAGTTGGCTCCAGTTTTTTCTTCATGTGTGCTTTGTGTGTTGTTTGCTTTTAATGGAACTTTTTCTCTGAGCTTAAACTGTGCTGCATTTGTTCAGTTGTAAATTTATTCCCACACTTTAAATTTGTTGATTTACAGGTGTTGACTTGACAATGAAAAACTCAACTATATATGGGAGGGGCTGTTACAGGTCGATGCTTCAACATGTCTTTATTTTTAAGCAATTTGCACAACATGAATCATGATCACATTACAGTTTCCAAGTAGGTTGCATGTCTCCCGTCCCATTTTTGTCAAAGCCAATTACACAGTGTGGGTGTGCTGCTGAGGCTTGGGGACTGTTGACCAAAGAGCCCCAAGACATAATCTGATTTCACTTTCATTCAAATCGTTTTCCACTTTGAGATCTAATCCTGGTTTCACAATATGAACTCTGACCTTGAATATCAACCGGACTGCAGTTGGTATTTAATGTTCATCAGAGCTCGATGTGGGAGTCTTCCCCTCACAGCGGAGTGCTTTTGACACAGCCTTCACCCAGCCGCCCCACACTGGGCCCCAGTGGACCCTCTCAGGTCCCTAACCACACAAGTGTTTCCACGGTGGCGAAACTGTTTCAGTCTGACTGACATCCCAGTGTTAGGGAACACAGTTATAAAAGTGCACAAAGCGTAAAAGACCACCTTGGCCCTACCTCCTCGCCCCATCTCCCCTTTTAAACATGGAGTCCACCCTGTCAAGTCACATGCCAGAGCCGTAATTTAGACTAATAATTACCAGACATCACCACAATGAAACATCAGTGTCTGAACTTCTTTGGACCAAACTGAATTTTAATACATTTGGAAAAGGTTGGCCGGAGGCAGGAACCCCGCACACTGGGAAAGGCAGCGCACATGTGGAAGCACTTTGGGAAGTGATAAATGATTTGAAATCCACAGCGTCCCCGAAAATGGAAATTAGGGCGAACAGGTGTTAAATGGGAACCACTGGTGCATTTTGAACAGGGGAAAGAAAACGTCCCGGGTCTTTGGGGCCAGATGTGACAGGGCCGGGTCCGGGGATGGGGAGGGCGTTGCTGAGTGGTCATGGCCCGAGGTGTGTGATGTGTGGAGGCCCCATGTGCCTGACCTCCCCTCCGAGGAATAACGGATCGCTTGTGTCAGCTGTTCTGGGAGAAAAAGCCCTTTCTTACCCTCCCTGTTGCTACAAATACACTGCTCCTCTCGAGGGCATAAATAGAAATGTTATCAATTTAGCTTTAGCATAACTCCCCTTATAGATAACATGTGTAAGGCAATTTTTAGCTGTGATCTGCTGTACATGTGAGGTGGTAGAGCTACAGAATATGATAATAGCAACATCAGCTTGCACATTCTCACCACCTCTGGCATTATTGCTAATTTGTATGGGTGCCGTCTTTAACATGGATAATTGCCATAAATTGGAGTTTATTCACAGTGGGTCAGGAAATGGCCAAGTATAACAGCCATCAAGCGAGGAAGACTAATTTTCCCTCTGCTCTGCCTCTAACTCTCTAACTGGGATTTTCAGGCCAAGGGAACTGGGCTGTAACCTAAATGTCCGTGATTTCATTCACATTATTCTTGGGGTCTGTTCACCTAAGGGAGCCATTTTAAATGTGATGAGTCATTTACATTGTCAGAGATAATGAATGAATAACAAAATGACCAATGTGCTGGCGTAAGAGAAAATAACTCAAGTTAGTAGAAAGAATACAGGATTGGGTTTCATTGTTGGAGCGACAGAAATATTCTCTAATTTTGGACAATCTGAGCGCTGAACTAAACACCCACAATTTCCTCATGCACACACACCTACACATATATCATCTCACTGTTTGGTACACTTTCCCGGTGAAGTTTCTTTTTCCACCCTTCCCCCTGTCAATCTCGCTTTCTCTGCTGATTTCATGGAAACTCTCTCCGACTCAGCTGAATTGTCCACTTGTTTTAGCTCAAAAACTCTCAGATTGTTTTCTCCCAGCTGTCAAAACAAGAGGAGTCAACATTCGGCACGTTTGCAGTCTCGGGTGATGTCGATGCTCCGCTATATATCGCCTGGACCTGTGAAGATCCTCGAATGCGTCACTCTGCGGATGGACAGCTGTTGTGACTTCGTGGCACGCTTCCCAGATGGAGCCTAATCCTATCTATACATCAGCATAAGTTAACCATTTCATTAACCCTGCTATACTAACCGCTGCTGTGGGAAGGCTGTGCGGCTGCATTGTTTTGCCATGACACCACTGTATGGGAGTTTAATTGACAATTCCATTAATAACACGGGCAAACTAATTTAGTAGAACCTGTCCTCTTTAAACCGCGGGAACAAAGAGTAGGAGGGTGGAAATCAATCTCAGCTTTGTGCCTGAGCCACTGACCCGTTCATGCTTTGAAGATTGCTGCTGTAAAAAAAAAAAGCATCTGAGAAGTTATTTAACTACAAACAGAGCCTACCTTCCCCATTCCAGCTGCATAATCAGGCATAATAAGTGACTGCAAAGGTCCACTTAATGTATTTCTAACACTGGAGACCTGCTAATCCTGTCAGGGGGAATGAAATGGAGGGGGGAACCGTGCAGAAGCCCAGCCATGGAGCTGAGCATTTAACTCCATAACCATGCAGGCAAATGCCTGGGCGCCTTTCACACAAAAAGAGAAAGAGAGGGAGAATAAGCCCAGCTTCATATTTCAACCCAAAGTGGGGATCCATTTTTCCGCTTTAGTGGCCATCGAGGAACAGTGGGAATAACAACAACAGCAGCGGCGGCAGTAACAGCCTGTCTCACTGGGCTGAGTCCTCATAAACCTGTGCCATTATCACTCTTTTTATGGGCCTTTAAATAGAGAGCCCTTCAGATCAGCCATGTGTGCTCGCCTAGGTGAACATCAGCCCCCCTCGCTTTTCTGCCATTTGTTACATGAATTTTAATGCTTTTTTGGATTGGCTCTTTGTCAATCTAAAATAAAGCTGTGCGATACGGCTTTGGAATAATATTGTGATATTTTTAGGCTGTATTGCAATACACAATATTCATCTCGATATTTTGAAGTCTTCTCAAAATCACTGCTAGTGCTAGGACTGGGCAACAGATTCAAAGATCACGATATTTTTGACCAAATACCTTGATATCAATATTGCCACAATATTGTAGGGATGACTATTGGTCGTTTCAGAAAATATATTTTGATGAATAACAAATATAGAGTAATGTCAATATGATGACTTAAGTGGGTAAAAGCAATTATTGGAACAAATAGAACGGTCTGGTAAGTTCAAAAAATGACATCATTATACTGTAATGCAGCCTTTAAAACCAGGAAAAGACAACACTTGTCATATCTTGATATAACGATATCAAAAACACAACACACTTAAGGCTCTCAGATTTTCACTACATGATAATTGTGGCCAAACAAAGTCACAAATTCACAGTATTACGATATTTATAGAAATTTGAATAAAGAATGCAAACAATCATCTCTTTCTAACTGTGTGTTTTGTCTCTTTTCAGGCAAATAAATGACCCTCAAAATATGAATGTACGGAGGTGGAGAAAGAGTCTGTATCCATGAAAACAAATTGTACAACAAGAACAATTACTATCAATTACTCAGTGACTAGTGAAAAGGCAACCAAATGAGGTCATAAACAAAAGATGCACGAGGCCAAACATTTTTGCGGGATTTTCTCGACGATATTATCAAATGTGTATTATTAACATAATATCAATATTTCATTTTTTTTATCGTGATTATTGGGAATATCGCGATATTGCAACACCCCTAAACCTGATATATAGTGTCATGTCACAATAACAATATGTTGCCCAGCCCTATTCTAAAAGTGTTTTATGCAGACATTGTGTGCAGTACCCAGCATGCATACACACATTTGTACTTTATTTAGTCAGCTTTTTTTTATATATCTTTATCTTCATCTTCGTTTCATTTACTTTATGTAAATGTACCTTTAATGCAAGTTGAATAACTTTATGCTGTAAAATGATAGAAAGCGAAATCGGACATAACCAGACGAAAATGTTGAGCCCTCCAGCTCGGATGCCCTGTGAATAATGGAAGCATAAAAAAGGGAAGAAAACAAACAAAGAGTCCCAAATCAACAAACACACTGAGACTCATCAGATATCGCGTTTTCCCCAGCTCTGTTTGTCAAAACACCTTTTATGGTGGTCTTTGAAATTCAGGGGCCCCATTAACAGTTCAAGCATATAATCACATCTCCGTAATGAGGTATTAATTAAGCGAGGGGCATCTATTGGCCCGCTAAACAGCCTCATAAACAATTGACAGGAGATTTGTGATTTTTGACTCCCTGACACCATTAAACAAATCAATATTGGGTTTTGCAGACATGCTCTCCGGCTGGCTCTCTCTGGTCTTTGCCAATCAGCTCTGTGGAATACTAATGAGGGAATTAACTGCCTCATATTCCGCATGTGTCCCATCAAACAGATCCTTATCGAGGGAGTCTCATTTGCATGGAGGAAGACTCTGCTTTGTAGGTAAAGATTTCACAATATGTCACTCATTATGCTTGCCCACCCCACCCCAACTCAATCTCCTATCCCTCCACTTGTCTCTTATTTTCATTCAGACTCTTGAATACCCCAATGACCACCACCACACATACACGCGACACACGTACAGCCACACTAGACATTCATAGGCCCTGTTTGGTCTTCTAGTCCTGCAACAAAATGATGATGTGACATAATAAACAGAATAATGGTTTTCAAGTGGCGTGTTTATCCTCGCTATTACTGCTGAGATTTTCTCCCACCACGCCCACAGTGTGCTCTTCTTTGAAATGACTGTCTGTTTGTTGTCGCCTGCCATTGCGCTCCTTTTGAGTGCAGCAGTAATCTTGTTTGATGAATATTGTGCTTAGAGTGCTTAATGATGTTTGCTGTTCAAATTGCAATGCTAAGTCATCCAAACCTGGTTTTCCATTGAGTGTTACACAGTCTACAATAGTGTCATATACTGTGGATGGCTTTTTTCTCCGACGTGAGGCAATCACCGGTGGTAATATAAGAGAACTGGTCTACAACTAGTTTCTATGAATGAAAACGTGACATTTTTTTGACCATTGGTAGCACCATGGAGTAATGTTTTTAAGTGTGTCAAAGTTGATGGCAGTACCACAGCAAAAAGCCAAGTGTAAACCTATTGTGATGTCACCCATTGGTTTGTGGACAACAGTTTTGAATCCCTGAGATTGGCTTTACAGCCATCTCCATCTTGTTTTTTCTGGAGCCAGAATTGACCATATTATCACAAATCATTATCACAAAAGAGTGGAGCTGGGCAGGATACTGATTGGGTCTGACTGAGTACCCGAGGACACGGCCTGGCAGTGACTTGTCAATCACAAGGTGACCCTAAAGCATACTCTGCTTTAAATGGGACCATAATATGATACGATGCAATGCGATACAACTTTATTGTCAGTTTACACACAGATAAGACATACAGCTACACATGTGGCATATTAACAAAATTCAGATCAAACAGTCATGACACTGACGTATCACATGATATCCTCAGATCCTCAGTCATTTTCTCATAAGCTTACATACAATTGTACTTACTTTTGAAACCAATCCCCCCTGGCCATCAGAAAGAAAGCTGGTTGAAGGCATTTCAGCATTGGCTCCACTTTTCAAACCTTGGAGGACCGCTCATATTTTATATATTCAGTGCTACAAATGCAACAATGTGCCAACAAATTCAGTGAAGAAGAAACTAGCTAGTTTTGAGGAAACAAATAAAGATGTTTGACACACATTTTAAGATATATTAAAAACTGGCGTTGCAAATGTTTTATGGGGAAAAACATGCACTTTTGTTAGAATAAATAGAATGTGTATTGTTGCGTAAGCTCAATATCTCATAATTACATTTTACCAAGAAATTATTTTGAAGTGACACACAATCCTGTGCCTCTGATATGATATTTTGAGATGTCAGGAAAAGCACAGGTGGAAGTGATAAAATGAATGATGGCTCAATTCCATTTAGCTGGTTTAGTTCCTGGTTCCTGGTGTTGTGTGTGCTGGCTCACTGTCACGCTGTCATCACTTACTGTTGCATTTGAATAGAACAGAGCCATTGTTAATGTACGTAGTGACACCTGTGTTTTTTCTGCAGTGCCAATTCACAATGTCTACTGTCAATAAAAGGCCCATTGTATTTGGTGTAGGACTGTAGGATCTAATCCTACACTACATTAAATCGATCAATGTGACATGATCAAATGTTCAACAGAGTTGGAGCTGCATTAATTGCATTTCCTTACAGTGTTACATTCCCAAAGTTTAGGTTTCAGCAGGTGAGCCCAGAAGGACAGAGCATCTAATTTAATCTATTTTCGGTTTGCTCTCCGCACTGCTCACCCCAGGAAAATGAGTGACAGGGGATGGCCTGTTGTCTTTGTGCTGTGTGTGTGGCTGCGGGGCAGTGAGTTAATGCAGGAGATTGACTCTTAATTGCAGTGGGGAACGCTCATCTTTTCTCATTAATGAGACGAAGCCAGAGCCTGGAGATTTTCTCATCACACAAATACTCTCCTCTGCTGGCCAGGTTAAGTGCTGTTTAGATTATTGGCTTCCTTGCATATGATTTCTCCCGAGCACTATGTCTCAGATTGTGAACACAAGCAAAAGATGAGATGGGAGTAAAGCAGGGGTTAAGGCAAGACCGTTTTATGTGTGTGTGTGTGTGCTTGCCGGGGGAAGGGGGGTATCTCTGAAGTGAGGCAGTCACATGTGTGATACAAGTCCAGAAGAGGCAGGGCTCAATCCAAGGGGCTGGTGAAACCTCTTCATAGAGCCTAACGAGGCAGATGAGAAGACTATTTATGGGATCATGTTTCATTTGCATTTTGTCCAGCCTCCAGATCAAAAGACAATCATAATTTGAGGGCTGCACCAATAGAAAGTGAGTGTTTCCTGATGCATACAGATGTTGCGGGTGAGGCAGAGCAGAGGCAGTAGAGGAGAGGACTGGAGCAGGGCTGCGGGTCTGTCTGTCTGCTTGTCTGTGTGTCTGGAGGTGGGGGTTAACCTCCGCCTAAAGAACGACCACTGGCTCCCCATGATGCATAACCGTGAGGGATTAGAGAGCACAAAGCAGCAGACTGTTTGGTGGAGCACTAAAATGTGCTCCTCTGGGGCTCATTGAAAAATGATTGCCGATTAAGTGTTTGAAGTCTGCCAAAGACGAGTGTGCGTTTTTAGTGGGATGACGATGAAACTCTATCTTTCCTGCTTATGCAGGCAATTTTCCCTCTCTTTTTCCACTAACTGTACCATGATGTGTGTTCTCTTGTCGCGCCTGGAGTTGAGGTTGCCAAACTCATTTCACCTCTTGGACCCCAGCTTGACTGGAAGCCAGACAACCAAAAGTGATAAGAGTGAATTAAGCTGTTACTCTCCAGTGGGAATGTTATTATACTGCCAGAGAGAGGCATTGATTTCCTTATGAGAACAACAGGTGAGCTTGTAGAAAATAACTCTGAGTCTACCTAAATAGCAGGTAATACCGAGCCTATAAAGATAAAATTATGGTTATGTAAATAAAGAGGATAAGACTCAATAACTCAATTCACACATGATAAATTGGGTCATGTCCTAATACCACATTAAGAGCACCATAATAGTAATAATTTCTAGGGGAGTCCTGTTTAAGCAACAATTGGGATTACTAAAATGTTTTAATTTTCAAATGGTATTTTTCCAACATGATTTGCAGTTTTCTTTGGTGTTTACTTAGCGCACAAAGCAGTGAATTGTAGCATTAAAAAATTTCAGGAATAGAATAATGAAGTATGGCTATGAGTCCTCAGTGATGCCGGGGTCAGTCAAAGTCACCCTGCGGAGGCATATGGAGCCGTGCTTCCTTTGATTAATTGAACCCCTAAGAAGACTAATACTCTGAAGTGAACTGGAGGAAATAATTTGTGCAAGAGACAATGTCGAGAGTGATGACAAACATAGCTTAGTGTTTCCCCGGTTGCACCTCAATTCCCCTCGATGTCAGCTTTGAAACTGCTGCACTCCTCAATATATTATCATGTTACACTCATTTGTTTTCATTATTGCATCAAAGAGGATCTGGTCATGCAGCGGCCATTTTCTGCTGTACAGAGGCCTAGAGAACAAATGTGACTCTGGAGTCACTTTGGGGTTATACAAACAATGAGGAATCTGCAGTTTAATAAAGGGTTAGACTCACATTCTTATGTTACTACCTAAAGAGAGCACCAGCCACTGGACTTCAGAGTGAAAAAAAGTCCTCAGTGTTGCCTCATTTTGAACTAATACTTTATTATCCGTATGAGGTTTAAGTTAATTCATAGCTTCATTCACCTCCTATTACAGAAACTCAACCACTCAAAATGTTACATCACAGCATCCACTAGACTTGAAAGCAGTGTTTTCCCCTTACTGGTGTTGGTAAACAATGGCAGAGTTTTGTTTAAGAGCTGTAAAAGGAGCTGAGCGGGGTATGTTAAGTAGTCTCACAGAGAAGCTGGAGGGCGAGGGGTGAAGGGAGAAGCTGGCCCCAGCGGGCAGGTGGAGGTAAGCTGAGAGCCATACCACCCAAGGGGAGGATGAACTTGAGACGTGTCCCTCACCGTCCTGTGAAGATGGAGGTCAGCAGACAGCCACGCTGATCGGCCGAGATGCCCCAGCAGCAGAAAGCACCGGACCCTTCTTCCCTCAGATGAAATGAAGCCACCGGCGGGCCAGGTCAGTCACAATTAGGACTCATAAAATATAATCAAAACCTCAAAAGCTGGGCTGCAATACTCGGGTGGTCAGCACAGAACAGAGCACATCTTTGTCCTGCGTGAAACAGACACACCTTGTTCCAATGACTGAGATGTATCTCCCAATCAACTCGCAAAACAACCTCCTTAAAACGTAGTGTGGACTTCACTTCCAAAAAGCAAGAATTAATTAACTTTAGGAAGCTCCGATTCTCACATTTTTTAAGTGTCACAACCCCTGCATAGGCCCTCTTCCACAATATATATAGGCTTTTGCGCTAATCTCGCTAAGACATCAGAATATGACGATAACTGTCTGTAAGCCCAGAGGTTGTTTGTTTTCCACCAACATCTCTATCTATAGCAGATTTATTGTTTGTTTTTGAAATCTGGTAATTAAGGCAGCTGCAAATTTGTATTTCTGTTGTCTGAGGCCTCGGGCCAGGATTAACAGCATTTAGCATTGTGGAGTGTACCCCGCCCCCCGTAAATAGGGTAGATAAAAAAAACATGAAAAGATGAGTTTGTGTCTTGGTGATATACACGGAAATAATGCTATGTGACATGTTAATGTAATTGTTTAAAAATGAGTCAGTCATTAATTGATCATTCACACATATTGCAGTGTCTGACACATTAAGAAAAACAGGCTGCCTTCAGCTGCTGTTCATAGTAGTTAGGGACTGTACAAGTATTAGACAGTGTTACTGTAATCACATTACATTTGTCTGTAATGCAATAATGTAATGCGTCATACAATAATGCCGTTACGTATGTTACCTAAGTTCTTCAAATATCTGCATCATGAGCGGATAGAAAACAATCATCACAGAAATCAGGGGTTAGAGATCCTGACTCAACGCTGCTGTCCACTTTTTGGGGAATCAATATTAAAGAGCATGAAAGAAAGATTTTGTGAATGAGTGTCATCATTGGAGGTTATTTATCAGACAAGATGCAGCTAGCTCTGGAGCAACACAAGGCTTTACCCTACTTTTTTCACATATACAGTCATACTCCCCAGACCTTTTAACACACTTTAATGTGAAAAATTAGTGGAGTTACCCTTTAACTGGCAATTACGTGATGCGGAGTAATGCTAGTTACATTAAGATATGTCGTGTTAGTTAAAGGAATAGCGTTATGAATTACTTTCTCCAGGCAGCATTTTAGTAAAGTAATGTGTAATACATTACTTTGTTTAGTAACGACCCCAACACTGGTAATAGATTATAGTCAGTCCACCTCATCCTGAGTTCATCCTGTTCTCCTGACAGACAGATGTTCATATAACATCTCTTGAAAAAGAAAAATTGGAAATGACTAATAAGTAATATTTATGCTTCCTGCACTTCAAAGCTCACAACTGACATAAATCACATATTCTTAAGTGAAACAATTACAGCTACACCTGCGTTTGGATTGTGGTTTTGACACCAAAGTGACGCATGATGCCAAAAGGTATTTGGAATGGCCATTGCTTTTTGACACTCATTACCCAGGTATTACAAGAACACATCAAGCATGAACATATTCCCCATTTCTGCAGTACAACTTGAACAAAGAGTTACATTATAGCACAGGAATCTTTAGAGGCTCACTAGGCCTTATTTGCCCTAGGCTGCACCCATGGGTGACATCTCAACTCCCTGGCTTATTACACCTGCCTATCAAGCGTCGACTCTCAACCTCTTGCACAATAACGAACATGATTTTGGCTGTCACTGGGAATGACCCGCTGTACAGACTTGCTTACCTAGAGGAAGTTTTCTGTTTAAAACAGTGCTTTTCAAAGCAGATGAAGGTGATAAGCCAGATTGAGCAGGTAATAAGTCATTTTAATGAGTCATCATTTAACTCATTCTGACGTACTGATATCCATACTGATAATATCTGCTACAAATTATAGGCTATGAAAAGATCGACTTTACAGGTTCACTGATGTGACAGTTAAAGATTTTGCCTGGAGATTATGGAGCCTCAACTATGCCTCTGTCTCAACCTCAACTTACAGAAGGTCATAATTTACATATTTTTCAGCCAATGTTCCCTCGCTCTGAGTAGTAAGGTATGTACTCCGAGCAGTGTCACCGTAAATTTCAAACTGACACAAGAAGACACTAACATATTCTTCTTTTTCCATGTTGTAAAACAGGAATTTAACCAGGACTCAGGTACACAACCAAAAAAATTAGCAAGGCGACTTCTGACTATGAGTTTTCGCTGACTTTTAACCAACTCACACTGTGAGCTGGGTTTTTATACTGCGTGGAAGAAACAATACTGTAAATGAAAACACAGTCCTTATGGGTTAACCTATACATGACGGGCCACCCAAATAATAAAATAATTAAATTCATTTCATTTTCTTAGTATTTCTGTGTGGAGGTGCAAGCTTGAAGGGAAGGTCGCGAGGAAACTGGGGGCTCTCCTGCAGTCAAACCTCAGCATGCTCTGATAGTTGCTCACAGTCATTTTAAATAAGCAAGGACTTGTAGCACCTCAAACAGATCTGATGTGAGGCAGTACTTTAGTTACACAATGACTGAGGTAGTTAACGTTGTGTTACATTAATGTGGAACAACAAGAAGACACCAAAAATGTAACATTTCCAAAGGGGCTTCACTTGTCATTGGGAGGTTGTTACTACAATTCAACAATTAAGAGCTGCAAATCACTACAAAATCCACATGCACAGCTGTCAATCTATAGACATTTTTTGCAAGACGTTGTATGCATCATCTCATTTTAACAAATATGAAGAAGAGTTTTGTCATATTTTGCACTGTTAGGACATTAGTACTGTGTGGCTACATTGTCAATCTGCAAAGGTAGCGAGTGTGTGTCAGAGCAAAAGTTTATTTTTCCTCATACATTCCTCCACCTTAGCTCTGTCATAAGCTATTTTCTGCTCCACTGCAAATCCTAATTGATCGAGCTCAATCTTAGCTTTACATTACATGGGCAGATGACATCATTTGATACCGATATTTTGCGCCGCTCTCGCAGTCTAATGTTGTTTTGCCAGCTTTACGGCAATGCACTGTCTAGACAAAGGCATATGTACACAGAAACCGAGTGTATAAATGTTTAGACAATCATTATTTTAATTTAAAAATTTTAAGGTTGACTTAGCTTTGGTGGAAGGTGCCAGTCATTGTTGGATGGCGGCAGCGCGAGTGTTATGCTAAGGCCTCCAGTGCTTTGGTCCCTTTTCAAACTCACATGCTTCAGGAGGCTAAGTCAAGAGTGAAGACACAATAGTGTAATTTATTAGATAGCTGAAGATCGGGCTCAGCTGTCAATCCTGGCTTGTCTCAAAGGTTATAGCATATACTCCCTCATTGTTTCAGTTATGAAGCAATGAAGGAAGTAATTTTGCACGTTCTCATCTGTGTCTGTCAGTGCTGACAGTCAGCATTCTCATCTAATAATCCCGTAATAATCCTCCACCATTTAAATGCATGACATGTGAATAAATGGTGTGAACTGGTTTCATACTCAAAATATTGCTGCTGAATAAAAACAAGGTATCTCCAAACCATGAGAGCAAAGTTTTTCTTAAAAAGCACAGAGGTGTGGGTTTATCTGCTGGGTTTTAATAGGTAATCCTCAATGGTCGAACGTAACTAAGTACATTTACTCAAGTAATTTACTTAAGTACAAATTTGACCTACTTGTACTTTGCATGATTGTTTCCTTGTTATGTCACTTTCTACTTCTACTCCACTTCATTTCAGAGGGAAATGTTGTACTTAGTACCTCACTACAGTTGTTTGACAGCTTTAGTTGCTTAACAAATAAAGATTTTTGCTCACAAAACGTATGAAGGTCTTACAAAATCTGATGTTTTGTTATAAATTAAACTGTCCATCAGCATATATTAATAAATTAGTCGATTAACTCAAAATTAATTGGCGAGTTATTTTTTTATGCACAAACATTTTTCATGGTTCCAGAATCCATAATAACGATATACTAATCTATTAATGTAATATATAACAGTCACAGGGGCAATTTAATTTTCAGCAGTTTAGCTAGTCTGGCTAAAGTAACATTTTCAATGCAGGACTTTTATTTGTTGTGGATTATTTTTAAAGTGTGGTTTTAGTATTTTTACTTAAGTAAGAGTACTAATGAATACTGAATACTGAACAATTCCTCCACCACTGGCAATCCTAAACCAGTTCTATCCATATTTTCATTTCAGGTTCAAATATGACAGTTTTCTTCACTGTACAAACACAAGGGTTTTATTCTACCGTTGTGATTCAATACAAAAGTTGTTTGACAGAAGCATTTTTCAGCTAAGGTGTCTTTGTAACACCTTAATGTGCAGTTTGTTTTTGCTATGAAAACTCACATCACCAAGAGCACATTTTCCCCCTACATACCAAAGTCTTTCTTTTTAACAAGACAATTAAGACGCTCTCAAACATCAGTCACTGCAAGCTTTATTGGCATTCATTTCTTCAGGGTAGTACAGCAGCCTCCCAGAGGGGCTGCTAAATCAACCTTAAGACCTAAGACTAGTGCTTTAACCCCTTGACTACCTCTCTCCAACTCCACCCCCTCTCAAAGCTTGTCCTTTAGACATTTACTAATAAACAACAGGTCAGCACCTGCGGTGGCAGGTGATTTATTTGACCCTGAACAGCCGTGACGAGTACGCAGTGGGGAGGGCGGCGGGGTGGAGGTTAAGGAGGGGAAGATCCTCAGCAGAAACCAGCTCCACGGCCCCGGAGGCCTGGAAGTCGACGCCCCCACTGTAAAGCACTTACGGCTCACTTCGTTCTGCTTCTCATCTGACTGTTTTCTTTATTCCCCTGTAAAAGACGGCAGAATGGTTCCCGTTTATCACCATGAGCTCATAAAAAGCCCGGAGGATAAAATAATCACTTGTACAGCGGGGGGGTGGGGGTGGGGGTGGGGGGGGTATGTCCCCAGTGTGTGACATCACTGAGTCTGACCGCATTGTCCGACTGCCTCCCAAGTTGCTACACCCAGTCTCCTACCTGCCAGGCCGGTCACACAGGGCCACCATGTCGTGGACCAATGATAAAGGATTAAAGCATGTTTCCCCTGCATCTGTCCAATGGATTGAGCTGATCAGACAAGGTACAGTGCAGGATGTTGTCCAAGGACCTAACTAGAACAGAATTATTGAGTAACAGGAAATTAAAAAATTCCTGCAATGCCGATCCACCACTCAAAGCAATTCTTTTGCAATCTGGCCTGCCCCCTCTCTGAACTCCAGCCATTGGGGGTTCATTTTGTTGTTGCGGCCAAAATATCTCCAAATAAAAGGAAAGAAAGAGGGAAAGCAAAGTCATTGTACCTTTGCTTTTTTTCATATCGAAGTTATTGTTATATGCATCATAACATCAGTGCGATGTGTACTGGATTAACATTACCACTGACAGGATCCCACAGGAACGACACTGAACCTGAGCAGCAGCAGAGCTCCCAGAAGTTAATGAAAATGCAGGAAAGTTTAATGATTGCATTTGGTGTGTTTCTAGGTTGTCTGGTTCATCCATTTGGGGTGTTTACTTAGTTCCTCTTGCCAAATGCAGATAGCTCTCTAGCTGTTAATTCCCTGCATAATACATGGGATAAAGGCCTAAATGTTCCACTGGTCCAAATCTCCCCTGAATAATTACGCTGAAATTTTATTCAACATTTATGCCGCTTGGAGACTGATCCGTTTCCAGGAATTACTGGAAAAAGGAACCAATATCTTACAAATCAGAACTTCATCTCACCGCGTGGGAAGGAAAGGAAAGTAACCGTGTTACCATAACCACATTGTTTCGTAACATGCACAGTTGGACGAAAATATAACGCCTTAATTGTAACAGACATGTTTAATCAGTCATGTATTTTCAGTCTTGTTTTCACATGAACAAAATCTGACAGATGGAAAGTTATTACGCCTTGAAATGAGTTGCACTGCGCGCTTTTATGTGGGTGTTATTATGAATTATGTGAACACATTACACAACCACAGATAAGTTAGAGCAGTCAGTGTCTGTAAAACTGTAAGCAGGTGTGAATGAAAACTGAGCAGAGGTATCAAACTGTGACCGCACAAGCCCTTTAGACTCAGTAACATCGACCTTAAACCCGCATGTAAAATATTAACAATCAAAGGAAAAATTACAGGTGCATTACTTTAGATTTCAGCAGCATATGGGAACAGTTAATGCAGCACCGCTAATGTGGCCTAGCTGGCTGCTCTCATTAGCAGGATGGCTGAGGCAGGAGGACTGGGGCGCAGGGTGATGGAGAACATCCAGGCCTATTTGTTCAAGACTTCTGCACACCTAAACGCTACACGAGGATTTCGTGAATTCACTTCCTGCTCCGACAGTGAGAGAGAGCTACTCCTCCAGAAGGCAGTGCAGCTGGGATCACGCACATGCTCCATCAGTCCTCTGTTACCTCATTTTAACCCCAAACAGAGCGAGGTCATAAAGTGTCAGCAAGTAGTTCATTTGTTTTAACCATCTTGGAGCACCAGATGGGTGGGGTTTACTCAACTGGAACAGTCCAGACAGCGTCACAAAGTGTTTAATTCACAGTTCTTTCCTGTAATGGTCAAAACATTTTGGCATTATAATGTTAATGTTTCATCTCTCTGACCTCAAAACAAGACGAATGTCATCATAAAGGTCAGAAGATGAAACATTGACACAAGAATAGTCGACAATTATGTTTGTGCTGAAGTAAATTTTTAATTTAAGAGGGAACATTACTTCTAGTACCACAACTAAGGACGTCTTGGGAGTGTACGTGTTGTTCCCTTCTCTTTGTTAATTATATTGTTCTCTGTGGTGGACAATTTTAGATTCCTTTTACAGAATCCACTCCTGATGAAGTTTTTTTTTACTTCTTTAATACATTATGTACAAGTTCACACCACTTGCCTCCTTGTGACAGTAAAATAAAATATAATAATGAATTGGAAACTAAGAAAAACAAAACAAAAAAAGGTTCAGAGCTTAATCATCAGTATATCAACGATGACTTCAAACCCGAAATAATTTATTTTTTGGGCACTAGTTCTGTTTTAGTTTCTACAAACTCAGCAGCTAAATGTTTCACTGTGTTCGTCAGCTTTTTGCTTAAATAAGTTGCCTGCTATTTCTGAAAATTATGCAGATGAGAGTCATGAGACTCATTCAAAACAGTAAAAATGCAGGCCATAAAACTAAAACAGCGAGCTCAAGTAGCTAAAAAAAATACGATCCATAGACCTGAGAGGAACTGCAGAGAAGTAGAAGTGAGACCTTTTACGATACATGTCATCATTTGACCCATTGTTAATGTAAAAATATTTAGTATGGCAGCTTTGGGCAGGTCTGCTCCTGAACCTAATCTGTGTTTTACACAATCATCAGAACAAATGTTGCCAACGGTCCTTTCTGCAAATTGCAATATGTTGAAACTTTATGTGTCTTTACTTTTTTATGTTAAATTTTTACCGATTTTCAGTTTTTACGTTTTATGTGAAAACGCTGTGCTTATGCAGGTTTAGCCACAAAAAGAAAAAAGATTATGTTTAGGCTCACCTGGTTTTACAATTTTTCTAGTGTAACCGGTCATTTCAGTCACTTTAAGATGAGCAGAAAGTTTAAATTAGCTCGCTGGGAAGTCAAACTGTCCAACAATCTGTGAGCCTATATGACACCAGAACACATTTAGTGAACGGCGCACACAAAGTATAGCTGTGTTTGGCTCTGTCATGTACATTACATCAACTGCAACCTAATTCTGTGCCATCCAAACAATCATTTGGATTAATTGTCGGAGAATATCTTCTGTACGGAAGCACGACAGTGAACTTCTGCCCTGAAAGCCTCTGTGTGTGTGTGTGTATGTTCGTGTGTGTGTATTACAGCAGTAACACACAGTTATTTTTCTCTCTGTCACAAATGTGAGGACTTGAGTGGAGTGTGAGTTGTGTTTGAAAGGTGGTAAACCTGCTGAGGCTCTTTAATTTCCCCCCTCTTCATCGGCATGAGGGATGGTTCAAAGGGTGACTCTCTGACAGGGCATGTGATCGCTCCTCCGTCCTTTATCTGCCTCCCCACATTAGCACGTAAATGAGGCTGCACTTTGGGTTTTGGGAGCTGAAGCGTGCTCAGTGTAAACAGGAGTTGTACTGTTATCATTATTGGACAGATTTCTGACATCCTAACACCTCCGTTTCATTAACATTCAAAAGGGCTGGGATTTTGACACTGCCTCTGTTTATACAGATTTTTGAATACTTTGCGGTGGGGATTGTATACGAAGTACTGTATACATAGTATCTCCACTGTTGAGTGGAGCTATACACCTCCATATTGGCAATCTAAGCATTGTGGTTGAACAGATGATGCTGAATATTTAAAATGCTTCTTTGCTATATCGTAACTTAAAGTGCTATAGCCAGACCCTGAAGATGATTCAGAAGAAACGATCACTAGAAAATTGAGATTTGATTGTATGTTGGATCCAACATGATATGTCTAATTAGCTTCAGTGCTATATTTCAATGCGGCTTGCATATCAGTGTTGATGTGTATGCTGGAGTGTGTTCTCAGGCCTACAGTGGGGTGACTGCAGGGTCCTGAAACTCCATTGTGATTCGAGCAGAGCTTATCGCATGGGAGAGAACTGGCAGGCTCTTAAAAGGTATTATATGTGCTCTCGTTCTCCTTCCCTCTGTCTGACAGGAGCCCTTGGGATGAAAGGGAAAAGCAGTGGAAAAAGAGACATCGGTTCCCGACATGGGGAAGTCTTTGTTTCTATTCTCTCCATCCAAAGTCTCTCCAGGAATCCTAATTTCCACCATTCACCTACCTATCGGCAGATAAAAGCTGGTTGAAGGGGGGGATTTCCTCAATTGAGACAGCTTGTAACCAGTCTGCATAAGGGGGGAGCCGCACAAAGCTCTGGAGTGAGAGGAGGTTGGAGCACAGATTTCAAATCGCTTTGAATTGGAACACACTGGTGAGCGACTTGTTCTAAAGGACATTTTCACAGAGGCTGATCTGAAACCTGGCTGGGAATCTCTGAGCTGAGAGTTTGGATAAGAACAGCGACACACGACACGAGAATCTCCGCTAAATATTCCCGAGGAAACAGAAAGCGAAGATGTTGACACTGCTTGTTAGAGACTGAGCAGGCCATAGCTTTGTTTCTCATTATGTTGGTTTTTTGAAACCAGTCTTATTAAGGCTGTTTTCTTTTTTGGGGGGATGGTGCTTAGATGGTGATGTCCAAGTTCAGGGAATGCCAGGCTTGGCAGCTGACGTCCTTAATACGGCTGCTTGGCATTAGAATGAGGGAGGGGAAAGTCCATGCCAGTCTCTAGGGAGTGGGAGGTGTTAACTTCTAATGGCTTTCTCTGCCACAGCCCTGACATCTGCAGGGCTCCCAGCAAAAGAGAGTGAGGCCTTTTTGAAAAATTAATGGAGCTGAATGCATCTCACAGCAAGGAGAGGGCTGGATTAATCAGCACATTAAGGGCTAGCTCCGGATTGGAAATAATTATTGGAGCTGACAAGGTGCAGAGGTGCCAGTGCCAGCTCCTTTCAGGAATGCATTTTAAAAAGCAGTTTAAAAAGCCTTCAGATGTTGGCATTATCTTGCGTGACCAAATTAGGAGCAAATGAGAAAAGTTTATCTGGCATTTTGGAGTATTGAAAGAGCTTAGGCTTTATAAATTATACAGTGTGTGTTTGTGTGTGCGTCAGCGTGTGTGTGTCTGCATGCGCGCACGCAAAAGGGGTGCAGATGTGTTTTCTGCAAGTGGGGGGAAGGGATGCAGGCAATGAGAATTATGGGTAAATCCTTTTTCACAAAAAAAAAAAAAAAACACCATAGGTTTCAGATTAAAAGTGGGTGGTTTGTTTTTTTTCTAGAGGGACTGCACAAAACTTTAAGGGGGATTAATTTTAATGGGTGCTTGAAACTATCATACTGTTTGTGCAAATGAAAAGTGGATGTCTTAACACCCTGAAAGAGCCAGACGGTAAACTGATTACTGTTGACCACCCATGAAAAGCATGAAGAAGGGGGGGGGAGCGAAATGATTTAATAAGCGGCATGTTTTTCTGCCTTTCAGAAATAATCCTCTATAATTTTCCCGGGGAAGTGATTGGGCATGCGTTACAGTCATCATTAATATTCTCGACATTTCAGACATCATTTGCCAGATAATAGCTGCTTCCATCTGAACAGAATCAAGGTGATGCAAGCCAAGTCAAAGATAAGACCTATTTCTGTCAAGACGTTAACCATTGCTATTTTTGTTCATTTATTATTCATTTGTGAAAAGTGAAGAAATACACATTTGAAAAGTGGCTACAAAAGTTTCTAACCTGCCCTTTGTAATATATAAAAAAAATGTCTTTATCGTCAGAATTTGGTCAAATTAGAAGATATTTTTTTTATTGATATTGCAAGTGAGCTGTTACAAAACTTTTTCTCTTTTTTTTGTCCGAAACTGCTATAACAGCTCCAGTGAAGCGAAAGGCATTTATCTATGCAGCCACACCTTGTGATTTCTACACATTTTATACATTTTCATTTTTTAAACAATGTTATGAATGATCTGAAGCCTCTCCTTGGGCATTTCTGCATAAAATGAATCTGGCCTCAGCTCTGAAAGCGAACAGAATATGACCAAATGGATTAACAGTAATAATGTTTACATCTTCACGGTGGTATGAAGACAACACCTTTGAAGAGAGGCGGTCCACAACATCAAAAGAAACTCCGTGAGGAATGCCAAATGTTTGGCGGACTGTTTGATCTTTAAAGCCCCTCGATCAGATATGTAACATTGGATAGAGATCTCCATTATGGCTGTTATTCTCTTTTAACTACAGCGGCTCTCCAGGTAATGGCAACGCACTCAATAACAAATTGGAGGGGCTGAGTGGCAGCAGTCATCTTTACAATCTCTGTTCCACTACAATGAAAAAGTCGTAAACTTCAGGCAGCGGGAGAAACTTTAACACTGTGAATGAGCGATTACTCCAGCCAATATCGATGTAATTCTGTTGTCTCGAATGTCCTCGGCCATGTAATTACACAAAGCGTGACTAAAGTCAAACCCCAGAAAATAGGTGGATTTGCAGATGCAATCAGGTTAGTGATATACCCAATTCAAGGGATACAAATTTGATTTAACTATTTCCAGGGGTGATGTATGGAAAAAGATATTACTGAAAAGGCACGTAAATTGAAAAAATAAATAGGAAAGAGATCATCTTAATTACCTTGAAATTAGACTCATATTCCATGGTGTAGATATGAGAAATTGACATAGGTTAGAGATTTCAGTTATTTATCCACCAGTTGAGGTGCTGATTGCCATAGATTGCATATTATAGTTGTGTTTTCATATGGTGTATCAGTGAAATTGTGCTTGTTTCAAGATGTAGTCGATTATCCACCCAAAGGTGTGAAAGAATTATACGACTGGATTGCTTAATATTGAAAACAAAATCACTTCCAACATAAATGTGTGTGTGTTTCTGTGCGTGTGTGCTCGTCTCCTCTGCTCCATAGCCTGTGGGTGTAATGCTTAAGCTTTTACATTCGTGAAATCCAACAGGATATTTACCACCTGTAAATGCTTACATTTATGTGAACTCTAATTTCCCAAATCCATGTGTGTATGATTGTATTTCTGAGACCTCACCTCAGCTCCGTCGCCTCAGGGGCCGAGACTGGGGCAGGGCTGCTGTACTCTGTAACACTGAAACTAAACTGCCACAGACTTACTACTTACTTGTCTCTTTATTACGGTGCTTATTAAGAATCACAGTGGAAATGTTGAACTGCTTTTGTAAATAAAGAGAGTAATTGTATCTAGGTGGTTTTGTAATGTTCAGAATGAGTCAAATCAAATTCATCTCAGACTTGAAATGGAGGCCCGGTGCTTCCACAGATGAATTATGCCTTAAGGAAATGACAAACATCACAAAAAGTGGGCGTTTTCGGGAAGACATGGAGAGCTTGTCATTACTGTCTGTCCCACCTACTATTTCCCCCTTCTGTCTACAGAGCAACCCATCTCTGCCCCGCGGCCACAGCCTCAGGCGCGGCATTCTGGGTAGTGTTTGAACACACCTCTGTGTCCTCTGTTCAAAAGCTGTTTCGATGCCAGAAATATTTATGGATCCCTTTTGATATCTTCGCATATTACACACACTCTTTGTTTTTTCTCCATCATCCGCACTTAAAACAGAAGACGGTGGGTTCACATTTTAGTGAGAGCGCTGTGTCTGTGAGAGAAAAGGCTGTTTTTGGAAAAGCTTTTGCTGTGATGATCGTTGTCATGTCATCGCGTGAACAGAACAAATCAATCCCAGTCGTCCTGTTCACCTGCTGAGTAGTTAGTCACTATCCACCGCGAGGTAACATCTCTCTAAATAAATGATGTGTAACTGGAAAAATAGAGAATAGCAAAATTGCAGACATTATACAGTGTCTTTAAATATATTGAGTGTAGAAAATAGACCATTATATTGACACACAGCAGCTTTTACACCATCTACATTCTGGTTTTCTCAGCTTTAAAGGTGTTATTGATAACATTCATCCACTAAATGTGCCGTTCCATCATTCATTCGTGTTACAACACTGATGTTGTTCAGTTTGGCCGTTTGTAGCTAACGTTGTAGCTAGATAACGCCAACATCGCTAACTCTAGATTAATGTTAACATCGCTAGCTAACATTATGGTTGCTAATGCAAACGTTGCTAACGCTAGCTAACCTAAACAAAGAAATCATTTTGCACCCGACAAACTTTTTTAAATTATCAATTTACAATTATAATAATCTTTTTTAAATGATTTGTCTACATAAAAATAATCAATATGACCTTTATCAATCCATCTCTGACTCACATCACATCCTTTGTGATCTAAACATGCAGTAAATTTAATGTTTTGTTCCTTCAGTGTACATTTTTACATTAAAAAATACACCTAAAGGGTGTATGTGCATACTAACTGTAAGAACAAATCACTGTGATCGTCACAATAGCCTGCAATTAAATTTTCTTGAAGCTACCAGAAGAGATTTCATAAAGGTCAAGGGTCCTAGACTGGCACTGCGGGTGCTGTGAGGGTGCTGATGGTACAGTATGGTGGCAGAGCAGAGCTGTGATAAAGGGCAGCTGCTGGCGATTTAATGAGGGAGAGGGGATGTGGCCCCCCACCACAACTCATCGCCACTTAATGGCACCACTAATCCCTGTGGAGACGGTGCTGAACACACAATTGGTCTGCCCTCCATGTGGCGAAATATCCCAGCAACACTTTCTCACACCCAGCATCACCAGTTAGCTGTTCACAATCACTATGAAACGGTGCCTCTTTCAAAAACATTGACAGAAGAAAGGAGCTGGCTCTCACAGGTGATTCAGTCTGGAACTTTTGAGTGTTGTTTCTTGCCAAGATCATCACTTCATCCAGTTTACAACTGAAAACTTGCAGGTGTAAAGGACCAGAGGGTGTGAAGATGTGCCCATTATTTTTCACTGCAAGACCCTTTTGTGTACGACTGCTGTTGGCCACATGCTGTTAAACTGCAGGGCAATGAGCGCTCATACTTTCACGGCTATAGCGTTAAGGGTTACGACAGATCCATTGCTAACCTTTTTGGTCATGTTCAGATGCTCTTAACGTTCAATCTGAACTGGCCCTGAGCATGAAATGTGATCTATGAGCTGCTGGTTCACTTGTTTCTCACAACACTCTGACATTATAAAGTGGATAGTCCCTGACCTGTTAGCTTTGCCAGGAATTCTGTCCTACATTTTCTCTCACAATATCCTCGAGCCACGATGTGCACATACAGGCCTCGGGCCTCCTTTAGCTCACTCGTCAAACACAATGATTTCGCTTTATTTATATATGGCACGAGCAATTCTCCTGTCTATATTTGAACAGAGTCTCATTAGAGTAGCTGGGAGACAGAACTTGAATTTCTGGTACTGCTCACCACACGTACACATCGCCCTCAAACTCTTCGTCATCAGCGTTACAAAGCACAGACAAACAGATGGAAATTGATTTGCAAGTGAAATCCCAAAGTATGGAAATCCAAACCGCACTGCACAAAAATATTCCACATATGAGTTTGGTGGTCTCGAGGAGAGGAAGCACTTGCAGCGTCACAGATCCTGAAAGGTAATGCGTCTAGCAGGAATGTCAGCAAGCATGTTCCCCTTGTAAAACATCTCAATATGTTCACATCAGTGCACGATTAACATGACTCATTTAAAATATACGCATGCAGAACACAATCAATTTCATTCCCAACAGGGAGCTTGCCTCGTTTTCTAGAAGAGAGATACTTATTCCCCTTGTCTGGATAATAATTTACAGATTTGCTGTCTCGCAGAATACACCCATTCTTTGACTTAGGTTGAGTCTCAGTGGGACTCCGGGGCAGCGGAAACAAAATCTTTATGATTCTTCGCTCCTCCATGTGTTTTTGTTTATGAGCAGCTACCTCTGCCTGGGAATTCACCCCGTCTTGTTGGGACACAGAGGGCATTTTCCTCATAGTTCAGAGGCTATGCCCATACATGCAGTGCTGCCCACCTGCCCAACACACACACACAAACACAAGCTCTCCGTCTGTAACACACACACACTCACATACTCTATCCCTCCCTCAGCCTCGGATCCAGATGTGCTGTGCTCCCGGCGCAGTCTGAGCTGCCAGCTGAGGGGAGAGCATTACCCTGGCAAAGAGCAAAAAGGCCAGATGAAACAGGCAGAGGAGGAGGATTAATGCTCTCCTCCCATATTTATTGGGAACCTGCACTTGCAACCACTCACCACATACAGCGTGACGACCCATAATGCATTAAAAGCTGGCTTGTTACTGACTTTGATAAAGAACAGAGTCTAGATGCTGGTCTAATACAGCCTAAGAAATGAGTGTTTGACACAAGTATTGATTTAGACGTCTTCATCCTAATTTTAAAGCTGATGAAATTCTTGCTGCAGTGAATTATTGTTTATGGTTTGTGGAGACGGAGCTGCCCGCTCTGGATCTCTGTGTTTTATGGTGCAAAGAACGAGAGGAGGAGCTCTAATCATTCTGGCTTTATAAGTTAAAAGAAAGCTCTTGATGGCACCGATGAATCTCATAGTGCATGAAAGGAAGACGCAGGGCCAAAGAGGGCAAACCTCAAGGGGTGGCGCTTCATATTTCTCTCCAAGAGGATTATGGGGGATTTCGTACGCAGACACCTCTCAAAACCAAAAAGAGGCCACAGTGAATCAAATATGGAGTTGTGGAGAAAAAAAATCTGATTTGCTTTTTGTTTTTCGTGTGGTGTGTTACATTTATTTGGTTTATCATAGTGTAATGGCTGCACAGCACATGAGGCGTGCAGAACTCACACTGACTTAATTTACAGCTGCTTCACAGACAGGCATATGTCCTTTTTTTCCCCCACAAAAAATACAATTTGTTTGCATTTGGAAGAGATTTACTGGTAAAAAGACAAATCAATGTAATCTTTATCCTGTGGCGGTGAGTGCAAATGATGAGCCACCAGTGAAAACAGAAAATGGAGTGCAGCTCTTGCTGCGATTGCCCCCATCATCCTTGACAAATGGAGCAGCGGTAGAAAGGCCTCTTTGAGTGAGTTGTAACTTTCGGCAGCCCCTCGCAGGTGTGGGTGATCTTTCATCCTCCCAGCCCTCCTCCTCCTCCGCCTCGGCGTCCTATCTCTGGCCTCCATCAAAAGTGAACGTGCTGCCCCAGGTTCAGATTAACTCCACTCTGACAGACCAAAGGCCTCCCCTCCTCCTGCCCCTTTCCACCTCAACTCACACATCTCCTACAACAGGGGAAATTAGGGCTAGTTTAGCAGATCTTACAGCACCACTAAACACCGCCCCAGATCGCTCACTGATTGCCTGGCTCAGGCCATTGTGTCCCACCACCACCTCCACTCCCCTTCGCTTATCTTTGCCTTTGGCCAAAAGCAGCTTCTCTACTCTGAACCCACCTCCCCTTTTACTTACACACACACAATCCTCCCTCCAGCCTGTCCAAAGAAAATATATAACTAACTTATTGTGAACAGTCACTCAGCAGGGTCAATAGATAATATCGCTTCTGACTGTTGCCACGTCCCAATGTTTTCTTTGTGGTTTAGCAGGAAAACACTCAAAGTTAATGTTTCTTTTAATTGTGGATTAAGACGTACTGTTTGCTGTGTTTAGGACAAACTGTAAGAGCTCCTTTAAAAGTTATTATCCTCTACTGGTGACAGATTTACCTGGATTGGGATCGCTCTGAGCAAAAGTGGTTACCTAACTCGTAGACAGTGGAAAATTATGGAGAATAGACGGGGCTTTGGCAACCGCTTGAGAAAAACTGTGCGATTTTAAAATTAAGTCTCATTTAAAGACTTTTCTAAGTGTTACTCTCACAGCAATTATGGATGATCGACCTTTGTAGCGAGATGCTTAAACGCCCGTGGTTGGGTGAGACGTGTCATTTGTCTCTCTTGTCAGTTTCCTGTTTTCCTGAGCAACTCCCCTGACCTGGCTGGCAGGCCCGCCTGCCCTGAAGAGCACTTTCCCTTTCCTCATTCTGCACTGGGCCAGCAGGGAAAAAGGGAGGCAGGGAGGGTGGAGGTGGAGGTTGGGGTAGGGGCAGGGGGGTCTAACTTAATCTGACCCATTGCTCAGGTCAGTGAGCTGCTTACTGGGTCTATCCAAACATAGGGGCTTGTTTTGCTAAAGCTGTGGAAAGAAGAAGTACCCTCTTAAATCAATGCTTTACTCAGAGCTGTGCACATGCAAGGTTGTTATGCGTGAAACCACAGGAGGCAGAGCTGGCACACAACCAGCAGCGTGCTCCTCTCCTTCGTACTCCCCTCACCATGAAGGCGAGGAAAAAAGAAAACTCGCCTCTTTACACAGCCAAAACTTTTTCAACATCACAAGCTGTATTGCTGCATTTTTTTTGTTAAGCACAGCTGAAGCCTGTGCAACAATTTTCCCCCACAATTGCTTTGGTGCACTCAAATGCAACAGCGTTTTGATTTAGGCCTTACACAGTGTGTGCTCTTCCTATGACAAAGGGGAATTGCACTCTAAAATGCATCCAGCTGTGTGTACTTATCTTTTTCTCTTGACATATTTTCCCCCAAAAGTCCAGCCCTGATCTAATCATGACGCTGCAGAGAGCAGACTGAGCTGCACACATGTATGTTTGTTGTGCACAGACTGGAGCAGTTTGAGTTTTTACTCAGGTATCATATGATCTAAAGAGGAATGTAGAAATCAGCCAGATTTATTGTTCCTGTTTGACTGAGCGTTTGTAAAGGGAACGAGAGAAATGTTTCTTCTAGCTTGAGGAGGCATTTCAGGCATCTTTGAAGTGGCTGTAAGACTTTTCGAGGCACTAAACGGTCTTGTTACAGAGAAGACCAGATGCATTGCACACTACAGAGGCGAATTGTCATTTAGATTGAATTTTTATGAGCGCCCAAAGGCCCTTTCTCTCAAACTGACTTCTTGGCTTTCAGCAAGGTAGGGCGTCCTGCGTGACACTGGAAAGAAAGGAATTCACATTGTCTTTTGTGTCTTCATCCGGTATAACTCAAACACCTGAGCGAGGTATGTTCTCAAACTGAAGTATCGCAAGTGGCTAAATGAGTCGACTTGAACTCAGGTTATATGGGACTTCTGACAAACATGGTCACTGGTAAAAGGCTCCTGTTGTGACTGTAAACAAAGGCTCTAATTCACCATAATGGTTCTGTGGGTCCAATGCTCTGGGAGATGCAATGGCCAGTCTCAGTAGCTTAATTATCTTTCTAATTTGTATTAGCACTGGCTATCCTCTCAGGGATAATTATGTATCTAGTGTGAGAGCGCGCTTAATGAGGTTAACTTAAGTCTTTACATGGAATAAGGGTTCAGTCACCTTATAGAGGGAAAAAAAAGCCCCACAGCTGCTGATTGCTGTGTTTTTCTCCTATATAGATGATGACCATTAAGTCGTGTAAATCCCAGTGGAGTGCAGAGGTACGGTGAACTTATTCTCAGTGGTAACACCAAGCAGAGGAGACGGGGAAGTTAGTTTGTGTTTCTGGTTGAAGGATTATAGGTCAGTTTAATCGGTTGAGAGTAGCGCTCCACAAAAGCTAAACCTTGTGTCCGTGCTGACCTGTTATAGATAAAAATCAAAGAATGTTCCTATCAGATCAATATAACCTCGCTATCATTCACCACATTGCCTCCACTCCCACCCCTCCGGTGACATTTTCAAGAAATCTCCGCACTTCTACCAGCCGAAAGTCACTGTGCACTGAAGTGAATCATGTTTAGCAGGTATTGATAAGGCTGATAAGAGCTCTAGCTTGCCTCTTGATATCATCTGAATTCCCAAAGTCCTGTGATCATGTCCCGTTTCCCTCTCACATGATATACTGCGCACCGCCGGCACAAAAGACTACATATTTCCTCTTATGACTGAGTGTAATCCACAGCTAAAGAGCCCTCATTTATTTGCTGCACCCTTCCCATTTTTGCTTGCTCAATACTTAGCTGTTTTTTACTGCAGGTTAGGAAGGGAAACCATCTTATCTGTGACTTGGGGGATTTATTAGTGCAAAAAAGATAATTGCTATTCATAGGCCACTGGGGGCTGATTTACAACCACTAATATTTAGGATTCCTAGAGCCGTTTTTCAGCTTTTTTATCTCCAGCCCTGCCTGCAGCGTGCAGGGGAGAGGGGTCAGGTTTGGACGATGAAGGATGGGCTGGGCAAAGCCTCCACTCAGAGCAATTTGGCCGAAGACTAATGTGTGCGGAAGTAGCTGACATGAAAAGACCTATTCCACGTAGGTCTGCCCAGAGCTGACAAACACCTGTTCTATTTAACCTGTAATGAGTCCACAGCTCGGGGCTATCTTGCTGTTTTTGTTTGTGCGAGCGATCATAAGAAAACATGAAGTGGCAATAAAACGTAGTCGCTTTGAGGAACAATATCACTTATGTCTCAACGTAGAGAAAAAAAATCTGGAAATCAAAATGTAAGTTGAATATTACTAAAATCCCCTCCTTGTTCTGTTTTCCCTCGGGCCCTTTTCTTCCAAAACTGGTTTGTACCAATTTGCAGTGAGAACACGACTTGTCCTCACAAAGGTCAGACCTTGGTTATGTTGATTGTATTACCTGAAACACAGGTAGCCTTTTTTCTGCAGTTTTGGAAAGGTTTTGTTGCAGGCGAAACAGGAAATGAAGAGTTTTGGGCCTGTCTGTCCACGCTGATCCTCCAGCTGACCGGGAGGCAGCAGTGGCTTCAGCGGAGCACTCTGATGTGAGGTCATGGGTTCAAAGCCCAGGTGTTGTGCCTCGCAGCAGGACACTTCCCAGTCTAAACAGTGTAAATGATTTTAGAGAATGTAGAGGTTAACCCCAGATCAAAGACATCCATCCCTGAAGAGGCTCTTTCTACTGTATCTGTCGAAGACATCAGTTTGTAAACACACTAATCTGCTCCTATCTGTTGTGTGGGTGTCCCCGCTTCAGAGGTAATAATGCTCTCCATATTAGTGTTTGAACACACCAGCTGTACGGCTTCATATGTACCACATCACTGTAAATCCAAACAGCAAATTTAAGTAAATCTCACCACTGTTCTTCTCATGTTTTGGTGGACAAATTTGATTCTAGATAACTTTCGATAAGAGTTTAACAATTATCAAATTTAATTTTCAATTTGTTGTCCGAATGAAAAGAGCGTATCAGTGGATGTAAACTGTGATATTACAGCAGAAGAGGAAGAAAAAAAAGAAAAAACGTGCGCTGCCGGAGAATCCCAAGAACACGCAGCTACTTCCTTTTGATTCCCATTTCATTGATTTAATTTCTCATCCTTAAGAGATGTCACTTTGTCTGAAAATGTATTCATCCTGCATATGCGACTCTTAATAATGCTAATCTTTTTGCCAGAGCAGAAATCTCATGGAGGGATAATCTGAGATAAATATAGTTAATTGAGGCCAGGTGAACTTTCTTTATCAGCAGCACAGTCAACCAATCTGAAGTAAATGTGATAATTAGAACGGAGATGTCTTCACCGAGAACAGAGCGCGGTCCTGTCCCGCAGCCATTTCCCTCAAATTATATCTGATTTCACAACGCATCAGAAATCTATCGCAAATTAGCGGGGTAACAACTGCGGTAGTGTTTCTTATAGACATATGTAAACATGATAATCTGGAAGCTATAAGCAAGGAAGACATCTCCTGCAGTTGTCCCTCTAGTAGCATTTGTTATTGTTATCTTAAATTCACTACAAATCATAAACACACATTTTATAATATAACAAGTGCTGAACCAAGTGAAAACCGAGCCCTCCTCTTTCCCTTTCGTTTCCTGGTGAGGTATGAAAGGGTGCTCTCTTTAGCCATACATGCAGCCTGTGCCCCAGCCTGACCACCATTAACACCCCTGAGAAACCACGTCCTAATTACTCATTCAGCCTGACAGAATCTCCTTAATTACAAACTTCATTAGCCTGCAGGACTTTGTTTTTCTCCAGAAAAGGAGTGAGCAGGGGACGGCTTGGGCCAAGGTGCAGTGGAGGCGAGGGGTAGGGGCTTTAGCACCTTATTCCACCATGCATTTCTTTTCTCTTTTTTTTCTTTTTCTTTTTTTTTTTTTCAAAGGAGATGTTAAGACCTCAGTCAGAGATCTAATTAGATTCATGGTGAGAATCAGACACCTTTTAACTAGCCTCTGGAGTCCCCCTAAAAGGACAGCGAGATCCAGGGTAAGAGAGGCACAGAGAATTAAATGGACCTACTACTGCCTTTCATGTGTGAAGTGGTCTGATTTGCCATGTCCTCACCTCCAAATACAAAATAACCTGCAGCACTTACACACCCTGCTGCCATTATAGCTCGTCTATAAACACATAGCGCTGCCCCGTGGGGGGAGGGGAGGACAAAAGCCACAACACGGCCATGTGCAGTGGCTTTGGCTCCTGCAATAATTGGACATGAAAAGACTTATATTACCATTACCTCGTTTATATATTCCACACTCAGCGTCGCACCTGTTTCTTCTTATTGCTGTTTTTGAGTCCAGAATCATCAATCTGAGAGGGTGGTGTACATTGGTGCAGATCATCACACATCACATGACATCAAAGTCACCTGCCAGTCACTTCTCTGGGTTACATGCATTTAGAGTTCATATGTTCACACTGCATGCAATTATATGGTAGGCAGCACTTTAGCCAGCGAGCATTACCACCGGTTAGAGTCAGGTGAAGCGGAGTGCTTCTCACTTGCTGCTAATGCATAATGGAGTGCTGCACAACCGTCGATGTTGGAGAGCTCCCAACCATCGCTGGTCCAACTTCAAAGTCTCTCGGTGTACGAGGAGCTGCTGCTGCTGCTGCTGCAGCTGGAGGAGTAATTATTTCACCTTAAGCTTACATAAACCCTCAGCAAGAAGTTATGCTTGTTATTAATTAGGAGGCGGCTCTCGGAAACTCCACTCGAGATCGTTAGACAATGTTAGCATCCCTCTCCTTCAATGGCTAAGCTCTGCAGTGTGGACGGAGAACATTATGAGTGAATGAGAGTGAATGATTAGCAAGTATAATTTGGGTTAGTTTCTCAGTGGAGGTGTTAAGGTGTTCACTGGCCCATAATAGATGTCACAACCTGAATTACTACTACCAATCATTTACACCGCCTGTCAAGCAATGCTCCAACTCTCTGAGCAGGCGTACTGAAACCCTATGCTCAAACAAACAGCTAAACGCCTCTTCTTCTCTTTGTATATGGCTTTAACATGTCAGTGTTTGGATGTCAGACACATCGGCACACTGTATTTTTCCCCTCGTAACACATTTTGAACACATGGCTGCACTTTTTTATGACAGGGAATTCGAGAACATCTGCCGCTTAAGGAGAGACGTAACAAACATAAACCATCTCTTACTTCTTCCACCCTCATATTCAGTATATTACTTCCATGTTTTGTGTCCAACTTGTGCTTCATCTCTGCTGCCTTCAGTCCACAGGCCCATGAGACAAACCACGTCTTTACTTAGGTGTTTCTGCTGAACATACAATCAAAATGTTTGTAGCCGCAGCCCGGGACATCCCATTTCTTGAAACAAACCCGCAAACTGTTTTGTCGGGCAGCATTTTTCCACGAGGAAGAGCAGAGAATGCGGGGATACCCACTGCCTACCCACAAATGCACATGCACACATAGAAGAGACGCACACGCAACCCCCACAGGAAATATTGTTTGTGAATATTAGTCATGTTGAAAGCGACTCCAAGTGTCTGTTGTGCTGGGGGAGGAGGGTATTATGACAGCACTGACCAGAGAATTGGCACGGCTTCGCTTCGACGCCACAAATAACTTGAGTGTTGTATGAAAAGCTAATGCGAGTTGGCATAAAAGTTGGTTCAGCATTCATGAGGACGCTGCATGAAGCTGCGGAGAGGCTGAAACTTCACGAATTACCATAAGTTTCAAAAAATCGCTGCTTGTGTGTTATGAATCCTGTCTGTTGTAAATTAGGCTTCACAAAGAATACAGTGTTCTAGTCAGTGTCTCTCTCAAGTTGATACAGGGAAACATTTTGTTATCCAACTTTAAAAATAGATAATAATTAAAAGCACTAATCAATACTTGAAATTCTGGGACTGAATGTAAAGGCTCACATATGTTTTCAGTCTTAACAATGAATTATAAATGTGATGTTTTTTCTAGCAATGCATAGATCAACACAGAAAATTTTAAACTTAAAAAAATGTTTTTATATTAGCCCAGTCTTATTGCTGCTTCATTGATTGTTGCGATTATTTCGCAGTCAAATTCGATTTTTAAAAGTTGTATGGTAGTTTTATCCTATCCTTGTGCAAACTAGTTTAGGCTATTAATGCTGTGGCAGGGGTCGTTGGTCCATACTTGTCCCTATAAATAAACATTAAATATATATTTTTATGCAGGCGGTCCATTGCACAGGTTTAGTGCTGCTTTGAAGGTGCAATATGGACGAATTTTGGCTGAAAACTTTCAACACTTTGCTAAAATTATCAACAGAATGTGTGAGGGAATGACAGTTTCAACATTATGCCATCTTCGTATTAAGTTGCAAATTACCTTTACCCTGCGAACCAGCTAGCCCTGGCCCGTCCCAGTCTAAAGCGCCTGTGCTAGCATCGTGAACACGAACACTTCCCCGATGCTCTGAACTCCCAGTCCGGACTGCTAGCTGCATGGCTAACTGAGCTAACTAGCAAACAGCAGCTGCTGTTAGCAGCAGTTAGCGGTTACTCTGGTGATATGTGGCCTATTTGTTTTTTGAGTATGAGTATGCATTTAAATGGTGGTCAATATTTTACACATTTCACCTTTAAATGTGTTAGCTTTTAATATGGGACTCAAACTTGCGAGCTGTTGTCATGGTAATTCGTATGTACTAAAACAGATGCATTTTCTGCTAAATCAAGTGTATATCTAATCACAAGCACTCCAATAACAACATAGTAAGAGTACGTTAGGCTATAAATGTATAGTATTTTTAGTTAGGGGTTTGTTTTAGTTTTATGTTTCACTTAGTTGACACCAGTCTATTTTAGAGCACTTAATGAATACTCCAAAGATCTAAAATTGCATTTTAAATATGTGTCACAGGCTCAGTTGACTCTCATGGAGAAAGAGAATAGGGAAAATTGATGCACCATCCACTTTCCAAGTGCACAGAAGCCCCTGTCCAAGAAGTCCACCACTAGTATTTTATGCCGCCTCACTTTCCAGACACTAAGCACTCAACTGCCGTCAGACTCGGCCAGCAGTAACTTGATATTTCATGTTTTTTTGGGGGGCAGATTTTTTCTCCCTTCCAGCTACCAAGAGGGGGAGACACAGCGAAGCTCAGACGGGTGCAGAGCAGGGACAGAAGAACAGGTGCCCACAATTTCACCTGTCTGTTCAATAACCCACGCCGGCTATATTACATTTCAGCTCTAATTGTTGCCACATTTACAGAGATGAAACAGCAGGAGAGAAGCGGACTAACACTCCAGTTTTAGATGTGGGCTAATTTCATTGGATGTGATCAAAACGTCGAGTGAAGAATATGTAGCCTTCATGTGGGTTTTAACAGAGCCAGATGCAAAGGCAGCTCCATCAAACTCCTACAACCTGTTTCGCCTGCAGCAGGTAAAAATAAGAGCTTCTAAAACCTGTGGTATTATTTTCAGAAGTACCTGCTTGTTGTGCCATGGCACTGGCAGACTGGATCAGTGCTGATGATGTGGGAGGGGACTCGCAGGTCAAGAGACACAAAATAGTTCAGCAGGCACATGTGATATATTTAGTGAGGCCATTGTTTGTTTTATTTAGGGAGCGAATTGAGGATTTTCCAAACTGCAGGGCCCCTGAGGTATTTTATCAGGTGTACAGTCCGCCATGTGTTACACATTAGTGCACTGAGGGGAATGCTGGTTGCAGATACGGCCTATAAAATGTTTGGAGGTTGGAACTTCAACGGACATGGGGTTCGACAATTGCTCCACTCAGAGCTGGTGGATATGTGGGAAACACTTATATGCAAATGAAACTGCATCAAATTACAACCTAAACTCCCCCTGTCGTTAAAGAAAATAAACCAAAGGAATCTTTGGGCCAGCAGCAGCAATTCATAAGAATATTAATGCATTGAATATAAGTTCACTGTTGCAGCCAATGAAAATAATAAAAGGAAAAAACAGCTAATAAAGGCCTTAAACTGTCTGAGGCTTCCCTTAACTGAGCTGTGCCTGTGCAGCGTTGTTTAATGCTGGAGCAGGCTCAGTTCAGGCAGATGCTGGAGGTGTCTGCCGACAGCACAGGGCATTGTGGGACGGAGGCCAAGAAGAAGAAGCCTGACAGAAGGAGAAAGAGGCGTCTGTGCAGGTGGAAAAAGTTTAGTGTTTCTGAATCGCAGCTCTCGATGAATATTTCATCGTGAAATGGCAATTTGTCACTTGTAGGTCTGCGACATCTCTTGGTCGCATGTTGTCTGCGTGGTGACCTCAGCGAACACGGCCACTGGAGCACCAAAACCTACTTGTAATGTGGCTCTTGGCTTCGTTCATCTATTACCAATCACATTTTGGTGCCAGGCTCTTAGTGTGTGTGTCTACATGCTGTTACCCTGCTCTCAATTCATTAACAGTGATGAAGAGAATTTAAAAAAAGAGAAAGCGGGGACATTTAGCAGGCTGAACATAACACGACCAGGAAAATAAAATGTATTCAAATGTAACGTAACATATCAGTGTCATCGCTTGTCACCTTTTCACTTAAAAACATGATTGCAGTTTATTTTAAACAGTAGAATCTGTTGTCTGCCTCAATTAAGTAAGAGTTTAGGCTTTTACATGAAAGGGTAACGTCAGTGAACGCAGCAGGCCGCTATATGCTGCATTTAAGAGCGCTGCGTGAGCGTCCCTGCGTGTGCAATCGTACATTTAAACGCCACATCTCCATCGAAATCTAAATGAGACATAAATTCAAACCTATAACAATGAAAACGAACATGCAATTAAAAGGATTTTCGCGCAGTTGCGTTCACGCCAGCAGGAAGTCAGTCCGAGTCAATAAGCGCTGACTGTACCCGATGGCGAGTTGGAAATTGCTGCGTTCGGAAAACATAATCATCAGAGCACATCATGGCTGCAAACGCCCCTCCCTCGTTATTAATAATAAAGAAAGAAACTGAATCCGAGGCTCCGATGTTTAATTTATTATTATGTAAGCTATTTGAAGGGTGATTGTATGGTAATTGCTCATTAGTCTTGTATATTTATCGCTGCACCTTATGTCAAGGCCAAGGGAGTTGTGTAGGCTTCATTCTCTCGTTTCAAGGATCAATTTCAGAGGCAATTTGTGAAACAGGACAGATCAAGTTAGTCCTGACGTCGTTTTCTTTTTTTTTTCTTTTTTTCTGTGGCGGGGTCGGCCTGCAGGTGCCACCCCACGAGCCTGTGACGAGAGGCCCGAGCAGAGCTGCATCCACAGACAACATGTTGACAAACTTTCCAAAGCCATCCTTTGAAAAAGCCACTTCTCCCAACTTAACAGATCAATTATTGACTTTCTGCACTAATACGAAGCCCGTCCTCCGCCCATCCCCTCCCTCAGCCACTATTCACATTAGTGGTGTCAGCGGACGTAATTATACCTACTAATTGCAGATTAGAGGTTTTGGGTCAGTGGGGTCACTTGATAGGACCGACTACTCTTTTCAATGACGGATAATCATTTCACGTTGCAGACTAAATGTTTCATGCAGCGGGGGGCTTAGGTCCAAAATGTCCAACCCGGCTCGGTCGTGAATATTTCAGGAGAGATCAAACTGTTGAGGAGCCGCGGTGCTTTACGGAGAGTTTGGCCCCTTGGACGAAGCGGAGCGGAGCAGCTTAAGTTTAGATAAGCGGGTCAGCAAAGGTCCCCACAGCTGGCCCTTAACGCACAGCACGAGCGTGTGGAAGAGGGACGCGATACGCGAGGGCCCACTTCACCTCACGCACGTACACACATTGTTTGAGTTATGTCCAAACCAATTATATTCATGTGACCTCAGTCTCACATTACGCGTGATCGCCTTTTAATAAGCGCCGAGATCTGAGAAGAACGGCGCGTTGAAAATCGTTGTAAATATTGCAACTTACACGCGCCGTGCTATTTTATTATTATTATTATTACTATTATTCATTTTTAAATTATTTTTTTTTTAGTTTAGTTTTAAAAGCGTGCCTTCAGAATAAAAGTCATGTGCCATTATATTTAGTGCTGTAGAGCTCAGAGACAGCCGCACAGGGGACCGAGCTCTGACTTTGGTAAATTTGGATGTTACATTTCCTGCTGAAAATCCCCGCAAAAAAAATATTTTCATACACAGAGCAAACATTTTTAAAAACACGACAAATATGTCCAGGTTCAAATCAGACGCGTTTTAAATGAATCAGCCCGTGCAGGGCTCTAATGAGAAGCCTGTCCTGTCTCCTGTGTGTCCATACAGGCGCACAGAGGGGGGGAGAGTGCGCCAAATTTGTTTGCGGCGGATCAAGGCTCACCGCCTCCACTGCACTTTCTTTATCTTAATTCCAACTTGAAAAGATATAATTATCTAGTTTGAACAGGACTGCTATCAAATCCTTCTTTAGAGGCAGGGTAGGGAAAAGCTCGAGTGGATTGTGAAGCTCTGAGCCGCTCGGTGTTGCCCGAGATAGGAGTAATGAAGTTGTGGAGTCCGGAGATACAAAGGGCATTAACCTCATTAGCATGAAACCTTTTCTTCTAACTATTGTGGGACCCTTTCAGTCCTCTAATCCCCCCTATTTCAAAGCTGGGTTTGTAATAAAGCTTTAAGGTTTTTTCTTTTTTTTTTAGTTTTTTTTTTCAAAGCTAATGGTATTCTCTAAAGATTTTTATTGCTGTTATAATCTATGGGCCGATTAAGAATTCCCTATATGCCATGCCCCCCTCCTCCTCCTCCTCCTCCTCCTCCTCCTCCAACCCAAACCACAAAAACAACTCTTTTACTTTATGAAACAATTAAACCAACACGTGCACCTCGCACCAGAAAACACTGGAGCTGGGCTTGTTTTGCATTCACAAGGCAAAAAAAAAAAAAAAAAAATCATAATCCAGTTAAAATGTGTCTGATTTTTTTAAAAACGCTGTGTGCATTGTTGTGCTGTTGGTTTGTTTGTGTGTAAATAGGGAATCATTTCCTGCTCTAAATAGCATCTTTCTAGTTTCGCCTACAGGCTCCTACAGAAGCCCTGCAATGTTGCAGCAGCTTGCAGCACGATGGAGCCCACAAGACAAGATTTTAAACAAAGATCCCATTTTGCGGCACATTGCAACCTTCCCTTATCGCGTCGTGAGGGGTAGTCAGATTGTACTAAATTATGTCCAACCAAGCCCCCTTGGATCCGTGGATTAAGAGATTAAAGTGGACCACTGGGCAATGCATCCCCTTTCCCCCTCATATTACTCGCATGATAATTGCCTAAACTGATTTGCACTTTCACAAAAGCTTGTAGGGACTCTTTGTAGCCGGAGCGGAGCAGACGCTGCAGCCCCTCAAAAATAAAACTAATGCGGTCTATATCAGACTGAGAAACAAATGCAGAGCTGAGGACAACAAATTACAGGCTGCAGCTTTTTTTCCCCTTTTTTTTCTTTTCAGTGTGTTTTTAAATTAAACTGTCCAAACCTCCCTGTAAACTCAATCCAAATTGTTCTGTTTGGTGGCACAAAATGAGAATAAAGGCCTCCATTCAGCTGCTCTCTGTAATCAAAAGTCTATACTTTTACTGCGCGCAACATATTGATAAAACTTTATTGACAAAATATTGACAATTACATACTTCTTGGAAGTATACTTTGTGTTAAAATTGTAGCAAACTTAACACAAACACAAAAATTATTTACATTCTGTAAAAGAGGGTTTAACAGAAACATTAACTTTTAGCATTTCTGTACATGGAATACGCTCAGTGCTTGAAGTTTTTTTTTTTCTCTCTCTCTCAATTCTTGCATTTAGTCCTTCGTGGCAACTTTCACTGGAGGGTCAAAGTCCTGACAGAAGGCTGCGTGGGGCCACAGCGACACATTGGTAAAGCTTTAGGTTAAAGGAATGTCCTGATACCTTCCCTTTAAATATGTGGTCTGATTGACTTTTTAGAAAGTTGTTTTTTAAATTATTTTTTTTATGAGGTCGAATTTTTTGTTCTGTTTTCTTTAAAAAAAACACTATAACGCAGCACCGCTACTTCATATGTTTTCACAATCACTTTTACACGAGAATCATTAATTAAAGACTGCACACTTTGTAAAAAGGAAGAAGCACGACATCTCTCTGTTTGAAAATAGAGTTAAAAACAAAATTGATTTTTTTTTCTTCTTCTTCTTCTTGGTTTGAGAAAACTTGTCAAATTAAAACAACTACCAAGAAAAAAAAAAACTGTACCATGCAATTCAAGTTTTACAAAAGCAGTTTGGTGTTTTGGTATCTTGAGTGGAAACGTTTTGTTTTGTTTTTTTCCTTTAAAAAAAAAAACCTTCTGAAGTGCAAACGTCCAATATGAATTGGAGAAAAATTAGGTGGTGGTAGATGGGAGATTGTAGTGGTGGTGGTCGGTGCGTGGAAGGGTTCAGGTAGGTGGACTGAGACACTGTCAGTCACATCTTCCTGGGTCATTTGGACTGACAGACCCACACGGTGACAGCAGTGCCACCAGCCGGGTTTCTCTCACCCTCAGCTGCCGATCTCCGGAGATCTGAAATGTAATTGGCTTTTAACCCTCTCACTGTCTCTACACGGCATCATTTATCCAAGTCCTCCTTCAATCAGACGCTTATATAGTTTTTTTTTAATCGTCCGAAGTGACATCAATTTCCTCTGGGCTCGACTGTTTAGTCGCCAGTCTCCACCGGTTTATGTGATGCGATCCTTTCTTCTTCTGCTGAGACTCGGAGCCCTCCTCCTCCAACTTCTGTCGCTTGAACTTCGTCCTCCGGTTCTGAAACCACACTTTTACCTGAGGAGGGGAAAAAGGGAGAGAAAACAAAAAAGCTCAGGATCAGTGTCACGAGATAAAGCGCGATTGGCCAGTGCGTAAAACCACGCGTAAAAGGGACGCATTGTTTGGATAGCAGGGCTAAATACAGGCAGGCAGCGGTGCAGTGGAAATAAAAAAAGGTAAACTGTGACCTGCAGCTGGTGATCATAGAGGAAAACAACCGGCAGAATAAGCAAAGATCAATTATAATCTCAGAAAAGCGTTGATTCGTATCATTCAAGTGACAAAATCATAGATCCATAATTATCACTCCAATAAATAATATCAATTTAACGCACAAAGAGGGAACACAGCCTAATGAAGGTCAGTCAACTTTTAAAAATAAAACGGTACAAGTTATCATTCATTACATCCCATAATAAGCCCCCAGAAATAAAATAAAAATGTAAACAAAGTAAAAGCCAAGACACGAATAAACTCAAAGTGTTTTTATTTATACCCTCACAAACATTTGTCTGGGAAAACTTTTGACGCTTCATCCAAAGTAGGTCAGACTATTTTTTCCCCCCTAACTCTAAATAAATCCAGGCCAACATGTGAACGTTAAAAGATTTTTTTTTCTTTAAAAAAAGGGGGGAATCACATCCACGCCACATATTTAACATGTATTTCCACACGCTCCTCTGAATCGCCTGAGCTCTGTTAAACGGTGCCGTGGGGAATTAACAACATCTAAATCGATAAATTGTCTGCTCCTGCTTTGTCACTCCGCGGCCCCTTTTAGCGCTTAAATGGCAACCGAGGTGCATTTAATAAGCCTTCAGTGGGCTAATTGAAGTAGGTGACGGTTCATTTCTCCCTTCAGTTCCTCCAAAGGCCCCGCCGTCCAAAGGAGACACAGCGGACAAAAGACAGCGGCTGATGGGCTCAAACAGCATCTTAAATATAGCAGGGGGAATTCACTGAACCCGCCTCGCTCTTTGTATCGCCTATCCCATAAAATGGTTAACTGGTTAATTTGCCCTCCATTTTGAAAGGCAACATTCTCCCCCCAAAACAAAGTAATTCAACCCCTCCTAAAATGAGGTTAGGCCTATACAATGACAGTGGATTTGATCCAACAGAAAGCCTCTGTCTTCGATTGACAACAGGCATTTATGGACTCCGCTGTGTAGAAAACAATTTGCTGGCTGATTATTTAAAATGACTGTTTTCATAACTACACGTCTCGTCTTTATTGTCACGCGTGAACATGCATTCATTTTTTTTATTATTATTATAGCGGCCTGCTTTTTAAAGGGCTCCATGACGCACGTGCCACGATGAAGAAAAAAACCCAAAACAAAACAAAATAACGCTTCTATTACACAACACCAGCCGTCATCATGTGAGAAATGTCTCCTTATAATAACAACAAAAAGCAGGCTGAAGCTGAGAGCAGGCCTGATGACACACAGCAGCAGACAGTGTAAACATTTCAAAATAAAACGAGCGCGTCGTCCAAAAAAGACGAGGCGTGAAGTTTAACGTTAAAGGGAAATGTTGAGTCTCTTACCTGAGTTTCTGTGAGGCTAAGGCTGTGAGCGAGCTGTTTTCTTTCTGCTCCCACCACGTAATGGTTTTTCTCGAACGCGTGTTCGAGCCGCAGGAGTTGCGAAGGTGAAAAAGCTGTCCGGATTCTTTTGGGCTTTCTGGCCAGCGCGTTGTGCAAAAGGAAGCTCTCTGGACTCGTTTCATTGCCTGGGAACGAGCAGAGAACGAGGGTCTGTCATTACCTTTTTTTTTTTAAATTCACAACATAATAACATTTGTAAGACGAACAGCAGGCCTGCGCACAGCTGTGGGACAATAGTCCACAGAGGGCAGACTGGAAATACAGCATGATGATAATGTCTGAGGAGAGGCTGGACATCAGTGAAGAAAAGAAACACGTGTGTATTTTAAATTACTTCTTATTGGTGACTTTCTGAGGTGAATGAGACCACCGCAGGAAGACAAGAAGGAAGCAACACAAAGCAGAGGGATATAATCCTGGGCCTAATTAAATTAGCTCAAAAACATCCTTTGTAAACAAAATCTCAGGTAAAATGGGAGCAGCGTGAAGACGTTTAAATACACAGCAGCCACAAAGCACTTCAGAAATTAATTGAGTATTCACTCACATAAAAAAAAAGGATAATTTTGCTTTAATTTGTCCGAAATTAACAAATAATGACGAGTATAAACATCATAAAATAAACAACCAAAAGTAAAAATTAATGATCGAATTATCTAGTGTAAACGTCACGCAGGTAAACTCAATTTAATGATGAAATAATAATAAAATTAAAATGACCCCAAATTTGACTTATGTCAGCCTTTAAAAAATAGCAATAGCTTCGTGAAATAATCATCAATATTGTGTCATTCTCTCCCTTTAAAAACAACATTTGTTATCGTGAAAGAAGCCTGAGCTCAACCTGCAGAGCAGCGACATCCACTAGTTTCGTTTTACGCAGGCCATATATCATATCTATATGTAACCTGCAGGACCAACAGTGTACAAACATGTCAACATTTCTTGTAGTCTTTTTTTTTTTTAGCCTTGAATAGACGCTGGAAGCAGCAGACAGCTACAACCGCCGAGGAAACAATTATTCTGTTGTCTGTTTCTTCCAAATGAACAAATTCATTATTTGTCAGGGTCATTTTTTGAGAGAAATAATCCTTTAAATACATTTCTGTTGTGGCCGGAGAATTTAAAAAAAAACTGCTCTGCTACAGATCGCATATTTTTAATTCCATCTACATCTGCTCTCTGTACTGATGGACAGGGAGAAAATTACAGTCTCCACTCTCGAGCCGCTCGGCACGTTTCGTGCGTAAAAGTGAGCCAAAGGAAGCACGGTGATAACTTACCTTGAAATCTGTGACCCAAGTACCTATATCTGTGTAATAACCAGGGGTAGAAAGTTGATGGGTCTCTTTGCTGGCTGGCAAAAAGAGGGTGCGGACTGTGTGAGGATGAAAGCGGGTGAGCGGCCAGAGCGTGCGGCGGGGCCACCGGATGCACCGGGACGGCGGAGTTTTGCTGATGAGAGACCGCCTCGGCGAACACCAAGTCCGGGTTAGAGTAGACGCCCCTGCCGCCGGAGTGAAAGCCGTTGAGAAAGGGGTTCATCTGGCCGGAGTTTGCATAGCTGAGAGCCGCTGGCCTGATGGGCTCCTCGGTGCGGGACGCCGGTACAGGATTATCCTTCGCCACTAAAGACTCTATAGTAAAACACCTCTTGGGTGTAGGTTGAAACATGGTCTGATAGTCCGGATTCCCCAGTTTAAGTTAAAGTTGTCGGAGGCGCTCTCGCTTAGAAAATACTCCACACCCAAGAAAAGGGGCAAAGTTTCTGCGCAGTAAATAAGTTGGGAAAAGGCGGCAGTGTCGAGGAAGCCAAAATAAAAAGTGCTCGGCTACTCCCAGACTAATCCATGGATGTGATCGTTTTCCTCGCCGTGTTCGTGCAGGCAGATTTGTTAGTTCATGAGCCTAATTAGCGCTGCAGTCCCATAAACAGCTTCCTCTGAAGGCTGTAATGGCATGGTGATTGGTCGCTGCCGCTGCTGCTCGCCTTAAGGTGGAGAAGGGGAAGACGCTTAAAAAGTGCGTCAATGGGAAGCAGGGGCGCGGAGAGGCGGACTCGACGCGCAACACGGAACGGATTCGTCCAGAGACTAGCCCCCCGCACGCGCGCGCACACATACACACACACACACACACACACACACACACATACGCGCACATATCTCCAGGACATTTAACACACTCATCTGGACCAGTAGAAAAGCTCAAGGTAGCCTGCTTATTTGCATTTACGGCCTATGACAGGTTCAAACTGATTTTTTTGGGGGGGTGGGTGTGTGTCTAGTGTGAGTCCAGCCGGTGATTGCTTTTAATTACGCACAACAAGGTTGCGCAAACATCAAATCAGCTCCATTAAAGTCTATTTTCGTTGCTATGCGCGCGGATAATATTCAGCACGAGCTTAATTGGTCAGTCGGCCTCATTTAATTCTCTGTTCTGTTCCTGTTTTGGGTTTTCTAACTGGATCCATGAAGAGAAACTGTTCTTGTTTCGTTTCCATTTTTCTTCAGATTCTTTTAGGATAAGTTTGGAGGTGAAGACTCTTCTTGTCCTCTGGATGAGGTGTCTGGGAGACATAAACAAGCTCTGGCCATGCGGCTTTTTGTCAACTGTGCGGGACTCCGCGTGAAGACTGACAGAGCCTTCAAAATTCAATAACACCTTCCCGCTGACGAGTCGCTGTGTGTCAGTGTTCCTCAGCGCAGGGTTGCTCAGGTGTGTGTTGGAGGAGCTACCTGTGACTGCAGCCTGTCAGCCCTGTGCGGATCACACAGCTGCAGCCACGGCCGCGCACCGAGGCCCCTCATAAACACATGATACACACGGATTACACTGACGAGGCTCTGTCAAATGAACACATGCAAAACTGAAGAATCCTGTTTCCTGTGTTTTTGAAAAGATAATTTACTTCAATACATTTTCATTTCTATTTTGTCTTTGTAAATTTTTTATGGAAATGTTCAAATATTTTTTAAATTATGTTATTATGACCTGAATTGTAAAATTATTTAAGAGCGAGATTATTATTATTATTATTATTATTATTATTATTATTATTATTATTATTCTCGTCTCTTACTTTTAGTCTATCTATACGAGCCTTATGTACATGTGTGCTTGAGGCTTTATTTGTTGCGGTAGGTTCAGGGTCTGTGGAATAAAATACAAACTACAGACTAAAATGGGCTCTTGAAGCTGTCAGAGCACCAACAGCTGTCCAACACATAATACGCCTGGTTTGACATTTTATAAATGGCTGAATCCAGATTACATTGTTAATATCAACAGTGTGAGGAATGACTGGGGGTTGGAGGCTTTAGATGTTTTATTTGAGGTCGCTCAGTCCGTTCATCAAGGTATAGCCTTTTATTTTGTAACATCACCTAATAAATATCAGTGTCTTAAACATGAGAGACACTGTTATTATTATTATTATTATTATTATTATTATTATTAAGAACGTCGCACTTAATTTGAAACCAAATCCAAAGCCGTTTGTTGTTGAGAAACAAGAATATTTTTTATTTCTTTTTTTAAGAAGTCAAGCGTGTTTGAGGTTTTCTTTTAACAGCTTGTTACCGGGCTGTTAATTGACTGCATACTGACTGACCACTGCCAGCATGTTTTTATTTCATCATAGTTTTCCACCGAGTGAACCATCACTCCTCTCCGTGGAGCTTTACCGACCTCTAGTGGTAACATACTGGTAATGCGATAACATGGTCCAAAAACTGGGATTTTGAGGAGCTTTGGAGGCACCCAGAGAGCAGAGACCTAGAAGGTCCTCAGCAAAATGAAGAACGTAGTCTGTCAGGGTAACTACTGACATCTTCAGTCAAATGACCCAACAGGCCCTTGATATAATTTCTAGTGGTTACATTCACACCAAGTCTCACATCTAACAATTGCAGAGCTCCTGCACATTTTCCAAAGTCAAATGTCAGCATTTTAAGTACTTTTAAGGAGCTTGTCAAGCTGTTTGAGCACATTAGTTTTGTTAAATGACATTATTGTACATGAACTGTATATACTCTAAAGGACTGTTTCACTTCATATTAAATAAAAATTATATTTCGATAGCTTTCCTCAGAAGGGCGACAAAGTAAAAACACAAAGAGCTTGTTTCCAAACATGCTACCTATCTGTAAATACATGGCATCTTACATATCACACCCCATCAGATTTACCCTTGCGACCCCCAGGTTGGAAAACTCTTTTGTGACAGATTTTCATACATGCGACTAAAACTATACAAGAGTGCTGCAATCTTCAATGGTGGCAGCATTTGAGACAAAATGAATGAGTAGGTGGTGAGCAAACATCTTTATTAATAAAGGCTTTATCTGTACACATGCAACCAGGTTGGATACCGTTGACTGCAGCGAGATAGAACCACATACAGAATATCATTAAAGGCCAATTGAATACTCTAAGCATGCACATCAAAATGTTATTTCCACTTGTTCGATACCAGGTTAAGAAGCATCTGAAACACTAGATGAAGAGCAGAAGCAGATGACAGATTCCTAGTCATTGCCAATACAAGAGTTGTGGATCAGTGCTGTAATATAACATCTATGCAAAGGTAATTTATTTAAAAGAGGCAGTTGGTGATACACTGAGATTGCATTGAAAGTTTGAGCGGGTATATTTGTTTTCAGTTTAATCAGTTTCACGTCACACAGTGTAATGTAATAACACTCCTAACCACTGGGGGTAGTCATGTCTACACTGATGGTTTGCATGAGGCCAAAGTGACTAAAGTTAATCGGTTCACAATGTTTTAGTTTGTGAGAAGCCTCGGGTTCAAAACTGTAGAAAGTCAAGATAAAGATAACGGGACAGGAATCCCCAGGAAATCTACTGTCTACAAATATCTCATTCAAAAGGAACAATGCACATGAGTATCAGGAAATTGTAGCCATTAATGAAACACTGTGGCTAACTGGCTGATGTGATATTGAATATTATTATTTTTCCAAAACCAATTAATCATTAACCGAGCCAATTGGATGCAGAGGTTGTTGCTCAGCGGCGGACAGTGGTCCAGCCATCATCATCTGTCTCGTTCTTGGTGCGACGAGGGTTGTCTTTGTCACTGCGCCAACCCTTTTCTCCGTCAGCATCACGATCGCTCGGCCTTTCCCTCTCTCTGGGCGGCTCCCTGTCCCGCTCCACCCTCTTGTCTTCGCCACCACGACGCCAAGAACCTCCTGAGGAAACAGAGACTCTCATTAGGACGTGTTAAAGCTGTAAACATATTCAAGTTATAGTATATGACTCCAGTTAAAAAGTTTATACATTTGTCCAAACCAGTGGGAATCTTTCCAAGACACCTGCTGTAGCAGCAACTTGACAGGTAAACAGCGCCCTCTGCTGGCTGGATACAACACCTCTATGTAATTTACCTGATGTTTTTGATCAAATGTGTTAAATTAAGTTCACACCTACTTAAAAGTGATTTGTTGTATTTTATGGAACCTGTGTCAGTGTGCCTGATGATCTAAATATGTCTTAAAGGGAAAGCTGTGATGCCTCCTACAAGTATCCCTGGTAAGTATATAACAGCTCTGCACACCTTCATCTTGATCCCTGGGTGGGGCTCTGATTTCACGGTCATCCCTGCGCTCTCCACCACGGCGTTCAACACGGTCACGACGATCATCACGGTCAGTAGTGTCTTCTCTGCGAGAGTCTCTCCAGGAGCTTCCTCCTCCCCCCTCCTCTGTGCCTCCTCTCCTCCAGCTATTCTCCTCTCTGTGAATACATAGTGACACCGATTAACAGAACTGATAATTCAGTGAAAAGCTGACTATGACATCGCTTGCAGTTATTATAAAAAGAAATGCATCAAAACTCTTGGCGTCACCTTGGTGGACGACGGTCTCTGAAGCTGCTGCCAGATCTGTCTTCTGCATCAGCATCAGCATCATCACCATCACCTTCTTCGTCCCCGCCACCACGGGGAGGACCCCAGCTCTCCTCTCGGGCCTTCTCCCGCTCACGCCAACCACCTGACACAGAAGTATTTGCTCATCATCCTCGCTAGATAGTAAATGTAAACACAGCTGCGACGCACCCCGATTCTTCACGTACATTATAAGACATCATCAGTCATTAGCAGCTGAATGGCTACAGGCTTACCAGGTCTGCCCAGAGGCTTCCAGGGTTTGGCGTCATCGCCACCACGACGTTGTCTGTCGTCATCCATGCCTCTCCTTCCACCTCTGTCATCATCTCCTCCTCTTCTGGAGCCCCAGTCATCATCAGCCCCACGCCTTGGACCCCTCAAGTCATCCAGGTTTCTGCGGGGACCTCTGTCGTCATCAAAGCCACGCCTGGGACCACGGTCTTCATCAAAGCCACGCCTTGGGCCACGGTCTTCATCTCCACCCCTCCTAGGGCCACGGTCATCATCAAAGCCTCTACGTAGAGGACGGTCATCATCCATTCTGCGTAGTGGACGGTCATCATCAGCACCACGACGTGGACCTCTGTCATCTTCAAAGCCTCGTCGGGGTCCTCTGTCATCTCCGCCCCTGCGAGGACCTTCGCTCCGCCTGAAGGGTGCCTCTTTCTCCTCTCCATCGTCACGGCCCTCCTGCCTCCAATCCCTTGAGAGGGAGAGCGAGAGCACAGGCATCATTAGAGTAGCCCAAATCAGTAATTATTGGTGTTTTAATTGGTTTAACAATACAAAAGTAGGATTAAGTTACCAACACCTACTTTTCAGGCACAGAACGACGCCAATCTGAACCCCCTTCCTCTGTGCGCTTCCTCCATCCTCCCTCCTCCTTCTCACCAAACGTTTCCTGTATAAGCAAAACAAAAATTGATCGAGACACATTCTGTCATTACGTCGCTATACGGTCTGTAAACCTGCTACATGACAAGGCACAGTAACATTAAATGTTTTAGCCTGTCGTCTACTGCTCTGCTCAAGTCCTGGAACTTATATGACAAAATTATTCTATCACACATTCATCTGAGACGACACAAATCAAATGCATCACATTGTTTTATTACTACTGTGATAAATTGTCTTGCATTATGTCAGTGATAGATAGGCAGCATTAACCTGCAATACTTATACACAGGTAAATCCTTGTGAATCAAATGTCAGCTCTGACCACGAGTAAAAACAAAACAAATGAAAAGAGTTGTACTTTGGCTTTCTCCTCCGGGGGGCCCCTTCTCTCCTCCTCACGACGGCGTTCTCGCTCTTCGATCTCCTGCTGACGAGCACGCTGCTTCCGTTCCTGCTCCTCGAGCTTGCGCAGACGCTCCTGGTACTCCCTCTCCTCCTCCTCTCGCTGCTCTTGTTCCAGGCGTTCAGCCTCCTCACGCTCTGTAACAAAAGCAGGGAAATAACATGAGGCATGTTCAGACGCAGAAAGAAAAATGCCAACGATTTTATTAGGAAAAAAAAGTTCTTATTGAAACTTTGTCATGTCCTGTTTCCAGACGTCAATGCAGACGTCACCCAACCAAATGAAAATGTTGTGCTGGGCGACGGCTAAGGTTCTCCCTAAAGTACCACTTTAACTACTACTGCCACTATTTCTACCACAATTCCCTCCATTTTCTGTTGCATAAGAACACCTGCCACTCCTTTATCGTGGCTGATTGGCTCAGTTTTCTGTGTCCCAGTACACATGTGCTATAGAAATGAATTACCTTTCTTTAGCTGCTCCTCGTGGATACGCTGAGCCTCTTCCTCTTTCTGACGGTAGTAAGTGTTACGCCTGTCCTCTTTGCGCTGCTTCTTCCTTTCTTCCAGGCGCTTCTTCCTCTCCACCACCAAGCGCTCCTCGAAAGCTTTCAGTTTTTCCTTCAAAGAGACAAAAGTGAATTTTAAACCACTACTTCAGTTACGGAGCCGTTTTATAGTAATGGCTCTGTGCAGCATCATAACAGTCTCACCTCATAAATGAAGCTACGGGCAGCAGTAATTTTGGACAAGAAGTTTTCTTTGTCCTCCATCATCCTGGACATGCGCTTCTTGTGCTCCAGAGCCTTCTCCCGTTCAACTTTCATGTTACTGATCTGCAAGATAAAGACAAAAGAAAAGTTTTAAATTCTGGATACTCACCTGTTTTCAATTTCCTTGATCTATGTATGTCATTTTTCAATCAGTATCTGTTTTTCTTTTAATGTTTTTTTCCCCAAACATACCCTCTCCTCCTCCTGGAGTTCCCATAGCTCCATGTCCTTGATACGCTGCTCCTCATAAGCCTTCTTGATAAGAGGAATCTCTTCAAGACGCTTTGCCCTCTCAAAATAGTCGATCTGGAACGAAAGAAAAATAGGAAATATTAGTGTTCAATTCACATCCAGGTGACCATGGTGATTTTCACTTATGTATCACTCAGTTACCTTCTTCTCCTGGTTCTTCAGACGCTCCTGAAGTTCCTTCTTCTCCTTCTCCAGCTGCTCCACCTGTTTGGCCATGATGAAGTCAGGATCCAGCTCCTCGAGGTCCTGTAAGAACACATTTGTTAGTCTCACACCTTTGAACACTGAAACTTTGTATCCCAATGATGCATTTTTGCAATATGCAGTTCAACCTAATGAATCAAGTTACATTTACCTCAATATCAATATCTTTGAAGGCCTTGGCTCCCAGTTCAGTCTTCTTGATCTGCTCCAGTCGTTCACGGACTGTCTTCTTCTTGATCTGCTCATGCTCCTGCATGATGCGCTCCTTCTCCCTCTCTTTGGCCTCCTGGCGCAGACGCTCCTCCTCAGCCTTGCGAACCTTCTGCATCTCAGCTTCACGCTGCTCCAGCTCCTCCTTCTCACGCTGAATGTTGAGGCTCTCCAGGCGCTCCTTACGCTCCTCAATGGTTTGTCTACGAGCCAGGATGCGCTGGTGATCTTTGCGGGCATTTTTGAGATAGGCAGCGATGGCCAGTTGGTTCTGCTCATCGCGCTCTTGCTGAGAAGGGACAAAGACATCAAAAAAAAAATATGCGTATTGTGCCAAAACATCATCATGACTTTAGAGTTTAACACCACATGAAAATACACACTAATATTGGTCACTTATCAGGTGGATCTGGTCTGGTGCGACTACATGCGAGAGCTTGGTATGACTGAACTCACCAGGATGGAAGCAGGCTTGATGATGTAGATGGCTTTGGCCAAAGAAGCAGACATGGCAGTCAGCTGGTTCCTTATCTGCTCTGAGGGCATGTTCTGGAGGAAAGGACCGACGGGGGCATCCTCTTTGGTCGAGTAGTTCAGGTCAGAGCCAAAGCTCAGAGTTCGAGAGGTGTGATCTATACGGACCTAAAGGGAAAAATGAAATGTTATACAAGTAAATAAAATAGCATGATAAGCACTCTTAAGTCTTGACATTGTCATGACCGTAACAAGACTTTTGTTGGCCTATCGATAGTGTATAATACTGCATAATCTCTCCTGATCTTACCTGCAGATCACAGTGCCGGGCAGCATCTACAATGGAGCGCTCCAGCTGGAAGGCATCCACAAAGGGAACTAGGGAGGCCAGACGGGTGAACTCGATGCTTTGATAGATCTGCGCCACCTAATATAATCAACACAGAATAATTAGAGATTTCCATCAGTACAGTGCGAATGTGATTCGAGAGAGCATTCCAGGGAAATGAAAACTACAGAAGAGACTTACCTGTTGCAGGAGCCTCAGGATGGTATTACTCTGCAGGTGAGGGACATACTGCTGCAGATCAGCCTCCTTCTCAGCCTGGTCTCTCACCCAGTTCAACACCTAGTAGAATAATAAGTTTGTAACCATATGTTGGGATAAGAAATGACTAGCTACGATTCATAAACGTATTAAATAAATTCAACATAAACTGAATAAAAAACTACAAAGCCAGATTGTTTACCTTGGTCACTCTTCCACTCAGCTTCAGAGGATGAAAGTCTACTTCAAGCCAGTTGTACAGTTCCTTTATATCAGGAACAACATACTGCAGCAGATTGAATCTCACCTAGAATGCAAACAATAAAATACAGAATTGTCAAAACATCGTTAAGTAAATATTTTCAAACAGTTTTGAACGTCTTATTTTAAAAGAAAAGTATTCAGAGGAACTGAAAGAGACCTAAAACACTTAACAGGGCTTCTTTCTTATGTGCATAATGTACCATGTCATTGATGAGACTCTGGCGGGTTGGTGGAGACTGCAGGCCCAGGAGGGTGGCCAGCCTGCGGTGCTTTTCCACAATGATGCCATCCATGTCCAGCAGCCGAGCGATGTCAGTGCGCTCGGGGGTGATGGGAATAGACAGTGTTGCCAGGAGGACTCTGGTGGACATCCTGAAGATGGAAGGTAGGTGATATTAACAGCTTTGTCCTTGCAAATGTCCTTATCAAATGTTTGTTGATAAGCTTGTGCACTTATCAACAAATAATAAATAAGATACCTCTGCATCTCATCTTGGGTCAGATTCTTTCGCATCTCCCTTGAGAGATGGTAGAGCCGGTGGAGGGTGCAGGCGTGGAATAGAGCATTTCCAGATTTCCAGAAAACAGTAGACACCTTGTTGTAATAGTTGGCCATCAGCTGGGGTTTAGGAGGCTTCTTGGAAAGAGCAAACAGGCCATGGATGTCCTCAACAGCCTTGAATGCTTCCTGGATAACAGAAAAAAACATACATCAATAACAACATCTTCACTCTGACCATATATCACATATTTAATTACACTGAAGGACTACACAGGTCTTTTTTACAAGTCATACATGTTATACTATACATAACTACTAGAGCCCGACCGATATATTGGCTGGCCGATATTATCGGCCGATATTAGGCATTTTCCAAACTATCGGTATCGGCATTTATAATGGCCGATAAATGAATATTTAAAAAATAAAATAAAAACGGACGAAACACCCTTCAACTATGTTATGAGTGTTGGCGTTCCATGCTTGAATAACAATTAAAAGAACATCCCCATCAGTTCTCTTAACTCAAATAAGCATGACAATATTTGTGACTACCATGTCCAGTTTTGCTGCTGTTACGTGTAAGCCGAGAGTGAAACTGACTTAGCTAGTAATTTTGATGTTCCTCTGTTCTGTTGTGACAATAAAACAAACAAGTTTATTTTTAAACTGCATTATCATATTATTTCAGTGAGGACTCATAAATAACTACAAATAACTAATGTTACGGAAATCTGTTTATGTTTTGTTACGCGTTTCTGGATTTATTTTTATATATATATCGGCCGATATATCGGAATATCGGATTTTTAAATCACCAAATATTTGTATCGGTATCGGCCTTAAAAATCCTTTATCGGTCGGGCTCTAATAACTACAGACTGCTCTCTAAGGAACTTCTGAAAATATTTTATACATTTTAATTAACAGACTAAAACAGACAGACCTGCCAGAGCTCCATGCTTATGGCGCTGTCCAGCTGCACCAGACGTGTCTCCAGGTGCATAGACTGGCTTTCGGGGTTGTTCAGATTGATGGCAGTGCTCTGGTTGTGGTGGCGCTGGATCTGACCCAGATGCATACGCAGGTTGTCACACAGCTTGCGGAACTCTGCTTTACGGGTGTACTGAAGGCAGAACTTGAATGCTGCAGAGAAGATGACCAGATATTATTTACAGCATTGAGTATGTATGTATTGTACAATGTATGTATTGTACAATCTTATCAAGTTAGGTTAAGATAAAAGCCGATGGGCCCTTTTAAAACATGAATTCCCTTGGTACAGGCTGAAAATGACAGTGTTTCTCATTTTAAATATGGTGCCACTGCCATGTTCTAGACATGTTATCATTCACTAACATCTAACCTACATGAAGACAACCTAAAACCTAAAAATGTTTGTTGACAGTAACTCTTATGCAGCCTTGAAAAAAACCCCACAGAGTTCAGAGTTATTTTTTAATCAGATGTTCAGTTTGTGTCCATACCTTGCTGGGCAATGTCATGGTACAGGCGCTCCACCTTGGAGTTGTTTCGCAGCAGGTCCAGGCACTGACGGTACGACTCCCACAAGAACTTGACCCAGGGAGTGAGCAGCAGGCGGTCAGTACGATCCTGAGTGTCCTCTCCACTCACAGCGCTCAGGAGCACACTAAAATCACAACGAGCTCAATGTTAATGATCCACTTGAAATGTGTCAAGCATCTTATACCATCGGTTGTGCCATCATCAGTATAATTAATAATATACATTTAGCTTATTTACATTACACCAGCCTACGTAGTATTATTTTAAAATATTTTTCATGTTTATGTTATATTTTATTTCCATATTTTAACCTCTGCACTATTTTAAGAATAGTTTCTCATGCTTTACTTCTATTGCTTTCACTTTTATACATATTGTTGAGTATTGTTTGGAGGAAACCTGGGAATTAAACAATTATATAGCCAATGACTGCTTCATTGTCGTTGTTGTGCGTGTGACAATAACAAACTTGACAAGCACCTCACTACATACAGAGATTAATTTAGATTCAGTAACAAGTTAAAGGCAATTCAACAACAAGTGGAGACCTTGCAATAAAGCTTTACATTCATCCCTTCTGCATCCAACATTTAAGCATCCTCACCTTTCAGGGGTCTGGATGTTGTCCAGATCCTCGATGTCCAGGACCATCTGCTGGGACTCCCCCTTGGCGGTCTCAGTCTTCTCCTCCGCCAGCTTCAGGTAAGCCCTAACCACATCCTCCAGAGATTTGATGTTCACCTGAAAGCAAAGACAAACATTAAGTTGACTTAAAAAAAAAACAACACTCTGGTTTCATCAGCTACCCGACCGATTTCTCCTCACACACCTGCTGGCAGATGTTCTTGTACTGGTAGAGACCCTCCTTGGCCAGGTGGCTCTTGCGGAGATCCACGCACAGCTCCAGGTACTTGAGCATGATGGGCTCGTGGATCTTCTGCCATGTTCGATGCTTCTTGCTCTTGATGACATCGTACAAAACATCCAAGGCTGGCTGCTTCTTGCCAACCTCAAGGAACTCTGTATCAACACAGAAGAACAGACTGGTGTGAGCTCCATCACTTGTCTATAGTTACCACAAAAACAACGTTACACTACACAAACAATAGCATTTCGCACCACCCGCACAAAAGACTATAATACCGTGATTGGCTAACGTTAACCCTGCCCTACATTGTTAGGCCCGTGGTGCTCGGTGAACGTGACATTAGCATTACCTTAACGCTAATGTAGGAAAGAAGCACTAACAATACAGACAGTAGCTAAAAGACATTGTTAGCTAGCTGTCACGAGTGGTCCCGGTTATTTAATAGCGGCCTAAGCTACATTTCTATGTCGCTGATTTTGCACAATGATCGGCAGCACAAAAAAGGCCTAGCCGGTTAGCTATGTACTAACGCAGCTGTAGCGATATGGCTTCCCCGCCATTCCAACTAGTCGGTTACTAGCTAGCAGCTAGCTAACTGCGCCGCAGCATTGATGACAAGGCACACGAAGGCTAAAGCCAGCTAACGGTTAGCTAGCTAGCATGAATGTGTGACATCTGTGACACGTAAAGCTGTGTCTTTACTCACCGTTCGCTCGCTTGAGAGCATTTTCTGGCCTTTGGAAATAAGCCGGCATGTTGATGGCGTTCTAGTGGAACTCCAAATTGGCTGACTTGAGTGAATTTTGACAAATTTCACCAGTCCATCCACGCCACGCACTCACCCGCAACGACGGTGCTGGCTGAGAAAGGAGGAACCTCGTGAGCGGCCCAGCTAGGGTTGCCAGGTGCGTCATGCGCTTTCCCCCTATCACAGTGTCCACCCCAGGAGTAGACTGAAATTCAGATCTGTCTCAACCAAAATATTAAAAGGGTTTCAATGTCATTATTTTGCTTAATTGAAAACTTGTGTATCACCACTCTTCTGTAGGTGGTTCTGTCTGTTTAAAAAAAAGACACTTAAGTATGTTGGTTATGGTTACACACTTTAACGCCCAACAACAGCCATGACATCTGTTTGAGTTCGTATGTTGGAGAATCCTGAATTTGTACATCGATTTGTTGTATTCGACCTTTAATTATTAATTTTGTTGTCACATATTTCAGTTTCATAGACTATCTGTACTGGTAAATGAACATGGGTGTTAATAAAAAAGTATCAAATAAATAAAATGTGTAGAATATATATATATATATTGCGTAACATTTCTGATTAGCCTCATTCTATAGCGGATTTATTTTGAATAAATGTTTACATAAATATTCCTACTGACGAATTATGGACTGGATAACAGCGTTGTAAAACCTACAATCGGGGTTTTAAAATCAAACCTGGCAACTCTGCTTGTACGAAGTTCCCGTATGAGCTCCTATTAAGGCTACGTTCAGGTTCCCTCGTAAAATATCAACCACATCGGACTTTGTAGGCTTGACGCTTAACTGCATGGCAAGAACAAAGCATTAAAACTTCTAAAACATCAACATAGAGATTTTAATTATGTCGCTTAAATGATTCAAAGTGACAACAAAGTGAAATACTTCCATACTATCTCATTGTGGCCGTGAATTTACATTGACACTCCTCTCCACAGATATCATAAAAATACTGAAGCTTTTTAAAAAAAATATATGAATAATAGAAAACCATCAACCATCAGTCTGCTGTCATACTTATATTACATTGGTAATTTAAGTGAAGGCATAATGTGGCTCAAATAGGTATCATGGAGATGTATTCAGGAAGAATTGACAAAAACATAATAAATCAACATAACACACCTTATAGTATTTCCAAGCAGCATACGTTAACAAGACGACCATTAAAACAGACAAACAGACACTCCTTTTTTTCATCTTTTTCATTTTAAAATGCCACAAAACATTTACATTTATGAATATAAAATGTATTTATAACCAAAGTGTTATTACATACAAATTTAACCTCTGTTTTCATTAAAAAAAACATGTCACACACAGAAATTTACACTTTTTAAAGTCTCGTTTGTATAAATGTACAATTCCAGCAACCGTGAACGCACCATCAGCGCTGAACCGTCGCCAGCTCTGATTGGTCGTCAGCGGCGCACAATCCTCCAGTCCCGGAAGAAGGAAGAGGTTTCGCACAGGGAGGAAAGTCTGTTGACAGCAGAAATCACACCCAGGCCACTGACAACACATTTGAACACATTTACTGTCTTATTGAATCCGTCCAGCATCGCATTGTGGTATTTGGACCCAGCCGGAGCTCTCAGGGTACTTCACAGTTACACTAGTGTCCACAGAGGACGGTGCTCGGTTGTTTCTGTCCAGTTAACTTGTGCTTGTGAACTCTTGCAGGTATGGAATATGGCAGCGACTGAAACGCAGCTTATGTTAAGCGTCGGATTAATCGGTGAGTTTCAGTTCACTGGTCGTTTCTTGTTTCTTGGTTGTGTTTTCAAGAGAAGTTTCAGACTTGCTGTACGTGCGCGACAATCACATGACACCAGTGTGACCCAAAAGTGTCTGATCAGCAGGGCTTCATGTCCCTCACTGCTCCTGCATGTTATGTAGTTTGCATGAATGAGCTGTGTTCATAAATGCATCCAAGAACTCAGACCCACATGTGATAAAGATTTGGTCCCAGGTAGCCTTGACAGTTTCTAACATCTGCATCCTTCTTAGGTTCATTTCTAAATTGTGGGTTTATTTGTCTTCTACCCAGAGAAAGATGTGAATGGAGACACACTGTGGGTGTGGTGCTATCCCTCTGTGGGCTCAGACCTGAGGCAAGTCCTGCTCAGCAAGTGCTGTCTGACACAGGACAGCCGGGATTTCCACACCTTTGTGTTTGGTCAGTTCTGTCGTACCTGGTACTACATCACCACGGTGGAGGTGCAGGAGCCCACAGCACTGAGCAAGGTACAGAGTCCGGACACTCTGCTGTCACGATGATCTTGAACAAGGAACAATGAGCGTGCAGCACTTCTGTGTTTCTGTCTTCTATTTGCATTGAGTTGTATCTCCATGTTTTTCCTTCAAGGTGACTCATTTTTCAATAGTTGTGACAGCGAAAGACTTCAACCCCGAGAAGTATGCGGCACTTAGCAGAATACTCTGCAGGTACAATTTGCAGTTGAGGTGACAAGGTTTGTTTGCTTCTCTGTTAAGAGAGCGTCTTCATTTGAGCAGTATGTTTTTGTTTATCATCCAGGATGTACATCAAACATGGCAGTCCGGTGAAAATGATGGAGGCTTATGTCACCGTCCTCACCAAAGGAATTTGCCAGAGTGATGAAAACGGCTCATTTCTAATTAAGGACTATGATGTACGGAAAGCATACCTGGCCGGTTCACTCAAAGGTAACACATCACGGCTGCAAAGAGGAACATCAATCTGTATTTTGACAACCTTTGGAGAATTCCACTTTCATCATGGCAAAGTGTATTTGTAATAACATTCATAACAATGATTAAAGTAATACATTTTATTTTATTTTATTGGTGCCTAAAGACACTTTACATAAGTTAAAAGAAAACAACACATTAGAGTTATACAACATTAATTATACAGTAAAACCTCTAAGAAAGCGAGTGAGTTTTGATGAGTGATTCATGTTGTGCTGTTGTGAGATTCTTCTGTATAACTGTGTGCACAGTGTTTGTGAATAGTAACATAATTTCCAGGCTTTGCACGTTTTTTAATTTATTCATTAGAAGGCCTGTCATGCTAATTACTTTTGTTGGATGATATATTGTCCCAGAAATAATTGTGAGTAACAATGTTATTGTCATTTTAAAACCATTTTGTGCCACAGATTAAATTATAATATATCTTGAAGGATAAATTTACCCAGAAATGAAATATATATATTATACGTATTATAATATCTTTTCACCCCTACGCTGATGGAAAGGCGGGTGAAGTTACACAAAGTCCAAAAACCATTTCTGGAGTACTACAGCGTTGCAGCATTCTCCTAAACAACTGAAGTAGATTGGGAAACAACCAAAAGACAAAACAAAACATGGAATGGCTCCATATCTAACGTAATCCAAATCTCCAGAAACCTAAATTGATTTGAAAAGACATTATTTACACGGGAAGATAGTTTTCTCTTCCAGAGGACATTAGAAGCAACCTTGAAATAAGCAGGTCGTATGACAAAGGTGTCACCCTCTGTCAGACAGCAGCTGCTGGATGGGTCGTGTGGATGTTTTCATGACAGTGGTGACGGTGATATTAACATTCACTTGAAACACAGTCTAGATTCCTTCTGAGATGAAAGTGGGTCATCCAGTTCACTTCAGTGTTTCTCTTCTGGCTCAGATGTGGTGTCTCAGTTCGGTATGGAGACCATCATCCTGTACACCGCTGTCATGCTGAAGAAGAGGATCGTTGTTCATCACCCTCGGATTGAAGCACTGCTGGAGTTTACAAGGTGGAATTGAGACTTGAATTCAAAATATGTTGCTATAAACTTCTAGCTTCTAGTACTAGTACTTCTAAACTTCTAGTGGAGACTCTTGTCATCTGTGGGTTACTCTTTACTGGTTTTTCCTTAGAGTTCTGCCCACGCTGGCATGGCACCGGAAGGACTGGTCCATCCTGCACCCGTATGTGCATCTGACTGATATAGAGCTAGAGGATCTAAAGAAGTGCCCTGGTGAGGCTGCCTCCTGCTTTACTTACTCTAATTAACAGTAACCTGCCTCGCTGCCTCATGGTTGGTGATTAGCCACCATCTGCACTCTGATCACTAATCTCATGGTAAGGAGATGAATTATTTATGCACCAATATGTTCATCTTCTCCCTAGGATATGTAGCGGGATTTGTAGATCCGGAAGTGAGCAACAGATCGGACTTGTTTGATGTGTATGTGAACCTCCCAGACAGTGTGATCACAGTATCCCAGAGTGCCAAAGGTACAGTATGTTCAGAGAGAAAGCAGTATGTTTCCAAGAGCGCTTTGATTCCTGAGAGCTGATGTTCAGTATCCCACCACAGAGGCCATGGCTATGGGGAAGTTGCACAAGGACGTCGGCCACCTTATTGTCCAGTCTGCAGAGGACGCCGAGAGGGCAGATAGTCAGGTCATTAAGGTGAGAATTCTCCAGAATGTGTCCCTCAATCCACAGTTGTAAGAAATGTAGCTTTGAATCTAACATGACATCCGCACGTTAATTCACAGGATATATCCGTCAAGACGAAAGAGATCTTGGCCAACTTGGTGTCCTTGTCTGACGAGTGTGAAGACTCTAAGATCACACTGGAAGGTTTAAAGCAGCATCATTTCCCTCCGGCTCTTTCATTTGGCAGCTGCCGAGCAGCTCTTACGGATATAAACCTGCTTTCAGACTCTGTACTGCAGGATGTCAGCTGCACGGACAGATCTTTGGGTAATTACTGTTTTCTGGAAGGCTTGTGCACTCGCTCACTGTTACCATGAGAGTGTGCACAAGACACTTTCTCACAGCAATCTTCATGCGAGGTAGGAAAGTGTCACTAGCATCACATTTAATCATCCACTGTTGTGCTAATGTGTGACATGAAGCATCTTGTATACCAGGGTGTTTTACATCGTAGAATTAAAGGATATGTTTGGCAATGTTTTATTTTTTTTTATCCTGTGAAAAGGCAACAATGAAGTATTGTCTGTGTATCCACAGCCAGATATATGTTAGTCCTTTGTGCTCTGTTTGAGCTCCATTTTAGTAAAAAAAAAAAGCACATCAATGAGCTACAGCATTGCACTGGGTATTTATTACAATGAGCATGGGCACAGTGGTTTATTTTAACCAGGTCCTGCTGTCATAAATACCTACTACAGCACCAAATGTGTATTAATCCGCAGCTGAAAATAGTCCCCAAACCAAATGCACTACCCCTAACACTTTTTTAAAGAATTATGTCATCAGTCAGAACTAATGGGCTTGGAGTTAAGTGCCTCAGACAATAGGAAAGTGGAGAGACATGAGTTACTGACCAAACACTCTATAACAGTGATACTGTTGGAATATAAGGCTATTTAACACTTATTTTGATAAGAAAATAATGTTTACAGCAGCTTTAACTCAATCCTGCGGCCATAAAAACTCACTACAGCACCAAATGTGTATTAATCCGCGGATGAAAATAGTCCCAAACAAATGCACTATTTACCAACTTTTGTAAAAATGAGTGTCCATTTGAGGAGGTTACTTTACCTTCTTAAAAAATGAAACTATATTTGTGAGTCCTTTTTTTTTCAAGAATTGCATCTTCAGTAGGAACCAATGATCTTCGGGCTTAGCGCCACAGACAGTAGTAGAGTCGTAAAGTATTTAAAGTCAGACAAATGCTCTTTCCACTTTGGTCTTTTCATGGGATTTTTTTAACAGAAAGAAAATGATAAGATATTGCTAACCTTATCCTTTAACATTCAAAGTTATGGACAAAAGGCACTACAGTATTTGTCTCCAACCTTGTGAAATGTAAACAAATATGCTGGTACTTTTTCAGCTAGTACATCTGATAGTGCTTTCCAGATGTTAGCTCCCACTCCTCAGTGCAAAGCAGTACATAAATACATCATAAATCATGTACCTAGTCTGAAATAGTGGGTACTCATTGCAAAGAGTCAGACCCAGATAAAAATATACATAAATGCAGCTACAGCAGCTGAAATGTCTCGGATGTAACGAGCACTTATTAATATTAATGAGTTAGTTGATAGAAACATTGCACAACATGTGGGTTTATTTACTTTTTTTTTTAAATGTCACATTTTGTATTTTACTAACGACTTTAGTGCAGCACACAACTGTAATACAAGCAAATGTGTTGTGTAATGAGGCTTTTTCAAACTGTTTTATAAAAAAAGCTCTGCAGCAGATCAAATGATGATTGGTGCTTCCACGTCCATATTGATTTATATTGCATTATGTGTGTCTTACTGTTCAGGTTTGTTTTTTTGTTTTTTTTATGTAAGCGCTGTTGTTTTACAGTTAAGAACATTTTCAACCACTTTGCCAAAAGGATGTTTTTATGCCTCAGTATTTCAGATAAGACACAGAGTGCAATACATAGAAATGCTCATGTAACTTTGAAAACTAAATGTATTTTCATGAATTGATGTAGTATTTCATATCTACAGATACAGCTAATATTCCAACTAAATAAATTTACTATCAAAACTAGCTTCTTGCTTGTTTTATTGTTTTAATATTCAAAACTTCTTTTTCTTTTTACATGAAAACAGGGAGAAAAGGCGCAGCGGACATGCATGATGTTCAAGGTGCACTATGTCAGAATTGGACATGTGTCGAATTCAAACACATCAGAGGCAGCGAATCACCAGAGTAGCTGCGAACTGCTTCTAACTGTAGCTTTCATAAGCTGGTTAGCCCAGTTACCGGTACAGTTAGTGATCCGATGTCGGGCTGGGAGCTCGGAAGGGGCCGCGGGAGTGTTGTTGTTGTTTCGTATCAAACTATCACATCTTAAGGTACAAAGCAACTGCAGGGTAGCTGGTTAGCATGCTAACTTAAGTAGATATCTCTGCAACACAATACATAAATGTCTTATAACTTTAGTTATTTTTTGAATGTTTTAAACTAAAATTCTGACATATTGCACCTTTAAAGAAGACATTTGTTATGCTGCTCATTGATGGCAGTATGTATTTTGGTTGATTTTGAATCTGCTATGAAAAAACGCTCCTCAGAGTCCTCTATGGTAGTATAACTGTCCGTCGTGTGCTGCAGCCTTCAGCTCCTTCTCTGTATTTTTCCTCTTTATCTGTAAAAGAAAAAAAATGTATAAATGTCCGCTGATTTCTTCCGAAGGAAAACATTACAGCACTGGAGGAACATGAATCTTACCGTTCCCAGTTGTGGAAAGAGACTGAATGAGACAGGTATCATCAAGCCCATAACAAACACAGTACTCATGTGACGGAGAGGAGTGACCAGCCGAGAGTACCTCTGCAAACGTCTTGAGCTGTGAAGGAGAAATCGATGTGGTATTAGCTCCAACAGGTGCCAATTTGTCTACAAAACAGAGCTTCATATAAAAGTGACTGACCTCTGGAAGAGCAAAACCAAGAGATGAGGGACAACAGCGGTTGCACCAAATAGTGCCGCTCTTGACAATGCAGTCTCCATCACAGCCTGAACAAAAATGATAAAATATTAAACACTGAAAGTTTTCAATAAGACTTATTTTTGTCTATTTGCTCCTTTGTTTTCCACCTTTTCTCCTGCTGCTTTAGAGAGGCCGACAGGATTTCCATTGGAGTCAAACACTTGGATCCCGGTTACGTACTCCTCACTTCTGACAGCATACACGTTGAAGAAGGCCAGAGCAGCTGGAAAGAATAACACAACATGCAACATGTTAGTGTCAAAAGTCCTACCTGTTGTTTGTGGATCCACACCAGCTGACTTCATATTAAATCAAGGAAAGTAAGATAATGATGTACAATTTTATGTCTATCTTATGACGCCATATTATGCTACAGTAATTTAGTTTCAGGGATAAAGACCTTACCTGAGAGTGGGAGTGGTAATATCGTCCTTAAGAAATTTTGAATTGGTGCGCTTCTGACACCAAGTCGAGAAATAAAAATTTGAGGAAGGGCCTGAAAAAAACAAAACAGATGCAGGTAGTTTAAAAAAATGTGAAGACGTCACTTTTTTTCTTTTACTTTACATTACATTACAGTCAACACCCGTTATTATCAGGTTACACGCACCCCTGCACATGTTGCAAAGGAGACAGTTCCAGCCATCGACAGAAGCTGCTCCAAAGACGTTTTTCTACCCTGGTGGTGAGAGATAAAGAAGATAAAGTGAAGCAGAAAGAAAAGGGAGGACGTTTAATGACTACAGACTCATTAAAGACTTATTAATCAAGGAGTCAAGCAAATCAGAGTAATTTTGGGTGGTGGTGTCGATATCTTAATATATAGCTTACCTGTTCAGTGGAAGAATTCCTGTTTGCATAATTGAACCCAGCATTGTAACTCTGCAGCAAGAACTGAAAGAATGCATTGTGTTATCATTAATGTACACTGTGTTATAACCAGACGGGCTATGTTTTTAGAAATATGATGAATATGCTTTATTACCTGCCATAAGACAGCAGGGCCAACAGTGGCATGTGGCAAAAAGCTGCCAACCACCTGGAAAATGATTGAAATAAATGAACATTTGATTCACAAACACTATCATGAACAAAGTGTCATAATATAACTTAGACACACGTACCAGAGGCATTGATACTGGCATAAATGCTTGAAAGGAAATGACAAACATGAGGGTGTCAGCATCTGTTTTTCAAATCAAGTGTTTCAAATCAATTTCAATAATGGATGGAAAACATCTGACCGTACCTGGAGGGCGGAAAACTAGTGGAAGAACAGCACCAGAATCAGCATGGATGGATGACTGTGAAAACAAAGAAGTCATCAAGACCTTAAACAAAAGGCAACACACTGAAGTCCTTCAAATCAAAGCATCTGGACACCACAGCTGCCATAGTATGAAACATCTGGACACATTCAGCTAGAAACTGATTCTTGATTAAACACAACAGGCAAACCGTGTTGGTTAAAATAAAGCAGTCAGTGCTGGATGCTCATACAGAGAAACAAGTGAATTCTGATTTACTTTAACAGGATGTTATTTGCAGTGTTGTATTTTCTGCAAGACTTACGAGTGAGAGTGTCTGTGTATGTCCATCCTAAAGGAGGAAACAGAACAGGTTTAAATAAATATGTTCATGAAGCTGACTGACCACTGCACAGATTATATTCTTTAACATAATCTGACCTTTTCATTTTGTTTCTCTCCACTTCCAAGTAGAGCGCGGGCCTGCTGTATTTCAGCCTGAGGAGAGCAGTATCACTAGTTAACCATCAGGTATGTTGTACTCATCTCACAGTATAAGATCACTGAGGTGGCTGCCACTTACATCAGAGGAGAGCAGGGAAATCGGATCAAGGAGATCAACCCAGATCTTCAGTCGACTGTAAAAAGACTGGAAAAGAGGAGCTCTAAAGTTCAACACTTGTAAAATATATCACAGGAACAAAGATGTAAACATAGTTTCATTGTAACTTTCCTCATCACTGAAGCTGCCCTGCATGTTAAAACACTGCTGTGCACACTCACCTGTCCGTGGCTTTTCCAATACAGCAGATTAGGATCCATTAGAACAACGAGTACATCTACTTTAACTTAAATAACTTATAGTAAGACTGCATTACACACTGTACCAGCACGTATTGCTCCTGCTTTTGAGGTCAAATTACTATTTAGAAACTACTTCCGCCTTCCACCATGTGGTCAGTTGTGGGCGGGTTCATGCTACATTCGGGGACATCGGTAATATCGCACGTTATATATCTGTCACATCCATGTTGTAGTTTTGTTTAGTTTATTGAACATAAAGCAGGGCCGTGTCTACCTTTGATGCTAAACATTTAATTGTAGATATGAATTGCCGCAAAATTTCACACACAATATCTATTAATTGTCTTTCTTTAATGACCATGCACACATCTAAAGTTGACTTTAGGTTAATAATTTTCAGCATATTCTTTTTCCATTGCTTGCAAAGCATGAAATTTAACTATTTTCTTGCCAAACTGCTTTTTCCGACCTCAGTAATGAACCCTCAAACATGGCTTTTGAAATTTCTCCACACCCGGGGAGCACCTGAAGGCAGCATCATAGCTTCCTTTTGTTATTAGGGCATTTTTTCACGTGTTTCCGTCTGCAGCCTGCAGAAAGGGGCGTGGCTAAAGGAGAGAAGAAGAAGGAGGTTTCCCGCTGGCGCCCGCCGTAAAAGAGAAAGAAGAAGAAGAAATAGAAGAGATGTGCTGCTGTTGAAGTGTACTAAGATGACATGTGAAACGTAAGTGTCACATTATGTTTTGTTCATATATTTTATCTTAGTTAAATTACGGCGGTTGGACGTTCAGGCTATATCACGGTCAGTCCCTAAATGTAAACAAGCTGGTGGATGCCATCTAGGTGACCAACGTCCTCTTCTGCCCCCCGGACATGTCCACTTTTTACATCCTGTCCGGGGCGTCCGGGCGGGTTTTATGAATTCATGAAAATGTCCGGGAAGGGTTTCATTGTTTTTCATGGGACCATTAAACATACTTGACTGCCACTTTGCACAGAATAAAACTCCGGTATTTTGCTGAGTCTCCGAGTAATTCCCGAGAGGCTGCCTGCCTCCACATGTGTGGCTCTGCGACGTGCACATACAGAGGGGGCAGACATCGGAGCAGCGTTGCCTCTGCTCACAAAATGCCGAAGCGCAGGTGTAGCTCTACCAGGGGCGGACTGGACGTCTGTGTGTTCTGGAGAATCACAGGACGGCCGGCGACTGCCACCTAGTTTTTCTAACCTGACAGCCTTATGTTGATCTGTGACCAGGGCCGGCCCCAGCCTCCATGGGGCCCTAAGCACAATCTTATTTTTGGGAACCTCTATTACTGCCAATAATACTGAATATTGATCATTTACACACCTACTACAAACTAATTGAAATTTTTCTAATCTGTCATTACGGATAATCATTCTAGCCTGGAATGTTTTTACCCATCTATAATTTTGCAACTACAGCAATAAAGCGTTTTTGTGTTTAGTGTTAGTGAGCGTGATAAGAGACGACAGAGTCGACGTCGTGCAAGCCAGCTAAAAGATTTATAAAGTTGTCACAGAAGGATTTGTCTTTATGTCTGTTTCTGAGCCAGCCAGCAACTACAACCAGCTTGTTATGTTGAAACAGTATCTTCTTTATCTTTCAGATTTGTTAAAATGCATCACTCCGTGTTAAAAACCAGGGAGAGAGACAGTGTTTTGACACACTCCATTTGCTGCCCTTTCTGCAAGGGTGAGAAATCACCTCCCTTGCTCTATTACCACATCAAGAACCATCTGGATCAGGCCGTGGTACACAAAGGTGAGAAGATTAGTCTTGTGAGCTTAGAGCAGATGCATTTAACATTCATTCAATGCCAGAGTTTTTTCCCTCCCAGTGCCAGCACTTTTGAGGATTTCTACTACTTTTCAAACAGCCACAGAATATGTTGTGCTATGACTAAAATGACACCGAATATCTTGATTCAAATGGGAGACTCTATTTTCACCAGGAAAAAAAAAGTTTGCAGCATGTTCAACTTTTCTGTTATCCTCATTTCAATACAGCATATTTTCTCCAAATTCAGCATTCTGTGTCATTTTAGTCATAGCACAACATATTCTGTGGCTGTTTGAAAAGTAGTAGAAATCCTCAAAAGTGCTGGCACTGGGAGGGAAAAAAACTCTGGCATTGAATGAGTTAATTACGAAAATAATTACCCCTCTCATTTAGTTTTCATGGTAAGTTTAGTAATTGCTGTGATATTGTCCAAATGTGGTTATTTTGAAAAACACACTTGTATTCATTCTTTTTGAATTTCCTTTGGGGATAAATAAAATTCTTCTTTATCTTATAGACTTCACCATTGTGAAGTGTGGAGAGCCGTGTCGTGAGTGGGCACACTTTCATTGCTATCGTTGCACCACAACAATTGTTAACAGGAGAGACTTTGTGAAACACCTTGAAAGACACCTGTCCATGTTAAACAATGCTCCTCCAACCAGCTCCGACAGTGCTCCTCCTCCAAGCAGCCTGAGCTCAGGCTGTGTTCCTCCTCCAAGCAGCTCCGACCATGCTCCTCCTCCAACCAGCTCCAACCGTGCTCCTCCTCCAACCAGCTCCGACTGTGCTCCTCCTCCAAGCAGCCTGAGCTCAGACTGCGCTCCTCCTCCAACCAGCTCAGACCATGCTCCTCCAACCAGCTCCAACCGTGCTCCTCCAAGCAGCCTGAGCTCAGACTGCGCTCCTCCTCCAACCAGCTCAGACCATGCTCCTCCAGCCAGCTCAGACCGTGCTCCTCCAAGCAGCCTGAGCTCAGACTATGCTCCTCCTCCAACCAGCTCAGACCATGCTCCTCCAGCCAGCTCAGACCGTGCTCCTCCAAGCAGCCTGAGCTCAGACTATGCTCCTCCTCCAACCAGCTCAGACCGTGCTCCTCCAAGCAGCCTGAGCTCAGACTATGCTCCTCCTCCAACCAGCTCAGACCATGCTCCTCCAACCAGCTCCAACCGTGCTCCTCCAAGCAGCCTGAGCTCAGACTATGCTCCTCCTCCAACCAGCTCAGACCATGCTCCTCCAACCAGCTCCAACCGTGCTCCTCCAAGCAGCCTGAGCTCAGACTGTGCTCCTCCTCCATCCAGCTCAGACCGTGCTCCTCCAAGCAGCCTGAGCTCAGACTGTGCTCCTCCTCCATCCAGCTCAGACCATGCTCCTCCAGCCAGCTCCAACCGTGCTCCTCCTCCAACCAGCTCAGACCGTGCTCCTCCCCCTCGCTCATCAGCCAAAGTTGCGTGTTCTCAGTGCAAAAAGGTTTTTTTGCAAAAAAATCTACGTGTGCACCTGAGGAGGAAACATACTGATAAGGAGGATGCTGTCACCACAGCTAAATATTTGGTAACTGTTCTATGCTTTTGGGCGTTGGGTGTGCACACGCACACACACACACACACACACAGTATTCACGTTGTAACTAGCCTATTAATATTTATTATTTGAAACATTAATCACTTTTACCAGATTAATCCCTTTTAAGCTTTATACTTTTTAGATTCTCGTTTTATGGCGGATATAAGCCTACCGATATGAAAGAGCAACTTCCGGTTGGGAGTTTGTGTACATGATGTAGTGCACTATGTCATATACACGATGTAGGGGATAGGGAGTGAGTGAATGAGTGGATGATTTCGAACACAACCCGACCAACTTCCTTATTCTTTTTCTTTTGAGTTTGATTGATGGCTGGCGTGACCAATCACAAGCGACCTTTAACCGTGCCCACATTCGAGTTTCAGCCACTCACTAGCGAGCTTTAGTCCCGCCCCTTTCTGCAGACGGGTACAAGTGTGCTTCCATTTTTTGTGCATCTGTAACAATCTTTTCTTTGTTAATAAGATGTCCTCATGATTGAAGAATCAAGTTAACCTAATATTACACAGGTGAGTTATTTTATTTTATTTTATTGATATATTTCTGTAAAAAAAGTTTGCGTCGAGCACGTGTGTAAATGACGTAGTAACCAGCTCAAACCGCCCTCCTCTGACATAATCCAAAATGGCAGCCACCATTGGAAGACTGCTCAGGACCTCTGTAAGTGCAACTTCTCCCAGCACAACACTAACTGTTCTCTCGACGCTCTTTTGCCTCAGTTTAGAATTCATTAATCAGTAATTAACTCGTGTCGATAGCAGGTATTGATTAATAAGTCCGCTGCGCACTGAGGCGCTGTCATGTCGTGTGTGTCGCACATTTGAATCAGACGTCCAACTGACGCTGGTGACAAACCTCTGGTCCGCGGCCGCTGTTGAGACCGACATGGTTCACATGCGTACTCCAATATCATCCTTTCTAGCTACTTAGCAGAGCATTTTTGAGTTTCCTTATGAATTCATAACAAAACAACAAAAGGATACGCATGCTTTGTAGGTTACTCAACAACATGGATCATATCAATGCATTGTGCAACTGTAAAACATCCTGTGATGTTATGTTTCATCACCGACTTTGAGTGTGTTTTGTGATACACTGTGAACATTTCATACAATAGACCTTTTTCACATACACCACTATTCCACCAAAATTATAATAAAAAAAAAAGGGATGCCTAAAAAAACTAAATAAGCAAAGTCCTTGTTTTCGTAATCGAATAAACTGAATAAACAAACTGAATAAACAAACTGACCATAAAGGACAACACAATTTAACACTATTTTATACTAGTTTACTGTTTATATGTGGCGGACCCTGCCACTTTTCTAGCTTCAAACAGTGTCGTGGGGACCTTATTTCCCTCTGGGGACAGCTTGTTTATTCAGTAATGGAAAATAAATATTTCTGAGTTTGTATTATCACTTACAGAAGCCCTAAAGGGCCATGCTTTCATACATTTTATTCCATCCATTTTCCTGTGATAACGAGTTAATTTCATTTGTTTTCTCGAAATCTCGAGTTATTATCTCGAAATAACAACTGCCGTTTTCCCGAGATTACAGAGATCTCGAGATAACGAAACTTTGTTTTCCCGAGATAACGTTATAAGTAATTTGAGATCTCGAGATAATGACTGTGATATAATAGGCCTGAGATTTTGGAGACACCCGGGACCTCGTAGCTGGTCAGCTATGTAGTTAATGACGACATCAGGCTCACTTAGATTGCGCAGCCGATATAGCTGAAGCCTTGCTAACCGTCTTTTTAGATTACACACACTAATGTGTATATCATCTGTAATAGCAAGGCATAATGCTATTTCAGCCTGTGTCAGGCCTTGATTGAAAATATATGTGATGGGGTGATCGATATGCTCCTGCTCCTCTGACATTGCTACACTGAATGGTGTTTCCTGCAATGATTTAATATATTAAACTATCGTTTTGTTTTCTCAAGATCTCGAATTAATTATATCGTTATCTCGGGAAAACAAAGTTTCATTATCTCGAGATCTCGAGAAAATTTACCCGTTATCTCGGGAAAACGGAGGAAATAAAATGTATGAATGCATAATCGTAATCACCTCATTAATAATGTAAATATTAAGAGTATGTATTTCTTCTCCAAAGCTATAGTGCCCCTTTAATATACATGTAATACCAACTATGATTATTGTAGTTAAAAGTAACATTTTTGAATGTCAGCAATATGTTCTTCAGCAGTATGTATGTGTGTTGTGCCTTTTCTGCTATAATATGTCAAAATGTTTACAGTGAAAAAAGGTTTTTATGGTATGTGTGCAGGCATCTTGTTTTTATTGTAAGGGAAACTGCAGGTTTGTGTTATGGAAGTAAACACAACAGCAGCCTAAAAGCACAGTGTTGTATAAAGTACCCCCCTATTAAGTAACACTTGTTAATGTTATTAGTGACACCTGGGCTTTTCCTGCTATGACGAAACAAAATGTCAGCTGTGAAAATCAATTCAAAACACAAAGTTAGTAAACTGATAATCTTAAAATGAAAACTTAGAAATCAAAGGAAATGTCCACAAGTAATGAGCATTGACAAGATTTATCATTTAAATGTAGGAAGATGGCACACTAGTTAATCTGTCTAGACAAACTACTCAGCAGACAACATGCAACAGAAATGTATGATTGTTTTGTATTTCCCTCACAACCACATCTCAACATCTGACCTGCAGGAAAACATGTTGTGCAGTGCTAGACACTTTGATCTAGTGTGCTTCAGTCCTCTTTGAACAGCAGCTAGTGTTGTCACAGTCGGTATTTTGCCCCTGGCAGCTGAAAAACACCTGCTTTGATATCAGTCTGAGTATTTTCTTTGACACATCTTAAATAAGAAGATGTTACTTTTCTTGCCTGAAGGTGGTGCATGTTTGCATGACAAAACTGCAGACTGTTGCGGCTCTGCACTACAATCATAATGACACAGGGGGCATCCTCTCCCAACTAACTCCAAAACTACACGTCATGGACATGAAGTAATAGTACACAAAAACAAAGCTACTTCCAAATTAATTATTCATAACACAGGATCCAAAAAAAGTTTAACGTAGTTGTAGAAATGTGGATATCCTGTTGAATTTGAAATATATTGCATTTCAAGGATATTCTTCCTATCATATAAATTATAAATGGTTTTACCTACAAATACTGATTATGTAAAATAGGATTTAAACATCCTCAGTCACAGGAATTTAGATTTAGCATGGCGTTGATGTTTCCGGCACAGGGTGTGGTCTCTTTCAGCCTGGAGAACCTGTTGGACTCAAACTGTCAACTGCATCATCCACCACTTCATTTGCAACTCATTAAACAATCTAACATTCATTATTGTTTCTGAACAAACCCTGCCATTTAGATTCTGTAGTGGAAGCAGCAAAAGAAATCACAAAAATTAACAGAGGACATGTTTTCCCTTCACGGAGGACTAGTTCAGCTGTTTGCTTGGAACTTGGATTTATTTCTCAAAGCTTTAAAACTGCATTGACACATTTTTACTATATTTCAGGCCTCATGCTGGGGGACACAAAACATGGCTAGTTGAAGGGCTTACCTCAATGCTACTTTGCGCCTTATGTAAATACTGTAAATCTCTTTTGTAGTTTATTTAGTCTGTTGTATCTGTATTGACTTGTATCTGACTTGTTTGTGTCTGTGTACAACTACTCCACGTGCCTTTAATTGCCCCCCAGGGACAAATAAAGTTTTTTGAATTGAATTGAATTACCAAAACAGCGTAGAACTTCAGTTTATTAGTGGATTATTCATGATGAATTGCTGTCTTGTCTTTTCAGGCGAGGGTTGCAGCAGGAGGGTTGAAAGTAGCAGCCTGTCAGCATGGAGCATCTGGAGCTGCGAGAGCCCTCACTGGTCCTGCACTTCAGAGAGCCTGTTTCTCTACCAGTGTGTACAAAAAACTTTACAGTTAGATTCTGATAAGATAGCTGGAGCATAAATGATTAATTGATTGACTAAAAAATTAATCTGCAACTCTCATAATAATCGATTGATCTGTAAGATGCATATCTTTGGGTTTTGGACTGGGCTCTGGGAGGTTGTGATTGGCGTTTTTCATTAATTTCTGACATTTATCGACCAAGTGATTCCTCAGTTAAATGAGAAAATAATCGGCAGATCTGGATGTTTTTCTCAAAACCGTTTTAGTGAAAAGGTTCAATAATTTCCCTCAGCAGATTGTCCCAAAAACCAGGATAGTGTTGATGAAATGGAGTATTTGTTCTTCAGTGGTGGGGTGTTTAAAAGACATCCTCACATTGTAGTTGGACAATAATATCACACTATTACTTTCTTTGTAATTTAAATGGAAAACTGTATGCCCTATCATGTATAAAATGTGCTGAAATATGCATTAAGGGCAATAAATGATCAGAAGAAAATTATTCACATGTCCAACAAAACCTTCTCTAACTAAATGTGATAGTTTGTATTGGTAGTTGATATAATATGGTTGTGTCATCACAAGTATTGTGTAATAAATATTGATATTGTTGATTTGTGTAGGTACTGTAGATTGAGTCAAGCTGTTAAAAAAGGGAATTTTTAAATGGATTGCTTGCCCCATTTTTCACACATTTCTGTTTCCCTGTAAATGGCTCCTGTTATTGACTTTTTAACATGAATACTGAACATGTTGTCCATGTGGATGAATGTTTTTATGTTTAAAAGGAGGGTTTGCAAAAGCACAAACAGGCATCTTCCATAAATGTTATCCTCACTTAAGACATAAAGTGAGATTGTATAGAGATATCTAGAGTTTTCAGTACACTGTCACTTAGTAAACACATAGTATGAAGGAATAAATGTTTGACTTCTCTGTATCAGGCACTTCCAGATGGGCCCCTGCTGTCACTCAACCTGCTCCAGATTTTAAGGCCACTGCTGTCCTGAATGGGGAGTTCAAGGAGATGAGCCTTGCTGATTTCAAGGGCAAATACCTGGTCCTCTTCTTCTACCCGCTGGATTTGTAAGTATTTCTGACACACATGAAAGATGGAGTCAATAACATGATGGCTTTCCCTACCTTAGATTTAAATGTACACCGAGGTAAGGCTTCTAGGTACCTCTGCTGATGAGCAGGAGAAGTTTCTCCCCATCACTCTGTGCTTTGTGCCCATATCATCAGTGTTCTGATGCTTCACTCACAGTGGCTTTTATTTCTCTCTGTTTGTCGTATTGCAGCACCTTTGTGTGTCCAACAGAGATCATCTCATTCAGCGACAAGGCCAGTGAGTTCCACGACGTTAACTGTGAGGTGGTGGGTGTGTCGGTGGACTCTCACTTCACCCACCTGGCATGGATCAACACCCCACGCAAGGTACTGTCCCTCATTTAATAATTAGTCAGTCTCAGACAAAAGGTGCGAGGTTCAACTAGAGTTTTTTCATTCATCCTTTGATGTGGGCCGTAAAGGAGCCTTTAGTAAATGACTGAACTCAGAGTAATATACTTTGTTAATTGCATTATTATTAACTGTATGTGCAGTAGTAATTGTGTCAGCATTAATCTAACAGTTATTGTTTCATGGTGTTTTATCAGACTGGAGGTTTGGGCCACATCCACATCCCCCTACTGTCCGACCTCAACAAGCAGATCTCTAGAGACTACGGGGTGCTGCTGGAGGGTCCAGGCATTGCACTGAGGTGGGCTCACTATGAACTCTTAAGGAAGCATCTATTCAAAATACAGTGAAGAAACAGAGACGATACAAACCTGTAGAAGATGTGATAAGGCCCCTAAAGGAGTCATCACCTAACCACTGTTTAACGTTAATGTTTTAGAGACAGACATTTTTGGTATTTTACTCTGTGGTATTATATTGTTGCAGGACTGTTATATTATTTTTGTATACAAAATGATGCATATAACAATTTTTTTGTTTCTTATTGCCCGTTAGGCAAGCTTTACAAATGTTCCGTTTTTGTCTTTTTTTGTGTTGAAGAGAACTTCATGAAGGTGCTTGATAACTTATTTGTTATGCTATTAATGTCCTTCCAGGGGTCTGTTCCTCATTGATCCAAACGGTGTGGTGAGGCACATGAGTGTGAACGACCTGCCGGTGGGCCGGTGTGTAGAAGAGACGCTTCGTTTGGTGAAGGCGTTCCAGTTTGTTGAGACGCACGGCGAGGTGTGTCCGGCCAGCTGGACCCCCGAGTCCCCAACAGTGAGTTCTTTCAACATCTGATACACAACACTGTATCTTTCTTTGTCCATCTAGTACTATAGCTTAAGTGTTCCTGTTTATTTCTGTCAGAGACTTAATTCTACCCACACTCCCGTTTTAAAATGTTTAGTTTGTGATCCCTTCAGTAGAATGTGTGTGTGTGTGTGTCCAGGATATGTAAACCAAAGAAAAGCATGTGCATTAGGTAGTCAGTGTTTTATAGGACAGTCCCAGTAGAAACTAGTTTTTCATTTTGTGTAACTGTTTGTTTTTCAGATCAAACCAACTCCAGAAGGATCCAAAGAGTACTTTGAAAAAGTCAACTGAAGAAGACAAAGTTCACAACTCTCACCTAAAACAGTGACAGGTCTAAAAATAATTTTACTTTTTAGTTTACAGTTTATAAGTTGTATTGACTCATACTCTTCTGAATACTCTAATAAATATATTCTTTATAAATGACAACTCTTTGCTTTGATTAATGTGCCAGATGGTGGTGTGAGCAGAGGTTCAGGCTGACTGACCTAAAACTTCTTTTTTGTTCATGGCTGTAATTTTCCTGTCTGATTAACTTGATTTAACCTCACCTTCCCCTTGAAACTCTGCATAAAACAGACATTGAACTGTACTGCTGTATGGTCCTTTGACCCACATCTACAGTACATCCACATGTATGGGCTTATCTAATAATTAAGTTAAATATTTACCCTCAAAATCAGGACCACACTTAATAACCCCTGTACATAAACATGTTTATTTTCTCTTTTTACAGCAAGTTAATATGCAGGTTCAAAATGTCTAATCAGACATTGGTACACAACATGAGGTGCCAAAATCAACTTCAGTGGGGGAGAACTGGAAATTAGAAAAAAAAAAGGCATTGCCACTTCTCATACAAGTAGGATACATACTGTATTTACACAAAATGGGGGGAAAGCGTTTGAAACACTCCGCAGCACTGTGTGTGGTTATGAAAACATCTAGTTTTTAAGTGTACATAAACTTCACTTTGTACAGTATGTTTGCGGAAACAAAGCAATCGCCTCATTCCATCTGACATTCACAAATGATGTTTCAGGTTAGGCAACAGAAAGAACATGAGGGAAATGGCTTAACCAGAAGATGTAGAGCCTTTTAAAGCTTTAAATAATATATGAAATCAAAATAAGAAGAGCAGGCCTACTGGTCTTCAAAATGTACCTTTTTACATTTTGAATCCGGAAAAAAAAAACAAACAAAAAAAAAAAAACCTGACAGCGCTGACTAAAGTGGAATTTGATGAGCAGATGGTTTGGTGAAAACTTCATGCAATTTCAGGCAAGATGTAACAGCGCCACCAGCCCCATCCCAAGCACCCAAAAAAAAACCAAACAAAACAAAATCTCCTTTTTTGTTTTGTTTTTAACTGAATGATTCATTTAAAAAAAACACCCTGTAGTAAATCTGTACAACGAAAATACATTTGGGATCTACATCTAAAGGTACATTATTAAGGTTATATACACTCCCCCCCAGCCATATATTATCTTTACAAGTAGACTTCATTCAAACCCAAACATTAAGAAAACCCCGACAGAACGGGGAAATGGGATCACATCAAACATCCATTTAAAAATCAGTTCTAACTGTACCTCAACTGTCCCATCAGTCCCTCTGTTCTCGTCTGTACAGTAAACTACAGCAGGACTAAAATCTCTCATCAACTGGATGGATTGCTACTGTAACAGGGAATTAATCGTCAAAATGGGGGAATGATTCTGGAGTGATGACAGCTTTTTTTTTTTATTATATCTTTTCGCAGTGGAAGTAAATCAGAACAGACTGTACGGTGTAGTAACGAGTGACTTCAAGAATACAAAATAGAAATCGGAAACACGGGCACAAACCCAACTCTCCAATATTCTGACACAATAGAACAAAGGCTTTCAATACACTTAGGCCTCTTCACTGAAGAGAGCTACACTATTCCATCGATAAACATTTATGTTCTCTGGTCTCAGGTGGGACTGGGTTGGAAAACAGAAGCAATATCAGCCTTAAACATTTGCCCTCAACGTTTGTTTGAAAGCAACTGATAAAAACAGAACCTTGTGTGTTTGATATCTCTTCCGCACATTTGCTCTTTGAGTTGCGGCGTTGAAACTCATTCAGAAAATGGAAAAACTACATTGTACAAAGTGAGATTCTCACAATCTCTTTGCAAGAAAGAAAAATAATAAAGAATGACTTGTGCCCGCCGTCTTTCAGGATACACGTAGGCAAATCCTTTAATATCCCTGTGTTGCTGCTTTGCTTCTTAGTCAATTTTCACATTTGTGTAGATCTTCCTCACAAAGGCACTTGTTCCCATGTATCCAACGGCACCTGGAACAAATAAACGTGTTCTGTGAGTTTCTCTTAGCAGCTGCAGGAATCACACTCTGCTCTCACTTTTCAGGTCAATTCATCACAGGACAAAATGATTACTGGTGAAGTTATATCAAATAACGCACATCCTGCTTCCACAAAATAACCAGTCAGATATCCAGCAAACCCAGAAGGCACCATTCAGAAGCTAGCTGCAGATTAGAGATGGCTTTAGGGTGGCAGCTTTGACTTATTACTCTTCAAGCTGAAGAATGAGTTGGGCCGGCAGCTGATGAGGAAAAGTATTCAACTGCACTTAAAGCTTAAGTGGAAAAATGTGCAGGCTGCCTGAAAAGACATCAGGCCTCATGCAACAACTACATGTAGGTACAGACTTGTTCCTCTTTCATTTACATTATTTATTATATTTTATATATGTATCATTATATACTTACAGTTTATCATTATTTTACTACAATAAAACTTGATTCTATATCAATATTCTGTTCCTAATCTTATCATCATTATGTTTGGTAATTTACTGAGAGGTGTGAAGGTCGCTGTCCAGAGGAGCGGCCTGTGCAACAATATTTTCTAATTTCTTTGTTTTCCCTGCGACTACTAACGCAACATTTGTTGTGTTTCCATCTGCTGATTTCTGGCCGCAGGACTTGAAACTCTGGAGGTGTGAAATTCTTTTTACTCTTTGGTAACATTTTTTCTGTGAACAAAGCCTTGTTTATGCTCATGAATAAATCTCAATGAACCATCCGTACTAAAACAGGCAGTATTAATCAAGTTGAAATAAGCCTTTTACCACAGATGTGTGCAGTTAGTCTCATCTTGTAGAGGCAGACCACATTGAATAGGGTACGAGGTTTAGGATAAAAAGAATCAAACGCCCTCGTTCTACACTGCACCAAAACCAACCTCTGCATTTAAGCCAATTAGTCACATTGATTGATTCGATCACATTCATTCTGTGACTAAAAGTCTAATTAACTGAGGAAGTTGTGGAAGTATACTCCAGGTCTTTATTACTGCAAATTTGGAGTTTATAAAACCTGAATTCAATGACCATTATTTTCCAAAGTGTTGTGAGTTTCTCTACTTCAGAACAGCCAGAGATATGATATACTGTATACAGAGATTTGATTTAAATGACTAGACAGCGGACTCACCACACATGATTCCTAGGGCAGTGCTGAACACAGCCATGTAGCCAAAGTAGAAGGATGTCTGGAACAGACCGTACATCCTGAAACACAACAGGATAAAACAACGTGAGAAATGGATTGGAGTTTTATGACATTTTATTGCCCATACTGGGACTGTGTTTTATGAGGGTATGTGTTAAATGAGGTATGACGACTTACTTAGTTTTGAAGAAGTAGTAGTAAAAGGAGTACATGTAAACATAAACAGCAGTGGATGCAGCAGAGAGGAAGCTTGTCCATTGCCTAGAAAAAAAGCAGAAAATAAAAGTAACAGTTGGAGATTTAAGGAGCTCACTGAAGGTTTACAACACGTCCTAAATATTCTGAAATGCTGAACACAGGGTTCTTAACAGCGTTGTAAGACTAAAATATAAAAAGCTTCATCATCACTCTTTGTTACTATAAATGTAGTGAAATATAAATGTCTATAGAGCTCCTTGACACCCACAGCAGTCAGTGTATACTGTCACTGTCTATTTTACCAGCTGTTCATATCAACTTTGACTGTATGTTTTGATCATAACTATTTAATTCTCACCAATTTTGATGCTGGGAGACAACAAACAATTATGTCAACATTGATTGTGTAGTTCAGTGATTCCCACAGTGTGGGTTGCAGCCCTATGGTGGGCCATGAAGGTACTGAAGTAGGGTTGCAAAGGTCATTTACAATAAATAAAAGGCTTTTAATTTTCAATTTTGTAATTAAGTTTGAAATATTTATGATTAAATATTTACATTTAAAAAAATTTATCAGAACTGATAAAACAAGGGAGTGATTTTACATGTTATTCTTAATTTATCTGTGTTGAATTCTCTATTTTTAAAAGGTTAATACTTCATCTTAGTCCAAATTTTAAATTCGGCTACATCATTTTAAAGTTTGGGAATGGCTGGTGTAGATGAACCACCAGATTACGTTAAAAATGAGCATTTTTCAAGGAATGTATTTGAAGTCAAGCATATTCACTAACATAACAGATAAAATTAGGCATTTTCCAAACTTTCAAGACTTCGTAGGAACTCTGTGAAAGAGATTATATTCCACCACAAAAGAAGTCAAAAGTCAGCGTCATACAACGGCAAAACATGACTATACTCACCATCTGTAGTCCTCAGCGTTGAGCAGGAAGTACGTACACACGATGGTGACGCACACGGTCACGATGCACAGGATGACCAGGACCAGCATCATGAAGCCGTACACGTAGTAGATTTTGTAGGCCCAAAAAGATGTGAAGATGAAGTACCTGAAGAGTGAGGAAAGATGACTTGTCACCGACTGCCAAGATCCTCTCACCACACCGAAACCCCCCAGTAAAACAGCTCAGACTTACATTTCAATGAAAATGGACCCGAATGGAAGGATTCCTCCGAGGCAGACGATGACAGCTGGCTCCATGAACCTGAGCGCACAACAAACAACATGAGTGTGACTGTACACTGTCAAGGTTCCACATCAAATTTCCTCCTCCAGGGCAAAGATATGTGACTTATTGTGTTCAGAGAAAGAAAAAGGAAAAAACGTAGACACAAGTGGGGAAACTCAAGCAAAGTCTGACATTAGCCTCAAGATACATCTACCATTTGCTGTTGGCTGCTGGCCACAGTGCTTGGCAGAAGGTTGTAAATGGTAATGCACTCATAGCTTATTGCTTTGCCATTTTTCATTCAGTTTGTGCAGACAGCAAAACCATTTTCTACTTCAGACCTGATGTCTAACACTCAGACACCAGCCCTACAACACTAAGCATTCATTTCATGCATTAACTACAACTTCCTCACTGCCCAACCGTCAGTCATTACACTTCCTTCTACAGTCACGAACACACTGTTTGCTATCATGTTTAATCGCCGGCAGTAGTGCAGAGCTGCTTACTTCATCAACACACTTTAACATATCTCATGTATCAAAATAGTTTATCTTATAAAAATCCCCCATTTTTTCATTCATTCATGTGATTACTAATTAAACATTTTTGGATTACTGGTAAAATAAAACCAGCACATTAATTTAGATGCTGGTTGGTTAAATGTATGGTTACTTAGTGGTTACTGACAAGTTTATGTCTATTCTAAATTTTATTAATTTAATTAACCTTCTGACGGTTATTAAAAATGAATTTAAAAAAAGAACAAGAGAAAAGATCACTTGATAATGACAGTAATTGTTTGTCCCAGCACTACTATACAGCATGTGTGAAATATGTTTTCTCTATGACCAATAGTATGTTGTGAACAGTGTACTGACACCACTAGCTGAACTACATTTACACCACGAGATGGTTATCGTCTGTTATCGTCTGTGATCTCATATCGTTGCAACCCTAAGGACGACCAAACATTTTGCTGTAACATTTTATTTTCTCGCAGCAGATCGGAGTCCCTGACACCCTCATTTATTTGTTTTGTTTCTTTTTCTAAGAAGCTCTTAGTGTAGCCTGCTACTTTCAACAAAAATGTAGGGATGGTCTAGCTTAACTACATCCAATGAGAAATAGCTTGACGCTTCACCAACACTGGTTATGACTGACATTTTTGTACCATGTGCACATACAAACTGTCTTGAATTGACTCCAGTGTCACCAAGGCAAATTCCTCAACATCTCGTAAACCCAGAGAAAACGTCTCTGTTGGGTCACACCTACCATTTCTTCTCTGGGATCGGTCGCGGCACAGCATTCACTCGGCAGGGGAAGTTTGGCTGCCCGGACAGATTTCTCCCCAGAATTGTCCCCACAAGGTTCAGTGGCAGGATGACAAAGAAGCAGATACAGCAGACGGCAACCTTTAGGACACAAAAATGATTCATATTGGATTGGGTGATCTGTGTTTACAGCCGACATCAAGGTGTTTTCAGATCCACCATGATTTATCTCTAGTGTCCTCTGACTGTGACCAGGAAAGTTTCATTTAGCTCGAAGACATTTAATAAAGAGGTTTTGGATCTCTTGATTCATACATTTTTATAAATAATGCTCATTGCCTAATCTAGAGGTACGAATTCTCATGCTCATTAAATTAGATGGATAATGAACACATAGCGGCTCATGGTTATGATCAGCTGAAAATCAACTTTGCTTGATGCAGTTACAACATGGTTTAATTTCAAGATGGTTACTTGACACTTATGATTAATCATATGCCGTGCAGACGGACACAGAAAACTTCAGTGGTATGTCGGGCCAACAAACAGCGGTTTGTGATTAACTGAAGAGTTTCCGTGGAAAGCGTTATTGCTTTTCTTTTAAATTACTGTTTAGTTTGGAAACATCGGCACTGTATGCAGAAATAAACTAAACAGACTAGAAAAACTGTGTCCAGTTCTGGGAACCAGTGTCATGTGGAATGTGTTTAATGTGATGTGATCTGTTTTTAATGTTCTTCAGATGAACCAAAGGATAATCTTCTGTCCTGAAATATCGAAATACATTTTCAAGGATTTACACAGTGTGGGACACAGTTTAAACACTTTCTACGCTACTCTCACTACTTCAGCTGTCTATACACTCCACCACTGATTACTCTATAATCATATGAGCACAGGCTCATAGATAAACTCAAGCTGTGGACTCAGATGTTCTTCATAACTCTGTGGTTTTTAGGGAGATGCCAAACCTACCATGGTGCCAAATGGGATTGCTCTGGAGGCGTGGTAGTAGATAGCGATGAAGTTAATGAAGAAGGCCGTCCCACACACCATAGCTGGGATCAAAAAGGCCCCAATGAACATCTGCTTAATCCATCTTCTGCCTGTATTATTCAGACAAATCAGACAGCATAATGTGTGAAATTAAGAATTGCTTTTTCAGAGGAAATATCAATCCATGATTTCATATCCAGGAAGGACAGAATGTGAAGCATTTTTATTACCTCCTTGTTTTGCATACAAGCTTCCCCCAAAGTAGCCATTGACTGGGGAGGTGGCAGCGTACACAAAAATGGCTGTGCTCAGCATAGATCCTCTCCTGCAGAGAAAAATGATATGTATGAGGCCTTGTGAAGTCTCAGTGTCTGTCTTCTTCTTGAAACTGGTATTTCATACTTATGGTGTTTTTTCTACACTCATCAGGGATGCAAAGTTTAAGCAATTTCATTCCAACAAAGTCCAATCCATATTAAGGCTAATAAATGGCTGAAATGTCATAACATCAGGCTTTCAGTGACAAGTTACTTTTGATGTATTTGTGCCCATCTCTGGTGGACAAATAATTGATTGATCATTAACATCCCCAACACTCATGTCTAATCATACATTTTAGCTACATTCTAAGCTCAAAATCAAAGTTTTTCCTATGAACTACATTTTTTGAGAGGAGAATAAAGTATTTGATACAAGATTCATTAGATGTGGAGCTAAACAAACCTAGCAATTTTGCTAACTTGGAAATGGATCCAAAAATACTATATCTGCCAATTACTTACTCTGTGTACAGATCCTCAACCATAGCAACAATGATGACGATGAGGGAGACGGAGAAGATCTGGCAGCCGGAGCCGATGAGCGAGGAGAATATAAGTGGATGGCTCGATGGCCGAAACACGTCACCGTGTACCTGCTTCCAGCCATACTCATCTCCCAGGTCTCTGTCCTGATGGTACAGAGACAAAATGCAAAAATTAGATTGAATTTTGTCATACAGGCTTATTGACAGGTGCACAGGATCAGACAATCTTGGCACGGTCTATTACTTTTATGGACAGTCCAGTACAAGTTCAAACAAAACAAAAGCAGGGGAAAAAAAGACGCACTGAAAGACACAACCTACCATTCACTGAAACTCACTCAAACAAAAATGGATAACCTAAAAATGTATTCTCATATTCAGGAAATACCAATGTGCCAAGACCAAACTGCAGTGTCAAAACACAAGTACCATGTCATCCATTTCCTCCTCTTTGCTGTATCTGGCGTAATCCTTTCTTAGTGTTCTCATCAGAATCATGGATACCAGACCGACCAGGAAAATGACCATCATGAAGGAGTTGAAGATGGAGAACCAGTGAATCTAAAAGAGTAAAATCAACTGTTATTTTAAGTAACCTTGTTATTCAATTGATAACATCAAAACAGAATATAATAAATATCAAAAGCGTCAATAAAACAAGATGTAGTGATGTAGAAACATTTTCAGTAAAACTTGCTGAAACAAACACTCCATTTTTTAAATCCCTGCTCTCAGTGGCCTCAGACTCGCTGCACAAGTCAGGGCATGAAACAAACTTTTTTTACCCACTGGCTGTAGTGGCTTGTGCATTTCAAAATTCAGACTCTTGAATCAGCCTAAGTTCCTCTTAGAAAATGCCTGGCTGGATTCCTGCCACCACGGCAGGAGGAGTGAAAGAGTCAGCCAAAAGTTACCAGGTGGGTCAATTACACTGTTCTACCACAGCACGAGGCTTCACTTGTACCTTCTGAGAGGTAACACACATGTGTGCAGTTGCAAAAAGGCCACCAGCACTCTCAGCCCGCATTATGAAGCAGACAGCCTGGTCTCTGAAAACCAAACACAATATCCAACTCACCCTGTGCTGAAAGAAGGATGGATCGAGATACTTGTCGAATCTGTCCTCGAACTTCACATCCGACTTCTTCCACTTCACCTGTGATAGGAAAGGTGTATATTACATTCTTATATTCACTATAAATTAACACATTTACATGACCCGAGCCCCATGAGATTAATTAAGTACTCACTGAATACGACATTGCGATTCTCGTGTTCGGCACGAGTCTGACTTTGCCTTCACTGGTCAGATTTACATCAACAATTCTGTTGCCATTGAAGCCGATCTCCAGTTTCTTGTACGTCCACAGATAATGATCTTCTCCGTTTTCATCAGCCTCACCAACAATGCCTTTAAAAGAAAATGGACAGCTGCAAACACTGAGCTTTCAAATACTAATAAATAACCTATAAATCAGCTCACAGAATGAATACATTAGTCTACACCTTAAAAAAACATTACAAAAATACATTAGACATTGCTATTTCAATTATTCATCAAACATGTAGCTTCAAAATGTCACAACTGAAATAAATTCAGTAATCATTTCCAAAGGACCTTACAACTGGCAGCATGAAATTTATTTAAATTCACAGTATAAAACATTCAATAATTTGCAATACACCAAATATTTATGTTTACACCATTATCATTCTAAACTGGAGGCTGTTTAACAAACACGCACAAAATGAAAACTCTCAACACAAGTACCTGGTCCTTATACGATTATACATACTTTTTATGAATTAAATGAATTATTTTTACTTTTTATTGTGAGTTGTTTAACAGATCTTAAAGATGAACATTAAGGGTTTCTCTGACTGTGAGGGTTGTGATGCACTGAGAAAAATGAGTGAAGGGATCAAAACTCTTTTTCTTGACCATGTGTCTTTGTGACCATGTCTATATGTTGAGGACAATAACTAATGAGGAAACAGCCTGTACTGTTTGGTCATAATATGGTTAAATAACATTAATAATCAGGGAGCATAAATGCCAATTAAAGGTCACTTTCTACACTGCTTGTTAACTTTGTAACAGCATCATCTGTATTCATCTGTTATATTCAGTGTTTAGGCTTCAACTGTTATCAAAGTTTGTCCCTGCTGGCCACCGCAAACAATCTTACTTTGTGCAAATCAGTTTGAGGTAAAACAGTTCGCCTGAATCAAGTCCCAACTGGCTGCCTGTTAATCTAAATCTGCATATTTACCCTCCTGTTTCACCACTGCATGGCTACATGACAAATGTAATGTTACTATAGAAATGTTTGTTATCCCTTGTGGAAACACGTACTATAGCAGACGTGAGGCCACAATAAAGCAAAATCAGTAATGGGAAGCTCTATTCTGGTGTTTGCCTCTTTAAGGAGTATCACACTGTATATGAAACTATGAAAAATGTTTCATTATTCTTGATAACAAATTAATTTTGCAAGACCATGTTTTTACTAATAGACCAAACTTGGGCAGGTGAGCTGAATCTGATATAAGAAACTGTATTAAGTGGTGCTGTTGTGTGAGAGATTACCTACAGCTGTGCTGTTTCTGAGCTAATAACCTAAACCAAACATGCCATTGCCTCAGCCATGATAAGTGCACCGCTTCAGTTACCACGTTGGCAAACCGGACATGAGGCCAAAGTCTATATTTATTTATTGTCATTAAGTCAAGTATAAAGCATACAGCATGGAGAGTTGTCTTAGTAAATGTCAGTGCCCCACCCACCACCTACAACAGCTGCTAACACAACTGAAGGAGTGGCAGTGTTGTGCAAACTACCACCACATATGAGAGCGTTCATACCAATAGTTTGTTAGAGTGACATCCTCAAGAAGTCAGCCATGGCAGAGGCTCGCAAATATGCTTCTTAGCATTGCACAAGGCTGGAGAATTTAATGATTACATTTGGCATCCAAAAACTTCTCTTTAGTTAATAGTGTAGGATGTTGGCATGTCACTCAGTTCAAGGCTTTATTTGATATAAAGCTTAAGTCATATATTCATACATCTTCTACAGTGCGGAAATTAGTGCATCACAATTACATTTTGGAGTAACTAACATTTCAATTCACAGAAACCTAAGATAGCTGCTAATCAACCACAGCGCTGCACTGTTCAACAGATTCTGATCAGAAAGCATGCTGAATTTTCAATCGCCACACGTACTGACTCGAGTGCCTTTTACTAAGCCATCTGATACACAGGTATGTATATTGTTACAACCCTAGTAGTTTGGCCAAGGATGAATGGACAGTCCCACCTATGAATATGAACTGGTTTGACTTCTCTGATATCAAGATAACCACATTGACACACAAGGTGCCAGCGTCACTGCAAACCTTTGTATGAGGCTTAAGAGCAAATAAGCACAAAAGTAACTAATAACTGAGACAGAATGGAAGACGGACAGAGTCAGAAAATACTAGAGCAATTCTCCAGATCATAGGACAACTCACAACACAGACATGTCTTAAAAGATATATTAGTATCACTTACCCCAGATGGGCAGGTCGTCTATGTACATTTGGTACCAGTAGTGATTCTTTATGGCATAGACAAAGGCATCCCGTTTGGCTTTGTCCAGGTCAATTTCACAGTATGTTGTCTGCATGACTTCGTCTGCACGGATCATAAATACCACATTGTTCTTGTTACATACAGGAAAACAGTGGAGGGGGAATAACAGACCTCTGTGCTCTCATCAGTTTATATGTGCTCAACAGGTGAAAGTCGGTGCAACCGTAAAATACCTTTGAACTTTATGTCCAAGCCGCTGAATTCAAGCTCCACTCCCTGCAGAGCCTCTCCAAGTGTTTCATGGTAATGACTGATGGTCTTCTTGGAGCCCGCACAGAAGGGCAAAGAGAAATACTTGTATGTCTCCTGTCGGTTGTGGTAAGGCCCCACTGTGTTCATCCATAAAACTACCTCCTCCTTATCTGTGTACTGCAAAGGAAAAAACAAGTTATGTTACTGTGAGGTCCCTGAATGCATCACAGGTTCTGCAAGCCCTACTGGTTTGATATACCAGGTATCAGTTGCAGTGACTCATAAATAACTTTCATTGCATGTTCCCCCACACATTCATAACAACAGGTCGATGTATTTGATTTACATAGTACACTTGTACACAAAGATGACTTGTGTAATGTATCGTTATCATCATACGTTTCCCCTGAAACTGATTAGCAACAAGAAAAGTGAGATTTGCATCCAAATTCATGCAAACGCATGAAAATGTAACACACTTATCACTGCGTCAGTGGAAAAACTATAAAAAGTGGTGTATGTTAGCCATGTTTGCTTCAGTTCCACATCTGTTTCCAACAACCTGACAGTCCCCACGCACGGAACAGTCGGCTTGTGTGAAAAAGACACTAACATCGCTCTTATTAACTTGTCAACCAGTTGTAATTAAGGCGTCTGGGAGCAGAAATACCGAGAGGCCCTGACGTTAAACCGGTGTTTCGGCATAATGTAACGCTGCCTGATAAAAAACACTCATCGTCACTTCGTAGAAAATGTGTTTGTAATGATTGCTTCGGGGTTAGCAGCTTTACACGTCTATTGTGCGAGTAGTTTTAATTTTGTTGACCAACTAACTAACGCTAGCTAGTCTAACTTGAGCGCAGTTTCCGCCGGTGCTCAAGGAAAGCTTGTGAAGACCAGTGTGCAAGACGTGCTAACAAGCTAGCAAGCAAGCGTTAGCCGTAAGCACTTAGGCCGATAAGTGGTGACAAGTTAGCTACACAATTCAATGTCTATCTGTTTATTAGCTCACCGAGCATCGATAAATAACACAACAGTCCAAGACATGCACTCCGTCGCGTCTGTAATTGTGTTTTCTTGTATGAAGCTAGCCGTCACAGCTACAGCTAGCTGGTTACACAGAGCACAAACGTCCATTATTTTCAAGGCTCCCCCTTTTCAATCGGCCTCTCAAAACGCTGTCTTACCGTGTGTTCATGTTCATCTGCGTCGACAGGTAATAAAGAGCCCACTATAGCGAGAAAGGCCGCCGCTGCCACTTTCCACCTGGAAGATCCCATTATTGTCGGAGAAAGTATGCAGAACGATTGGGGATGTTAGCTTTGTATGGCTATCCCACCTTCTTCCTGGTTGTATGACAGAGGCAATTTTTAGGGATGCTCTCGTACGCATATGGCGTAAGCGCTTCACGAAAACCCATCGCACGCACGCCGGATTGGCCGAATTGAGTCACGTGGTTCACGGAGTCCAATCAGCGCGGAAAGCGATGGATCAAACGGTGATTAAAGCAACTCTGTCGGCGCATCGTCCGCAACCTTCAGCCACGTCATCCGACTGCCAAGACTGGAGCTTCAGCTCACCTTTGACAGAGCTGGTGCATGAAACATGATCCACGTACACCACAAACAGGTCTATTCACTGTGTGATGAGGCCTTCTACTTGGACACAAACTGTCTGAACAATATGTCACTTTTCATGCATTGATGTGCAGTTTAAAGCAGTCACACAACACCCTCGACCTCTCATTTAATCTGCTGTGATTGTTTTTTATGTTCACACTTCTCTGAGGATAGTGCAGTTAACTTTATACAACAGGTTATGATCTTTATAAAGAATATTAAAAACATAAGATACACCTCTCCCATTGCCAAAAAAAATAAATATGAAGGCTACAGTTTGTAAGCAATAAATAAAGTTGGTGACATTTCACTCATCAGAACCACAACAGCCACGTATAATAAAGGGCCATGTTTGTTTTAGACAATGCTCCATCTACAGCAGCAGCTCAAAGGAACTCCAGTGTTATTTCTCTTTCAAGCAGTGGTGGGAGAGTATTCAGATACTTTATTAAAAGTACCACACTGTGAAAATACTCCACGACAAGTAAAACTTCTGCACTCAATATCTTAAGTAAGAATATGTCAGTATGAGGAAAAATGGTTACCTCTGCTTTGTAGTCTATGTAGTCTTGGAGAAGAAATTCAAACTCAGAATTTCAATATTTATAATATCTCTGAGGCAATAATACAAACTCAGAAATATTTATTTTTTCCATAAGTGAATAAACAAGCTGTTCTCAGAGGAAAATAAGGACCCCAGAACACTGTTTGAAGCTAGAAAGGCGGCAGGGTCCACCACATATAAACAAAGTTAAACAGGATAAAACTGTGTTGTCCTTTAAGGTTAGTGTGTTTATTCAGTCATGGAAATGAAGAGAGATTATTTAGTTTGTTTAGCCGTTAAAAAAAAATCAGTCGATGAAGATCTTTCTCTTCCGATTAAAATTTCTTCCCCAAAACTACATAGTGCACCTTTAATGTGCATGATGCGTGTTACTGCTGTGGTTGTGTAAGGCTGCTCTAAATTTAAAACCACTTGATATACTGTTGGGGACTTTAATCTACAACAATGCATCATATTCTGTTTGTACATTTACCCATTTTCTGTCTGCAGCATCACTGTCCTGTGAGAACCACTCATCATGAGCTCACAAAAACAACCGTTTTCAGTAGGGTGACAATTCAAGAAGTAGGATTATTTCTCCACCCATAACAGGACAAAAAAAAATTTAATACATTAAAAATGATTAAATTTGTATATACAATACCAACTGGACACTGCTGCTGGACAGGAAGGGTGTGAAGAAGGAACTAGTGATTTCCAGATGTTGCTGTTCTGGAAACTCTTTCTTGGGCACATTTTGTATGTGGAAGGTGAACAGTGTATACAGTATAAAGTGGTATTTTACTTTATTTTTCTATTACTCTTCTTTGTATTTCTATTTTGTCTTGTTTCATTTTTAAATCTATTACTCAATCACTGCTCTAAGCTGCTGTATCAAATGAATTTCTCTGGTGAGAGATCAATAAACTCTTATGTTATCTTATCTTAACTGTCAGTCAAATGCAGTGGAGTAAAAAGTACAGTATTTACTTCTGAGATGTCGTGTTAATGTACCTTGATATTGTACAGTATTTGTATTATATAATTGTACAACACAAAGACAGATACCGCTTTATGGGTTAACACATGCTCCTGAGTTTTAAAAATGCAAAAATTGTGGTCTATAACTGAATTTGAAATTCTGATGGGATCTGAATCTACCAAAGACCAAAAATCAATATGACATCAGTTTAAAGTGTATAAATCTACAGATGTGTATCAGTACAAAATGAAGTTGGAAGGCCTTGTTGAAAGGTGAATCGTCTGTTATTCATTAAATTTAATATGCAGTGAAACAGTGCAAAGAAAGCTTCTATAATAGTCTATTATCTTGTACAGAAGGGACTTGGTTCAATAAAGAATGTGAATAAAGACTTTTTTCATCATATACTTGCATGTGAGGATGAAGTATGCACACAAGTGTTCCTGACTTTGGTGATTTTTATTTTGTTTGAAAGAAAGTACAGCTTTGTAGATATTTTACACAATCAGCCATGTAGGACAAGGATGTTTGCAATGCAGAGTGTGTGGCTATTCCTTTGTCACTACAGGTTTCCTAATAAATCTTCAGGCTTATAGGAGAACCTCAGCGGTTGAACATTTTCTTCAAGGCAACATTAAATGGTACAACATGTACCTGAATTAATCCTAGTCAGTTCATTGTGAATTTACGAAAGGTTGAAGCTGTGCTCCATGAATTCTGAAAAGGTAGAGATCTCCCCTTCAGAGTTTTTCCAAATGAGACCAATACATATTCTTGTAGCAAAGTGCAAGGCAGAACAATGCACTGCAGGTTGACGCAGGAAAAAATATTGTGATTGAACAGCATTGACATTTGAACTGAGATTCTTTAAACTTATCTGAAAACATTATATATTCTTTAAACTAAAAGAACTCCCAATTTCACAATTCATGTTTTTTTTCCCCCCTAAAACCACACTTGTGACAGCAAGGTCAGAGAACAGACTTTTTCCAGCTGTTCTTCTTGAATTATTCTGAAATGTCAGTGACACCTAGACATTTTAAGCCTCGGATTACTAAACTCATTATCCAGTATTATAGATGGGCATTATCACCACACAGCAATGCCCAGTAGAGGGCACCTACTGCATCAGTGGTTCATCTGAATTGCATTTCCAATGGGATTCATTATTTCTAGTTCTGACAATTTAACATAAATTACCTTTGTGACTGATCTAAAAACTAAGTTAAATCAGTTTTTCACTCAATTTGCTTCATAAAATAATAAATGAATTCACAAAAATCAGATATTCAAAGTGAATCACTTCTTTATGCAGCAGTGGAGACAAACCATTTGATTCCAGTGTGATCAAATTGAATCAGGTTTTTCTGCTTCAGTCGTCTTTCCAACGTTACAGCGACAGCACAAACTTCCTGCAGAGGAGCCATGATGAGATATACATGTTGTAGGAATAAAACAGCTCGTTTAACAGACAGACTCGCAGAGGCAGAATACAATCACTTTAAGTATCATCAGTGAAATGTTTCCTCACTTTAAGATGCCAGGCAGTTTGGGGTCTTTGTATAAGCCGTTGTGGAGGTACCCAAGCGAACCGTTGAATGACACCAGCTTGACTCGCTCTGCATTCTGAGCACTCACCGCGACCTCATGCATCTATGAGGGAAATGAAAAGAGTTCAGTCTACTTTCAACAAGGTATCCCATCTTCAATCGCTTCTAGCTGTAAAGAAAATACCAGCTCAGGTTACAGTATAGCTTTCTGTGTGTAATACCTGCTCAGCAACCTGAATGGGGACTAAGTGATCGTCCTCTGAATGAAGGAAAAGGATCGGGCTTTTCATTTTCTTCAGACTGCAGAATAATAAAAAACACATAAATTCATTGCATTTTACTGGTAATAACAATATTAATAGCTGATCAATGTTTGATATGATCATGCATAATAATAATAATAATCATAATCATGCATAGTTAACTGCGTTTAGCCCGCAGGTCAGTGTTTCATTAAACTTACTTCTCTTCAGTAGGAAAGACGCACTTGTTTTCTGCCCATGGTTCTGGGAAAAAGTACCCATAGCCTGGGAATTTCCAGTAATACTTCAAAAATAAAACATTGAAAGGTTATGCATAATATAGCAGCAGCAGTTACAGGAAGTAAACAAACTGAATATAAAAGCGGTAAGTTTACCCAAGAAAAAGCATGACCTGGCATCTCCTGTCGAGCACTATTGAATGCGCCCTCCAGGATCACTCCATCGAAAATCTCTCCTGAAAAGAAGAGGAAACAGTCATCACACTGAGATGTTGGAGTCATTTCCTCTAATCTCTATTTGACAAAATTCACTGGCAGCAAAACCTACCTTGCTCAATCAGTTTTACGGCTGTGTTAGTGGCCACTCTGTACAGAGATATGAAAAACTACAGCTTAATTTTCCCCAGTTTGTGTATGTTTACATGTGTATGTACAGTTTATTCTTTAACTATTCATGATGGTGGCGGGTTTATGTAGCTGTGGGCAGATTTAAATGAATGTAACATGTAATTTACTGAATTAAATAATTTATGAGGCAAGCAGTAGGATAGTAACATGTTTTTCTACTTTGCCTTGGATGTGCATTTCATTGCTAGATAAAATTGTAATGAATATGATGAGATCTGTTTAGGGTTCTTCTCATCATTCTGTGATGAATTTTTTTTTTTTTTCAGTTAAATACATTTTGTGTTTTAGCACATAGCTATTAGGATGGCCATCACTGCTAATTCTAACAGCTTTGGGTTGCTGCCCTGATATATCAATTAGACATAAACAGCAAAAGTCTCATTAAAAAGTCTAAATGTTGCAGGCAATGACCTCAAAGTTTAAAGTTTCATATTTCGAAAAAATATGCAGTGCACATCCAAAACAGTCTGCAACTACAACAGTTGAGTCATTTGAATACAATACTGTCGATTTGGAGTCTTTCCTTACTGACCCAGTGCCAAGAGAGTGTCCCCAGATGACCACCGGGCTGTTTCCACTCCGTGCTTTGACCCACTTGTACAAGTAGAGGGCATCAGTGGTCAGACCAGCTTCAGTCGGTTCACCGGTGGAGTCTCCAAACCCTGCCAGAGTCTCTCACATCAACTACTGTACACTGACAGATCACAGAGCTGCTCTTCACTGCCACCAGGTGGCAGCCATTCAAAGGGAAAGCTGCACTAGATGCTGACCTAAAGTTGAACCATTTTCCTTTGACTGCCTTACAACAAACAACTCATCAAGCATAAGAATAATAATATGTCTGCATATGATATTAAATCAATGTGAGAAGGTTGTGTATTACAATCAATACGAAGGCAAGAAGCATAGAGATGGAAAATATGCTTGGATCAGGAGTCATAAATCTTCATTTGCACCAACCTCTGTAGTCAGGCACCAGCACGTGGTAACCAAGTGCACTCAATACCTGTTGACACATAATGCTTATTTGTCATCAGAATGGCTGTTGAGGCTTTCATACCTTTATCAGATCTCCAAAAGATTAATATGTTTGTGTTGGTAATCACTCACTTTTGCCACTCCCACCCGATGAGTGGCTGCCCTGTTGGAATGATGAAAACACAACACGTGCCAATAAATCAATGTTTAAAAAAAAAAAAAAAAAAAAGACAAAAAGGCAAAAATAAATATGTCTAACTGTACGGTACTTTTCTCTGCTTCTTCAGGAACCAACTATAATAAAAATGAATTATTTATTATACCTTGTGCCTGTGTTCCCATGAAGATATATGAAAACTGTACTGCCATCGTTTAAACTGTTCTGGTACCATGCCAAGTCCTTCCCCTGTGCCTCTTCCCACAGACTGTCAGGGACTGTGTGCCTGTAAGGGATGAAACACAATACACCAACTTGGAGAGACAACTGATGATTGAATAGTTAAAAAAAAAGTCTTAGCCTTTTGTATCTATGCTCAAAAATGAAAAAAACTTGGGTTGTACACACCATACGCCAAGGGAGATTCCTTCCTCTGATGTTAAGTACATGTTGATGGTGTGATTAAGGGAATGATCAGCAGGTCGGCTGAGGTCAACAAAGAATGGCAGCCTGACTACAAATAGGAAAAGAGAGGTGGGGCCTTTTCTTGTGATTAAATTGATGATTTAAATTACTTCAAAGAGGAAGAAAATGAATTCACTTACTTCTGTGAGTGTACACAAAGTGCTGGATTAATTGAGGTAACATACTGAGCGAGACGGGCACCAAAGTCAAGATAACAAAGAGGACAAATAAGCCTCTTTTAAGCCACCATTGGGACCTGAGAACAGAGAGAAAGTGCGATAAAAACAATGTGACTTTTGACCATCTTACCATAATGTTGACGAAGGTTCTCAGTCAATTCTAAGTGCTGTATCGTAGGCAACTGGACGTGTTTCAGTTTCTTGAAGACATTTCACCTCTCATCCAAGAGGCTTTCAGTTCTAACTAACTGGAGGGGAGTTTGCAGGCTTTTTAAACTGTGTTTTCTCTCGCCTTGTTGGCGAAATCCTTTGAGTTTTTTGATGTGGTGTTGAGTGTTACTGACCAAAGGAGCTAGGATACTGGTTAAGTGCTTGGACAAAACAATGGTTTATTATGATGTTTACATGCATTCCCACTCAAGAAGCGGTTAAGATGGTGAAGAAATGACTGCTACAGGAGCAGCTACAAGCAGAACCAACTTCACCCCAGACCAGCCAGATTTGTGCCTGACTTGACCTCTGTCTGACGACCACCTACTTCCAGTACAGTGAAGGTTTCCACAGACAGAAGCACTGCTGTGCCATGGATTCACTGGTGTCCCCAATAGTGGCCAACTTCTACATGGAAGAAGTTGAGAGCAGAGCCTTGATTACCTTCACAGGAACTGCTCCTAGCCACTGGTTCAGGTATGTGGATGACACCTGGGTCAAAATCAGAGCAAGGGAAGTGAAAGCCATTCCAGGACATATACTGTAAATGCTGTGGACAGTAACATCAAGTTCACGCGGGAAGATGTCAGAGGAGACAGTCTGCTCTTCTTGGACTGTGCAGTACATATTGAAGAAGACAGAAGCCTCAACATTGAGTTGTACAGAAAAAACCTACACACACAGATCAGTATAGCTGTTTGACTTTCATCACCCACTGGAGCACAAGCTGGGGGTCATCAGAACCTTAAACCATCGGGCTGAGACCGTGCCCACAAAGAAAGAGGGGAAGGAGAAGGAACAGAAACACATCAGGGGAGCACTTAAAACCTGTGGCTACCCAAACTGAACCTTTGTCAACACCGCTAAAAGATCCAGAGCAGGCAGAGAGGAGGAGACGAGAAAACGCAACAACATCGTCATTCCCTATGTCGCTGGAACATCTGAGAAACTCAGGAGGATCTTTAATAAACATCATATCCCGGTTCACTTCAAACCTACCGACACACTGAGGCAGAAACTCGTCCATCCTGAGGACAAAACACCCAGACATAAACAGAGTAATGTAGTTTATGCGGGTCAATGCAGCCAGGACTGCACAGATTTGTACATTGGGGAGACAAAACAACCTCTCCATAAATGAATGGCACAACACAGGAGGGCCAGCTCCTCAGGTCAAGACTCTGCTGTTCCTTTGAGGACAACAATGTAAACATCTTGGCCAGAGAAGACAGATGGTTTGAAAGAGGAGTATAATAATCCATCTATGTCAAACTGGAACAGCCGTCTTTGAACAGAGGAGGTGGCCTAAGACATTACTTATCACCCACCTACAATGCTGTACTGAGTTCTCTCCCCAGACAGCTTAACAATCATTCACATCTGGGCTCACCTAGCCTTCGAAACCCACATGAAGGCCAGTTTGACCAATGACCCACAGGTGGCCCTAATGACCGAAACTCAGAGTTCACACGTGTCCTTAGCGACTCTGTAAGGACACTCCCATACAGGCTTTAAAAGCCTGCAACTCCCCTCCAGTTAGTAAGAATTGAAGGAGCCTCTTGGATGTGAGGTGAAACGTCTTAAAGAAACTGAAACAAGTCCAGTTGCCTACGATACAGCACTTAGAATCTAAATGGTAAATGGTAAATGGTCTGCATTTATATAGCGCTTTTCCAGTCCTCTCGGACAGCTCAAAGCGCTTTACAACACATGCCACATTCACCCATTCACACACACATTCATACACTGATGCCGGAGGCTGCCATGCAAGGCGCCAGCTGCTCATCAGGAGCAATTTGGGGTTCAGTATCTTGCTCAGGGATACTTCGACATGTAACCATAATCTAAAGGCGGATGACCCTCTGGTTGCTCTTGAGAAGTCTCCAGGTGGTCTCTAAGTAACTCAAATATTTGTTGTATTGTCGTTTTTATAACTAAGCCAACAAGAACAGAATCCATTGACTGATAAGCGCCCCTCTTCAGCGCCAGATCGGTCCAATCTGTCCAATCTGAATAAGTGTTACATCACAAAATCAACACTATGGCAACAATGGATACGTTTACTCGCCTGCAATCAGCTACTTTACATCTGACTTCAGCTCTGCTCCATTTTAGCTGCAGAGTTTTTGGATGACTCAGCAAATGTGAGCTGGCAACATGGAAATCACAAATCACTTTGGGGATTTGAGTCACTTTATTCAGTTCAGTTTAAAGATTTGTAGTTACTGATGATGTAGCTTGTTCACTTTCTTTTCGGAAGAGAAGAGGTCACTGTTTAAATGTATTACACTGTGTACTTCAGTAAGTGAACGCATCGCTATTGATACGGCTTCAGTTCAGTAGTATATTTTGTCTATTGCTAGTCCAAGCTGTCAGGTTTAGTACTGTATCTTATTTTACATTCAATTATTTTAATTTATCAAATTATCCGAAATCTCTACATTTGTAAGGTAATTGTGGAACTGCCTTTTTCTTTGTAAGCAGTTGTCTCTCTTGTTGTCTTTTTCCTTTTCATGGTTTATTTGTAAATGGCTCGATGCCACTGCTAATGAGGTGTCACACGACTCACACCTCAAAGATCTCTCCAGTATAATTAAAGGTTGTGTTAAGTACAAAATTAGCCAAGCCAAGCGCTGCACATAAGGTTAATAGCCCAGCTGATTATTATTTATGAAAGAGTTATCAGATTTTGAGTGTTTCAGTGGCGTCCACTGTTTTTTCACAGGGAGGTAATGCACTGAATCACAGCTGAGCAGCCAACTGTGCTCTCAGTCACCAGTGAGGGGAGCTCACTGCTCAAAGCTACTGATGACAATGGTGATTCAGTACGGTGACTTAATTTTGGAGATTCGTTGGTAAAGAATCTTTGGGAGATGTACTGATCGGCTCTAACAGGTGCATAGAGGAGAACTAACTGCAGCTCCATGAAGCTGCAGCTCCAAATTTTACAACAGATGTCGAAGGGAATGCACACTCAGGCCCATTGGCACGTACAGAGCTGCTCCCCACATGTCCTACCAGTCTGTGGTTGCAGCATTAATATGGAAACATTAATATGGGAGAGAAGAACTGAATAATCTAATCAAGCAGGCCGGCTGTCATTGAAGTCAGTCTTGACTCCCTAGAGGCAACAGCAGAAAAGAGGATGCTATTCAGACTATTGGCAATTAATGGACAATACACCCCACCCCCTCCATTAACACTCTAATCAGCCAGAAGAGCCCTTTTAGTCGGAGACCGATTCCTCCACACTGCTCCAGGGAAACGTATAGGAGGTCATTCATTTCAGCAGCCATCAAACTGTCGCCTCATCTGTCCAGAGTTCACACTTTTACTATTCACTTATGAAACTTTTCTAGAAGACATTTTTAATGAAGGCACAACTGCAGTGTGATGTAATGCAGCCTTTGTTTTACTAGACAACCACACTGCAGAACAAGCGTCTGCTCATTTTATCTTATCAAATAATTCACATAACTGATATCATTTTAGGTTTACAACTAAAACGCTGAACTCTCCTCTCTGAACATTTCCAGTCCATGACTACAAATGTTAAAATTTTACAACACATCTAAAAATTAAAGCTGCTGTAGGTGATATATTGTTAGTAAAATGACTGTTAAATAGCTCTATATCCCAACAGTAATCAATATCATAGAGTGTTTGGACAGTAACCCATGCCTCTCCTCCCTTCCGCTCATGCAGTAAAAGAGAAAAGAAATGTTCTGCTATCCCTGCCCTCTTTAGCCAGTCAAAGGTCCTATCTGCTTGCAGAGAGCAGGATCCTCCTGTTCGCTACTATGTTTGGTGATTTTAAACATATGTTTCTGCGATTTCTGAGGGAGGGGATTGCTAAATGCAAAACAAACAGGATTTTAGCTAAAACGATGTTTACAGCAGCTTTAATGACATTAGAATGTAAAATGTCCTTTCTACTTTATTTTATACTACCACGGTGTATTATTATTATTGTAATGTTACACCGTGGGCCTTAGAGAGCACTGCATTTTCAACTCCTGTGTACCATACATGTGGTTTTGACAGTAAAACTGACTTTGACTTTGACCTTTTACTTGTGTTGTTTATTTATTAATCATCATTAATCATTCCTAAGTCCTGGAGGGCTATTCTGGAATGTTTAATAACATGCTTTTACCATGTGGTTCGTACATCTTAGTGTACATGAAAACATATCTCTATCTATAAACTAAATCATTACCTAGATCTACCTAGAAGGCTTGTCGAAAGAGGTTACCCATGCTGTCACCTGGTAATATGTTGATGAAGGCTCTCAGTCCTCCCGGTCCTGGTAAATCTAAGTGCTGTATCATAGGCAACCGGACTTGCTTCATCTCCTTGAAGACGTTTCACCTTCATCCAAGAGGCTCCTTCAGTTCTAACTAACTGGAGGGCGGCTGACAGGCTTTTAAACTGTGTGTGGGTGTGACCTTACAGAGTCTTAGGGACATGTGTGAGCTCTGAGTTTCAGAGTTGTTAGGGCCACTCCCCTCCAGATAGTTACAGCCTTTTGGATGAGAGGTGATTAAACGTCCAGTTGCCTACGATACAGATCTTAGTGTCACCTGGTAAGTGTCACAACTAAGTGCCAGGTAATTCACATTTTTTAGCTTGAGGAGTGTGGGTCTGTTACGACCAGGGCCAAGGGGAAACCCTGGCGCAACATGAAAATGAGACTCCACTCTGACCATCTCCCCAGCACCACCACCACCACCACCAGCAGCAAAGTATTTTTAAAGGTTAGACTTAAAAACACATCTTATGCAACCAGTGGACGTCCGGGGGACAGTGGACAGCCCACAGGGACCGAGAGGAGCTGGCCCTCCAACCTCTGGTGTGGAGGCTGGACCAAACAGCACCCACTCAATCAACCACACACAACTGCACCCAATCACACACACACACTCAGATAACACAACAGAGGGGCATCACAGCACAGAGGAAGTCAAAGCACATACAGCCTCCCGGGTCCTAACAGCTCCCCCCTTAAAAACTGAACATTTCTCCCCCAAAGAAATGTTCAGTTTGAAGCGTTTGAGCGACACAAAATGGCGTTCACATGAAACTGTTGAGCTAACTTACGGTGACCCCTGTTTCCCATGGACTTTTTTCCTCTGGACAGCGGAGGATGAACCGGCCTGTTTAGGGACCCTTTTCCTCATCACACAGCGTCAGTGTTACTCGAGTAAAGATAAACTTTAAAATATGATCCGACGTCTGGTCAGTAGCAAAGTTTGTACGTACAGTTGGTGAGCGGTTGACTAATAGTTGATCAACGTTCAGTTAAGTGGTGCGGAAGGGGAAATATCAGGAGTTAAGGTAGCACCGCTTCAAATACTGTATTGTTTATGACGATGCACAACGCGTGTAACACACGACGCCACCTTAAGGAAAGCTGTATAGCTATTTACTTTTACTATCCAAGACTACGGACTTTGACCAGGTGTTTTGTTTTGATGTTACATGTGAAAATATATAATATATGCTTCACTTATGGTGCCGTATTACTCTTTGATTATTCAGAGGACAAATTCATTATTTATTAAACCTTGTTCCCTGTGTTCCTATGAAGACATGAAAACTGGACTTCCATCAATCGTTCTGGTACCATGTTTACTCATTCCCCCTGTGCCTCTCCTCTCATTTTCAGGGACAGTGTGCCTTGAACAGTTCAAAACAATACACCTGCTGAGAGACACCACTGATGATTGGATCAATAAGAAAAAGTCTAAGCTTGATCCAATATATATATATATATATATATATATATATATATATATATATATATATATATATATATATAAAAGTGAAAAGAAGGCTGAACTTTGATTGTTACTAATGTATTGCAAGGCTCAATCACAACTCTTCTTTGGTTCATTTTATTTCAGACAAAACTAAAAACTAAAAAAACAGGAACAAAGTTAATAAATAAAACATTTACTGGAAAGTAAAACATCAGGGATTTAAAACAATTACACAATTCCCATCAATTATCACTCTCAGAGTGCACAGACTGGTTAACATATTAAAGGGACTCTGTGGAACGCGGTGTACTTAAAGCTGGACACGAGTTAATATTAACAGACTCCATTTCTAAACATCAGCTGCTGCTGCTCTCTGTAAGCACAGCAGCGAGACACTGAGGAGAGGCGTAGTCAAACCTTTTGCATTAAATAACTTCAACAAACCGTCCACAGGCACCGAGAGACACAACATAATGTTAAAACATAATAAAAAAGTGATCAATATATGTAAATTGCTAAAACACTGTTACACAGAGCCCCTTTAAAGGAGATGGGTGAACTATTAAAGGAGAGAGCAGAGTCTCTCAAGGGTTTAATGGGAATAAAAATGATGTGAATCATATTCTACTGTATGGGCTGTGAAAGTACCCTATGAGGCGATATCTTTTGGAAGAATGGTGTTCATCCCTCCATCAATACCAAGGAGCACTGAAGTTGATCTGGTCGTCCAGCACATTACAACACTTACCTACACAAGTAGGGACTTTAAGTTAAACTTTTGTGTGGAATGCATACATTTACATGTATAATTTCTATACACAATTTGATATGTGGGCACACACATACTGGCAAATTTAACATTTCCTTGGGACACACAGCAGCCACCTCATACTTTGTATAATTACAGGTGAGCAATATACAGGGCCTATACTGACAGACCTTGACAGATCAGTTTAGCACATACATGCCTTATGTAGCAACATGTCACTGTGATAAGCTGATTCTCAGGAAAGTGCCCATTTTCTATCCTATTTACATCAAATCATTACTTTTTCTAGCATTAAATCCGATGTCCAACAGTGTCTGCTAGGTTTTTCTATTACAGGCACCAATATGTTTGAGATTTGTGGCAGCAGCATCATTGGTGGTGTGTTTGGAATAAATAGCAATATAATCCTCCATGGGAATAAACATAGGAAGAACTGTCTGGGAGGTTAAAATGAGCAATGATTATTGCATCAAGCCTGACATGTTTTGGCTCGAATACCAGTAATACATACAAATTATATTTTTATCCAACACTTCACATCTACTTTTTTTGCTCGCATTTTATTCAAGAACCTAACCACTGGGAAGAAATCCAAAAGAATCTCATTCATTTCCATTCAAAACGGACTTCGCTGGAACGAAATCTGAATATTCTGGTATGAAAAGGACATTTGAGAGGACAGAAGCATCGAAGGGCACACAAAGAAAAGAGCAGCATCTACAGAAACTTTCCACAGCGTGATCTTCTGCACATGCGGTGCAGCAATGACCGCTTAGGACAAAAAAGGTGTCACCAAAATAAATAAAGAGGATGTTGCATTTCAAGAACTGTGTGGCTGTACAATTGATCCAGTGGAGAGAACACTTCCTGCAGTGGAGCCCCCTGGTAGCTGATGGGTGAGGTACACACCAAAAGTCACCTAAAAATGTATCAAATGACAGGCACAGTGATTTATCTTTTCACTACACAGATAGCAACTACAGTACATGAACAAGCAGTAACTGTTTTTGACTGACCTTCCCGGTCCGGCAGGCCATCAGGGACATTAGCGGCTCTTTTGTTTTGCTCCCAGTTTCCTGGTCCACTCCAACCATCTGGCATCTTCCACACTGACCTGTGACCTTTGCGATTATCACACAGGGAGCATATTCACTTTAGAGAAATCCACTTTTCATGCATTTGAAGATTTTGTCATTTATCTCAAAGTGTCAGCTCACCATGAATCGAGTGTTGCCAATAATCAAGTGTGACCAATTATCCTCCTCAAATGGTTCCACTCCAGCGATGAGTAAATTGGCTCGGAAGCGGCTAATGACATTCTGTGTGTCAAGGAGCTGATCGCAGTTGGAATCGTCCTGCCTGAGAAAGGGAATGTGGAAATTGCATGTTATTTCGCCGCGCTACGTAAATCACCCACTGTAATGTAAATGCACGGGTGTCTACACATCCTGATGTTTTTCACCAGAGCGTCACATATTCTGAATAACACATCATGTGTTCAAACCTGCTGCTCATTAGTTTCTGAATGAGCTCCACGCTGGCACGGTTGATCATGAGATACTGAGCTTCATTCACCAGGGAGAGGGACGTGGAGGCGGTGGCAGCTAGAAGGAAAAGACTCCATATTACCCCAATGATTTATTAGATTTGAGGAAAATATCTGTTGACTGGTTTGAGCAACCTGCATAATATATGAAAACTTTGGCTCTGCTGTAATACACAAGGTGGAAGTTTATTTGAATAATCTGATCAAAATGTGCCCTCACAATTACATGAAAACAGGGATGTATGTGGATAAAATCTTCTTTCACTGTGTATGTGATTTTACACAGCAATATCAATCAAACTATCAATCTCAGCCAAGATGTCCTTGAAATGTTCTGAAAATGTAAATTTGAACATCTACAATTCAGTGACAAATGGGCATCCTCCATCTGCTGAGAAAGACTGTGTGATATCATCAAAAGCTCCAGAACTGCTACTTAATGGATCTTGCTATGAGATTGTTTTCATCAAATCTGCGTATGTACAATACATTGTGATATAGTCATTCTTGTAGAGATCCTATCTAGAAACTGTTTATAGATACAATAGTCAGATGGGAATAGGCTCATCAGTTGAATGAAAAACCACCACTAAAAATGTCTTATAAATAATACAATTATTGTGATATGATAAATATAAACAGTTATTTGATATGTAATATGTTTTATAATGGCATTTTTATTTGGGATGCTCCAAGCACAGGTACCAAACAGCACGGGTAGACAAGCATCAAAATCCAAGTGGCGGCTGCACGTAACTAAACTTAACATGCCACAGCCTGGCTGAGAGGGAGTTTGGGCTTCAAATAAATGCTTCAAAGGAAAGGAGTGCGCTGGAAATACAAGAGCATCATTGCAAAGCAGAATGCAGAACAATATCTCTTATTATATTGATTTCATAATCGTTAAAAGCCTAAATCGTCATTGAAAATAAAACCACTGGGTGGTATGGCCTTAAAATAATATCACAATATTTTTAAGCTGTTTCGCGATACACAACATATATCTCGACATTTTGAATTGTCCTCAAAAGCACTAGAGGAGAGAGGATCATAATCAATCGTCATGATATTTTTGACAAAACCTCAATATTGATACTGAAACAATATTGTTGGGATGACTATTGTTACTTTCACAAAACATTAACACAATGAGATTTATGATTATCATCAGTAATGTGGATATAATGACTAAGTGGGTAAAGGCGGCTATTATAACAAATAGAAGAGTCTGGTGAGGTCAGAAAATTACATCACTGTACTGTATTGCAGCCTTTAAAACCAGGTAAAAAAGACAACACTGATGCCATATCATGATTTAACGATATCTAAAATCTAAGACGATGCATAGCCTCATATTACGATAACGATATAAATCTTATTTATCGCCCAGTCCTACAACATTGCCACCATAATAGTAACACAGTTGTAGCACTGCACATGAGGTCAGTTTACTTGTCTCTGTCTTCTGGAAAGAGTTTTCTAAAGGCTGCGAGTGTAGCCTTGATAGTTTTATCAGGTTAGACTCAATATTTACCAGAGAGCTTGTGTAACACATTACAGAAGACAGGGGCATTTACCATATAAGTGGCATTAAGGGAAAGGTAGGTATTTTTGGAGCTTGACTGATACCAAGGACTAAAAATCAAGATTTTTTTTTTAGCCTCAAGTTTGAATCTCTAAAATCACTGGAGCCTACACTTCCCACAATTCAACTCTATAGTACCTCTTCATTAGATCCTCTACTCACGTCTTTCAAATTCCTCATTGGGAGTCTGTAACACAGGCTCTCTGTTTAAAATGTGTAGCGTCGAAGCCAAAGCTGGTTCCCTGATGACATCATCAAGGTTATTTTCCCAAACAAATGTTTTTCCAGGCTGAAGAGAACTAACCACGACATGAACACTGAAACAGATGTATAAGGTGCAGAGCCAATAATTGTCATGCACTGTTTATGACAACAGGTGTTGAAGCTGACATGGGGGTATTTTAAATAGTAATTTCTACTTTTTGAAATTAGTTGAGATACTTGCAATCTTTTCACAGGTGCCTCTGGTTTGAAATGACTGATATCTATCATGTCGCCAAACCTAAGCCTGACTTTCACATGTAGTTTTGTGTAAGAAATGAATGCTTTTATACGAGTAACTGGCAAAAGAAGAAAATGATGACATTTCTCAGTGACACCCAGGAGGAAATGCAAGGTCACAGCAACAACAACCAGATACTGTAGTATTAGCAGGCAATGTGACCTTGTACTGCTCACGTACAGTATGACAGATCGGTCCAGGGAAAAGGAAAACAGCACAGAACAGGTGAAATGCTCATATAGATACCTCCACTAGGCCTCTTCTTCATGTCTCGGGTAAAATTAGGGCTTTGTCTTATCAGGCGGCATGGCTGTCCAAGGAAGTCTGAGAGCCATGAGGCAGCCTCATCCCCACAGTCGACAGTCTCCACCCTGGAGGAAGGAGGAAGATTATGTTCCGGAGGGCCCGAGGGAAATCTACACAGTGTGATGCTGCTGACTATTTGGTGTGACATCTAATTCAAGAAACACAGGATGGCTAGCTTTTTTTAACTTGTGATTCGTCATGCAGGTATCTGAGGGGATTAATATCATCTCTTGCACATTTTTGTTTGTTATTTTCATTAAAAATAGCAAATATCAGGAAATTCATATGAATTTGAGAGCAGGAGACCTTATAAAGCCATTCACTGTGGAGAGGTAGCATCAAGAACAAGTGACGGAGAGAATGCACTGACACCACTGAGAAATATGGAACAAATGATATGTGTCACACTGTTTCCTGCAGCTTGCACTTTCAGATGCTTTAACACTGTCGGCTCACCTGTCACCGCAAACTTTACTCTGACACACTTCATAGCTAGTGTGCATTTGACTGTTGTTTTCCAGGGGAACCGAAATGGTATCCATTCCTGCAGGGCAATGGAAAAAACATAAATCCAACTTATTGAAACGTCTTTTGGTTAAGCAGTGTGTGTTCTTTCAGTGAGCCGCTGACAGACTGTCTGACCTGGTGCCTGCAGGAGCAATTTGTTTGAGGGCAGGTGGACTTGTGGGCGAATGAGGCATAAACGCTGCACTCTCTTCTGACTCAGGCACACTCCGTTTCCATTCACCACCATCCAGCTTCTGTCATACAGTAAACCCAATGGACCCACCGGCCAGTTGTGGACCTGCATGAAGAAACAGCACAGAAATCAAGACAGCGAGAGGGAACACAACAGGCGAAAACAGAGACAGAAATAAGTGGAGGAGAGAAGTGTTTGGGTTATCCTCAAACCTCATGTGCTCCACATGATTTGATGGGATATATGTAGATGTTGGTCAGAGTACAAGCCCCCCCGTGGCTGTTTGACTCTCTGAGTCCAAATCCCCTCAGTGATGCTTCTGCAGGCTTCTCCTTTTCATCCACTTTACATATTTCTCCATTAACGATTTTGATTGGAGGGTCCTCATTTATGTCCCGAGATGCTGCTGTGGCTGTTTTTAGCTTCTCTAGCCTCACTTGGTCCACAGTGACTGGCTTCTCTACAAAGCACTCAGCAACAAAGCTCAGGAACTTTTGACAGTCTTCAAATGTTGACATGTAGCCAAAGGACACGCGAACAGATCCGGTCGGCTGGCCGTCCACCATGTCCAAGCTGTCTCCGCAGACGTGGCCGGCCTTGAAGAGAAGTAGACAGTGTTTTATTCTACCTGACCAGTCTTTGAAATGTTTTTCCTCTTCCTTGATCTCTTACCTGCAGGTTTCTCCTCATCTGCTGATTGCTGATCCCGAGGAAGGACTGACAGGCCCCGGTGTTGCAGAAGCAACCTGTGCGAACATGTATATTATACAGACTGGCCATTCTGTCCACCTGAGGCCAAAAGAGGCATTGTTTTAATATTCAGCAGCACTGCCTACGCATAAACATGCAGTAATTAAGCTGTTGTGAAAGAGACATAAATCTGTTTTGTTGAATGCACCTGAGAAAACCCAATTATCTGTCCATATGAATCCATGAGGTTGAAGTTTAGGATTGCTCCCTGTGTGCTTGGACTCTCAAACTGGCCTTCAGTGTATATCTGCGCCACTGGTCGCCCGTTGCCATGGCAAAGACTTGACAGCAGCATATAAGTGTAGCGTGCCAAGCCAAACGTGTGCTGTTGGATGCTGTGCATGCCCCCTGAAGGCAAGATGAAGAAAGGGAAGTGTTGATATTAAGCAGATTATCATTATGAACAACTTGCATATGCATTGTTATTCTGCTTTGCTATGAATCAGCACGCTCTGTTACATCACCTGTGATCCTGTAAAGAGCTTCAAAACCGTGATTTAAAGCAATGATGTCCAGGAAAGAGACAGTCCCTTCTTCAAATCTTGACCAGAGAGAAAGAAAGCGAGAAAACATCTTAGAATAAAGCCGCAGGAGCTATACAGTGCCTGTGTGCTTTCAGAGAATATCTAGGATTTGGCAGGCTTGTAAAGTACTTCACCTGTCAGAAAGGTTTGCAGCATGCACATAATAATCTTCTCCAGAAAGGTAAGCTGCTGCTGTGCCTCCTCCAAAATAAGTCTTTTTTAGTATGCCTGCTGCGTCGGTACGGACGAGAAGGGCCCCCAGACCTGTAGGGAAGCCAAACATCTTGTAGAAAGAGATGGGAATGAAATCAGCGGGGCAGTCCTGTAGGTTTAGAGGGGAACAGCTGACATGAGCGGCTGCATCTAGCAGCACGAACCAGCGGCCGCGATGGTCACATGCTGGGTATAGACGTCTCGCCTGGATGCCTTTCACATGGCTGAGGGGATACTTCCTCCCTGAGAAGTTGCTCTGTGCTGGGTAGCAGAACAGGTGTGGCGTCTGGCAAATAACATCTTCACCTCCTTGAGCCTCATCCTTTGCCCTCTTTTCCACTTCCTGAGGGCAGACAGGGAGGGCAACTACCCCCCGGCCTGAAGTCAGTCCTCTTATGCCAACTACAGATGTATGGTTGTCAGTGAGGTAGCAGAAGTGACTCCCTGCCTCGCTCTCAGTCGGTGGCCTCCAGGGAAAGCTCTCAGCCACTAATTTGAGAGCGGCTGTACAACCAGAAGTGAAAATCACAGAGTACTCCTCGGGGCTGGCGTTAAAATGCTGCAATACCCTGTAAGAAAATGTTCCGATTTTGACTTGTTTGATGCAGCAAAGTACCATTCAAAGGCGTCACATGGGCCCATTATAAAGGCTTCTGAGGGCATGAATGGGCTTTACCTGTATCTGACCCTCTCCACGGTGTCATGTGTTAATCTGCTGCTGGGGTTATGGCTGTGAGGGTTTCCTATTGGGACACATAATGAACTTAATGCTCACCGAATAAAAAAAAAAAAAAATCAACTCATAAAAATACCACTCATGTGATTTCTCTCACCATACACATTCCTTGAGATGTCCTGGAAGTAGTCCCTGACCAGAGACTCAGGGTACAGAGTAGTTGCTGCATGATCCAGATATGTTATTCCTGTTTGCAATAAAAGAGCAAAGCAGTCAGCTTACAGCAACGACTGTTCCTGTCACTGCCACTCATGACTGACACCAATCATTACCTTGAATCCGTGTGAACTCTCGATCGATCACCTCCTGGAAGTCTCCTCCATGACCGTAGTGGCTCCAGACGTGCTGGAAAGTTTCGAAAGTGCAGAGTTTTTGGAAATCCATCGATCTCTCTCGGCTGCAGAGCACACCACGGGGCAGCCTTTGTCTCAGACGTTTCAACACACACGACTACTTTTGTACTCATTGAGTCATTTGTCAGGGTCTAAGTCCGGTGAGCAAGCAGCTGATCGTCCCCCTCTGAAGTCCTCCTCCAGACTGTTTACTTACAGGACGTGTCTGCACCCTGCTGCAGTCATGTTTACAAGCTACATTAACTCTCACAAAGTTTTTAGTGAGTCGAAGTGAACAGAAAGCAAAAGGCACATCGTCAGTGATCATAACTCTGTTGTAATAACTGCTTTGCAATCATGTGACAAGCTAGTTTTCTGGCTGTCTCCTCCTCCCGCAGCTTGACAGCCTTTTACTCTGAAGAGCTAGCTGACGTGAGTGCTGTGTGTGTGCTAACAACAGCTAGCTTGGCAAAAAAAAGAAAAGAAAAAAGACGTATGAAGGAGAGACTGTGAGTTATTTTCAAATTATTAACAAGAATTATTACTTCACATACTTCTAGTGGAGTAATGAAAACTTTCCAATACAAAAATCCTGATAAATGGTCACATGTAAACAAATACATGTTCAGCTTGTTTGCTAATTGAGCACAGCAGTATGGGATGCTGCAGGATTTAAACCAAATATAAGGTGTGAAAAACATGTCATTTATACAAGATATACAAATCAATTCATATACAGGTAATGTCATATTATCCATATGCTATATTTTGGGATATTTGTCATCTTGTGATAAGAAGGTGCTGGTGGTTGTAAACATGAAACAAACAAACAAAAAAAGCCCTGACGTTTTGAAATCATGTATTAATATGTTACTTACAGTATCTGCTTTGAAGGTCTTGTATTACATTTTTGTGTCAGACCTAAAAAGTTGTATTAACGCTAGGAATGTTTTCGGTACAGATACCTGTTTGGGAAATGCCTCCACCTAAAATGTAGTATCGACAAGTACATGTAGACAGAAAGCGCTACATACACAAATACAGCTGTGGTGAAACGTTTACATTGTAAAGAGCATGTACATCATGGCAGTCTTGAGTTCCTATGATTCCTACAGCTCTCATTTTTCTGTGATGGAGCGAGAGGAACAGAAAATACTTAGTCACAAAAAAACTTTCATGAAGTTTGCGTCAAATCAGAATTTATTATAGGTCCTCTGAAATGTGACCAATTCTGCTAGGTCAAAAATATACATATAGCAACTTGAACGATTGATTTTTGGAGATTATAGAAAGTTGTGTCACACAAATTTGCTTTGTAGCATTGTCTCTTAACTTCTTCTGAGTGATTATGATTGATAAAAGCTGATGACTTTTCTGGGCCCATTTTAACAGGGTTTGTTTGATAAACCCACAAACACTACAGTGGGAAAGTCCAACAAGGTCAGCATTGATCTGAAAGAGCTTATTATTGATTTGAACAAGTCAGCAAAGTCACTTGGAGCCATTTCAAAGCGGTTACAGCTCCCGAGATCAATTGTGCAAACAACTGTTTGTAAATATAAAGTGCATGGCACAGTTGTGTCACTGCCACAATCAGGAAGAAAACGTAAACTATCACCTCAGAGAGACAATTGGTCAGGATGATTAAGAGTGAACCAAAAAAACACCAAAAAGCAAATCTACAATGAATTAGAAGCTGCTGGAAGACAGTAGTGTCCACAGTCAGGCGTGTTTTGCATCGCGATGGGCTGAGAGGCTGCCGTGCAAGAAAGAAGCCCTTGCTCCAAACACGGTACCTCGATGAAAGTTTGCTACTGATCACATGGACAAAGAAAAAACCTTCTGTAGGAAAACTCTGTGGTCAGATAAAACAAAAATGTAGTTGTTTGGCCACAGTGACCAGCAATATGTGTGGAGGCGAGAAAGTGAGGCCTTTAACCCAAAGAACACCATACCTACTGTTAAACATGGCTGTGGTAGTATCATGCTGTGGGGCTGTTTTGCTGCCAGTGGATCTGGTGCTCTAAATAAAGTAAATGAAATAATGAAGAAAGAGGATTATCTCCAAATCCTTCAGGAAAACCTAAAATCATCAACCAGAGGATTGGGTCTTGGGTGCCATTGGGTGTTCCAACGGGACAATGATCCCAAACACACATCAAAAGTGGTAAAGGAACGGATCAATCAGGCTAGAATTGAGGTTTTGGATGGTCAAAGTCAAAAGGGGTGTTTTAAAAATCCAGCCAGAGGACGACCAGAAGCTTGCAGATGGCTATCAGAAACACCTAATTGAGGTGAAAATGGCCAAGGGGCACTAGAATTACTGTATGTATATTTTTGATCCAGCAGCTTTGGTTCCATTTTCAGAAGACTTTAATAAATTCATTATTGAACCAAACTTCATGAATGTTTTTTTGTGTCTCAGGAACAAGACCCTGCTACGTCCCAACAGTGTCCCATACATCTGCATGCTGTTTTTATTGGCTGATATATCTGCCTACAGTATATGTTGCCTGGTATGCACCGGCATGAAAAGTTTTTATAATACAGAAAAAATATTCTTGGGGTAGCTTATAATTATCAAAGTCCCATTGAGGCTTACTGTTTCTGTGCACTATTGTTAAACTGTCAAATATCCTGCCTCCTTTGCATATTTTCGTCAAGTATTTGATAACCACATTGGAGGGACCATGGGGTCACTACAAAAAATCAAAATCAAGCTTGAAAACTTTACTCCCTAACGTTGGCATAGGCATTGGCCCAAAAAAATTAGTATCGGTCGGCCTCTACAAGGGTATTCATTCCTGGAAATGTTGACTCTACACTGCTTTCAATAACTGTAACTAATTATTACTACAATATCCTTTTCAACTTTCCTTGATCTTTATTGTTTTATCTCTATCCCCATCTTAAGGAGTTAAAGTCTCCCCAAAGTCCCAAACCCGAAAAAGGTGATTTATTTATAAGTATGGCAAATGCTCTCACTTTAAAGAGTTACCTTGACCTTTCAGTTCCCATTAGGAAATTTGATTATTTTAATCATGAAAATTAACTGCTGAACTGCTGTCTTCAGATATCTGGTTAAACTTAAAGGATAAGTTGACCCAAAAATGAAAATTCAGTCATTATGTACTCGCCCTCATGCTGATGGAAAGTCAGATAAGTTTCAGTGTCCACAAAACCTTTATTTTTGGGTGAACCTATCCTTTAAGCACAGATATTGATTAAAGAACCACACGAATATTGGATTTATCCTTTATAACCGTTTATTCCTAAGTGACTATTCCTTCAAATAAATTTAAAGCAACTGTAACAGACACACATCCAACAAATCCCAGTTATTACTTCACAGCAACCCCATTACATTTAATATCTGACTCTTAGCCTCACCGACACACGCTGTACAAAAATGAGTAAATCAGTTAAAAGCAGTTGGCATTCAAAATCTTATCAAAAAAATATTGATTCAAGCTCTTTCTTCCAGTGTAATAATTACTTTATGCCAGGCTTCTAGACCTGCAGAGTGATATCAGAGCCAAAGATCGATAATGATGAAAGAACCGTGTATATTATAATCATTAGCACAACTATGACCCCATGTCCTTTCATTTTTCAGGCTATTCCTAATTTTGAATCCAACCTGCTTTTAGTACCTATAACTGATTTCACCAACAAGTCTCACTGTAATCCCTTCACAGCAATCCCATTACATATAATCCCAGACTCTTTAATCTCATTGACACACACAGTACATGAAGGAGAGGAAATTAGTCACAAGTGATTGGCATGAAATGCCTGATCATCTCATGGTCTTTGAACGTAGAGAAATAACTGTCATACACTTTGTCAGACGCCTTGCCCTTGACAGCTCTGATAGCTTTGTTGTGGTTCTGATTCTGTTAGCAGTTTGGAAACAAACCAAAAAAAAATCACACTGTTGTGCACGTTTTCCTCGACTACGCTGGACTTTTATTGACCTTCATTCTTTAATGTTGAATCCAAACCTAGTCTTAACTCTGAAAAGGTCCCTAAAAAGTGAGGAATGGCAAATACCACTTCTTCATCGTTGCATTGACTTCATAGTTGTGCTCTCACAAGGACATATAATCTTTTTAATCGTACAAATACCACTTGGAAGTTACATTAAAATCCTAGTTGAGAAGTGAATGTAATGTTGCCTGCTTAGATGTCTGATAGACGGCCATGAGGCTCACAGCAGTCGTCATTGTCCCCGTGCAACGCAGTGAATAGTAATTAAATATGCCACTTATGCTTCACTGATTCATTTCCTTCACAATTTTGAAGCTCAGCTGAATACATTTTTTTCAGTGCAGAAGGGCTGTATTGTATCCACCATGGCCTCATTACGAGGGCAGAAGGGCTTGGTGTGGGGGAGGGCAGTGGCAGTCAGGGGGGAGAAGCACCCCATGAAGACATTGTGCTTAACATCACTAAATACCTCAAACGCCACATTGTCCGTCCCAGCCCTCAATTAGTCGGGTTCCCTGTACAAAGCACCGATTTCATACAGGCTGATTTATTTTTAGAGAAAATCCGGCCCTCTGCTAGCAGGAAGCTCTCTGAAAATCTAATGAAGAACACAGCAGTCATGCAGAGTTGTTAGCCTCAGAGCAACATCGGTTAACAAAGCTTCTCTTCAGTGTCTCTCTGTGTGTTTCTGATGACTGCAAAAGGCTAGACCTTCTCGATTTTTTTCGTTGTGGTGGCTGTAACTGTAGCCTGCTCTATCTGTGCTGGACAACGTCCAGCCAAAGAGCCTCTTTGCCCTGCCCTCAGGCCTCCTCGGCTTGTGGATCTCCGTGCGGAGGAACGCCTCTTTGGTGGCTGTGACAGGGAGAATTAGGCAAGAGATGCGGGTTCACTTGCCCTGCGTAGGGGCTTATCTTGGGCTAAGCTGAGGGACTAATAGCAAAGCCAGCCTCCGCTCCAGCCGGTCTGAGGGCACAGGGAACCATCTGTCCACTCTGTGGATAACTGACAACAAAGGGGGCAAACATTGAACACGGACTACAAACTAAAAGGCCGTTCATTTAGGAGACACCAGAAATAAAGACGAGGAGCAAGTATTTTTAATAGAAGGTCAGTACTTTATACTAATCATTCTTGTTGCAGTACAGGCCTCTCACTGAGCACTCAAGGGTCACACTGTTCACAGCTCAGTTTGGTAACAATGCAGCGTACTACAGTAGTGTTGGTTTAACCAGACACAAAGTTCAAGTTGAACTTTTAATTCAAACTTCCTTTTTTTATCTCTGTCCATTTAAAGAGAGCTAAGGAATGTGTGCTTTTTTTAATGCACTACTCCTGACTCCCATTAGACAGTTAATTTGAAGCTGGTTGTTTTTCTGTACTCTGCTGTGTTGTAAATGCATTTTTTTGCAGTCTTAACCTCAGAGATAGTTTGAGCTACGATAAAGTATCACATTAGGGAGGAATACCGGCTGTGTGGCTGCATACTTATAGTCTGAGATGTAGTGGTTATAAATAGTACTTCAGATATTAAGAAGTGATTAGTGATGGATTCGTAGAAATCTTTCATTATGACAAAGATAAATTATTTAAGTGTTTCAAAATGTATGGATCATTGAATTATTGTCTGTTATGGAGCTTTTTTCCTAAATTCGAGCACTATTGTATCTAATAATCTTACAAAATACAATCATATTTTCATTACAGTTTTTAGATTGTTAAAAACTGCTTTGTTTCAGTCTCAAATGTGGAATACATTTTATTATGAAACCCTTAAAGTAATCCACTTAGACATTGTTCTCCATTTCCCTCAAGGATTAATGCCCTGTTTTTTTTATTGTCTGAAGCACACTTCTGCCTGTCAGTGCTCTGGGAGCTGGGTTTCTGTAGATTATCTGTTTTATCATGTATACTCTGTGGGTGCTGTTGTGCACCAGTGTTTTGTTCCCAAGTCTTGAGTGGGCGCTGATGTGCTGGAGGTGACAGAAATGGGTCAAAAGGGTCTTAGCATTAACTAAACAAATCCCAGCCTATAGGATTAGACAGAGATGTAGCTGTTTATTTGATGTGTTCACTGTAACTTTATAATGATACACAGAGGGGAGAACAGTTGTGTGTCTTGTTAGCATAGTAGGACACCCTCCAGTTATTCATGATATCGTTTGGATTAAATCCTTTAGCTCAGAGTGGTATTATCAACACTGGAATGTACCAGAACAATATCTTATTGTAAACTTGTCTCAGCTCCTTGAAATCCATGTTTTATTTGCTTGTTATCTCGTTGATATGGCTGCATTTCATCTAATAATTACTGACACTTGTGCTATCATCCGTGTGAGCGTGCTTGACTTGAACTCACACTCATTTTTGGTCTTTCTTTAGGTGTGGCATGGCGTCAGAGAGTTCTGTATTTATTGGTTTGTGTGAGTATCCAAGCAGCCACGGGCTGGTTAGCTTAGCTTAACGTAGAGATTGGAAACATGGGGAAGCAGCTAGCTTGGCTCAGTCGTGAGGTAATAAAATCAATTTACCAGCCCTTTGGAAGCTCACTAATTAAAACATTATATCTCATTTGTTTAATCGGTAAAGTGTCAAAATATGCTGTTTTAATAGTGGGGTTTTGTGCCAGACTATATCTGCTGGGAGCAGTGCCTTTCTGGTCTGGCAGCTGGTCAGAGCCAAAAAAATAGTCCAGCACAGAACCCTCAAAGATGTTGGTTTTTGAACAGATTAAATAAACAGGACATAATATGTTAATTAGTGAGTTCTGGAGGTGTTGTCAGGCAGATACTGTTAGCTCTGAACAGAGCCAAGATAGATTTGTTTCCAGTCTGTGCAAAGCTAAGCTAACCAGCTGCTGGCTACAACTTCATATTTACTGTGCTGTCATATCAATCTTATCATCTACTTCTCCCCAAGAAATTACTTCAAACCCCAAAATGTGGAACCGTTGCTTTAACACTGTCATTATGCATACTGTTAAAACCCTGAAGTAGGATTAAATAACCTCTGGATTAACTAGAAATACCTCATGCATGCTCACCAATCGTGTGCAGCCATGTTCCCTACGCTTTATCACCGAGGTCTCAGAAAGTAAATCTACCATTTGCGTTAAGCCAAAGGTTTTAGGTGAAGTCTCACATGTGACCGCTTACTCGGTTGGTCCAAAATACAGTCCTTTTTTAATTTAGATTATTTTGTTTATTTGTTACAGATTCTTCAACTGAGGAATTTTCTGTGCACAGTGTCTCTTTGCCAAGTCCCGTATTAAAAATAAATGGTAGAAACATTTCTCAGAACCACAGTGATCTTGCATACAAGGTGACCTTGGTCTTTCATAGCCTTCTCTCTGTCTGTCACGGTTGCAATAAGCTGCCCTTCGTACACGGCATCGACACATTCTTTATTTGTTCTGCAAATACAAGGAATTGGCTACGCGGCCATCACAGGGCCGACACTGTGTGGTGTCAGTGTGATATTAAGAGACAGTCACACACACATCACTTGATCCTCCACAGCACAATTGGCTTCCTTTGTATCTTATCTTATCCGAGGGAGTCACACAACTTGTATTTAGCCGGAACGAAAGACACAGTCCCATGTGAAGATTGCACCTAGTGATAAGCTTATCTCCCCCCGCTCACAACTACACCATCAGAAGACAGACAAATAACAATGGTCCACAACTCTTCAGAGAGCATCAGTCCCCAGTTTAACTCTCAAAGACAGAATCTGGCTCCTTTTAGCAGCACAAAAAATGATTGTTCTAACTTTGGAGCATTTGCGGATTACTTCTTAATTGAGGTAACGATCCAAGACGTTTTTAAAAAGAGATCGATTTTTCTCTGCTTCAGACTGATTTAACACTGATGATGCAGCTAACACCCAGTTCATGAAAGCTTTCACTGTGGCTGGTCTCCCAGGAACACAGGAAATGATGCATCTCACGTTTCCTGCAGCTGCTGCAGTTTGTAATAAATGGATGAAGAACAGATTAGTTTCCATCAGTTGTGACGATAACCACAGAAGATGTAGAAGAATCTGAAAATTGAAATTACCCATGATGTTCACACAGTTTGACAATTGTTTAAGCAAATTCGGATCTTGAGGATTATCTCTTTATTTTAACAGATAACCTACTTAAATACCTGAGTTTTGTAACACAGAGAAATTAAACATTTCTTTCCTTTTGCAGAGTGATTACTTTAAAGCTTGAAAAATACACAATGTCTGACAAGGAAGAAATGGCTTCAGATGGGAGTCTGAATGTTACCCTGACACTGAGGCTGCTGATGCACGGAAAGGTAATAATATGGAAAAAGTGTTTTTTTTGTTGTAATAGCCCAAATGGTCTGGTGAAAGCATATTAAAATGATTACATCCTGCTCTAAATGTGAAAAGCTTTTGCCACTTGCTCAAGCATTGTTGTCTTTTCATTCACAGGAAGTTGGCAGCATAATTGGAAAGGTAGATGCATTTTACAATCCATCACCGTGTATTGATTCATATTGCTTTCTTTCTGAATGTCTTGTTTTCTTCTTTTTATGAAACTAATCAAACGTCTCTTTTATCATTTCCATCATGATTTCAGAAAGGAGAAACAGTTAAGAAAATGAGGGAGGAGGTGAGCATGAAAACATGTAATTTATGTGTTGGGGCAGATCAATTACAACAAATTGAGGCTGCAATAATTGTGGATTTTTGTTTCCAGAGTGGTGCTCGTATCAACATATCAGAGGGATCGTCTCCAGAGAGAATAGTTACCATCACGGGACCCACAGAGGGCATCTTCAGAGCTTTCTCCATGATTGCACAGAAATTTGAGGAGGTACAACGGAACAAATATGCAACAAACCGTACCAAATTGTATTGTCAACAAAATGCATTTTGTTTCACACAAGAATTTAAGAAAGATTCTTTGCAGATTTTGTCTCAAGTCTGAAGGACCTACATGCACCTTTTCCTTAGTCTTGCCAAAAAAATATATATATAAAAAATAGACTTGTCAAATAAAGCTGACATTTTGTGGAAAAACATATTTTTGAATTCTCCCTCAGGATATTAGCGCAGCAATGACAAACAGCAACGTGACAAGCAAGCCACCTGTGACACTCCGCCTGGTTTTCCCAGGGAGCCAGTGTGGCTCACTGATTGGTAAAGGAGGCTCAAAAATCAAAGAGATCAGAGAGGTAGGAGTCCCTTTCTTTTTTATTTTCTATCAGGAAGTTGTTTTTCTGCACCCAAACAGGGAGAGAAAACATCCTCCCTGGTGCTCTGACACCTCAAGTATCAAACACTCAAGTCAAACTTGTCTTGTTTTTCTATGCCTTAAAATGTGTGTATTTTTTTGTGGTTGCTGCTCGTGAAAATCCCACTGATTATGCCTGTAAAGATCGGTGGAGGCTGAATACTCATTCTGAATGGACAATATTTGTGTATGCCTCTTCAAATATTGGAGCACACATTTGCTATTTGGCTTGCAGCTGCTCCCTGCATGTCAAAATGTGTTCGGGGTAATTTGTGGGTGCTTGAAACAGCATTTCAATTTGTGTGATGGCGTACTCTTTTCAGCAATAAATAGCCTTTGTTTCTTCTGTTGTCTGGCAATGTTAAGACCACAGGCGCTCAGGTTCAGGTGGCAGGAGACATGCTGCCGGACTCTACGGAGAGGGCTGTCACAATCTCCGGCACTCCACAGGCCATCACTCAGTGTGTAAGACACATCTGCTCTGTTATGCTGGAGGTAAGCACTGTCAGACAGCAGATGATCTTCACATTCAACAACTCTATTTAGGCGTCAAGTGTGTCACATTTGTTTAGGTTGTGATAAAAGGTTTTCAGTAGCACAATCAGGATATTTTCAGTCTTTTACCCCTGCAAGGCTAAAGCTTTGAGTTCAAGTTCTAGTGGTTGGTCATCCTCATGTGATGTGCGACAGCAGTGGCACGACATGCTATGATGTTCAATATATTATTGCTTTTTCTGACAATGGTTTATATCAGTAGTTCCCAGCCTTTTCTTGTCTGACATACCCTCAAAGCCCTGTCAGAGGAACTTAAATATGTTGTTATAAATGGATTGTCAACAGTTTATTTAACAGTATTAATTATGTATATTAGAGGGTAGCGTTACATTAATGTGTTTCATAAAATGAACTGCAAATGTTGTCAGTGGTTGCTCTGAGCTAATGTCAGCAGTTTACAAATCACTTTTAGGCAGCTGTTTATTCATTCATTTTTGCCAAGTATTTCAGTTGCTAATTAGATTTCAGCTGGTAATAATAGTCGTATTAATAGTGGGGGACGAGTTCAAGATCCTTTACTGAAGTAATAGTACAGTATTAATATCACACTGTAGGCATACATGAAGTATGTGAGTATCATCATGGAAATGGCTCTGGAGTTTCAATGTGAAAGTATTCAATGCAGAAAATCAACCCCAGTAAGTTTATATATATACTGTTTATTATTACTAATGGATTCATGTAAAGCAGTAGTTCATTTGAGCTGTTTTAACTGTGTAAAAGATAAAAGTGAGAGCTCAAAGAAACGACTTCAAATATCAACAGTGTAAACCTCAAAATGATTTAGTTAACTGTGATTTCAGACAAGGAAAAACTTCAAAGTCTTCACATTAGAGAAGCTTAAACCATGAAATGTTTGGCATTTAATTTCTTAACGATTAATGGGACTACTCAAGCTTAGTACTGATATTACAAACGCATCTTACACCACTGGATATCAATGTGTTACAACTGAGTCATGTACAGGCAGCTGCTGGTTATTGTAAATAATCTAAAGATCCAGCATTACACCAGATTGTGATCCTATTTTGCTGTTTATTTTCCTCAGTTGCACACATATGTGGATAAGCAGATGAGAATCAAGTTTTATATACTATTACTTATTCTGTAGTTATTTATATAAGCTTGAAAATACAGGGGAAATGTATTCCTGCTTAGTATCCAGTCTATTGTCAGAACCTCCAAAATATTCCCTATATTCAGTTCTCTTCACAGGGGAATCATAGATTTTTTTTGGATTGAGGTTTCATGTAACTTTCTCAACCAATGAATGGGTTATAAAAAAGGATTCAGCAAGCGATATAAAAATGGATATAAAACGCATCAGTGCCGGTAAGAGTTCTTTTCTCAGTTGCAGCAGCATATAAATTTCTCTCCCTTTTTGGTTTGCATGACTGTGTCTCCAGTCTCCACCAAAAGGAGCAACTATTCCCTACCGTCCCAAGGCCATACCTGCTGGAGCCCATGCAGTATTAGCACCACAGCACTCTGCACAAGTAAGTAGCCGTATGGGAGTTATCGAGCTGTGATTGTAGCCACTCTGGAAAAAACATAACAATTGAATGGACTGGTTATCACAGAGTCACACTGATCATTAAGCATATATTCACCACTAGAGGGACACATCTGTGTAATTATACAGCAATAAGCTCTTCATATTTTAAATGCTGTAAGCAGAATGATGGGGTAATGATCATATTAGAAAGTATTCAGCCAAGCTGTAATGTGTCAGAGGGATGAATAGATGGCATTTACATTAATAATTCCCCTGCAGTGTGAAACCTGAAAGATGTCGTGACTAAAGCTGATGTTTTCTATGAGCTGGCGAGTCGCTGTCCTGGATTTGGCACAGTCTGCTCTGACCTATCAGACATCTGTTTATGTTATTGGATTTCTGGCCATGGTCAAAGAGGGGGAAAAACAGCAGATGACATTTAGATGAAATTCCATCAAATCTATACACATTAGAGCTATGGAAAAGAGGAAGGGAATGGATTTTCAGTAAAGCACTCGGTGCACTGCACGGTTTACTGTTAAAGCACTGTGACAAACTTTCAAGTGACATGTTAGAACATGTCTGCAATTCCCAGTCATATATAACCACAGCTCTTATCTTTTTCCTTTCAGGCCTTTGCAATTCCAGGGCAATATGCGTTTGCACATCAAGATGTAAGTATGTTTATCTGAGTGACTGACATCTGCCCTACTCCTGCCCACTCCTTCCGAGCCACCACTACGCCCTCTGTGTACCCTACTCTGCAAAGATGAAACTTCTCTAACCCTGATCTGTTGACATTACTAACATTAACAGTAGAGGCATGCAATAATTGAAATGAAAAGTGAAGATCTTAATGATGAGTTGGAGCTTTGTAGCCAGAGATGTGACTGTATTTTCTGATGACTGCCATGAGAAGCCAGCATGCTTTCTGAAGGAAATGAATCTCTTCACACTGACACCATCTGTGATGTTTGTGAACTTCAGATTGGCTCTGTATTTGTAGTTGTCAGCTCCTCTGAAATAATCCAGTTTGATTGGTTAGCTCTAACTTCCTTCCTACCCTGCAGTTGACCAAGCTTCACCAGTTGGCTATGCAGCATATCCCCCTCCCTTCCCTTGGGCAGAGCAACCCTACCTTCCCTGGTACGTACCCACGGCTCCCCGGGGAAGTCCATCTATCCCTCTGTCTTCACTCCTCTTCGAATCACGTCATCAAAACACCCCTGTCACTTCAGAGAGGATCAAGGATGTCTCCATTCTCTCAGAGTTTACAGACTCTCTCACAGGTTTTTTTTTTGTAGAGGGTTGCTTTGCAGAGATCTACATATCATGCATTGGTGTTTACATATCCATTTGTAGCACAAAAAAGGACGAAAACAAAAGAATAGTGAATAGAATAGTGAAGTTTTAGCCACCACACTAGTTTATTATCAACAATCTTGAATGTTAGTCACTGAAATATTTATCATCCAGAAGAGTTTGTGACAGATTGAAGCAGACAGAATGAAAAACAGCAGAGTTCTCTGAGAGGGAAATGTGAAAAATGCCAACAAATATTTGCAGCTCAGTAAATATTTAACCATTTCTCACCATTTCTCATATCCTCCCAAAATTTCAGCCCCATTTGCCCAATTTCCCCCCTCCAAAAACAAATCCTAATCTCTCGACCCCATCCTCCACCTCTACAACATTTTCTCCTCCAAATCTAACATCGTCTTGGCCAGACCACCCCTGACCTCAACCACCCCACGTACTCATACACTCTGCCAAAACTAACTGAGGACAAAACATTACAACATTTTGATTACATAGACAGGACTGGTGTAATAGAAACATACTCATTTTAATGATAATCTATCTTATTTTATAATAGCAATGTGATATATGTGCATAGTATGTGTGTTGAATATGTATTTACAGTATATGTGTCTGTATAGAAAGATTTTCTTGCCATATGCCATATGCCATTTTCATATTCCTAATTTAACAGTGTACCAGTGATAAACTAGACAAAGTAGGGCAACTTGTCATACCATGAAAGTGGAAGCCATTAGTGCCATACTGTTGTTAGCATTCCTTGTCCTACTTTGCAGGATTGGATGCATCTGCCCCCACAAGTTCACAAGAGCTGGCAATACCTAATGATGTAAGTGCCACATTGTTTGTGTTCTCCCAGCACTAGAACTCGCACCGCTAATCCTCCTGCTTCTTACTTCATTAAACGCGCTCTAGGAGGACAGCCATAATGAGGATTTTTTTGGACAAAAGTGTTGCACTTTCTTAGCTGCAGAAAGTAATTTATTTTGGTCCTTTTTGTGGCTAACATAAATTATTGCTCAAATAAACTGCAATCATCATTGTAGTTGTATTATGTTGTTGCAGCTTGAATATTACAAAAAACAAACAATAGAAGACTGTTTTTATGGCTTTAGCGATGCATATCTAATCTGTTATTAGAATCATAAATCGCCTCAGAATTAAATGTGATCACAGGTTTTATTTTTCTGTAAAATTGCACATAGTACAGCTGATCCTTTGACGTTGATTTAGGAGTTGAATTGTTCGACGTTTTGCGGGAAAAATTGTATCAACTTGTGGAGAGATGGCTGAAAAGGTCGATGCCATTCTCATGTTTGTACAGTAAATATGAAGCTACCACCAACAGCCAGTTAGCTTAGCATAAAAACTGGTATGAGGAAACAGTCAGTCCAACTCTGTCACTAATTAACATGTTACATAAAAGGTAGAACTTATTTAGAAACTTCTTATTGCGTACAAGGCCCACATGGTCTTGCCCCTTCATACATTTCCGAACTTTTGAATTCTCATTCCACCTCGAGGCTAGTCAGATCATCCGACCAAGGCCTCTTAATTACACCCAGCACCCTCTGCAAAATCAAGGGTGATTGTGCTTTTGCCTTGAGGGCTCTGTTCCTCTGGTACAGTCCCTCACTCTCTATCAGATCTACTGAGTCTGTAAACGGCTTTGAAAACTTCTCAGAACCCATTTATACCGCCTTGCTTTCCTAATAACAAGGCTGTCATTTTTTGGTATATTGCTTTTTATGTATGCTGTTAGTTTTCCTTTATCTGTGTCTTGTGCAGCACTGTCAAACTTTATTTTAAAGAAACAACAAGTAACTTGTGACATGTAACCCGGGGTGAGTCAAACTGTTTCTAGGGTGGGAGCAATGACTTTCTGGGCCGGTATTGATTCCATGAGACTACCAGGCAACCAGTGGACACTCAAATACATCTAATAGTCGTTTTTACACTTTTGTATTTACAGATTAAACAAGCATAAGCAGTAAGCAAGATAAAACATGTCAATAAGTTAGCTTAAGAGGTGCTAGTAGGCTGTCAGACAGAGCCAGGTTAGCTATTCTGTCTCCAGTCTTTGTGCTAAGCTAAGCTAACAGGCTGCTAGTGATGGCTTTGTATCTACCGTACAGACATTAAAGTGGTATTGATCCTCTCATGTAACCCTGAGGCCTGTTCCACACGTATATGGGTTTTTTGTAAACAGGGTTTTAGAACAAAAGTGATCTCCGTCCAGACAAGTGCTTAAGCACCGTTTCAGAAATAATCTCTGTCCATACAACACACCTGAAAACCAACGGCCATTCATGTACACTGTTGTAAAAAGGAGGCAGATTGTATACTCTGGTCTGTTGCTTAGTTACAGAAAATACTATGAACGAGGCAGGGAAACTGTCTGCCGATCGCAGAATTTCATCAACAACAAATTACTTTGACAATGAGGCTACAAACACTGATAAATGTGTGCAACTGCGTCATTGTTTCTAAAACTCTCAGTTTCTGCCCGTCCAGACGTAAACACTGAAAATTGATTGTGTGAATGTCTTCTCCCTGGCTGGAGTTTTCAAAAAGGTCAGTTTTCAGTGACCTGTAAGGCTGTTTACGTGTGTACGAAAGGCCAAAAGCTTCATTCTAAGAAATACCGAACGGACAGGGCCTCAGATAAGTGTATCTCCCAAAATATCAAACTATTTCTATGAAGATATGTAACATTTCTGCATTAAAAACATAATCCCAAATATTTCCAATAATGTTCTGACCCACAGAAATCCGTAATATTTTAAAGATAACAATGAGGTAACAATTTCATTTGATCTCCTGTCATTATAACTGGGAAAGAGAGTGAGGAAGTAAGTCTGCCAACGCGACTAAACGTAAAGCATAAAACTTTAATGCATTACCTCTTCCTCACAGATAGATTTTCCTCAGCAATGGTGCTTGTGTAACAATACAAACTAGATCTAGTGACAACATTTGCAGTATCATCAACTCACATTTAATGTGATCTAACACTTACATTACGGTGCCATAGAATTATGAGTACAATGCTAAGGGAGATGTTTTCTGCTGTTACAATAACTCAGGGGGGAATGGGGTTTTCTTCTGTCATAATCCACGATAAGACTGTGGTCCAGCTGTCACCATGGCACATGCCATTTGGAAATCTAATTCCTGAAAGCACATGACATGAGCTGATTTGCTATTTACATGTTTCCACTCTCCCCCCTTCTAGTTTATTGGCTGCATAATTGGAAGACAAGGCAGCAAGATCAATGAGATTCGCCAGGTCTCTGGAGCTCACATCAAAATTGCCAGCGCCACTGATGGCTCAGCCATGCGCCAAGTCACGATCACAGGCTCGCCGGCCAGCATCAGCGTGGCCCAGTACCTCATCAACGCCAGGTAAGACATTACACAGGGCGACCACGTCCAGCAGGGCTTCACATCGCTGCCTGGTGATAAGACAGCCAAACACCATGCTATTGTATGAAGGCAGAGTTATTGTACTCAGGGTGAGGCTGGATTTGTTCCATCTCACTGCTCCATTCTCTAGACTGCATTAAAATCCTTATTGTCTCTGCTTTTTAACACATTCCTTCTTTGATTCTGATGTTTTCTCCTTTCTCTCACCTCCCATCTCCTTTGTCTCACCCATTCTCCCCTTTTTTCATTTTCTCCTCCTAACCCTTCACCATCTCAACTCCCCCTCCAAACGTCACGACCTGCAGCTTAGAGATGGCTAAATACACCATGCAGGCCGCTTCCTCAGCGACCCCAATTGACCTCAACATGGGCTTCGCTCAGTCCACTCCCACTGCCTCCACTGCTGCTACCTCTATGGCCGTCCTGGCGGCCACCACCCCAGCCCCCACCATTAACGTCCACTCTCCCTCCACCTTACAAACCATCCAAAACCCACACTACGCCATCCCCGTTTCCAGCCTGCTTGGCATGAAAGGTCTCCCCGTCCTGGCTGTCCACCCAGCAGCCGCTTCCAGTCTAACGCAGGGTTTATCCCCTTACACGGCAAAAATGCCAACCTCCGGCATCAAAAAATCTGAGCGGCAGAAGTTTGCTCCTTATTGATGTCTGCCTTTTAAGTCTAGTCAGTGTAGCTGACTGGTAAGACATCATTAAATGATGAGAAATTATTTAAAATTGGGCATACGGGCGTAAAAAGAGCTTACTCCAGTGTGTGCAAGTTTTGCCAGCGTAGCACTTGTTTCCCTTAAATCAGGCGAATATTGAAAACAGACTGAAAGGATGGTTAGTATCAAAACATGTCCTCATTAATTGAAACAGGCAGCAGAGGTGCATATTAACTCGGTATTATCTTATGAGCATGTGTAACAATTAATATGGGTAACTCAGGCTTGAATTAGTGTCCTAGAAATAGATATTTTTCAAATGGGTTCATGTTACAGAGCTTTATATGAAGACTTACTCCAGGAGAGGTATTTTCAAATATTGCAAATATTGACTTAGTTTTCTACTGTGTAACTAGTTAAGAGTCAGATTTTGTTAGATAATTCAAACTAGTGACATAAGAAGTGGTGCTTTGTTGGCAGCAGGCTGTTAAAATGTTTGTCTTGTACAATAGAAGTCAGTGTGTTAAGTATTTTTTAACGAGGGTTGCTCCACTCTACTGTAGGCTCTCATCAGTGCTAACAGGCTTCTGTGTCCTGTAGTGGCATTGCTCTGTAGCAGTTCTGATGGGATTATCCTAAAGCCACATTGGATCCTCGTGGATTTCACTCTACGCAGTAATCCTGTAAGGCGGGAGCGGCCTAACCAACTCATTTATTGTTTTGTACGCTAGCTTGTTTCTTGTTTATTCTCTAACCTAAATGAGTAAAATGCTTCAACTTTCAGCCTCTGAAATGGACGCTGAGCAATTATGGTAATAAATGTTTTATTCATGTGTTTCTGGTATGGGTCTGCCCCCAAACCAATGCAGATTTGTAATATTTGTTGATGAAATGACTTTGAAATAAATGGGACTTTTTATGAATACAGATTGCTTGTTTTTTCTGCTGGTGTAGAAAATATTTTAGATTTTTGTTGATTACTCTGATCCCTGAATACAAACATCTGCTTTGAGGGTTTATGTTTTTTTTTGTCTGGTTGTAGTTATGAGCCTTAATTGTATATAAAGCAACGACAACTTTCCACTCAGCTGGAATTACAGCTGATAGTTCAGAGAGCACTGAAGCTATTTTGTTCAAAATATCAGAAAAATATCCTTGGTGCCAAAAAAGTTGTTGTATAAACAAAATGCTGTTATTGTAATATTGTAATCCTTTTGTAAATTGTAAATCCTTGACATATAAGTAAACTTACAAACAGTATAAGGTTATAATTCCCCTGTGTCTTTCTCATCTATAAAGAAAAAGCAAAGACCAGACAACCCAGCATTGTCTGGCTCATAGCAAAAAGATGCTTTTCTCCATCTTCGGTATTTTTCTCAGAAGAGGAATCCCCCACAGTGTGTACATGTGAAACACAAACAGCAGAAATACTGAAAAATAGAAAACAATGGAGAGCAGAACCAGCCACCATTAGCAGACATTTAGAGAACTCCACACAAACTGGTCCACTGTATTATGGATGTAGTTTTTTGATGGCAGAGGGCACAGAGCTGCTGCCCAAACAAACTTTTCCAACTGGTCTCCTGAAAAACGAATGCAAACTTGAACTGACCTCACAGTAAATATTCAACACATGTTGTGGCAAAATTCTCACGGGTCCCAAAAAAGAACAACTTAACCTCCAGTTGTCCACTCAAGCATACGGCTAATGGGCAGGTGGGGTGCAGTGCAGTCGGTCCGCTCTGTGTCCTGCTCTGTCCCTCTTTGCCCCTGCTCCTGAGTCTGACTTCCTCCCCTCCCTCTTGCGTGTAAAAACCAGGAGGTGGGCACTTCTGTTCCGCCTGATCCGTGGAGTATGGGGAGCGAGCCATGTGGGCCATTTCCACAGCACGGCTCGAAAAGTGGAGATAATCAATAGTTAATGGGGGCAGAAATGTAATGACATTTGAAGAATGACATTTGAACCTGGGGGAAGGTGTAGCAGCAGAGAACAGTGCTGCATGTATGCTGATGTGTGCCCAGGGCAGTTATGGTTTCACTGCCAGCTTCTAATGCTATATTAATGATTTCCTTTTTCAACCTGACACAGGCAGGAGCGAGGGGCCCATTTTTGGAGCTTTCTGCCATCCTGCAGTTTTGAAAAAGCAATTTAGAGGTAAATAAGTAAATAAATATTTTTTTTTATAGGTGCATAACCACTTAAAAGTCGGTGGCAAATTGGTAGGCAGCAACGTCAGTCAATCCCTGATGAAAAATCACTGCAATACTCAAAATATATTCCCAGTCTGTCTGTAGTGCCTCATTGGATTTTGTACTTTGTCTGTTCTATTCCTTAAGTAGTTTTCCACTGTCTGTATGATACTGTCTATACATTAAACAGTAAATAGAGGATGTTTTAATCTGCTATGAAACTTTTTAACCCCCTACAACCCTGTGTTTCCCAGTGCTATTACTGTTGGTGAAGACAACGTTAGCAACATGGCTACTGCTAACAGCCTGCTTACTGTCCACAAAAATAAACAACCTAGAAACCCTGATCTCAGTGCTATTAAAAGCCAGAGCAAGACACTCTGTTGTATTAATAAGTAGGCAGGTTGTGTTACTTACCGATGTAGTAGAAGGAATGCAGGTTTTGAACTGTCTCCAGTCCCAGTGGTAAGGAGGAAACCAGCGCTCTCCATCAAGTAAATGCCTGTCTGTTCACTCTTGTTTTACCTTGGTTTCTATCACGCTGACTCTTCTTCACCTCCTCCATCGGGGGAGTTATTTTTCTTCTGCAGTGTAGACTGTCCACAGTTATTCCAGTTGTTCCACCGTTACCTGGGGATAGTGACTGGGGCAAAACAATGCCTCTTCCAGTTTTGGTTGCGATTATCATATCATTATATCATATCATATAATTATCATATTTGTATTTTGCTCTCTATACGATCAATAATGCCAAAAATGCTGAAATTTACAATAATTTGACCATTTTGTGTCACTAACATTAGTAGCTGGTTTTAGTCTAGGCCATCTTGTTTTAATTCATGATCAGAATAGCAAAATATTTGACCCCTTTCAGCCAATCATGCTGGGTATGTGCTTTGATGATGAACATGATTCGTGAGTGTGGCTATCATTGTCTCACACCAGCTCAGGAAGCTCAGGTATTTATCTAAATTACATGTTCTTTGAAATTACACAATCACGGCTAATTGTTCTTGTCGTTATGACTCAGGTACGATCATTTCCCCAAGAGTACTATAACTTTGAACCTCTGGTACATTTAACATTTCTCATCTGGCATCACTGGTGTTGTAATTCGACCATCATTTTTTTTCTGGGAAAAATTGAGCCCTGGAGCAGAGCGAATATCATAAAAGCAACACCTAGGGAAACAATCTATAGATGGATGGTGTCATTTTTTTCAGCCGTTACTCTGTGCAATCAGTAACTACTTCAGAATAACGTGTGAGCATTTTTCCATTGAAAAGACGTTTACAACTGGTTCAAAAGTGGACATTTTTCACCGACTACTCAGAGAAATTAATTAAACATTCACATTCAGAGCAAACCTTCGGACTCACAGTTGACCACTTACCCTATTAAGCCACCGCAGCCACTGCTATTTTCAGGGTTAAAAGGTTGTACTTATTTCTTCAACTTGTGAAATTTGCCCTACAAGTTATGGTTCGAAGTAATAAAAACTAAAAGCACATGCCGATGTGCTTTACAGCAGTAAGCGCAATGTCTTATTTTACATTAATGCACAAGTACTCCCATTGCGATGTCCTGGACTATATAGTTCCATATTTCTGAACTTTTATATGAAAAATGAAATGTGTTGAAGTAAAGTCTTTGTGTAGACCACATCTCACCTGCCAGGGCAATATGACTCTGGAGAAATACCTTCACATTAATCACTATCATCTCTCTTTCAACCTACATATGAACAAATGATCAAAAATAATGACGCATATTTGTGTTTTGTGACAGGTTGATGTTGTAACGGCATCTTAGATGGTTGAAAAGACGTTTTTTTTTCCTAATTAGTAATCAATGTTGACATCCTGGTTTGTGCTCACTGGGTAGGCTATGCTAAATGTTAGTAGCTACCAACTACAGTATACAGGCAAACATGAATTGCATGATTGAAAGCATGAATTAAACAGAAAGTGTAATTGAATAATTAGCCTAACTGAAGAAAAGACGTGAATAATCCAAATAATAAGACAAAATGTATTTGTTTGTGGCCACATGCTCAGTGGGGGGTACGTATGGGGGCTGGGGATCCTGGTGGGGCTCCTGACCTTCAGTGTATCTAAAAATCCTGTCTGCGGCCCTGCATGCTTCCTGATGTGCACCGTGCAGGTATTACACTGACAATTATCCACACTTTTAATTCCCTCCTTGTATAATGTGCTTTAGTCTTTTCTCATTAGGCAACTAATTACGCGTTGACCAAACTGTGTCACGGAAACGACTCTCTAATCGGAGATAATTAAGTAAAGTCGTTAATCACCGCCGCATGTGGACCTTATGAACCGACCTGTGAACGTCCACTGGTCTCACTAATTGACTGCCTGTTGTTCCTCACCCACTTTAAACTGCTCCACCTGGTGGCCGCTCGGCCGCATGTGACGTCTGAACGCTTTTTTCACCCCCCCTCCGTTTATTCAATTATTTATTTATTTTTTTGTCACCGTGAGAAACAAAGTGCCAGTGTGGAGCAGGGACAGCAGCAGCAGCAGCGCGGCACTCTCAGCGGCGGATCGCCGGAGACGGAGCGCTTTCACTCACTGTGGCGATTAAAGTTGAGCGCGGCACGCTGATGACCTGCAGCATCCTCCGGGGAAACTGTGCATTTGACTGGCTTAACGAGCGTCAGTTTCCATCTCCTCACTACTGATCATTTGTTGCTGTCGTGGCTCCCGCTGTCCAGCAGTCCGAAGGCTGTGTTTCAACCCAGCGCACTGACGGATACAGACAGACTCCGAGGATCACAGGTGAATTATATCAACGCTGCTGTGTCAGGATGCAGCTTTTTCTTGATTCATGCATGGTAGTCTCGTTTGCTTGGATATGCTCAGAAATCACATCAACTTAGTTTGCTGAGACTGTTCTGCTGAAATTGGTGTTTGGGTTGCATCTCTTGGAAGATTTTGACTCTCTCGGGGTTACAGGGAAGCCACCGTGCCTGGCTGAAAATTAAATTGCATCCATCACAAAAGCCTTTATATGCAAATGAGCCTGATGGGGGGGAACTCTAATGCAGCCTGCGCAAAAAGGCTGATGCACCTGTAGAAGCGGCATAGGTATCAGTGTAAGTCAAGTGTGTGGGTATTTTGATGTAAATGGGACTGAGGCTACTCTAAGAAGCATCAGAGGGATTTCAGTGGCTGCACAAAGACTCTGCCTGCTCACACACTCCAGGGTGCTACATCCAGTCAACACAGCCTTCAACAGAAGAGCGGGCAGCCTAAACATGTAAAAAACAGTGTGTTTATCATTTGATAAATTCGTAGCTTTAGAAAAGATGATAGGGTTTTGAAAATGTACGCTTTTCTGAAAATATTAGTGTTTATTCGTGCAGTTCTGTTCTGTTAAACCCATTTTTTCCCTCCCCCCCGGGTGTGACACAGAAGAAAGTAAAAATAAAAAGGCTGCCTGCCGTCATCGTCATCTCAACATCCAGCTGATTTACACTCTTCTTCTTATTGCATTTCCAGCCACACACTCACCCTGGCAGCCTATGTGTGTGAGCAAATTCTCACCTTGTTCCACCGCACATAACCTTAAGATTATATGACAGTTGTGCAAGGGCCGTTGGTTTTGCACCGCACGTTTAGGCAAACTTTCCTCTGATTTGGGTCACTCATAAGATTTACAGTCAGAGGATAAAATTCAATTAGGCAGCCCTGCAGCAATCTTTACTCACTGGCAGATGGCTTAATACTCTTGGATCCTGCCTTAGTGTCCCTTATTGCTCTAATTGGATTTCATCATTTCACACTGTTTATCTGTATAAAAACGAGTTTTAAAATGTGGCATCATTAATTCAATACTTTCTCGGCCCTGTCAGATCCAAGCCCACTAGCCACCACTGTCTAAACATTTCACATCTCATCCCCTGTGATCTGCGTTGTCATAAATTGAAGTAGACCTCAAAGTAAATTGTTGCATTCCCCGTGTGCCATCGATGGCATGTTGGGATGTAGGAGCAGTGTAAGTAGGAGAATCTGTAATGTGCAATAAATGAAGTGCACACAGCGGCGAGGCCATATTGTCTGTCTGAGTTAATTCTAGCCTTGAGGAGATGGTTTTCCTCTCAATGACATCCAGTTTGATTTAACAGAGGGGCATCGCAGGAGTTTTATTCTCCAAGACAATGTGAATGTGCATGTTTGCTTGTTTTGGAGGCTCGGTGTCAGACTTGAACTAGTGCACGATGCCGGCCGTAAACACACATCAAAACAAGGAGGAATCTGTGAGCATCACTTTCGCTCTCTTTTCCTGTCAACATGAGGTTTTTCCAGCCAGATCAGATTTGAAAATATTCTTTTAAATACTGCTCACACTTTTTAATACCAAATGGTAATTAGAAATAAACAAACACACAAAAACATCTGAGCTCTCGTGTGGAAAATTCCTGGAGATGAGAGAGCTGCCTCAGTACATTTGGCCCTATTTATAGCATTTTTGTGTGTGAAACTGCGATCAACCTCCCTGCAAGGATCCTTCCTGAGTGGCATCAAAGAAGAAAAGCAAGAGGCAGGTCAACCTTAACGCAACTTAACCGCCGTGCTTTGTGTTATTGAAGCCGTGCCAATTCAATCTATATGAATAACAGTATCTTATTAGTCAAGGTGGAGCTAAAAATTTCACACTGAGCTCAGGTTGTGTGTGTCAAGACGTATTCGCTCTGCTGGGTAATGAAAACGACAATAATTTATGAGTCATAAATCAATGCGATGGTGAGCATCATTGAACCGTGAACCAACAGCCAGGTTGAATTCCTGCTTGATTAATCATTGTTGCTGCACCTCAGTGGTCAACCGGCTACGTTCAATAGCCTGACTTGTAAACAGAACTTTGGCCTTTGGAGTGGGGGGATTTATATCTACAGTGACGATAATGGCCAAACCCGCTCTTGCTGGCAAGCACTGAGGCTAATAGTGAGTTCATTCTCTGTGTTGCAGGAAGCTAATGCAACATTTAAATGTCAGTGGAAAGTGGAAACATAGTTAGTCAACAAAAGTAATGGCACAGGGCATGGCAGCATCTAAATTTGCAATGTTAATAGGCAAGCAGAATAACAAAATGCAGTTGTATTATTGTGGATTTAGCCATTTAAGGCAGATAATTATAATTTTCTGCTGCTGTATACTGCATTGCCACTCCAAGGTAGCATCTAGTGTAATGTGTGATGATTGTTGTTTAATGTGTGCAGGAAATCAAGCTGTAGAGATTTGGAGCCAGAGAAGTGGAATATTTTTAAGTAAAGGGAAACATTTTAATGTAAGTCAGGTCTTATTCTGATGAGTGTTCGCTCATGATGTGATTACCTCTCCTTGTTCACTGGAAATGGATTTTGTGCCAGCATTCAGAATAGTTAAATTTGACCTCATTTATACCCAAAAATCGAGTTATTTAGGCTTTTCCCCCAGAAATATGAATCTCCATTGTAACTCAGACTGATGATTATTTTAACAGAGCCCGACCAATATGTATTATTGGTCGATATTGACCTATCACAGATATATTGGTGTTAGGGATGCAAATTTTAAGCAGTTTCTTTAATCGATAGTTGTCCGCCTTAACAACCAATTACTGGTTGATCATTGACATGATTGATCTTTGTTCAATGCAAAGTCAGGGCAGGCTACATTAGGAGTTAACAGAACAGATAAAGTGAACAACAGGTTCCTTGAATGATAAAATAAAGCCTTAATTCTAATAGCGGAGCTCCTGTCTGTCCATACTGAGGCGTCTAAATTGTTAAAATGTAATAATATCAGTTTGTCATTTTGTATTTTCTAAATTCAAAATCTCTTGCATTTCAATTAAATTCATTTTCTCATACCAGTATTCTGTATTTTATTTTAATATATTTGATAAGCAAGTATTTGTAAAGTAACAGGATACTCTTTTGATGAATTTGTGCCCATCTCTGATTGTTGATTAATACATTTTTAATCGATATTCTCAATAGCGATAGGGTATTGTTTCAGTGCACTAATGTCATTTTTGACAAAGAAATTATAACTAAACTGTAAAATATCCTGAGTCCACTAGATATGTATCTTTGTTGCCAAGTGTTTGATGACTACATTTGAGGGATAACTGCAAAAAAATGTGTTTCTGTGTATAAATATATAAAACAATATTGACCGATACATCAGATATCAGAGCTTTTTTTTTAAACTCCCTAATATTGTTATCGGCATTGACACCAATAATCAAGTATTGGCAAGGCTCTACTTTTAAAGGCAGTAAAAATACACAGTGGTGAAAATAAGCATGAAATTTAATCACAGTCTTTACGCTGTGCTTAGAAGGCTTAAATATAACAATAACAATACGTGTAACGGGATTATGTAATCAAAAACAAAACAAAGGTAACTGCATTCTGGTAAAGATACAGAAAAAAGACGTAATTAGATTACAGATTCATTCAGTAAAAAAGGGGATTACTAACAGGATAACAACTTTAAAATGAAGAATACATCTCACACATCACTCTGATCTTGAGTGAAACCGAATACATAAAAGTCTTTTTAAAAATTTAATTCTCTAGTCTTTATTTGCATATGTTTGGTGTTGAGGTTATACTTGAATTATGTTACTGACTCCTTTTTTTAACAGGTAATTACTAACTGTGTATATTTTTAAAGTAACTCTCCCAACCCTGGTGCTTTGGCTACAGACATGGGGAGTGCCCTACATTATGTCTGACAGCATTGCCTGGCAGAGATCTGGTACTTGTAGTGTTGACCCATATGCTCTGCTGACATTGGTGTAAAAGTATAAACAGCTTTTATCCGTTTAAATGTTTTGTAGAATACTTGTTGAAAGGTGCTGAAGTGGTAATAATTAAATTTGACACAAACTGGGCTTGAAAGCGACAATAATGAAGTGACAGTAGACAATTGTTATTGGACCAAAGAAGGAAATATTTCAGATTTGACATGTTTTACTGGCTAAGCATTAACAAACGTTTATTCTTTCTGCTTGCAAAAAAAGACCGTTCATAGACAAGGAACTATACAGTTACTGTATCCTACACAGTGACATTACTGACCCATTAGAGCAGCCTCTAAAACTCCAACAGGAATACAAACACAGTTGAAATATCTATTGAACAACCTGTTATTTTCAGTAGCAGACCTCTGAAACATATTATTAGTTCAAAATTATATGTATACAAATTCCTCATAGCATTTTGTTGAAAAAGTCACTAAGTATTAAAGTACTAAAACAATCTGAAATGTGTATTTTTGGCTGTTAAAGCCCTGCAGACCTCAAACAGAAGGGACTATATAGTATGCATACTGCAGCGAGCACATCAACACAGGTTTATATATGACTTTCCTCACTGATACTGAGTTCCTATGATGTAATAGTGTATTTGATGGAAATAAACTTCCGCTCCTGTTGAGTTTCCTGCTGAGGTTTTCCTGCTGTTCGACCTGTCAGGCCTGAGGTTTGAACTGACAACTCTCCCAGTGCTGCCTGACCGTGGCTGGCTGGCTAAACGGTGGAGGATTAGAAACTCAGCTCATTTAAACTCTTGTACTGCTCGATCATTAAAATTTGATAATATGCGCAGAGATGTTTTAATAATGTGTATATTTAAGGACCTTATTTTACTCCAGGGGTGTGTAGTTTGTTTGCCAATTTACACACACACACACGCACGCACACACACACACACACACACACACACACACACACACACACACACACACACACTACATGATTTCTCAGAGCCTCTGATTGCATCGTTATTTATTCATCAAAAATCAATTAAAGAAACAAGATAAGATTACAATTTAGCACAACAGCGAAGCTGAGTGGAGGTCTTGGTTTTATTGGAGATATACCGCATGTTTCACCTCCAGAGGCTTTCTGCCTGGTTCCTAAAACTGTCAGTCCAACCCCTTACATGTTGTCGCATTTTAAAATCTACAAGAATTTGACTGAGATTTTGAACTGTTCTTATGTGTATTTCGTTTTTAATTGACCATTTTTGGCCGGACATTTCAGCACTTGTGCCACTTGATAATTACTTGGACCACTCCAGTGTTTGGAACCACGCAGAGTCCTGTCAGTTGCCAAACAGATGTGGAAACAGGAAAACCACATGACTACTTTGCTCTGCTCTGGTGTAAAAAAAGAGATGACTGTTCTTTAAGACCAAAATATACAGCTAATTTTCAGCGTTGGTAAGTGTTTGTTTTCCAGAGATAATTATTTGGAGCTGACAAGTGAAAATTGCAGAGATGTTTTACCACTTAGAGAGTTGATTTGTTGCTCGAAAGTGGGTGTTCAAATTTGTCAGAAGTGTGAATGAACTCAGTGATGTTGGCTCATATTAACCCTGGTATACTGCTGATTGATGGCTGCAACCAGTAGTTAGTAAAGCACTGAGCATGGGCCATGTCAGGTCACATGAGTGCTGAGATTATGAGTCTGACTGCTGCATCGCTTTGACTCCAGCAATGCCGGTAAAAACAGAGAGTTGCTACATCAGGTCCCGATCCTTAAAGAGATTTTACAGAAGCATGCATGCGGTATATCAAACATTATGTGCTCATTAGACTCAATTTAATACTCACATTTGTCTGAGTAGTAGTCTACAAGCCTCCACCCTACACCGCAGAGGAGTGCAGACGCTGTATTGAATCTTCTTGTCAGTTTGCAGTTGTTTTTTTCTTTCTAGCCAGAATATCTTTGCAAGCATTCAAGATAGAGCAGTGAAGCAAAAAAGTGAATTCTCTGCAGGGCTGTGGGGCAAAGATAAATCCATGACCTTTCACCAAATTGCTTATATGCAACACTATAAATGTATGAAAGTTTGCCATCACTTGAACCTGAGGAGTGGGATCTTAACATTGTTTAACAGTCGGCACAGTAGTAAAAACTGAATTTTATGTTTCAATCTAGCTGCTAACATTTCATGACATTTGGCACACGTTGTGCTAAGAATTAATTAGACATTTATGATCGATATCTGAGATCAGTAGGATGGCATTAGGATGGCATGAACGTAGCACTTTAATTTGTTGATGCACAGAATCTGGATGAGGTTGTAAAGGCTTAATATTAAAGGGAATGGATGGACTTCTATATATGTCTCATTCTTAACAAATGTCATGGAGAGACCAAAGCTACCAATGTGCACAAGTCTATCTCTCAGTACTTTGAGATTTCCCACTCTGCCCCGAGCCTATTCATTCCTGCTGAAGACCTAAATCTTTAAAAGCAGTCACAAAGACACTAGTCTCTATTCTCAAGAAGGCTCTGTGTCTTCTTGAGACAGCGACCACACAGTAAGTTTAAGCAAAACTTTCTCGAACAGGAATAAGTAGAACATTTGTTGAAGACTGTGTTCAGCTGAATTAATAAAACTTTGGCTGAATAGAGCAGGGTGATATGGCCTTAAAAGGTGCGATATGTTAGAATTTTAGTTTAAACATTAACAAAAAATATTAACAGAATGTGAAGAAATAAGAGTTTTGAGCTGAAGTCAAAGACATCTATGTATTGTGTTGCAGAGATATCTACTGAATTAAGCATGCTAACCAGCTAGCCCTGGGCCTGAAATCCTCTTTTTCTGAGCTGTCCAACGTCCTGTAAACACTAAAACTCCTGCTACCTGCATGGCTAACTGAGCTAACAAGCTAAGAGTAGCTACAGTCATAAACAGAATACATTAGCAGCAGTTAACTACTCTGACTATATTCTGCCCCTATTTGTTGGGAGTATGAGTTCAACAGGTGGCCAGTTCTTACATATTGCACCTTTAAAATAATTCTGTGATACTTGTAGTCTGTACCCCAATACATGATATATATCTAGATATTTTGAAATCTTCTCAAAGGCACTTAATAAATATTCAAAATATTACATATTTTTAAGCAAATACCTCAAGGCATAATGGAGGTTTGAGTCTTTTTGTGTGCTTATTATTGTCTGCATAGGGAACACAATATACAGTTATTTTAGCTAGCTAACAGCTAGCTAGCTAGGGTCGAGTGCAGTATTTCATGTTGAATGCATTATGTCCTTCATAGTAGCATTTCAATTAGTCACAACGCCATCGTGTTCACACATTTTCATATGAATCTGCTACTTTTGTGCAAAGCTATCTGCTGTCTCATGAACTGAAAGTTACACAGCCACCAGCAGCTTTTACATACCGACAGACAGATGGAGTCCACAAGCCACTACACTACTGCTTAATACAGGCCTAGCATATGGCAAGTGGAGAACCGCACTGACAGAGTAAACTACATTGCTCATGCTCATCAAAGTGAAGGAACAGCAGTACAACAGCTCACTGATGTGTTTTTAATCGTTTCTGAGCAACAGTGGAGGTCTGTGGCACAGTTTTAGGCAATAACCTAAAATAGACTACACTTATTTACTTCTTGTTAGTAGGATTAGTTTGTTGCTGGTCGTTTCATTGGCATTTGTGGACAATGAGAAAAATGTTTCACCAGCCTTATCCTGTAAATACTGTGGTGCCATGGCTAGTTTGTGCCCAGTTGACAATCAGCCTGAGGGCCACCCAGAGCTCCGTCTTGATGGAGAACAGAGCGGCAGCAGTAACTGTGTGACAGCTAGTAACAGCTGTTAAGGTGGAGAGGTGAGGCTGAGAAAAGCCAAATGAGGTCCTTTTACTAATGAGGCTTGGGCTCATCTCTCTCTCACTCAGCTGCAGCAGCGTTATCGGTATGCACCTCGTTCTGCTTCCTCTCAGTTCCACAGCAGCTCCAAGGATTCTGCCTCAAACATAGCAATTCAGCTAAAACACAGCTCAAATACCACTGGCGTGCCAGCAGTCAATTTCAGCCTTTTTCCCTCTGAATGGATCAGAATTCATGAATATCAAACTACACGACTTAAAACATATGGGGAGACTTTGGCTTCATTGTTGGAGTCGGATAGAATTAATGCAGCTGGTTGTTCCAGCATTATCTCTGCTCTTTCTATGTTTTACCACATACCTAAACGGATTTACTCACGGCTTATTTAATGCTTAGTTTCTCTTCACTTCCTGTTCAGGGCTCCTTATCACTCTGCTGGAAATTAGCTGTGTTCATTGAGGTTGACAAAATAATCAATACAGTGAAGTATTCCTAAACAAGCGCAGACAGGACATTGCAGTTAATTGTTGAGTGAGTCAATACGGAGCTCAATCTCACCTCCTTTCAAAATAAGCTATAAATGTCAACACGGCTGCAGCCTGTTAAACGGAGCTCAGCGGTGACACCGAACATTTGGTGGGGAAATGAATGGAAGTAGGCCAGTGAACGCAGCAAAGTGTCCTATCAGGCATTTGAATTTCAAGATGCCGCAGTAAATCAAGTTAAGCAAGAGACCAAAACAAAAACATTGACTATAGCTTTTCCAAAGAAAAAAAGCAAAAGTGCAGCCTCTGCAACGTCTACAGTTGATCCTGGGATTTCATTCCACTTGAGCTGCCATGTATTGACTCCTCACATTGTTGGAAAACTTTAAAGAAAGTGATGTGCTTTTACTTTTGATTAAAACAGAACAAAGAGATATTTAGTGTGCTTCTTTTAGAGAAAGTTTTGATGTCCCTATGGATCTTTGCAAAAGCTATATAGCAGATCAGGCTTTATTTTGAAATTGATATGGCTACTTCATCTTTCCAGAGTGGAATTATGTTCTATTTTCAAATCAATTTCTCCTTTTGTACAGATGACTGTGATTCATTTAAGAAAAGCAGACATTGATCCTGACTCTTTGTTCCATAAGAGGAGCAGGAGCTTCAGAGTGTTAGATTCAGGCCCTTTTTTGGCTATTTTCCTCTTACTCTGTCAGCGCTGCGACCGATTGATGCAGGGTGGTGTTACAGTATGAAGTAGTATCGATTTCCTAACACGGCCCTATGAATACTCCCTGTACTGATGATCCAATTCACTGATCCTGCAGACTTGCGTCACACTCAGCAGGATGTTTGACACGATGGAGTGGTGTTCTGAAGTCGTCTGAATTTCTCACACTGTTCCAGAGGCTGAATGAGACACCCGGGGTAAAAAATGACAAAATACAGAGCACATAACCCCAGTTTAATTTTCTTTTTACAGATGGACTGGCTCACACCTGAGATGTGAAGTGTGTTATGTGAGCCAAGGTGTTTTCCCACCTCACTGGTGGTGGGGAGAGATGCTGCACTCCGTTGCCATGACAGCAGAAGTTCTCTTTGTTCTCGGGGTCCTGATGAGCGGCGCTCAGTGTAATCCTATAGCGACCTTACCAGCGAGCCGAGAACGTCTGGAAAGGGTGTTGACCCAAGCCAGGGAGGACAAACATCAGGACAAGCAGGCCCCAGAGGAGCCGCTCGGATACGGCGCTCAGCAGCAGCAGCCGGAGGAAATCAATGTCTTGGGCCCTAACAGGACTGCCGTGAGCCGCGCCAGGCCCAACCTCAACTCCCAGACACGAGGATCTAAGGGCGGGAAGTCCCAGGAGCTGTGGAGCGAACAGGACAGCCTGAATCAAATAGACGAGGGCCCCACCAGTGATGTAACCCTGTCCCTGGACGCCATCGACGAGTACGCCTACCCAGACTACAGGGGGAAAGGCTGCATGGATGAGAGCGGCTTTGTGTTCGCCATCGGCGAGCAATTCACCCCGGGCCCTTCGACGTGCCCTTGCCTCTGCACAGACGAGGGCCCTCTGTGCACCAAGCCGGAATGTCCCAAGGTTCACCCTCGCTGCATTAAAGTGGACACTAGCCAATGCTGCCCGCAGTGCAAGGAGAAAAAAAACTACTGCGAGTTTCGGGGCAAGATCTACGCTTCTCTAGAAGAGTTTAAGGTGAGCCCATTGACTGCACTCACTCATTTTTGACACGCTCAAACAAAGGAGTGCTGACAGAAACACTCTTGCTGTTCAATGGAGTTCATCACAAGCACTACACAATAAACTAGTTACCTTGCCTTGCAGCATGCAAGCGAACAGGCAGGCAGATTTATAATGGCAAAGGTCAGCACTTGTCTTTTTTCTCACACAAAGCCTGAATATTACCGGAGGCTTAATGTAGCAGTGTGGCTCAGCAGAGTGTTTCCATATTCAGTTTGTTGATACACATGATACGGTTACAGTTATAGTAATGTTACAACTGTTGCAAAGAGCTGCATGTAGGTGCTTGTGAAGAGACGCAGAGACAAACCAGAAAGGCTCCACTCAGGAGTGCACCACAATCTCGGTGCAATGTCTACGTCAAGAAGTTACATTTTCCAGCTCCTAATGCCTTCTCTTTATGTTGGGGAGTGTCTCAGCAGGAGGTTAAGGCTAATATGGGATTTTCTTCTTCCGGCTCACGGTGTTGCCGACAGCTCTATGTCTAGTTCCTGCTGGGGGAAATCTACAGAAAGCTCTCCTCTCACAAGCGGCATACAGTACGTCAGCCTTTGTGCTATGCGGTGTGGAGGGGGGTGCTTTGAAACTAAGCAACAGGCAGGTTTTTATGCTTGATTACTAAGTTCTGGGGCATTGTACTAAGTGCTGCCTCGCTCCATTTTTCACAGTGGAGTGCCATGCGGAGGCGCAAGCCTCTACAATCTACAGCAATGCTGGCAGAATTAACCTTTGCTCCCTTGTTAAGACGAAAGGTGTATGGCTTTATACAAGCAGCTGCTAAATGAAGCCTTTCACTGTAAATGTAGGAGATTGATGTAATTCAAACTGTATTCTGTCACTTCCAGCTTTTGTCCCATATTTGTTCTATTTCGAGACATAAAGGGAAGCTTGGATAACCGAGTCATTTCTAACGTTTGTGTTCACGCGCCAAGAAAATTGGAAGCATCTCTCTGTTGTTTCCCATTCCCATTGATTTTTCCATATCCACTGATTGGATAGCGAAGTTCAATTCTCGACTCGGCTCTCCCTAAAATGAGGCGTTCATTGGCAATGAAGTTGAGAAGGATGAGACTTCCCTATAGATGTAGCTTTGTGACAGTGAGTGCACACCGTATTAAGCCAAGCAGACAGCCAGGAGTATTTCTGTGTGTGTGTGTGCGTGCGTGCGTGTGCGTGTGTATGTGTCTGTGTGTGTGTCTGTGTGTGTGTGTCTTGTTGTGTGTGTGTGTTTGAGAGATAGCTGTAGAGAGACAGAGCAGTGGAAAAGGAGAGACACAAACACTGAGACAAAGAGCCAGAGACACAGATAGCAAGAAATTAATTATTTGGAGAAGACTCTTTGTTGTCTGTGTGTCGGTGTATCTGTTTGTGAACTGTTTATAGTGGTGTTAATTACTATTCCTCCCCTGCCACCCAGGTGTCTCCATGTGAGAAGTGCCGATGTGAGCCCAGCGGAGAGGTGTTGTGCTCTGTGGCAGCCTGCCCTCAGACGGAGTGTGTGGACCCAGAGTACGAGCCGGATCAGTGCTGTCCCATCTGCAAGACTGGTGAGTGGATCTCCTTCAACAACACTGCGGTGAACACTTCCCCACAGTTCAACCAGCCTCCTACTGGTGGTGGCTGCTTGTTAGCTCCATTAGAGGGGACCAGACAAATGTTTTTGCTCAAGGGCACCTCAGCAGGATTTATGAGGGCAAGGTAGCATGACACTTATTTTGCTGACGCAAAGCACGCAGCATGCTGCACTGCAGTGTTTGCAGTCTCATGCCATATCAGACTGTTTTGTTTGAAGTTGAGCTGCAACTAACAATTATTTTCATTTTCAGTTAATCACCTGATTATTTTCGTAATTGATTGTTTAGTCTTTAAAATGCTCATCACAGTTTCCCAAAGTGACATCTTTAAATTGCTTTTTGTCAAACCAACAGTCCAAAAACCAAAGACTCTTCATTTACTGTCATAAATGACAAAGAACCAGCAGATGTTTTAAATTAACGCTTGAAAAATGACTGAAACGATTAATCGATAATCCATATAGATAATAATTATAGAAAATAATTTTCTTTTTTTTGCTCATATCTCATTTTCAGTCTTAATTCCATTACTCAGTTCATCTGAATGAGGCTGTACCACATTTTCCAAATCCGTCTCTACTGTCTGGTCCAGGGATTTGAGGTCCACTTGCGTTTTACGCTTCTAGGGGTTGCTAAGTTTATGATCCTGTTGGTTTGAGAGCTTTGGCCCGTCTGAAGAGAAGGAATTCTGCGGCTCAGAGTCGATTATCTGAAGTTGTTTCGGATGATTCCAGACAGCATGTCCTAGATTATGTCCCCTTGTTTTCTTGGTGTGACTCTAATGCAACGTGGCAATGTCAGCAACATTGCTTCCTTCAGCAAAAAGAATGATGACTTGCGATATGTATCTCTGACTTGGAATCTTAAAGTGGCGCATGCTGTCTGCTATAAACAAGAGCAAGCAATTTGTATGAAGAAAAATCCCTGTGATAGAGACAAGTACTCAGTACGTTGCACATAAAAATGCTTTGTCTGTATGAGCTGCTTATTAGACGACAGTGCTGCTAATATCACATTTGAGTGAAACTGCAAGCAAGATGCTTTGTTTTTAATGCTGTTTGTTAAACCGAGCATTCCCACATTAAAGGGTAAACACAAGACAGTTATTAATAACAGATTTTGGGCAAGTGAAATTACAAAAACAACTGTCTTGCGGAGAGATTTATCCTCAAAAGAGACAAAAGAGAAAAACATATATCAAGAAGTGAATTCGACTGGATGAAATAAATAAATGTCCACAAAACGCCTTATTCAGCAGATGACTACCATCTAATTGCTCATCATAATTACATCCAGAATGTCACATTCATTCTAAACCTAAGCTTTTGTATGTAATGGATGTACATCACCAGTTATCAATCAGAGATTGTCACACTCAAATTAAAATCCTGTCACAACCTCCAGAGATAATGCGTAGAAAACATTGGTAGTCATGGAGCGTTCCACACTCTATTAATATTTGCCTGCTGTAATCTTGGGAAATACATGTTGGTCCTTTGTTACCATTTTTTTCGCTGTTCACCCACTTTTTATATATGCACATATTGATCATGCTGAGAGGGCTCTGTGCAGAGTTTGGGCAGTGCTCCATATTTTTCCCCTGTGAAATGCCCAGTGGATTTGCAAGGTTGCATTTTCAGGCACGTCACGAGACACAGATGTGGATACAGTACAGTATGTGCAGGGACGTGGTAGATTGAAGAAAACGGGCATTTTAATTCAAAAGTCCCACCAAAATCCACGGGCTCATTCAGCCGATGAGGATTTTCAGTTTTAAGATGGCGTCAGTTCCTATTACCATAAGATTACCACACATTACCATTTAATAAACAGAGCTCAGTATGTCTAAGACGCCAAGTTACCAAACCACAACTAACACTGTCTGAATTAGAAATACTTGGATTATTTTTCAGTTCTGTGGATTGGACTCTGTGTTAAATGGACACTATATGGATTTAACACATTGAGACCAGTTTACTCATCATGTGGAGTACTACTCAGCCTTTGCAAACAGTTGTGTAATGTCTTTGTGGCTCTGGAGAAGCTTTCTAAACCTGCGCTACAAACTGGAGGCGTGTTCGAGTTCGAAACATGAGGGCTTTTACCAGGCAGAGAGTGTTTAATAAGGTTGTGAAGTGGGAGTACCTGCTGTTTCTGGATGTACTGTAACCACACTGTAAATTCCCTTTTACATGTTTTCTTTGAATGACATCCTTATTGTTCCTCAACATGGAAACACAGGAGTCACATGAATAATTACCCCCACAAAGGTTGGTTTGTTGTTGGTTTGTCTGCAGGATGACACAAAAACGAATTAATGGATTTCAATGAAACTTGGATGGAGGATGTGTCTTGGCCCAGAATAGATCCTATTAACTTATGGTGATAAAGGGACTGAATTTCTCTATCACTTTCTTTGACATTATGAGATAGGACATTTTTCAACATTTTCATTTTCTCAGGGAGTAATCCATGGGTCTTGATGAAAAAAATCTGGCATATTTAGGTGGTTGGTACCTATGAGTGAGTACAGTTTGATGCTGATCCTACTTCTGGTGAGCTAATTATGGTTAAGCAGTTATGGCTGGTATAAAGTTTGCTATTGGATTAGGCTTGATTGAATGAAAGGGGACTGCTGGGCCTTAGCGGAGGTATGCGCTCTCCTCAGTGTTATTCTAGTTAAAAAATGCTGTAGGTGTATGTTATGGCCATCAGTTTGAATTGTTACATCTTTGTTTCTGAGACATCATGCTTGTTCTGTCAGTTTAGCATGGTGGACTGCTGTAAATACTACAATACCGTGTGGGCCCAATATTACTGTGGAGAATTCAAAACACTTCACTGTTGAATTTGTAAACAAAACACGGTGCAATCGTTGGTGAATTAATTGGTCTCAGATGCAAAAGTAAATTAATTGAGTACCAGATTGTACTGTCAGTTTCACATCACTGTATTTTTCTTTTCATGTGGAAATGCACCGTGGGAGTTGTAGTTAATTTGTTTGTGTGCGCAGGTTGTACATTTGATATCAGACAACCAGGTTTTTCTCACACAGTTGTTGCTCTTTTGCAATTATTACTTAAACAAAAAGAGTTTCATGTCCACTCAAGACAGCCGTCAGCCTCTTAACATTGCCTCTTTTTTCCCCAAAAAGAGCTCCTCCCACTCTCTGCTGAGTTGCATTATGGGAATTGTAGGCTGTGTCATTGTTGGAGCTTGACCTATGAAGGGACTAACAGTCAGGACGTGTTGTCCTCTGCTGCTTTGAGTTTGACCGTTCTTTTCAAAACATTCTCTTTATTGAGTCCTCCAAATGTATGGAAATGAAATACTAACACTCACTTGAGTGCCCCTTTAACCTGGTTGTTTTATTTTCCATCACACATACACCTGCGTGGCATTTTGCTAAAATTAGGATTCTGCCGCTACATCATCTTGCAACTTCTGTCAGATCGGTCCCACACTCCTTTAGAGTAACCTGCAAGAGCACAGTGGTATTTATGAAGAGGCAGAAATAGCCTTTGGCAGCATTTACGCCTCATTTGTGCTGCAGTCAGGCTACAGAGTTTTTAAAGCTGCAGCAGGTGAAAAATTATTATCTTTTTAGATTCGTGCCAATCACTTCTGAGACTTCCGCACTTCATCGCTAGCCCCGCTGCTGGTGTTTTCAGATGTCCAGGATAGCTGCGAATGTCGGCGCTCAAACTGTTGATTGAGCAGAGTAGAGATTCTTTGTATCAGTATGTTTAATATCCTCTTGAACAGTGAGCAGTTCTGGGTCTGATTTGATGAAAAGTGGTGGGATTGTCACTGTGTAATCACTCTCCACAATCACCAAACATTTCTGTGAGTGTCAAACTCTGCACAATACTGATGACCTTCCACCCAGCGGAGAAAATGGAGGTCTCTGTCAGCTAAAAAAAAAACTTGTTGCCTTTGAAGGCTTAATTGGCACATGCTTTCATTTGCATTTGCAGTTCATTTCACGCTAGACTTGACACCATAAAACAAACATAGCCATGTTCAAAAATGAGCTATAGGGGATACCTTGTTAATAATTGGACAGTCTTTTAATCAGGCATAAACAGAAGTAAAATGAGACATCACTCTAACCGACACCACTGATCTTCCCTCAGCTTGTATCAATATCACGATTAGACATCGGATTTCACTTTGTCTTTTATTCATGATGCTTCTTTGCCAGGTATTACAGACGCTGCCATTTAAATGATGAGGATCATTGATTGTCAACTCCCATCTTGCCGCTGTTGATCATGCAGCGCTCAATACGAGACAGTGCCGCAGTGGTAGCTCCAAGATGAAGTACTGACGGTGTAAAATAAGGTTATTGGAGGTCATCAGAGAGTTCCCGCTCAGGTGGTGTTGTTTGTCTTGTCTGCAGATGTTGTTTGAAGTGTAGACAGATGTTAAGGCCTCCCAGGAACTCTGATGCATTCAAAGTGTCACATCAAAGCTCAGCTCATTAATGGGAAAGGATTAAATACTCACCCAGATGTTTAAAAAGGAAAGAAAACTGCCACAGAGTTGAAGAGTGCGCATAAAAAGTATATAATATGAGAAAATGGAACAAATGAGGCGAAATATTGAAACATCAGATCTGAATAGAGAACTCTGATTTGGTTTCACATTCAACAAGTCATCCCTGCTGTCTTTACTTTCATTTCCCAGCTAACAGCCCCTCTCCGCTGCACCATTTTCACTATTGATATAAATCACAATGAGGTATTTCAATGTTTGATAAGTTCATCAAAAATGCAGGGGCATTATCTTGGCCTTTTCAGGCATGCAAAATCAATGCTTATGGCAGAGCACCCTGTCTCAGATGTGTTATTCAGCCTGTATGCGAGGAGACACTTGGGGAAGAGCCAGGGGAGCTAGATGAAAGTGAGAGGTATCGCGAACATCCACCCCAGACAGTTGTTCATGAATATCAAAGAACAGCTGTGAATGGAGGCAGGTTCTCATCATTTTTTACTCATTATCTCAAAGCGCTGGAACACATTGCAATTAAATGGTTTCATACCCAGTAAAGTTTGTGACTATCATTCACTCCCTGCCACAAAGTTCAATTAAACAATATTGATTCTCTCAAAGAGCCATATCTTTTTTCTTTCTTGAAATGTTATTTTCATTTTCCACAACATATAGGTGAAAGAGACATGTCGACATGGAAGTGTTTGCTGTAAATTCGATGCCAAGTGTTTTCTCTCTCACAGCATCTGCTTTTGAAGAAAAAAAAAAAAAGATCAATGCAGGAGAAGCCTCTCTCCGCGGCACCTCGGCCGACGCTCCCTCCCTCTTGTCCTTTGCTCTTGCAGGGTATCGCCTTGGCAACGCATGAGGAAACAAGTGGTGCTCTTCAAGACTCAGACATTAGGGTCAACACTAATCTGGGGGGGATGTGATAAACAGTCTGAACCCGAGCCAAAATCACTTCAAATAGAGCAACACGAGACATGGTAGCCTGGTTGCCAAGAGGGATAGAGACTCATTTAAATTAAGAGAGGCATGATTCATAGAGGGCCTTTTAAGATGTGGCAGGTTTTTTTTTTTAAAGGAACACGTAAAAAAAACACTCGAGTGAAAGGGAAGTTGTTTATTTGCATGTGAAATGGTGTGGCTAGGCCATTTGAAGCAGCCTCCATCTCATCCTGACAGCACAGACAAGAAGAGTGTAGCAGGCAGAGCTAGTCTCAGGCAATACATGCAAAAATTACTGCTGCTTTATAATTGACTGCTGTTCACTAAGCCCTGCCAGCCTTAGTTAGCATTGCTATGCCTGTCAAGCTCTCCAGTTTTACAGTGAAAATGGAGGCAAATTAACAAACAAATTCGCAACAAAACTTTGAAACAGCAGCTCTTTGATTTTTACACAGAAGTTAACAAAAGCAGGTTCCTTATTTCTAGCAGATGCCTTTGGATTTTGTTGGCTGAAATGACGACTGTCACCAGCAAAATTTATCTGATGAAGATATGTAGCAGCCAATATAATAATGTGGTGAAAAAGTAATGACGCTTGAAAATGTACTAAAATTCAGACTTGATCGAAAATGTAATAAAACCTATTCGGTAGCACTTCATTTGAAGGCGACATGCATTGAATTCAGATCACCTACATACTGTGTGCACTACATGACATCTGATAATAACAAACAGCCACAAGTGTTTGTTCCACCCGGTCACAAAGATGATCAAGAGAGGCAACAGAGACACTTGATTCAATAAGAACCAGCGTTGAGTCAGATGAAAAAGAACATTTCATGGAGATCGGCTCAGCTGTTCATCTCTCACTTGTGTAATGTTCATCTTCTGCCATCCTCTTATGGTGCCTCATCTAAGATTCACTCTGGTTGATGGACGACCCATGCACAACGACCAGTCAGCATGGGTATTAGCTCATTGTTTCCCACTGGTATTTTATTTATTTTAATGCATCTGTGGGTTAATGAACCATTTGCCATCTGTCTGTAAATTTCAAATCCTTCATAAAGCCCAGAGTTTACATTTCTAAACATGAAATCACTGTCAGATGTTAGTGTTTTCATAGTATTTTAGTTGTTATTTTCTAAAAAAGTATGACATTGTCAATAAAATCGTTATTTCAATATTAGTTCTTACATTACTGAGTTTATTGCATTTTTGGTCAGGTTAAGTGCACAGTTTATTACAGTTACTACACTTTTAGGGAAATATTACACTATTGGGTGATACAAGCTGTAAACTTTAGCAGGACTGAGTTGCTAATACTATTACAATTTTTTTTTTTTTGGAAACCAAACTTAAAAGTTTTCCACAATCTTTAAATACACAATACAGCTCTTATTGGATTCCTGTGTATTCCACTTTTACATGAGAGGAAGTCCAACGCTTGACAGTCCTGTTGCGCTTAGTTACCGTTACTAAGTTATGATTGGACAAATGCTGTTTTGGAGGCAGGAATTAGGAACAGTTCATTAACATTTTTATCATTGCTACTTTTTAAGATAGTGAGTCACATCAGTGTACACAACAAACATAATGAGCAGCACTAATGGAATCAGTATGAGTTGTGTGTTGGCCATGATGTAATAAACTCGTGTACACTGATTTCATTTTTTTGATAAATGGCAAACCATTTTTTCACCTTTTGGTTTAATTATATCATCATGCAGCAATATTTCATTATCTCGAGGCCATTTTCCATTATTGCTCTACGGAGGTATGATTACAGTAGTGAAAGGTCACTATAATGAAGGTAATTGTTTGTCACATTGTGTCTTAACAATTAGAGTAGGCCACTGCTGAGTTACCGAGTGGTCGGCCTGTTAAGGGTTATTTTCTATATTATCTTCTGAATAAAAATCGATGTTAATGTGACTCCGATATGTTTTTATCGGCAGTTTTTCAATAGAATAATGAGAGGCACCAAAACTAACAAAAAGATCCTCTGTGCTGACGCCAAACCTTTAAATATGCTGTTTATGAGGCTGAAGTAAATGAAGGTCTCCTAGTAAAGTCAGTCACCTGCACACCGCTGTGAAGGCTGGCAAGGTTTTGTGGCTTGTCCCTGTGAAGGACATCAGTCGTGACAGTGGTGCAGCTGGGTTGCTCAGCCACACAGATTTCGTTGGGCGCAGTGGCTGGAGACAACATATGCAAACACACATTCAATATGAGGTGGCACTTTTATTAAACTCTCTGTCTGTGGCTCTAACCTGAAGAGGTCCATATTTAAAAGCACGAGTTTGCTTCATGCAGCACCTGAAGAAAATATTATTCATATTGTTGTTAAATCATCGTCTCTCCCTGCAAACTTCTCCCGCTTTCTGTCTTTACAAAGCAAGGTCATTTTTATCCTGCATTTATAATGCAAATGTACTCAAGAAATGCATTAAGATGAGTGATTCCTGCTATTCTTCGCTTTCCATTACCCTATAATGGAGCCCTGAAAGTTTTTAACATTTCAGAATTAAGGGGTGTGATGATTGGGATGTGTCCTCGTTTCCCTGTCCATTATCTGCGGCTGCTACGGAGCCAAAAGCCACAGGTGCTAATGGCAGTCTCTTTCACACGCCGCCCATGCCAACTTCTAACACGCTGTACTGACAGTTTGGGTCCAACTGTTCATGCACATGTACAGTCCATTTGTCTCTGCTGCGTCGGGCGCCGTTGAAAAGCTCTTGTGAAGCCTGATGCGCCTATAAAAATCTCTTTCTGCCACAGAGCGAGAGCAGAGATAGACAACGAGTGATGGAGAGACGGGGATATGCTATATTAATGAAGCGATTACAAAAAGGTGGGTGTTATATGAATGGCAGAATAATAGGGTGAGAGGGATGAGTGAGCACAGCGGCGCAGAATCCATGCATTAATTAACACAAATGAGTGTCGTGCAACAGTGAATGACTGGATGACAGGTTGTGATTTAATCCCAGCTCCCGGAGGAAGCATTTTTGATTTATTTTGTAAAACACACGATTATTTTCCGCATTTTCCTCTCCAAGGATATCCTTGACATATGTGCCTTTTATTTGAGACGCTGTGTTCTAAATGCTGCTAATGATGATGAATCAGTAGCGACAGCAGCCTGGGCCACAGGATGAGTTGTTATTCAGATAGGGTGTGTGCGTGTTCATCTGAAGACTTATAAATGTGTTAGGGTTGACATTTTGACAGGCCTCGGCAAACTGTTCACATTGATTGATGTGCCAGCACGCTCCTCCCGGGTGCTAGTGCCCAATGAAATGGCGGGGCTGCAGCTGAAAGACTCCCCATTTATCAGCATCTTAATTATACAACAGAGTGGCTCAAGACCTTGTTAGTCTAAGGGAAATAGCCATTGTTATGCTATACCTGATGTTGTGGAAGCTATTCCCGCAGTGTTTATATTTTTCCGTGCAGCTTGAGAGATAATGGATGATTTATGAGTGCTTTTTTGCGAGCCACTGGTTGAGGACAGAGGCACTTTCACTCGACAAAAGCGTTCCCATCACACCTAGTACCAAAGAAGGTAATGCTCTAGGTGATACAAGGAGGACATTTATGCCTGGTGTTGTGGGCTTGGCAAGTTTTTTGTCCACGCAATTTTGACAGCTAGAAGGGAGCATCGAAATAAGCCGGGCCCCAGTGATACTTCATTTCTCGGGGCCATTTACAGGGCTCAGTTCTTAACAAATACCTTTAACATCAAAATTTCCATTAGCAAGATCCAATTTCCTGCAAAATAATAAAAAAAAGAACAGTCCCTTGGGGTGCACTTCAGAACTGTATTAAAGCAGTGTGTAACAGTGCTTAATTTGCTTTTTATGCACAATTCCCACTCTGTGCATTCAAACCTTGGAGTTATAGAGGGAGGCCGCCTACAGCAAGAATGATGCTTTTCTTGTGGCGTAGCCAATCTAAGGAGTGTAAAACAAATGAGCACTGAAGACCTCTCATGTGCACATCTAAGATTGAATTTAATTAGCAAGTTTTAAATAAGAAACCTAAATGTCGTAATCCCAGGAGTAGACAGTGGAAGAAATAAATGTGTGAGTCGGATCCTTAAGAATTCAGCGTAATCACTTTAATCCCAGGATGCATCTCTTCGCAGTCTTCCACAGTGAAATGCTGCTCTACATCAACCATGAGTGGTCACTTAGTGGTCTGAAGAGCATGATAATGATGACCAATGGAAAAGCTATTTTGGGCTGACACGAAGCCAACTGATGATTCATGTTAGATTGGGGGGAAATATCAGAAACGGCAAATTCCACCTTTACAAGGACCGCAGTGAAAAGTCATTATGTTAAACGTGAGCAGTGTTGGTTTCAGTCAGAATTTAAATTCTGTCAGAAATGGCCACTGACACCAGCAGAAGCGTGTTCACAGAGCTTTATGCCTGTGTATCCATTATTTTTCTGTGCCGCTTATAACACTATTTTAGGAAACAGTCAATGAAAGCCCAGATGTGAGAGCCCATTTTCCACTGAGAGAAATGAAATGAAGGGCAGCGCATTTGGTCTCTTGTGTTCATTCTTCTTTCTTTGACTGACTACATTCAAGTTCGCTGGGATGTCATGAAACTATCTCACAGAAACATGATGACTAGCTGCATTAAACTCCATAAGGAAATGTGGCCATTGCAACAGATATGTAATCTAAAAGTGGTAGCAAAACAATAACTGAAGTCCTGTCCTACTTTCACACTAGCTTGCGTCCCATTGGCCTCCGTTCCACAATGTACTAATGTACTAATGTTTTCACAGAGGGGTTTTTCATCAGTCTGTGTGGAAAGCTGAAATATATGGCTGGGTAATTCCACTGATACGCCCATATATGTTATATATATATATGCTCATATATCTAAATTAATATCTAAGCACTTTGTGAGAGCATTGACCTACTTCAGCTTGTGTCTTAAACTAGAATAGAAACATTGTGAAAATCCTGCCATATAATAACAACAAAATAACATGTGAAATGTATAAAATAATTTGAGTTGAGAGCACAAGAGCACTATAAAAAACTTTAGCTATTTTATCTCCATAAAATAGACCACACAGTGGCCATTCTCCTTGAACTTAAAGCTGCTGGGATAATGTTATACTGTTATGTTCCAGCAGTGTATAAATGCAGGGGATCAAATTATAGGTACAAATAGTTTTTTCACCACTTTCTGATTGTTCAGCAACTGAAAAGATCATAGATAATGAAAATCTGGAAGGACATCCGGCCATATTTAAAGGGAAAGCAGCATATTTTACAGCCCATTAGCCAGCGTTGGCATTTAACCACATCCCATCTAACATTACTGTTTGATTACATCTAGTGCGTTTTGCTTCAAGGCTTAAATAAATGTTCCCAAGATATCTGTTGATATTTTACACACTATCAAACAGAAATCTTTAAAAGTGCCTGAATGCTAACGTTAGCTGTTGTCTGACAGAAGCTACTGGGTTATCAAATTTCTTGTTTTACCTTGAAGTATGGCCCGATGTCCCTCTGGATTTTAACTATCCATTATCTTTTCAGTTGCTGGTCAATCAGGAAGGGGTTAAATGATATTGGAATTGCAACCTGGAACAGAGCTTTGGTTTAAAGTTTCTTTATGTTGCAACTTTACGTTTGTGTAGGTCACATTTTTTTTTATGTCTCTTGCATCAAAATGCTGTGCTTATGCTCTGGTTAGGTTTACACACAAAAACCACTTGGTTAAGGTTGGAAAATCATGGTTTGGCTTCAAACATTTTGGTCACCACTTCCCATGAAATATAGCCGGTTTGGACACCACAAAAATGGCTGGAAATGCCCGCAGGTCTCCTTAAAAATATCCAGTGATGTGACTCGAACTGCAGTCAGCCTTTTGATAGAGGCTGATATTAACGGTCCCTTGCCTGATTTATCGACGAAGTAAAGCATGATTTTCTCTTTACAGAACAACAGAACCTGTTTCCAGACTGACCAAGGATGTCTGTGAATTCATAGATCCTGAGCATCACAAAGGAATGTGACTTTGAATTGGGTCTTAAGTCCTCTAATTGTATTTTTACACATTGAACGGTGTCCTTGGTGAGTCTAGTAGCAGAAAAATGACACAAACTTGGGCGACCTCAATAACATAGTTATCTTTTTTTTCCTTTGAAATTACTTCAGCAGCAACAAAAGGATGATTTTTCTGGACTCCTTAACTGTGCACAACTGAGAATTTACCAACTGACTTACGGTATCATCAAGTTTTTAACTTAGTTTGACCAGAGCACAGTTCCAACACGGCACATTAAATCACAAGAGCAGAGCAAATTGTGCATTTTCCCTGTTCAGAGTCTGACCTCGATAACGTGACACGGTGCTGACAACACAAAAGAAAACGCATTAAAAATATATAAAGCCAATTTGAAATTCCATTTTGAAACATATTATAAGGGCTGCTTTCTATTTTGCTCTAGTTTAACTGTTTTTCTCCCGTACAGGGCCGAATTGCTACGCGGACACAGCCGTGATCCCGGCCGGCCGAGAGGTGAAGATTGACGAGTGTACAATCTGCTACTGCACATACGAGGAGGGCACATGGCAGATTGAGCGTCAGGCCACCTGCAGTAAGAACGAGTGCCAGCGGAGCTAGAGACTGTTACGGTGAGAGGGGACATTGGCACACAACACCAGCGCCAATCCGCATGTAAACTCTTGGCCTTTCACCCAGTCTACCGGACATCAGGGTCGGACAGCAACCCTTGAGCATTTTCGGCATTTATAGTCACTCCTGTACTACTGAAAAAAAAAAAAAAAGCTTTTATGACAGTTTATAATCCACACACAGAATATCTATTTATCTATGTATTAAATTATTTATGAATATACACAAATATAGGAGTCATTAATGCTGAACTAGTGAAAAAGTATTTTTTATAGCCTCTGTATTTTAATAAGCAATGTATTGGACCAGAGGTCAATTAAACAACAGAATGTATAGAACACACACAGCTGTCTTTGGAGGCGAAAACCTCAATGTCTCGACATGTGGTGTCGCTCGACAAATCCTGACACCACCCCCTCTACCACCAAAGTGCAGACTAGACTACGCGCGATCCATTTCAGAGTAATGGGTAAAGATTTGCTGTGCAGGACGATCAAGTGCAGAGTTAAAAATGACGACGTGAAAACAGAAGGCAATTCAAGAGGACTTGACTGTTTCCTGATTTTCTTTTATCTTTTTTTGGATGTTCAAATGTGTTTTGATTTGAAAGTGCTTTTTTGTATTTCTATTGGTACTGTGTATTCATGTTTCAAATAAATGCCAATCTGCGCTCTATAAATGCTTAAATGGTACTTTTCAGCCACTGAAAGGATGGTGTTTTACATTTACAGACAGACAGTTGATTAATTGTTCACTTGAGGCAACGAATGACAGTGAGATAGAATGATCACGCGTTTTTTTCTGATTTTGCATTTCAGATATCACAGGTAAACTTTGAATGTGACAGACTGAAATAAGTGCACCCTTTAGATGTAAGCATTTCTCTTTTTCAAGTTCTAGGGGGAAAACTGTTTGTGGGAAATCCACAATAAATGTTTAATGAGGTGTCAAGAGGATATGAAGTTATTTAGTACTACTGCGGTTTCATTTTCAATAGCTAAAAGCATCACAATATAAACAGGAGAGGTTGTACGTGAGACTACACAATCTCCATCGTGGCTTCTGGACTTTCAACTCCATTAATAAAGGCCAGACTGGACCCTCTAATGTCATTGATCCCATTTTCCTCCCAAAATTTAGAAACCGAAAGGTCATGTAAGTCGCAGCGTATTTTTTCTTCATCTTCACTTTGAGGATGAGGAGTAATGAATGCATGTATCCAGCGGGGCCATGGGGCCTATCGACCAGCAGATCAAAATGATGATGAATAATTTAAGCCCAGGTTACTGTATGAGCACAGAAGAGCAGGCCGTGATAAATGGATGCAGATGTTGTGCTTCTGTTTTTTCCTGTTATCTTTTGCAGCACGGCCTCTCTCTGTGTCACCCTTTGCGATGTGCTGGACACACTGCGAAACTCTTTGATCGAGGGGTTGCCAGACAACGACGTTGCATCTCCAGCAGTGAGACGTGCCTGTCAGCCAGCCGGAAGGATCGAGGTAAATAAGCCTAAATGCATGTACATGCTACGTGACAGGCTTCTCTCAGAACAGTAGGGGAGCTGTTGGCACAGATCTATTAAGGTTCTCTGGCTGGCCTCAACTCCTCTGTTACTACGACTGTAAAGCTCCTCTCAAACCAAACTCATTCGTTCAAGAAAAATCAGGACTTGTGCTTGTGCATCCAAGTGGTTAATGACTGTGGGATTTTTCTCTCCTACCCAAGTACTAGTACTCACTTGTGATATGAAGAGCTCATTTTAATGTGCCTCCTATTCTTCCATTTAGAGGAGTTACTGCGTTACTCTCACTATTCGTTCATTGTACGAGATAATTCTCCCATATTTCCAATTTCCCAAGCAGCTTTCCAGCTGTGTATCAGCCAGCGAGGTAATGACTCTGACCAGGGATGTTATCTGTCGCCCCTATCTACTCTGTCCAGGTCATTAACATTCACAATTGGCTTTAGATCTGTTCATATTTCAGCAGTTATACAAGACCAGTACTGTGTGTGATTAGATGGAAGAAAGTCGTGATTAAGACTGCCTTTAGTCTACTCATCAGAAACTAGGCTGGGTCTTTCACTTTGAAATACAATTCCCAGAGTAGTACGCATCTAAACTCCTTCAAAGACAGGCCATTAATTCGACACATCTGCTGGAGAAAGCCATAAGAGATTATCTCCCCACTGCTGTAACTAAGTAATTAGGCTTCTGCCCTGCTCTGGACAATGCACACGGCTGCACTGAGATGAGATGTGTTCATATTACAGTAGGTGATGAAATTCATTATTCATTTTTAGCAATCGGCCGGCTCTGTAATTTGACATTAAAGAATGAGAAATTTGGAGGGACTCCGGTCAACAAAGGGAAGTTGAAAGCTTCGTCAGGTTGAAGTTTCACAACATTCTGACGCTCCTGATGAAGGAGTGTTAAATGTTGTAACCTAATTGACGAGTGACACGACGAAGTTCCAGCTTATTCTACTCCTCACTGGTTTTCAGTGTAACACTGTATCACAGTCTTTGCTAGGTCGAGAGTTAAAGGGGAACTATAACGTTTTTGGAGAAGAAATTAAAACTCAGAATTTTAATATTTACAATATTAATGAGGTAATAATACAAACTCAGAAATATTTATCTTTTCCACAGCTGAATAAACAAACTGTTCCCAGAGGAAAATAAGGTCCACAGAACACTGTTTGAAGCCAGAACGGTGGCAGGGTCCGCCCAAATATTAACAAAGTAAAACAGTTTGAAACTATGTTGTCCTTTAAGGTCAGTTTGTTTGTTCAGTCATGAAAACAAAGAGAGTTTGTTTATTTAGTTTGTTTAGGCAGAAATAAAATCAATCTTTCTCTTCTGATTACATTTTCTTCCCCAAAACTACATACTTTAAAACTTTAAGCTTTAAACTGACAACAGAAAACTTTTCTGCTTTAACTTATCATGCTGATTGCACAATGTAATGGCCATGGAATAATGGCACCATTGATTGTTTCCCTATAAACCTCAATATCACTATGCAATTCTGTCTGCCACTGGGTACAAAGTCTCCGAGGAAAATGAAGGCCAGCTTTACAATACGACTCTATGTCACCATTGTAGACTAAATGAATGAACTCTTTTGCGTCTAATGTTTTCTTTTATAACCTCCTCCACCCTGACACCAACCACACTTGTTTACCTCAAGCAATACTAATACTGTGTTATTATCACCCCTACAATTTCTCTTTACCTCTTAAGTGAACATGCTTTTTTATTTCCTCTTGTTTCCAAAGTGGTGTTGACCGTTTTTCTAACAAATGCGTTGTCAACAACTATTCTGTGTTGTTGGAAGTTACTAGGCACTCAGGCAATCAGGAAAATGTACATTGTACAATGTATCTGTTGTCTTTGTGACAGCAGCACAAACAGTAATACCACTTTGCAACTCTAGGGGGAAGGACGTTGAAAAGTTGTGTTTCCACTTCAAAGGAGACATATTATCCACATTTCCAGGTTCATTATTTTATTTTGAGTTATCACTGGAATAAGTTTAAATGATTTAATGCTCAAAAAACAAATCAGTCTTCTCATTCTGTCCAGTGTCCAGTATTCCCCCTCTGTCTGAAACACTTCGTTTAAGCTCCTGTCTCTTTAAGGCCCAGTCTTCTGCATACCCAGTCTGCTCTGATTGGTCAGCTTGCACACGCCTGAGCCAGCAACGCTAACAACAACAGAGCAGCTGTGCTAAATTAAGTTTTACATGTCAAACTAGCTCCTCGGCATAAATTATGCGAATGTGTCACGTGGTGATGTTGTGTGATGTCAAGAAGTCACAGAGTTAAAGGCCGGGCTGCTGATGAGGCGTTTCCGAGCAGTGTCTTCTGTAGAAGAGGGGAGCTTCTGTTGGTGCAGGCTTTGACCTTTTTAACTTTCAAGACCTTTTACATGCACAAAAAAACATATATATAAAACACTTACGGAAAGAGAAAGATCTAAAAGGCCCCCTCAGTTTCTCAAACTAGTTTCTAAACTCAGACAGTAAATGTTGTAAACATGATATTGTAGGCTACCTGTTAAACATGAGCATGTTAGTCACTGTGAGCTTGTTAGCATTTGCATTTAGCCCAGCAGAACTGCTAGCATGACTTTACACTCAAAGGCCCCAATAAAATGTGATTAACATCACAGGGGGAGGTGGGGGATAGTACACTGTATTTATCATTCCAGATACATTTCATGAAATTACAGGCTGTGGTCTGTAACAGACACTGACATGCTGCAGGATTGGCCCAAACCTTTCGTTCGTTCGTACAACCTAGGCCTGTATGTTGGTGGTAACATATTTCTATCCATCAGGTTACTCAAAACATTTTCCTCCTGCACCATTTTCACACAAAAGTAAAATTTCACACTGAGCTGATTAAAAAAATATAAAAAGAAGAAGGACAAGGCAGCTCTTCCCAGAGAAAAAAACACTCAGACATCCTCTTTAAAATAGAAGGACGTTACTCTGAATGGAATTAGATTAGGCCAACAGGTAGATGCCTTTGTAATGATTACTGGGGAAGTGAAAAAATAACCTCCCCAGTTATAATTATGTGCTGCAGACAGGATTAAAATCACTAACCAGTGTAGTTGATCCGGCCACCTCCCCTGAGAAATTAATCAAGTCCAAATGAGGCTTTAGTTTTTTTGATGTCAGAGTCTCATTTAAAACACAAAAATCTGTTTGGTTTTTTTTCTTTTTAGTTTCACCCTGAAAAAAGTGTTTCATGGTATCTAAGTCGTAATGTCTTTCCCAGTTTGAGGATGAAGAAATGTGTTTATGTTTTTGTTTCAAGTGATCAATCAGTTTTTTAGAAGCAGAACTGATGAATGAGCGTTGAATACGAGCTCAGAGGATAAGAAGTTGACACTGAGAGGTGCTCAGTGCACACAGACATGATGCAATGACCAAAAGACAATGATTTTATGTTACTATGCTGACTAATTTGTCTTCGGTAAGTTCCAGACATTGAATGTAAGAAATGTGTTTTGTGGTCTGAAAGGTTGCTCTGTGGTTCAGGTTAAATCATCATTTCTACAGCCGTCACAGTTGTTGTGTGTTGAAAAATGCCTTGAGTCAACACAGTATAAAGGTCATGTTTTCAGTATTGAAATACTGACATTTAATCAACATTGTCTCAATGTGTCTGCTCCTAACTTTCCCGCCAAAATATTTCGGATGAAAGAGTAAGAACAATTTGTTATTTGTTGTGTTCTGTCCAAGCGTTTGGACAGATGCTTTGGCAAAATTGTTGTTAAACTTTCATGCCAATAAAGCCCCCTTTGAATTGAATTGAATTGAATTGAACAACCATTTAAGGGTGTCTGGGACACATTTATTTTAAATAAAGCACTTTTTCACTCTGGATGTGCTGCTCGTCTGGTTTTAGATGACAAGGAACACTAAATCATTTCTCTGTAATTAGGGCAACCTCCCAACGCTCTCATCGTCTCTCACTATGGAGGAAGAAAAATGTGATTTTAACTTTTCAAATCGGCGTTGTTGTCTTGGTAAATTGGTCCATTTACCCATTTACTTCTAATAGTTGAAAAAACAAAAAAGAAACACACAAACTAAGTGCCATTATCTTTCGTACCATTTACTGTTTGTAAATGGTTGTTAAATCAGCTGTTGCAATGTGGTTGTAACCTTGTTTTCACTCGTTTCACTGCCGTGCTTCTACTAAAAGTGCTGAAAATACTCAAACCTATATGTAATTTTTACATGTTAAATTATGAGATACAAATAGATTGTCTATCAAAAGAGCATACAAAAGCCACAGGGTTGTTCGGCTTCGAGAAAACCAGAATTCTTCAAAAACTTTTTTAAATTGTCCTTTCACTGGAAGTAAAACGGTATCTACTATTCAAGCTGTGCGCTGACACCTCCTGCTGGGAAGCTTGATAACGGTAAGTGAAATAAATCCTGATGAGTTTTTCAATATATTGAATTGTGAAGGACTGCTTAAAATGTGCATAGATTTAAAGTCATTGTATGTAGTTTGATAACAATACAATACAAAATACAGTTATGTGTTTTCAGAATGATGATAGAATCCCCCCCCCCCCCCCCCCCAGGCCTTATCACAAACATAACCTGCAGGTAATGTTAAGTCATGGGAATGATCACCTCTCTTCACCCACTCTGCACTCAGGAGAGACTACATTATATGTTTTTTTCTGTTCACAAGCACTTCGCACATTGATGATTTCACAGAAATTGCTTTCCGTCTCTCCTGTCTGTCAAGGTTGGACTTACAACGTGATGTAAAGAAAACCGTCTTCAAGCAGTCATGAGCACCGAAGTCTGCTACAGGTGGGAATGCAAGGCTGACAGTGAAAAATGGCATTCTGTCTGCGTTTGCATGACATTATGTTTATTTCATGCCCCCTTTCAACTCTATTAAGATCAAGTTTAAGATAGTTATGTTTGCTTTTGTTAAACTGGTGCTCATATTTGTTTGCAAGAAGAACTGAACACCTGAAGAGTGACATTAATGTAACAGTGTATAAACTGTCCCTGCTAAAAGATTTTTTAAATGTAATAAACAAAACCAAAAGCACTCGGAAATTAAGAACATGCAGAAAAGATCATCTCAGTTTTCTGTGTATTCAGTGGGAAACTATGAATATCTATCAATGTTATGTCTTCCCCCTCAGGTTTGCTTGGTTTACTAATATATTTTTTGAAGTCTCCTGCACTCATCTTAAAGTGTATTTTCACAATGTGTTGTCTGTCTTTTTAATTGTCGCTCTCAGAGGATCGCAGCTGACCTTCAGTGATTGAGAGAGGAAGAAGAGCTGCAGAGAGACTGAGGGAGGATGAAAATAATACCCGCAACACAAGGTGACTGGATTAATGTTGTATATTGTAGAAGCATCTCAATCATTCTACTGTCATCTGGAAGTGTTAATGAGCTATTTTTCCAATTAAAGCAAACGTTGAGCTTTTACTTACATGTCGAAAATAATATGTTCAAGTGTTGTAAAAAGAAAATGTCATTTTAAATGTCTAATTTCTTGTAGTTAATTAAAGTAGCATTATGTCAAATAAAATAAACTAAAGTTCAATCTCAGGCCCCCGTGGAATAATTAATGAATCAGTATTGATTCAGTGTCAGTCATAATTGAAAATCTGACATTTTATTCAATATTAAACATGAGTGCTTTCAGTTTTGGTTCCATCAAATTGTGCTATCTGGGAACGCCAACACTAAGTTCTGTCAACAAGCAATGTTTTCTTAATCTGTAGCTCTGTGTGATTTAAGAAATGGGTTTCTAATGCTTGGCAAAACACACATGCAAGGTGCTCTGCAAAACGTCTGTGCCGCGCTGGAAGCGGGCTGGACACAAGTACAGTGCTTAAAGTCACATCCTTTGGACTGTTGCAGAAAATCTGAACGAGTCCACAGTCCAGCAACATTAAACAACTTGAACAAATTGTCCACAGGCTTGTATAGGCAACAGAAACAGACAGGGAAGGCCTATGTTAACATACAACTGTTGGGTAACACTTAGCAGTAACAATAACCATCATTAATATATGGTTTAAGCAATCGTAAAAGTTTATAAACATAATTTGTAACTTTATAATGGCCATCCAGATAATTTATAGATGAAGTGGACAGTATTATACACATCAGTTGCAACTTTACGACAAACAATAATTTAATAAATGGAAGATAGTAGTTGATTGTTGAGTCTCATTCCCAGGTTGTTAAACAGAGACACTCTGGGTTGGATCCTAACCATTAACCCAAAGCGTTGGCATTTAATGATCTGGGAATGAGACTCCAGGGCGTACACGCCACTCGCTCAACATTAGTTGGGATCAGCTTCACCTCCCAGCGATTCCTGCAAAGAATAATTGGATGCACATAATGGATGGATGGATAGTTAGATGGATAGTTGAATGGATGAATTGAGACTCAATCAATTAAAAAAAAAAGCAGCGATGGTAATGGTAGGGAATACTGTAATTAGGGTACAGCACCACACAGTTATTAAGCAATAAAATATAATAGTTTTACAACAAGGTACACATGCTAACATGCTAAAAAGCTAACAACAAGCAAACAGGATAACATCCCAATAGGCTAACAGGATTACAAGTAGTCCAACAAGGTACACATGCTAACAGGCTAATATGCTAATAAATAGACCTAAAATTATGTCAGGTTACGGAAGAAATACTATATATTACTGTGATTTTCATCTGCATTACTGTAAAATAATTACTGTATACTACTGTGAATTTAATAGTAAGTCATATTACAGTAATATTTTTCTCACTGTTATTATAAAATGTTACCAATTGTTGAGACTCAGCATAAGAGGCCTCAGGCTGGAAGACTGTCTTACGTTTGAATGTTGGTATTTAGAAAAGGGCTGAATATTAACAGATTTTCTTCCCCTGGCTGATGTAATTTTATCAATATATAGTATTTTGGATTGCTGAAACATCCCTCCCTTTTTGAGATCTTTGATTTGTTTCAAAGTCATTTATTGAAAGCAATATAATTAGTTAACTGCACACGCTTGAGAGAGATAGATAAATATTTCCAAGTTCTCCAAAAGCTTGCTGACAAAGTCCTTTAATGCACTGAGTTAAATTTGCAAAGCCTCGTTGAGTCTTCTGAAATGATAATTCGGCCTCTCTTATTGTTTTATTAAATTATTATGTCATATTGCAATTCAAGATATAAAAATTGTGTTTTCATGGACATGTCGGGACCTAATATGAATGTTTTTGCAGCTTGGTGGCTCTTTAAAGTTCAGAACAAAGATGCCATTTGATTGAAGCTTTAGATCAAACCACATCAGTGCCAGCTTCAATCTAAAGTTTTGAAGGCACAGATTTACTTTCATGATTTCCCATACACAGCGAGCCTTACTCACTGGCCCTATCTGTCTGCAATCTTATGAAATGCATTAAAAGCTTTGTGAGACAATAATTTGACAGAGGTGAAAATGTTCTATGAGCTTATAAGAAAGAAAAATAAGCAAACAGTCAAAGTGCATTTTACCTGTCTGCAGCTACACCAGGCGATGTTATAGGCAACTCTGATAAATAACATCTCCAGAAAGCAGCTCACGCAACACCTCCAAATGAAAAAATCTACTTTCCGGTGATGCTGTAATGATCCATCTTTGTCGACCTATTAGAAGTGAATAATTATGTAGGATTTTGTTTTTTCTGTTGCACATTTATCTTCAAACAGGAAGAGCTAGACGACGGTGGGACGTTATGAATATTTCATGTCACATTTGCAGCATTTATTTCAATTTCTGAGGAAGCAGTGAGTTTTAACTGGAATCACTTTCAATAAAAGAAGCCTTGTTATCTGTAAGTGCATTTAGGCTTTCTGCTTAATATGACTGTTATCAACGGCGCAGTTCATTAGTAGATTTCCGATTCTTCTTTCAGAGAGCCCGGCCCTTTGAATTTATGCTCTGAGAATACAGAATAAAATCCAGCCCTCTGTTCGTCTGATGGCAACTTCATTCCTCCAAATCCCACTTTTCTGAACATTAATTTCACTGGACAGCTGCTAAATGCTGGTGAGAAATGCTTTGAGGATTCTATTTGCACCTTCTGAAATGATTTCCAAGCACATCACCTCAAATCCATTAAATCCAGCTTTGAATATCCTGACAGTTCTGCGAGTCACCCTCCGAGCCACATGTAACATTCCCATGTGATTACGACGCTCCTTGATCAATCTGAGTGAATCACTTCATGATTGAGCGCCTGACTCTCCAGAGTCTTGGGCCTGAAATTGTCCTTTATAGATTTGGTATTATATCTCCTACAATCCTCCTCTGCCATTAGCCAGACATTCACATTTTCAATCTCACCTTTCTGTCTTGCCTTGCCTCCAGATGAGGGCTACACTCGCTGGTGCACCATTGAATTGTCTTCCCATTCATACATCTGTTGAGCACAGTGACAGATATGCTTCGATTAACTGTGACCAAGTCTGAGAAGGACAGGATATGAGAAGCAAACACCCAACTTGGCTTTGTATTAAGAGGAAATCTAAGCCTGGGGGAAAGCAGATTCCCCCCATTTTCTCTAAACAACACAGGTTGGATAGAATAGGTGACTGCAGGTTCAATCTGGCCCTATCCATCACAGGCTGTTATTGGCCAGCCAGGTGAGTGATAAGGCTTAGAGCGTCTTGGAGGATGGCATCTCAGCATTTCATCCACAACAGGCAGCCAATGTGACCTGCTTGCTGAACACTTTTCAAGGGAGGGCTCAATTCAACAGAACACTGCGGAGCGGCGCACATCTGCATAACTTGCTGTCAGACTGGAGATAGTATTGTGGATCGTTGGGTTATCATAAAGCCAGCAGCTTTTGTGTCAGCCCTGTGGAATACCAAGTGTTTGTATTTGCAACATTCATCCTGATTCTTTTTTTGTTTTCTCAGGCTCATGTTTGGTAATTCATCATCCAGGTCTTGATGCATACTGTGAGCGTGTCCGGTGAATGTTGTAGCAACCTGCTCACATGCTGCTGTAGATTCCCTTTGGGATGTTGTGTGTAGGAAAACTATAAGGCAATGCAAACCACCATGTGGAGTTTTTCCTTTTTTGCGTCTTTGCCTTACAAAAGAAAATAATAAACCCTGGCTGGCAGAGAGGAAATGGAGGTTGAGACTGTGGGCGACCACTCTGTGTCTTCTTCACTATGCTATGGTTACAAAAGCAGGTAATTTCACTTTGGTCAGACGCTAAAGGAAACAGCCGAGGTGGGCAATGTGGTGGAGATTTAATAATGGAAACGAAGGTCTCGAGGGACAAGTCCATCTTTCTGAGCAACAGAGAAAGTCCATTACCCCCAGTGTTTCTTTGCCTAATGCATCGTCGTATTCGTAATTGAAAATCAGAGGTGTGCTATAGCACACACATCAAAAGCACAAATGTGGAGTGGTGTACTGTCAGCCACTTTGAGACACCTTGAGCCAAAAATAAACCCAAGAGTAGAAATGATCTCAACCATTGGGGATCCTTTTTTGTAAGACGTACCCCAACATGTATATTAGATGAAGTCAAGTACCCCTTCAGCACCCTTCATGATTTTAAAGTAGATAATAACTAACACTACATAAAAGTGGATATTAAATGTTTTCTTTATATACAGTTGAGTTGTCTGTTTTTAGGTTGGTTGGGGAAATTTGTCATAGCAGAAGCTGGAACCTTAAACCATTTATCCATTACTTTTAGCTAATCATTTCCACCGTTTATCCTTAGCTTTATTTCACAATTTATTCATTAGTTTTAGGTAATTATTCCAAGTGTTTATCCGTTTATTAACTTGGAGTTTGAAAATACAAAAATCCATTCTCGAGGTGGTTAAAAATGCAGTTCAATAACATGAAGGTCCGTCTCTAGAGCCAGTGTTTGTCCATTCCAGGCTACCGTAGAATCATGGCAGTGAAATGTGGCGGACTCTGTGGAAGAGAGGACCTCCTCCCTCTGCAGATATCAAAGGTTCAATTAGTTTCAGGTGACTATGGTGACCTTTAAAACCTGGTGATAAATGTATCATATTTGAGAATGAAATGACATATTAAATAATGTATTTTAAGTTTTCATCAAGTGTTTTGTTACAAGTATCATTTTATTTGTGTCTGCCAGCAAAATACAAATTAAATATGTATTTTAAATCCATTTAACTGAACTGCAGACCATCTCTGTGTTTATCCATGATTTTTAGCGATCTATTTTAATTCTCTGCTCAAGCGTTAACAGCCTTTTAATGCATTTCCTTTGGCAAAACATCAAGTGTTCCAGCTGATTTGGGCTGGAGTGAGAACTACTCTGTGCAGTCAGCCTGTCACAGCTGGTTTCCTCCTAAACACAAATATGTGAACATTTTATCAAATTATAAATTTCTATTTTTCATAATTGGTTGCGCACAATCTCCCACCGACTTTCCACACCTGAGTGTCACCTGAGTTTTTCCATGTCTACTGCGTTCTATTTAATGTGTTTCCACACAAGTTAACTGGTTCAAAAAGCCATATCCTTCTCGTGTGCGTGATCGCTTTTGATCCTTTTTGAACTACACTTGTGTTCATTTGCATTTATCTTTGGATTGCTCTGCCTCCCTTTCATATTTAATAGTCCTCCATTTCTGGAAGCTCATGGGTGTGCTCCCTCGTAAACTAATTAATTACTGTAATGATGTGAGACCTGAATAGGTGACTCACGGTACAGTAAGAGGTTTTTTGTTTTCCTACCAGTCCTCTCTATAAGGAGGACAGTCAGGCACTGTTATCCCAACTTAGCCCTGATTTACAGCTGCTTGTGTATCTGCTGTAGTCAACATCTTCATCACTGAAAGTGACATTGCATTATGCTGACTCTCCCCTGGGGAATGTTAGCATTAAACATCATGCTCATGCAGCATCATGATAGCCCGGAGGGTGCTTTGCAGGGAAGAGTGTGTGTGAAAACTTCCATATTAAAAGCATTATAAAAAGCAGATTTTTCACTCCCACCACCCTCATGAAAAATGTACAGCGGCATATTCATTACTTCATTGAGCTAACTGAGTGTGACAAGCGGAGAGCTGCAGCAACCGAGGGCAGGGAAGCAGCACTACAATAAAGCCTTCGGCCACACTATGAGGACATGGCTACCCCTGCCGCTCATGGGAGCTTCATCTCTGCACTCTGTTTGGTTGAGGGTGCCGCACACAGCATGAGACAGAGTTCACTTCAGCCAATTTGCTCTCTAATCTAATGCATGCGTGGTCATCGGGCAGTAATCAATTCACTGCCTTTACAGTGTGATGAATTTGACCCATGAGCCATGACTCAGGGCCCTCGTGCTATAAATACGGTCATGCATTTTCATCAGTTTACAAGACATTCAGACATAATCCCAAAAGTAGATGCATTAAGCATCAGACATGGATGGGGCTCTTGGTCTGAACTGTACTGTACACCATGCATACAAACACACAGCTTTGTATGGGTCTGACTCTCATGAGAAATATCCCTACAGGTATCTGCAGGCAGCTCGTGCATCACAGCTTTACATAGAAATAACATCAAACATTAATATCTGTCAGTCATCTGCTCCCATTTATCTTTTTAATTTCTTGAAGCGCTGATACCCTGGCACAGTTTGTGATGAAGGATGCTTTGTGAGCATCCTCTCCACTCTTGGATGATCCATTCCCTGCGCCCGGCAGCCATATCTCCTCCCGGCCCTGCCTGTCTGATCCCGGGGTGTCATCCTGGGTCACCCTCAGCCCTGTTGTCTGATTAACAAAAATAATGCCCTGCCCAGAGCAGCATCAGCCCATATTGTCTTCAGCCACAACACTACAATTGTGACTTTGCTTTGATGACCCTCTGCAGCAGCAGCATCAGCAGCAGCAGAGACAACAATGCCTCTTAATCCAGAGCAACAGTTTTCCTTAGATGAGTGCAGCCTGCACAAATTAATAGTTGTGGCACTGTAGCATTGGGGCTAGCACCATGGGCGAAATGTGAGATTTAAATAATTTCTGAGGCTGTGGAGGAGTCTAGAGAATGGCAGACAAGCTGACTAATAACACAGGATTCAGTAACAAGGGCTGTTCCGATGGTAATGACTCCTCACTCCAGAAATATCCGATTCCCTGCGAAAAAATACAGTCATCTCAGACTGAGGTTGGTATTTTACATTCCTGCAACAACAGAAAAAAAAACCCCTGAAATAATTGGGATACAAAGCATTGTGGGGGTATTATGTCTTATGTGGTGTATGGAGAAATAATTAATGGACTCCAAATGCAATAAATCATGTGGACCTCAGGACCTATATAACCTCATACATTAGAGATGAAAATGAAACTATAACCAACACAGCTCTCATGAGACACAAGACTGATGCAACAAACACTATGTTTTTTTATTTGAAGAGCAATTTTCAAAAGTAGCCCACATCAGATCTCACAAGTGTCATGTTATGCTCTCCTTTTGTGGAGGAACACTGTGTGGGAGTCGGGCATATTCACCACTCAGTTATCAGAATAACTCTAATTAGGCTATTTTTAACACATCCTTTTCAACAGCTCTTGGGTGTTTACATTTGCTAATGACAGCCTGAGTAAAAATCATCTATCAGCAAGCATCACCATCATCCCCACTGACACATTAACATGGATCCTTTCCCAAGAAAAAGGCCACCCAGCCAGGGCGCTTTCACTCTTCATATAAACCATTGCAGCTATATGTAGCTTCAGTATGTGTGCCTATATGTTTGTGTGACATATTTACATTTGCACATTACATCTCAAACAACCCAAGCAAACTAATTAATAAGCACTGAGGCACAGAGGACTTGGTGTTTGTTTGCTCCAGCGAATATAAGACAGCTCTTTCAAGCCAGCGCATTCACCAGATTACACCCTTTGTAAAAACACTTTTTTACATCCATGTGATTTACATAATTTTCATTTAGTTTACTGGCAAATTTAAAATAAACAGCTCACATTTGAAGTTTCTCTGTTGACTAACACCACTTCTACTTGAGAAAATGACTTGTTTAGCCTGCATGCGCATGGATCATTTTAATATTTCTTCGGGGACTTAAAGAGTGTCTAAGGTATTCAGTATTGGGTTTATGGTCACCTTGTTGTGCTATATTGGTATTTTTATTGTCATAATGTATCATCATAATATTACAGCTGGGACTTAGATTTTTTGCTGTTATATTTGTAAACTGTCGTTTAAATCATAAGGGACAGGGCAGCATGCACAGGCCTGTTTCTAGTGTCACCACATGACAATACAGGCTCTACTACTCCATCTAGTGGTCACTTGCAGGAAAAGCGGACAACTTCTATCTTCAAAAGGGAGGAAAACATTTTTCTTTCTTTTTTTAAGAAAATAAACAATTCCTAACTCATCACAAGAAGTAATGAGGCATTCTCTGGGGAAGGTCAGTTACCTAAACCCTGAGGCGGGGCCAAAACCTTCTCATCATTATTTGCCATCAAGACACATTTGTGTGGAGTAATTTTCCAGAGACAATAGCTGCCCCTGAAGACTGAAAAAACATTTTTATTTGGTCAGTGTGATAAATTAGTAGTTGTAGTTCGCCAAAAATATCGCAGCTCAGAGGAAACATTATTGGTCGTGAATGCTCCCCTGAGGTGAATCATTGGTGTGTCTGGGAGAGATACAGTGGGTGTTTATTATATCTCTGTTCTCCATTATTATAACAAATACTGAATAAATGTTCACACATAAATGTTGTGCATAGGTATGTGGAGCTACACACCTCCGCAGCCTGCAGGTCATGTTGCCTCTGTGCACGTCAGTAATTTGATCCGAGCAGTAAACAGAGACGGTCTCTGGGCAACCATCGCTCACTATATCATTACGCCTGACAGCAGATATATGGACCGCACTGCCGACCACACACACACACAGCTACACACACTCTCCCCTGGCAACAATGACTGCAGTTTTGGAGCCTTTCAGGCCGTTCTCTGCAGAGCTACATGTCATCAAACGACTGAACTCCAGTTTGTACGGGGCCGGTGGTCGAGCCCAACCTGGACGTGCAAATTCTCCTTTTTCTAGATTTCACCCCCCTGCTGACCAGGTCACCCTGGCTCCTATACGAGATGACATCCCCCTGCTGGATCCATGCTGCGGTCAGCTGAGCGCCGGAGCAGAGGTAGACCTGGGGGTCAAAGGTCGACAGAAATTCATAGATTTCCATCATGTGGCTTCAGCCCTGCGGGTCCCTCCAGGTCTCAGAGAGAGGCCGCAAACAGCCTCAAACTACTCTGATGTTTGTGAAGACTTGAGACAAGACAAGGCCTGGAACTCCAGGAAGATCCATGATGCAGTCTTGAGAGCAAGGCTCAATGGTAACTAACAGGAAATTATATTTACCTTTGCCTCAAATAACACCATTGATATCAATACTTGCCTATCATGATTTATAGAAGATGCAGTGCAGGTCGGAGTTATGAAATAGGAGAATGTATCTTTGTGGAGAAGTCAAGGCTGGTTTACGCACAGGACAACTGCCTCAGGGCCCCAAACACTAAGGGGCACAAAATACAGTGATACAAGACTAAAGCTGATATGATTTGTGAATGATACAATTAGTCATTCTCTGGCACCCACTCCTTAAATGCGAAGATTTGCATTTTTCAGAATTGGGCTGTTGTTTTTTGGGTTTGAATAGGTCACCTTGGGCTCATCAAGGGCATAATTATCACAATTTTTGGACTGAATGATCTTCTAATGAAAGTGATGCACAGATATGTCAATAGTCTCACTTTGAACGCAACAGGAAGTCATCCAGCATCGCTGCTCATGATGTCACTGTGTACCAGAGTATACCTGTATATCACGTCAACACTATGAAATGAGAGGTTAAAGCACTGGAAGTCAACAAAAAGAGGATTTGTTAAGTAGGTCTTAACAACTGCTGTGAACATTTGTCAAAATCGCAATATCTAAATCTTAGAAGCAGCAATTAAAAAAATAATAATTTTAGTTAAGGTGCTTTTAACATTTTAAACTACTAATATTTGAGAAAAATTACTTCTTCTTCTTCTTCTTCTTCTTCTTCTTCTTATTATTATGACCTTATTGTTCTGCACTGCCTGTACAACAGTTGACAAGACGTTGGGTGCTGCAGTGCCCCCTCCTGGTCATCAGACAGCAGTAGCATTAGTGCAGTCACACTGAGACATGCTGGAAAACAAAGTGAATGCTTCTCCAGCTCAAATACATCTTTTAGCTTAAATTTAACTATGTTATTTTATGAAATATCAAATACTGTAAGTTGACTATAGTTGCTGTGTTTTGTTTTTGCAGCAAATAGAGTCTCAAATTAAGCTAGGCTAATTGTTAGCTAGAAGAGCTGTTAGCTAGTAAGTTAATTAGCGTTAGCAGCTACTACCAGCCATGTGACTCAGTATGTTCTGTTGTAAAATTTGCCACCCTCCGACTACAAAAAGGACACTGAAACTCTGCTCAAAGTCAAAATTCCTACTTGAAAACTCTGGCAAGTTCATCTACCTCTACATCAGGAGGTTGTCTGACCTCACACAACAATGGCAGCACCCATAGGAAGCTGGTAGGATATTTAAAAACGTGTAAAAGTGTCTGTTACCTCATGTGTTGTTTTCCCTCCACTGTTTTATTTTTAATGCAGAGACGCTGTACTGCTTAACTAACATGTTAAAACATTACTTTGGTAAAAGTAAAAGAAAGTTGCCTATATGAATAGTAGGTATAATTAATAGGCTAGTAATTGTACTTCATACATGAACTTAAGTATTAGAAGTGAAACATATGTTTACAGATGAAAATCAACACGACACAATCATCACCAATAAAAGTACGTACGTATCTGCAAAACCACTGAGCCACAAAACTTTACGTATCTTTATGTTGCAACTGTTCGTTTCTTGAGGTTCAATTTTAAATGTTTCTCTTGTCATAATGCTTTGCTAATGTTTAACATTTCTGTTCCACCGAATTATCACTAACAAACCGACACGCAGCAAACCTGGGGCAGGTAGTGATCAATAACAGAAGTGCTAGTTGCTTTCTGCGTCTCTAAGCCAAACACTGCAATATTAAGGTGTAATTTGTAGTCTGCTGTTTGCTCTGCACCTCATGGGCGCTGAAAGGCAACGGGGTTCATACACAATTCACGGAGAGTTTGAGGAATAGGGCTCCATTAGGGGGCCATGGCTGAGTTTAGCCCCAGGGCATCCTCGCAGGGTTATATGGCCTTGAGAGCAGTTGCTACTGTGCATAGTTATAGTAGGCAATTTACCTGCGTCTCAGAGTCTTTACTGTTGTTGTGTTATGTTAAGGTTCAACCAGTCCTGTTAATGTTCAACCACACTCACCGAGGGCATCGACTGAAGCGTCTTCGCACAGCAGGTTCCCTGATAAACACGCTGGACCTCAGGTGGGTGAAGTGGCACTCGACTGAAGTGTTTTCAAAACAGCACCTTGTTAACTTAGTACTTTTCCCATTCTGTCTCTTTGTGTTAATATACAGTGTGAGCCTCAACAGGTTGTTGTTTTCATTTTCCTTCATTTTTCCTGTTTAACTCTCTGAGCACATACACACTCATTGATTTATACATTCATTTTAGTGCCGTGCAGACACAGCAAACATTTGGTTGAACTAATGCTGGCATGGTTTCCTGACAAATTACTTATTATTACATTTCATCACATCACTGGTGAATTAATCACCTCACTATTAAATCACGAACGCGTATTAAATATGAAAGAGTAGTCCATTAACACACCCTTCCCTCTAGGTCTCACCACACATGTGAAAGCATCACATTAACACACTGCTATGTGGGCAGGTGTTCATAGTGAGAACATAATCATGCTTTATTAGCACTATTTTGTTTTCTGAGTCTGCTAATTGGTGTAATTATAATTACCTTGACATACATTATTATGGTTTAAGAGAGGCTTTACAGTGCTCAGTTGCAGTGGAGAGTTTGAAGTGTTGTCTGGTGAATGGAGGCCTGATTGGTGTCTGTATTGAAGCAGATTGAGATGTGGAAGGAGTGAGTTTGAACACAGTATTGTTTGCTGATGTGTAAAAACATTAAATTGTTTGATTGGCTCATTAAGATGAGCCAGTCATTAAGAAGAGAGCGTATCTGATGTTTTGACGTCATCCTAACGTGTAGTTTTAAGCAAGTAGCAGAGTTGCTCAAGGGACTAATATCTCAACAAATATTGACTGAATTGCTACAGTTGGGTATCTGGCACAGATATTTATGATTCTCTAAGGACTCATCTCAATGACTTTGGTGATCTTGTGATTCAGTGATTTTCCAGTGTTGCAGTCTTTTAGGGAAATGTCCCAACAGCTGGATTGCCTCAATGGATGAGTTTTAATAACTTTGGTGGTCTCTTCTAGGCCTGGACGTTATCCAAAATTTTATATCTCAATATTGTCGTGATAGACAACACTATCATCTTACGGCAATGTGGTTTCATTCAAGTCCCTTGGCTCGCCATTTTCTCCTGCTTTAAACTTGACATATTGCCACACTGGCGAGCTGCCGTTCTTCTTATGTTATTATTTATTTAGTATTTACCCTTTCAAATGGACACAATATAAAACCACTGACAATATAATTAATATTAAAACGATGTATATTGTTTTTTTAAGGATGGCTTCTCCTCTGCTCTGAGGCTGTGGACGGACAACTCACCAGCAGTTCGACGCTTCAGATACACTTCTGCGACACAGAGGTCAGACCACTGACCTTTTAATTGTCTCATTTGAATGATGATAAAAACAATCAAGCAGAACAAAGCTCACCTCCCACACGATTCATTATGTCCACACACCGTCATTTTTCTTCGAGTGTCATTGAGAGCGACTGGGTTTGATTTTGTGCTCCAGTGATGTCATCAGGGAGCAGTGTGTCCTCTTGTTGTGTTAATTGCTGCTCAATGAAATGATGTAGATGAAGTGTAGCCTGGCTTAAAGCCTTGGGGAAGAATTAGCTCGAGAATTAATAAGCTGTCTAGTATACTTTGTGCAACAACAGGGCTATTTAACAATTCAAATTAAAGCAAATAACTTTTGGGAATCAAGATTAATCAATAACACTCAAGGCACATGGTTCTGATGTTTAATGGCTGCAATTCCCTGTCTGTCTGCAGGAGTTATGAGGAAGTCAGCTGGGATACAAAGTTACCCCGGCGCTTGAAGGCACCAGAAACGACCCTGGAGAAAATGGCAGACCCAGTGAGTGAGCGTCCCTCAACGAGGCGCTACAATAGTAGACCTCAGCTGTGGCAGGTGAGCCTTGGAGAGTCAAACATAGCCAGTTGTTTCTCCAGATGCGGGAGATGTTCAGCTGGTTGCTGTGCAGAAGCGATTAATCACTGATGGTTTTCGAGAAAGCAAAAATCTATCTAACCCTGAACAAACAAAATAAAAGTCAAACTGTTTGAAAATGAAAGTCACTTTTCAACCCACACACAAAAGTGTATGTGTTTCGTGTTTGGTTTTAGTGAAAGGGATAAATGTTTTCGAGGTAGTTTTTCTAAAGTTTGATTGATTCTACTGTGTTACACTGCACTGTAAAAACTAAATTAATTTGTAGATTTACCATAAATACATACAGATGTATTCTTCTGAAAAGAATATACCTGTAAAATAAGGGAAACTCATCTTTTTTAAAGAAATAAGCTGTAATACTACAGTCAAGGTCAAAAACCTCAAGTTATAAGAATTCACTTGAGAAGAAAAAACAGCGTCACAGCGATAGATCGGTGTCATTTAACCTCACCAGCAGCAATGGTGAATCCAACCCCCCTCACAATGTAAGAATACAGCTGCAACAAGCAGTAGTTTTTTGGAAGAAGAATAGCCACCACTCTCCAAACAACCTCCAAGACATGAAAAACATGCCAATGACCAAGAAGAGGACGCTCTCAATGGAGAGGATCAACCAGAGAGGGTCTGCGCAGCCAGATGCGTAGGACCCACCATGTGCTGTAATCACATGGTGACAAGGAGCTAAGTCCTTCTCACATGCAAGTTTTGTCCAAAAGGCTAATCCTTTTCCCTCACACACAACCCGGATGAATTTGAAACCAAAATTGATTTCTTCCATTTACATTTGAAGGCATGGTACACTTTGGGACAAAAAAATAAATGGGCCTTTCCATGTCACATCTGTAAGTACGACCAAGAACTTCAAATTAATTCCCTTTTCAATATGAAATGTGACCTGACAGCCCTCCTGAGCAGAGCTAAAGATCATGGTTGGATCACCGCATGTGAGTAGTGAATATCCCAGAATAGCTGCATTTTACATACAACCAGAAATACATAAAGACGCCAAAAGACAATCCCCCTGGCAGACTTTGACTTTGACTGAGTCAGCATCCTCAATATATTGACTATTTCTTAAAACCATTTGTGCATGAACTTCCATCTCATGTACAGGATACAAGACCGCTGTGAGAAACTGGTGAAGTTGAAGACACTTCTCTAGTTACTCCTGATGTGGAATCTCTGTACACCAATATTGTGCATTCAGAAAGCATACATGCTAGTAAATACTATTTATCTGGCTGGCAGGAAACCATGCCTCCAACTGATTTCATTTTAGAAGTCATGAAGCATGTCCTCAATAATAACGTATTTTTATTTCAAGACAAAATATTCAAACAATGAAAAGGCAGCTGTAGGGGAGCGAGCTTTGATCCCAAGTATGCGTGAATTCATTTACAACCCTCAGAAGAATGTCTTCCTTGAAAAGATCGAATTCTTCAATTCTACTTCGAGTAAAACAAGTTTTCAAGACATAACATTGTTGTGACGTAATGTCTTTTGTTCGTAGTTGTTTGCTGTGGTTTTGTTTTTTTCAGGATTTCAACTTCTGCTCTCATAACTTTATAACTTTTCCATCGCTCTCTGTATCTCTCTCTCTCTCTCGTGTGTGTGTGTGTGTATTTTCACTGCATTCGTCCAGTTGAGTGTGTAGCACTCCACCGGGAAACATACTCGATACTCCTAATGGCCACTCTACCCTGTTGTCGCTTACCCGTCTGTGCTATGGGCTTTTAGTGATGTTCAAAAAAATATTAAAAAGAAACAGTGAGCCACACCGTTGGCACTGATCCTCATAGCGATGAAAATGGGCACTGTAGTTTAATCTGAGTCAATCCCCCATATGCCAACCTGCCACCATTACTGACTAGTGCACAAAATGCGTGTTAATACATGAACGATGGTATTCTGTTTACGCGAGTTTGAGTACTGTTCGCTGTACAGTGCCCTGCTGTTTCAGGAAATTAAAAATGAAACAATAGAAGATTTGATCTCTGATCTGGCTGAGAGCCACAGTCAGGCTGGAGAAGTGCTGAGAGACAGTATAACATATTGTTTTTGTGTTTTCATGGGATTTGTTGAAAGGACAAAAATCTGCAATGGTACCAGACGTATGCGTCAAATATCTTCAAATCAATGTGGTAATAATGTCCTGATGATAAAACCCTGCATGCAGCTTTTTCAAAGAGCTCTGCTTCGAAGGTGATTGAGAATATTGTTGAAGTTCAGGTCAGATTACAGGTTGCCAACCTGAACATTGTCACGTCTACCTCTGTGTGTTTATGTGGTGAAGTGTAAGAGCTGAGTTTCTTAATAAATATCTAATCCTACTGTCCTTCCGTAGTCTGTTGGAGCTGAGTGGAACAGACAGCAGCTTCGGTGTAGGAATGATGCCAAGAAACCTGTTTCATTGTAAGTTTCCAACAAACAGTGAGAACAGTTTAAGAACAGTTTGGTAAATGATAATCAACAGCTTTGGATCAACATCTTCTTTCTCTTCTTTCCAGCTGCAGTGGATGTCCGAGGTCAGGTCAGATCCCTCTGTACACGTGAGTACTTCCTGTTTGAGGGATCAGCACAAATGTCTTACACACATTGTCATTCAAAAGTGTGAATCACCTGCCAGAAAAGCTTTATTTGGGACAGCCAGACGGCTGAGAGGATTACTCTGTATTTTTAATTGTCTTTCATGCTTTTAGGTTGTAGAAAGTCTTCTTTTTTTACGAAGAGATGTTGTTTTGTGTGAAGGATTATCAAAAAATGTAATGGAGAGGTACATGGAGAACAAAACACATCACATTGTTCAACATGACTGACAGCTGAAAGGACAGGAAGAGACAGAGATACCTCAGAGCAACAGTTAAATAAGAAAGAACAAATCCCCAGGTAGTAGTTCAAGAAATTTGAAGTTTAATATCAAAACATGTGCAAATTCATACAGAGCGAGGCTTCTGTGTCAGTGTAAAGTGCACATTTATGCTTCTCTTAAAACTGCACAAAAGAAAGAGAAGGTAAGAATCACAGAATATCAGCTGAACACGCTACGTACTGCTTAAACCTATTCAGTCTAATCACTGAGAAGACCGCAGAGGGCCCAAAGAACAACTGGATCCAAGAATATATAGAGCCCAGTTGCACGGTTGTGGTTCAGTAATGATCTCAGGTCACTTTTGCTTTTTTGCTTTTTTGCTGGACCGAAAAATTGGAAAATTAAATATCGAAAATGATTGCATCACTCTTCTCCCCTGTCATATAACACTGTGGGGAGACAGGAAATCAACTAAATGAAAGTTTCAATCATTTCATTCTTCATTTGGGGCCCAGACCATATAAAATATTCAAACATTTGGTATCTGAATTACACAGTTTTTATTAGGGATGCATGGCATTTCAGCGTTTCATCGGCTTGAAAATAAAATATCAGCTGAGAAATAATATTGCTGCAAATATGACAGCCTGAGAGGATTTATTTCTTTGTTTATTTGACAGGGACAGTGCACAGTTATAAGCGTATTTACATCTGTAGTCCCTGGGCAGGAGACAGAGACAACAATCTGTGAGGAAAATTAAAACTTGGGCAGTGATTTTCATGAAGGTTAAACTCTAAGATGATGCTTTAATTACGCACAATAACGTCAACCACCGTCCAAGTAGTTTTCTTATTTTGCCCAATGAATGTGTACATTTTGAAAAGCATTGCATGTCTGCATCTACCAGTGGGCCATCATGATGAGAGTCGGCACGATGATATGTCAATTCCACTACGAGAGAGATTTGATGTTCTCTGAAATTAGGCGGAAAGGTCGAAACATATCGCATGTCTGATATCTGCAAAAATCCAATTTTGTGCATCCCTAGATTTATCTACTGTATGTTAATAAAGCCATTTTTGAAGGAAATCAGACAAACATCAATATAACAGGAGATTCACTTAAGAAATGTATTGTAAATGTGTATCTGTTCTCGTGTGTTTGCAGCGGTACGATCGGCTCTGAGAACATGCATAACATTGACAACATGGATGAAGACTTTCACCCCCTGACCCTGAAGAGGAGCATCATCCCCCCGTACACGGCTACAGCACGGTAAGACAACATAATCACACACATATACACTTTCTGTGGCTCTCCAGAGCTCAGTGGGCATGAAATTTATTTTGCACTTGAAATATTTCATAACACTCTGGAGAATTAAACAGTTGTTACTTTAAAATTCCTCTCACATGGAGATATTCAGCCTCCTGTAACAGATTATTATAAGCAGTGTGTAAACTTGTGATTTGTGCCAGCCGAACCACCATCCCTGGATATACAGGCAAGGGTGTCTATGTTAATTCTGCTGCTCCAGCTGTCTGCAGCCCTGCACACTCCTCGGGGTGAGTCTTCACAGTCACTTTATGAAGCCATTTCTGGCAATTATTTCATAAATCTGTATTCTTCTTTTTCTATTCTCTTGATATTCTGTTGTATCTCCTGTAATGTTTTTCTCCCACATGTACTGATATCCTCATACACATTATCTTTAGATGGGTTTAAGACATTGGACAAACTATCATGAATGTCCACTGGAGGGCGTTCTAATGCTCCCCACCGACATCACACCTCAGGTTATATTCTGACTTCAACATACAGATGTGCTCATATTTTCCTGCTGTGCCTTTGAAAATTAAATACAGCTCAGAGTAATCATCATTAGAATAGAGACTACAGTGAATTCACTGAGTGAATGAATAATTTAAATAGTTTGAGGTGTTTTTTCAGCCAGTATAGAATTTAACGGGCATATCAAGAGATTTTTTAAAAAGGAAACGGAAGACAAGCAGTCCTTTTAATAAAAGGTTTAACCTTTATGACAATCACTGCATCTTGAGGAGGCAGGTGTCTGATGTCAGAGCAGCAAGCTTTGACTCCAAACAATGCAAAGGCAACTCCTCACAGAGATTACCATGAGTTTATTCATTTACATTTTATCGTGACCAAGAAAAACATCATTATCATTTTGCTACAAGTCACAAGAAGATGGTGTAAGAGGCACAGCGGCACTTAAGTCTAATTCAGGTCCAGGCAAAGGTACAAATTACAAAAGTCCTACATATCAAGAAAAATACATGATATCTGTGTTTGAAGAGAAATAAAGGAGTGTCACTGTTCAATGGGCATGCAAGATGAATACAACGTCAAAAATGGCCTATGATTAGTATAAAAAATTATGAATGATAATTTTCCATCCCTTAGATTTTTCTTTGGCTTTATTTTTAGCTCGCTGTCTTTTTTCTCCCTGTGTGGCATCACTTTAAGCTTCAAGTCTTTGCATCCGCTGCATGTGCATCTTATTCTTTTTGGATGAGTGGGCTGGTGACATACAACTTAATGGTCAGTTGGTAAAGACTACAGTAATTGGAAATGTTAATAAAGAGATGAAAAAACAGTGCATGTCATTCCTGAAGACAGACAGGAAGGAAATTGGAAGTCTTGGAAAATTGGGGCGAAGATGACAAGAAGGTTAATGTAAGGGCAAAATAACATTGTTGCGTAGATTTCACAGCAGATTTCTGATTTTCTCACATGGCTTAAAAAGCAAAGGAAAATGTTTAATTTCAGATAATATAATGTCTTAAAATAAGAGTTTTAACAGCCAGCTTAACTGTAAAAATCTGAGTTTATATGAATGAAAAAGCTAAACACTTCAAACATCATGCTGTGTAGCACAAGCCGCTCTGGGAGTGTTGGCTGTCTGTTAAGGAGGTGTAAACCTGTTTCCTAGTTGGGCCCCAGTTGAGCGAACTTTACCGGCTTTTGGAGCAGGCATCTCCAGATGGCTGAATCCAGAGCAGCTCGTGGTAATCGTGGTTTTTCACAACCCAGATCCATTTTCCTGGTGCCCGACACCCCCTGAGATCTGTTTCCTCTGCTGATTAGGCTGGCCTCCCATATTTTTTCCTCAAACCAGAAAAAAGACAAGCTCTTGGATTGATTAACTGTCTGCTGCAACGGTCAGACGTCTTCAGGATTTTTGCTTGCCAAAGCTCACTCACTACACGAGTGTCTATGGGTGTGTTTTAAGCAGCAGTCTTATTTTTTCATGATGAGATTTACTATTGGGTTCTTGGATTTTTACTTGATCCAAAATAATCTATAGCTTACTTATTCAAAATCATAGTATTTTCACAGGACATTTGAAGAATCGGGGAGTCCCACTTTTGGACATGTGGCGCCCCTCTCCAGAACGGTGACCACTGTGACCCCCTGCAACCCCTTCCTGAGACCTGCACTTCCTGCCTCACACACAAGCACACGGGGAGGCATTAGACAAAGCAGATGAGAAAGTTTTGAAGGTGCCAGCCTTCCTTTTTATGCCATCCAATCTGTTTATATGAATACGTCTATAATGATGTGATGTCAGTGACTGATTCGGAGTGAGTTGGAGAATAATGAGATGCCCCATTATCATAATTTCCCTGATTTAGATGAGTGGTTTTCTAACTCTGGGTAGTGAGCTCTTGCTTTGTCCTTTTAAACATTCGCTCTCTCACTGACTCACTTACTCGCTCACTGTGTGTGTGTATGTGTGTGTGTATTTCAGCCCACACTCTGTGTTTCAGTCATGAAGGGCAAAGGGACCATACAGAAAATATTTAGGGAAGTGAGGATTTCCTGCACTAATGTTACATATCTAACAGTATACATCACCAGGTACAATAGATGCATTATGAGTAACGTTTTGGTATTAACCAAAGATACTTTGCTCAGGAGGAACATATTAAATACAGTTTGCAGTCTATGCTGTGCACATCAGTTAGAGGCATTGGTTTTCTATAGCTGTGTCTGTAACGCAGATTGACATTATTAAGTGTCTGCCAGCTATAGCTTTATGTCTGTGGTTTGTGCAGCTTCACGCTTAGACAGGAAATAGGGATGAGCTGGTTTTCCTGTTTCTCTTCATCTATATTTTGTTTAGATTTACATTGCACAAGGATTTTTTTTTGCTTGAACACACTGCTGACTTTGTGAGGAGTTGTGCGATCACTAATGCATCTAGATTTTAATCCACATCTCAATTATATTATTTTACATTTATTGACATGAAAAAGGCGCTTCAGTGATTAAGTATTTGGTTTCCGTAATGATAGTGGTCTCACGAGAGACAGATTTGAAAAAGAAGGGTAAAAATTGAAGCTGCAGAGGCTGAGATATCCTACATTTTAATAACTAGTATAAGTCAAAATAAAAAATATTGGATCCTACATTTCCCATAATGCAGCAGACATCATTAGGGTTATTTTTTCAAACTTTGAAAACTCCATTAGAGCTACAGAAGACATTGTTCAAGCCGTATTGTACTCTTTGTGAGGAGCAAGAGCAAGCTACTCAAATTACTTTTATTAATAGTAATTTAATTACTTAACAAGTTAATCAAAAGCAAAAATAATTAGACACATTGTCACTTAACTTCGATTACCCACGCAGCTGCACTAAGGGCTTTAGACAACTTGAAATCCTTTCCACCTACATGCCACGTGTCAAAACAAAATAATACAACAAAATAATTTTAACGAGACATATGCCTACTTTTTAGGATTCTCAACTGACCATCAACTGTTAGCTTAATGAGGCTACAGGGTTCACACATACAACGAACAGACACAGGTGACTCCCAAATGTATTTTAATGGGTAACGTTAGCAAGCCAGCTAAGAACACTCCCGGTGAGATAGCGCACATGTCCACTTGCAAACGAACATTACCGGGTTATGTGACTGTATTGTAACACATTAACACTCTTGACAAGTAAACTAGACTTCATGTGTAAAAGATGTGTACATTTTCCCTTTAGTAGCTCAGAGTCATTAAACACACCAACATTGTACAGTGCAGATTTCTTCAGATTGATCCTCTCCTTTGCATTGTCGTAAATCCATCAAATCTAGAGAGTGCACTCTTCCTTTTGGCTCGATGTCAGCTCACAGCTCTGTTAGTGATTGACGTCTAGTAACCACCAGTTAATGTGCTGAACAATGTTGAATTTAAGGCTAAATTTAGAAAACCAGCATTCCACATTAACCACTTTATGAAATGATGGAGGGACCAGACTTAGTTACCATGAACTAAACCATTTTAAAACAAATTACTGATCATTATTTCACATACTTAGGATGTTTTGTCATAAATCCTCTCATTAAACTCTCAGCAAAAAAAAAATAATTTCCCTTTTTTTTTCTTTTAAATTAGTATTGTACCCAAGTTTGTATGTTTGCTGTTGTGTTTAAAACCAATAAAATTGCGTAAAACCTTCTCGCAGCAATCATAACTCTATTTGCTAAAGAAGCTACCCCACTCCCCCTCCCCCTCCTCGTCAGATTTTCCAGCCTGTGGTCTGAATCTCATCACCGGCTCCTTTTCAAAACAGGCTCACAAACATCATGATTGATTCAGCCGCTATCCTCCAGGATCTCTCAATGCCTGCCTGGGCTGGAGATTAATTTCCTTTTCCTCATCTTAATTTTTACTCATCGCCTCTCCATAAAAAGGCTAAATGTCAAGCATGCCTGACTCCTTCTAGTGACACGTCTATTCCAGCAGATAATTACCATAAGGAAATAGATGCTTTAGTGTGCAGAGGGGAATTTAATTTACTCTGACATCCTCACAGCATAATGCATTCCTAAAGAAAGGGAGTTTTTCAGTTTGCAATTGACTTTTTAGATAAATTGGACTATTTAATGTGATTATCAGCCTTGAACGTCTTTGACTTATTAAGGTGTTGAAACCAATTAAGGGTTACATGCTGCTCTTGCTTCCAAATGTGAAACAGTGAATACTGCTTAAAGATCCATGAAATAAGAAGCAGCCGGAGCCTTTTGTTCGGTAGTCGCCCGGCTACATTGCCTGATGATGTTTTGAGACTTGCCAGGTAATGATATTAATTACAGCAACATGGCTTACTTCAGGTTGTGGATTAACCCGAAGGCACAGAGGGTAATGTTTAGTTTGATTTGCAGTCGTGGATTACAGTCCGTACATGTAGCATAATCTTGAACGCTGCAGAATTAAGTAATCTTATAAAACATTAAAGCCCCCTGCAGAAAGATCCTTCAATTTGAAAGTGTTTCCACATGACCAATAAGAATTTACACATGTTTTATAGAAGTCAGACGTTAGGATGATGATCAGCAACTCAGCCAGCGGTGAGTATTGATCCCACCTCTGCAGCAGCTTCTCTAAAAACTCAACTGAATCATTGTCCTTACAGCATTTTGCCTCTTAGACCCACAGTGAGTGAAGCTGCTGTGTCACTGGGACGGTATCTCAAGGAAGACCACAGTCATGATTGGACCCCCTCTGCGTTCACCGATAGCACTGAGTCACATTCAGTCCCAGCATTCCCTCTGTGTGGCCTCATGAGTGGCTCATCCTGCAGCTTTTTCACACCTGCTTACGTCCAAAAGCTGCTAGCGTCTGACCTCGCAGACAAAGCAGAGGTGGCCGAGAGGCTTTGAGGAAGTCAGCAAGCGTTGCTGCAATCCGTATTATGAGCCGTGAAGACACAGCAGGCCACAGCGCTCCTGCCCAAAAGTTCCTCCTTTTGCAACCAACTGCCTGAATGCTGTGCTTCTTAGGAGATAAGGGCAGCCTCCCATGAAAGGTGACTCAGCAATCCAGCACACACGGCCTCTCCTGAGATAAGAGTTGCTCTGAGGGGCCTGAGGACTGTGGGATAGTGGGAAAAACAGTCACAAGCAGAGAAAACAGTGGAAGGTAAATGCAGTAAAACCACCACATGTTCAGCAATATGAAGTGTAAACTCCTGTGACTTAATCGTACATTTCTGGGTGGCAAAAAGATCCACTTTAATAGTATAAGCTTTGGGTGCATGAGTAATTTGAAACACAGTAATTACAGCCAACATCCACTCCAGCAGATATTCATATGAGATTATAATGACAGGACATATCTGAAAATGAGAGGTGAGTTACTTTTGCCAAACCAGAGGTGTAACTCATTATTTATTTAAGAATTTCCATCAATATTAATCCACAATTTATATTTCTTTGAATGATCTCAGACACTATATCGGCACTCATCACTCTTCGACTATGAGATTGCAGTGGTGGAAGAAGTATTCAGACCTGTAAGTACAAGTACTAATACCACACAGTGAAAATAGTCCTTAAAAGTATGTAAGAATTATCAGCAAACTCTACTTAAAGTATCAAAAGTAGAAGTTATTCTGCAGTTAACTGCTCCCTGTCAGTGTTTTACTATTTTATTTGATGTTTTTTTATTAATATTACTGCCGCATTAAATTGTATGTTGCATTTTAGTTCTGTAGCTGTTTAAGGTTGAGCTAATTTTAACTACTTAATCTACAGAAATGCATCGTATTTAATTAGATCGTCATATGTTTGTAGCTGTGAGAGAAGTCAGCTTTGTGACGACGCATCTTCTGGCTTATTCAAATTTTTCTTTATTTACCTGAATTAGCTTAAGATGTCGGAGATTGTTCTCGACCCATGAACGTTTAATTTTTCAGTTTACAGTAAAATTCAAAATCATCAATTTTGGAGAAACAAGGTTTTCACTGTAACTAAAGCTGTCAGACAAATGTAGTGGAGTAGAAGTACAGTAATAGCCCCTGAGATGTATTTGAGTTACATTAAAATGGAAATACTTAACTTCCGACTGGATAACTCCACCAATTAATAAAAAGCCAGAGGAAGCTGCATATAATCTTATAAACTGCCTCCAGTGATGTCACTCAGTTGCAATGTGGGTAATATCACTAGGTAAAGCAGTCTGCTGGTCTATACTACTCCTATAACGCTGTTGGACTCGTTATGCACAGTTTATAAACAAATTAACAAAATTGATACAGCAGAACCCCCAACAATCTTCTTCCCTTTCAATACCTGGCTCACATTACCCACAATACAGCTGAGTTACATCACTGGGGGCAATGTATCCGATTATTTGCAGTTTTCCTCTGGAGCTACAAAAGACTTTAAAGTGCTTTTTTGGTTTTTTTTTACATTTGCAGTCGTCCTCCTGTAAGACCTGTAAACACACTTTAATGTGTCAAATTGGTGGCGTTAGCCTTTAAGTATAGTACTCGTGTAAATGTACTCAAGTGCTGCACAATTCATGCAATATAAGCTAAATTGCAGTTATTATTACTTGATAAAGGTAAAAATGTGTGATAAACATTATAATGAAGCACTGTGGTGCTGCAGAGACGTCCTGGTCTACAAATCCTGTTCTACAGATGTTTGTTTGGTACAGACCCCAAGAAATGTCACATCATTATAATCAATAAGAGTTTGTCAGTGAAAATGAAAATTATGATCCAAAAGTTATCATTCCTACCTATTGTGACTCATAGCGCAGTTGTAATATCTGTCAAAATAATTGCAGTGTGACTTTCTTTCCATATCGCGCAGCCCTAATGTGCGTACCTAGTTACATTCCATCACTGTGGGATTGACACTTAGATTGGCATGCTAAGAAAATAGGAAGGTAATTATTCAACATCTGAAACATCTAAATAGTGATGCACGGCCGCTGCTGTGCTGTAGTCGAGCACACTGTTCTTATACGTTACGTTTACATAGTCAGGCATGGATGATAACAGGAGGAAGGGGATGAAGAACTGCACCTGATCCAGTTATATGAGCTGTAAACAGCAGGCTTGTGGTGACAGTTTACTGATTTACATTCAATGCTGTGTGCTCAGTTTCAAGTCACTTCCAAGCAGTTTTGAATTTAGATGATGAGACTCTGCAGCAGGCAAAAACTCTAATGTTCCAGTCAGAGAGAGTCTGGCAGAGCTCATATCGATGGAAGCATCTGAAACTAAAAGATCTCTGATGGGTTTGGACTCACAGAGCAAGCGTTGGTTTGTGCACAAAACCAGAGGGAAAACCACATATCAGAGAATACACTAATGCATGCCTGCAGGAGTGAGCGGTAACTCAGTGCTCGTGCATGTTAAAACAGAAACTAACATGGAGTCAAATGTTTTTAAAAAAGGGGGAAAAGACAACTATTTGCTCAGGTTGAGACATAATCTGGACACTTTGCTGATGTGATGAGGTGGGACAGGAGGCTGTGACAGTAAGGGGATAATCACTGGAGAGAAAGAACAAAGTCAAATGGAAGAGGGAAAAAAACTCATTATGTGGGAAAGAAAACAGTTGTGTGTTAATTTCATGGACTGCTTCAGCGTGCCAGAACAGGTGACAGAAGGGGAGCTGTCCAATATGCAAGTAAGGAGTCCCCCCCCCCCGTCAGCTTCGTCGGTGAGAATGAAATAAATAAACAATGAATGGTCCACTCTCCTCGCGCGCCTCATCCCATCTCATGCATGGCTGCCAGTAATGGTCTACTGGGTGTCAGCTTTTATTGGCACGGCACAAAGCAAGTGCCAAGGGCTCGGCGGCTCGACTCCCCGCCGCAGACTCGGCCTGTGGATAAAAGCAAGCAAAATGCCCCAGTCGAGCTCAGAGACATAGTCATGTTGGGCTGGAACGAGGAAGTGCAGTGGAGAGGGGAGGGACTCAGGGCGCAGCTCCATGGGGCCGCCGCGGCGCTGCGACCTTCTGCACATGGAGCCGGGGAGAGTTGGAAGAACTTCATACTGCAAACTCAAGGAATAGCAGGTAAAGTGACTTCCACCGCGCTTTTCAGCTCCACTCTTATCTTAAAGGCTAAATCAAGACCTCTAAAATGAGCTCGTGTCTTCTCAGGGTTTTTAGGAGACGTTTGCACCTGACTGGAAAAGACTTTCCTTATAGTTTCGGTGCAGGTGCGCCGCAGCATCACATCCCGTTTAGTGCGCGTTATTCTCTGCTGGTACAGGACATGTAACGGATTAACAATCCAGACTACCTTTTAGAATTAAATAGAGGAAAATAAGTTCATTTTCACACTTTATTTTGTTTCTAAATAGCCAGAAATTTAACAGAAATAGGGGAATGTTCCCCATTTTCCATGCGTCTTTTTCTTTTGGGAACATATGGATAAATTATTTCCTAATCTCTTAAATTTCTGTAAAAATATTAACCTGATTTATAAGATTTCCTGCTAATTATCCACGGATTTCTTTATAATTTTTAGATGTTTAACGCGTTTTTACATTCCTGTTATAGCACCTGTTGCAACAGATGTGCGCACTCAGTAAACTTCAGATAGTCCCTCTCTCTCAGTTTGAGCCTGAATCCTGAAATATTAAAAGACGAATTTACAAAAAAAAAAATAAAGCTTGTCGTGAAGATGTATATTTTTCGGGACCAAACAAACCGTGTGTGAAGAAATGTGTAGCGCTGCTTGAACAGGAAATCATTACGCACACACCAACGCTGTCTCTCGTGTCTCATTTCAGTTAATAATCGATAAATCTGATAATGTCTCGTACCGTTAATCTTTGTTTTCACCTGTTGGAGCCACAGTCTCGGTTGTTAAACGTCTGTGTGAAGAGAAGGGGAAAAAAAAGGCACATACCTAATGTAGGCAGGACTTCTAAAACTTTTTACACTGCTGACACTGAGCTGGAAAGTTGTTCATCAACGCCCTAACGAAAGAAACAGAAAGATTCACTGTCACACTTGTGGAGGAAATAAAAGTGTTTGTCGCAAAACCTGAAAAAAAAAAAAATGTTTTTAGGCCACATTGGCTTTTGATCCAATTAAAATAAAATTCAGCTAAAACGTCATAATTTTAGCTTTAAAAGTGGCGTTTGTGTGATGAAGTCAATGAGTCTAAAACTGTGAGCAACCATCTTCATTTTATGTCATCTGCTTTAGTAAGCATGAACGCAGCTGAAGTTTACTTATTTTTCTCTGAGTGTGAAACATTTCAGGGAAGTTAAATATTCTGTAAATTCACTCAAAATCCAACTGACATGCAAATATTAAACACAAACTAACAAAAACACGTTTGATTTCAGATGTTAGATCGACTTAAAACTCGGAAAGGAACCCCGGTACCTGCACAAATAGGACTTTTTCATAGCTCGCTTGGAAAGAGAAGTGCTGAAACTGCTGCAAATCTGTCTGTAGATACATCATCTTTCTTGTCAGTAGAAACAGAAGTAGGAAGGGGTGAGGAGGAGGAGGAGGAGGGGGGCAGAGGAAGGCAGACAGTTATTAAAATGATTGTACTGTCTGAATAGCAGAGTAGTGAAGTGTGTCAGATGCAAATGAAGGAAACTTCTCTTCGGTGCACCTTTACTCTCCCCTCACCCCCTCGATAGGCTCCCCGAACACATCCGCTAACACTATCTACCCACTTACACCCATACATTTCATGAATTACTGATGAGAATCTCCATGTGTGCATATGAACAAAGGTGACCATGCACCACATTGCTTGCCAGTGTAGGATAATCTCCTCTCCTAATGGTTGATAAGAAAGCGCCCACAGCTTCATTACTCCTCATGAAACCCACAAGAGTGAAAAACATTAATTCAGATATTTTCATTAATCATCAGAAAGACTGATCGTAGCTGTCTAAAGTGGAAACTTTTAGTGTGAGTGTGAGTATGAATTATTTGAATTATGAATCATATTGTTTGTGTGTGAAATCAGAGTGAGGTCAGCGATAATGTGCCACGAAACTGGAGTCATAGAGTGATGATAAAGCACGCTTATTGATGTATTAAAATGCTGTAACATGTTTTATTGCAGCCAAAAGTCTAATTGGCATAAGCAGAAACGTGCAGATATTTGATATGAGCTTCCTTGGCCACTTTCTAATTTTTTCTTAATAGGGTTTCATCATTTCATTAAAGGTTACAGATTTTATAGACTTACACCATAATGTTGAATTATTACTAAAAAAAAATGTAAATAAAATGAATTTTAATGACACAAAACTCATTTCAAACACTTGAGAAATGTCTTTTTGGGACATTTTCTTGGGACATTTGTTTCTTCCTGTATATTCCAGTTTTTATTAATTTTAATTGTGTGTTATGTATCTTATTCATACACACACACACACGCCAGTGTTTAAGCTTCCTTCTGGGTATCCAAACTTTGCTGGTGTGGTCCCTCAGTATCTGTTAACGGTTTCGTTGTTTCTCATCTCCACCCTGCTCCCTGGTGTAGCTTTTACATCTCACTATGAGAAGACGCCTCTAACCTTCCCCCCCTTAAACACACCACCACCAAACACACACACAGGAGGGGGACCGAGAATTCTGTCAACCCACAAGCCTCTTCCTGCCTCTCCTCACTTGACGTACTCAGACCAAAACTTTTCCAGTACCCCTGCGCTGTATGTTAGAAGTCTTTTCTGTGACTTCCATTTCACTGGCTGAAAGATTCCACCTGCCCCCAGTTCATACACACACACACACACACACACACACACACACACACACATACACACGCACACCCACCAACGGGGGTACAAAAAAATCCTGCTATTTTTATCATTTCTGTTTGATTTGATTAAATTAAAAAAATAAGGCACATTGTCTGAAGATGGAGGTACAACTAAAAACAATATGGGAAAAGTTTTTTAAAAAGTAACAAAAATATCTGTAACATGCAGAAATTGAAGACAGCATGATAACGGTATCACTTTGGGTTGAAGCTAAGATGCTACTTCCTGGTTATTCTTCATGCACCTTACTTTCCACATGCCTACGCAAGTGGGTTGTGACTGAATGTAGGAACTCTCGTTTTTTATTTCTGTCGAAGCCCCCACACCAACGCATCCGTGTTTCCCCTCGCACCATCTGCCCAGAAAAAAGGGCACATGAGAATATACCCCCCTCTGCCCCCAACCTGCAAACTCCAGATGCTGAAGAACGCCGCTGCAGAGTCGTAGTTCAGCAGAATAACACGCAACACCCCTGTGTTGTGCTGAACAAATCATCTGCACCAGTGACCTTTGCCCCCCTCCTCCTCCTCCGCTCACACTTGCATCCTGGGCGTCTTCGAGCTCCTGACTTGACTCCGCAGAATACTGTGCGTTGCGACAGAGCGGCCCCGTCGCTTCCCACTATTTGTTCCAAATGTGTGGAGCCATCTGTCAGTAAAACAGGAAGGCCTAGGTTCCCCTTCTCCCTTGGGCTTGTTTCTCTATTTTCGGGAGCTTCACTTCTCCCTGAGTGGCTGCTTGGACTGGGCAGCGGCCCCACCAAGGGCTTCTTGAAGTGGCGGAGCTGGGGCTGAGGCTGTCGGGCCCATCTGCTGCAGGCTTGAGGGCCATCCATTATTAATGGGGCCACGAGCACTGGTGACTCCTCAGATATTCAGCCCTGGCCAAAGGATTGCTTCAAAAAAATAAATAAAGAGAACTTCTCTGTCCTTCGGCCTGCTTTTCTGCCTCTCCTCTTTTCTGTGCACCTTCCTGTTGCGTTTGCTTCTCTGACTCTTGCCCTCCCTTTGCTATCTTCATCTCTGCCTCTATCTATCTCGCTGCTCTTCTGTCTTCTTCTCTCTCTCTTTGTTTCTCATTGTGGCTTCCATGCGTCTGTGCTCAGGCCACGGGCTCAGCGATGCATGCTCAGTAAATTAGAGAGAACATGAGCGCCGATCAGCTGGGCACGGCAAACACCCGCATCTTCGTGACCCGGGGCCAGTTAATTTTCTGCTTAATTTTGCGGCAGTCAGTTTGCATTTTTGGATGATTACGTGGCAGGAAATTAACAATAAATAACAAATGTGGTCTGAAAGCCCATTCCCAGCAACCCCCGCGCTACCAGCGGGCCCCCATCAGCCGGAGCCAAGCCGCTCTCCAAGCTCAGTCTCTCTGTCAGACTTGTAATGAAAATGTCTGTAATTCTTTGTAATGTAATGTGGGGGACAGTGGTGCGTCCGCTGCTGTGACAAGAGTGATCTCACTGAGGTGACAAAGTCACGCCGAGAAGTACACTCTTTACTCCACTCTAGCTTTTTATAATGTTGTTTCTTCAGCCTGCACTTGATTAAACTTACACACATCTACATCTCTTTCTCTCTCCCATTAGAGTACTTGCACCGCATGGAGACAGAGGAGGCCCAGGAAATGGCCCAGATGCCAGGTAAAAGACTACCTACTGCATGATTGAGCCGTAGAGTGCGAAAGGTAGATACAATAGGCCCGCAAACAGGCTCTTACATCAGCCGGAGGTAATTTTGCTGCCCCCGAATGAGACACGTCGAGGGGTTGCGTGGTGAGTGATGGGTGTTTGCTGGTGTGTGTCTCCCCAGGCAGGGACAGCCCCCCTGCCAACGAAGCGTCCGAGGAGGCGGAGGAGCCCATGGCCGTCCCTGAGGACCTGTCAGCCAGCTCCACCCACCAGCAGAACAACAGAGGGGACAAAGGTACGAGGCAGCATCTCAACAAACGCACCCACAGAACATCACTGATGCTTGTGTAAGTTAAAGGGGCACTATGTAGTTTTAGAGAAGAATTTTTACAATATCAATGAGGTAATGATACAAAATCCGCCAAATATAAACAAAGTAACAAGTTTTCTTTTGATTAAAATTTCTTTCCCAAAACTACATAGTGCTCCTTTAAGAATAAACAAGTCTTAAGTGTGTGATTGCTACATTAGGGTTGAGTGTATCCCATGAAGCAGCAACCAGAATGAGTCAGAACCACTGTAGTGCCTTTCCCAACACTAATGTATTCATTCCCAAAGCATCCAATTCAGTAAAACGGCTAAATGAAAGTAATGTCAGTATCAAAAGCAAAACATATATATTAAAAAAGGCATAAAAAATGTTTTCATAACTAAATCCCATACACATCCAGTGGGAGATATTTGCCGTTCCAAATCCCTTGGAAAAATTAATTTAAAGCTGCAAAGAGACACATTTAGGTCATTGGCAAATTAGGTAAGAAAAAAAAAATCCCTTTGATCCATGGCATGTCATTAATAAGCCGAATCTTAAGGAATAGCTAATGTGGCCTTGATTTGAGTTTGTGAACATCAAGCCAGGGAATATCATGGTGAAAATAAGGATGAAGCATGCTAGGGGGATTCACATCGGCGGCGTATATTTATCTCAAGTCTCCTAACGTGGGTGGCTGGTGAAGAAACAGGAAACGTTCAAGGTGTCATTACTGGTCTTTGAAAGCTAACTGGTTTTACAAGACAGCAAGATGAGACATGTAAAACACAGTTTTCATAGGATAAATAATATAGGTTAATAATATATATAATAAAATATATTATTTAGCTTATTATCACTGATTATTCATGAAATTCACAGCTTGTTAACACTTTAATATGCCCACTCCAAAATGTTAGGGAGCATCTTAGCTTTGAGGATGCATTCAGATCAGGTGAACCCATTTAATTATTTATTTTATTAATTTAATTAGATCTTAACCAATCACAACAGTAGCAAGAGGAAATAAATGCATAAAGAATAAAAGGGTTTGAGAAAATGTTAAAGATTAAAGATGTAAAATGTGCTACTCAGGATCATGAAAATGTGGATTATTTCATAATATCAGGACAAAAAAATTTACTTCATCGCAAAAAAAACCCGACAAGAATGACAGCTGACCATCCTACCGGTGTTTTTCCACTCATCCAGATAACGGCAAAGATTAGCAGCACACAGTCAAAAATAAAATGTCAGAGGAAACTGAAATAGGATGTGTAAGAGTTTCCTAAGAAGAACTTGCCATCAGGCAGTTTCAACACTCCAGGAGATAAAGACTTCAGGAACAGGGCCAAGCTCAGAGAGAGATCAGCGCATCACTACACCACATAGGTCACGCACCTGCACACACACACACACACACACACACACACACACACACACACACACACACACACACACACACATACATACATACACACACAGACACATGCTTACTCACAAAGGATCTCTGTTTGAGCTGTGTGGCGCCGAGCTCAGCACAGGCAGGGAAGTGTTGAGCTGCGATGTCATCAGAACAATTAAAACATGGTAAATCGAGTTAGGGAGCGTCTGTAGAGCCATGTTTTATTTGACTGTGTACATCTCATCTCAGTCATCTGATGGATGTTTAGTACAATTAAAAAAAAAAAAAAGGTAATAGTCAGAAAGCAGATGATTTAAATGTTTGACTTACATCAGTGGTGATAAAGAAACTAAAGAGGCCACAGTTGACGTTGTGGATGTATGAGCTTGAGTTTCTGTTCATTCCCTGAACGGTAGGATCACTTCACATGTGCCTATATAGGGACAGAGAAAAAGAGCCCAAAGTGCGAAAGAAGGGAAGTGCAAGTATCTGGTACATCTATGCATCGCTGCTTCTGTGATAAAAGCCAGAGTGAGTTATAATTATCACCCAGGATCATGTGCTGCTCAGTTCTCTGTCGTGAAAAAAAGGCAAGAAGCAGGGGGACTATATGTGGGACACGGGACCTCGAAGTATCGAAAGCTAAAAACCTCAAAACCTAGGTTGTTTCCTGTTACAAATAAGTCTTCACAGCCTGGGATCAGCATTGTTGCTGCACATTTACCACGCTACAATCCACACACAAATGACTCAGAGCATGTCCGAGGTTTTTAACGCTAAGTGAAGCCTATTCTGGCTCAGTATGTTCAGTAAATTGCCACCAAAATGTGAGCTAAATTAATGGGTTTGTTTTGAGTGTCTTAAAGTGGAAATAAGCACAGAGACATATTTGGTTTAAGTCACAAGGCCGTAAGATGACCTTCTCAACATCCCAGTGAAACGATTTCTCTTTCACTTTCAGTGATTCAGACGGAGCTTTTGCTATTTCAGAAACCTGAGACAAAGGGGGAGACTGAGCTGAGTCTAGTTCCCGAAAACATGGAGGCGAGTTTTTTTTTTTCAAGTGTGAGGGGAAAAGCAGGCTGTTTTTGGTGTTCCTGCAAGTCGTGTTGAGTGTGTTGCTAGCGTGGTTTAACACATGTGGTTCCACTATCTTGCACACAGGGTTATTTTCAGGCAGTGAGAGCAGCACTAGTCAGTAACAGGAACCTCCAGCAGGCTCCCTGTGTTTCCACACTGCAGAACTACAACACGCTTGCTAAGTCGTCTCCAATCTGCCATCGACGTCCATCAGTATTGCTTGATTATTTCTTTTTATACAAAAATGCTTCTTTAACACTAATGCTACAGATTTTTTAAGTTAATCACGTCTTTCAGTATTTGTCATTGTCTCCTTCTCAGCTACAGAATGAGTTACTCCAATCTGGGCATTAGATCAACATTATAACTGTTTTATTGCACCCTTTTTTGTTTGTCTACGTTGTGATCTGACACTTGCTTCCCAAAACGAGCAAATCAGGATGTGTGACAGTGACAAACATCATGTAAAGTAAAAAGCCTTCTTCCTTCTCCCAATTCAGTCACAACTTCCCCATATCCATGAGAAGTGGGTGGCAGCCCGGCGTTCATGGTTCCCTTCTGTCTGCTTTAGCCGGCTGATAACCTCGCTGGTGTATTCAGTGTTTTAGGAACTGACAACCAAGATAAACATAAAGGTTTTTTAGTGCATTGTTCCAGAAATAAACGACATATGCAAAATGCCAACATACACCTGCTTTTGGGTTCAAATTGAGGAGTCATTCCTGGATCACTGACTACATTCCCATGTCCAGATAAATGCCTCTTTTGCCATTACTGGGTGACAATAGTCTAATGAAGCCTTTTGATTGGTACAAAATTTCACAACTCCCTGTTGACAGTAGAAAAGTACCTCACTTACTCAGAATATTCTGTCATTCAGAGGTTTTGTGGCTACAACCATAAATGATTTAGGAGGGTTGAGAGTTTTGCTTTCGAGCCCTGTGATATGCAAATTGCACAAACTTGATCACTTGCCATTAAAAAAAACCCCCTCTAGTTTAATTTCTTTCCACTTACATAATCATTAAAGTGCATTTGCCTGACTGAAAGAACCTTGGTGGTTCAGGTGAGAAATTCACACACACGTTTGCAAAGTTTACAAAAATCTCCAAAAAGATGACTCCGGCTGCTTCGTGCAGGTGGTATTTCTCTTTTCACTTCCGCAAACGTAGTGAGTAAGACACGTGCACATTTCATAAAATGTCACGTAAGGTATAAACGTGTTAAGTCTGTGATTCCCAACCCCTGGGGCGTACCTATGCCGTTGCTTGGAAAATGTGGTAAGGTTGTGAGGCAGCTAAAGTAATTTAAAGGTTAAAAAAAAAAACCTGAACACCACATGTTGAGAGTGTGTGTTACTGAGTGAGCAGTTAACTTTAAAAGAACAGGTAATGTTAGCAAAAGTGATGGATAAGTAGGTAAAATAGATGACATTAGCTGAAGTAACATAGTGAGAATAAAATTAACTTAAAGTAACAGATAAATAGTTGAAGTTAGCTTTAAGTAGGCTACTGGATAAATGGTTAAATAAGGTAACCTTAGCTAAAATTAACAAATACTTACAGAGACATGGTTAAATGGATTACAAGTGAAATACAGGTAGTTCACAGTGATGGATAAATAGTAAAATAGCTTAAAGAAATGGACACATAGCTAAAATAGCTAGTTAGCTTAATTTAATAAATAAAAAGTGAAGTAGTTAAGAGGGATTAGATGAATAGTGAAAAATCTAAAAGTGATGGATAAATGGGGACTTAAAATTGGTCAAATTTAAGGAAAAACAAAGAACAGTTTGATAAGAGTAATGTAGGAATGGTTCAATAAATGGTAGTGTAGGTGAGGAGGTACTTTCACTTCATCTGACAGGTTATATGACTATAAAGCTTAAGCTAAACTCCTAAATGAAATGAACAGCATAATGCAGTGATAATAGTTTTGTGCTGAAATATAGTAGATCCCCACCTAAATGCATCATTTGCCTTTGTGCATTGTAATTAGGCCTGTCTTTTGGTTGTGTAGTATATTTGGTAACTATTCACTCACAGGTCTGTGTTGTAACTGTGAAGACTTTCCTTCCCTTTGCGTGCATGGCTGGTGTCTCCCTTATCTCTTCTGCTCAGCAAAAGACAGAGGTTTGTCCATTAATTTTTAACAGTTTAACAGATGAGCAGATTGTTGGTCATGCAACAGCGAATAAAAAAAAAAAATGCGTGGAGATGGACTATCGGATTATGTGACTTGGATCGGAAAAGCGATCACAAACATCTCACGATCCTCTGTAAATGTCTCTCCACCCCGTGTTCTCTATAGGTCACTGTGCATTTGGGGATTTATGTTCCTGTGGTGGCTCTCGGTGAAACCAAGACTCCTAACTAAAAAAAAATAAAGTAAAACATGTTTCAGTTACAGGCTGTTTTACAATTCCTTTCCCGTGCTTCCCTTTCTGTCACTTCTCCATAATTCTTGGTATTTCAGTTAGACAGGCCCTCTTTCTGAAGCTTCCCCTTTTCCATAGATTCCTATATTTCATGATTTCCACTTCTTCCTCTTCAGTTGTACAAACAAGAGGTAGCGGCATGGGGAAATCAGGCTGTCACCGTGACATGCAAACCACAGGCTGGTAGCTGTGGGACTTGCATGATCTGTCAGTTGTTTCTAAAGCTCACTGGTGGGAAAATAAGGAGCTGGTAGTTCAACACAGAGGACACTTCTCTTTTTTTGATCATTTTGGGAACACCAGACCTCAAACAGAGACTTTGTCATTGTTCCACGAATAACAGTTACATTAACCCGTCATGCAGCATTTACTCTCTGCACTCTGAAAAGCTTGAAATCAGACTGATTAAGACCCCTCTAAATGGTGAAAAGCTCATGTGAGTGTGTCTTGCGTGCGCCTGTGTGTGTTCATCGTCCTCTGTTGTTCTGATAGACACCGCTGTCGTCCCTAGTTTCACACAGCTTCCTGTGTCTCTGTTTCCTGTTTATCTTGCTGTCATTTTTTCACCAAAGTGTGATGGTGTGAGATGATCTGTGCGTTTCTTCATCTCTTTGCTGACATCCTCACACATTACATGCTATCCACCTGTGTATCTTTATGAACTATATGCTACTTTAAAGAGAATAAACAGTTGCCGTGGGTTGATCTTATCTGATGTTTGTTGACTTTCCTCAGGTTATTTCGCAAAAAGGCCTAAAATAAGGGGAAGTTTTGAAGTTTTGATGCAGCATCCCGGTTAACAAGGGACATGTCGTATTGTGCTCTGAAGGAAGTTTGGTATTACAAAGCTGTCGTTGCTGCAGTTACATTTTTAGTATAGTTGCAATGCTATTACAGTGTTTCCCGAAGAGAAATAGGGAATGAACAAAACCATATTTACAACAATACCATACTGACTGAATCCAAAGAATAATACGAAAGATCAGTTTTATGCCTAAACAAACTAAATGAACAAACTTTCTTCATTTTCATGACTGAATAAACAAACTGACCTTAAAGGACAAACACAGTTTCATACTGTTTTACTTTGTTTATATGTGGCGGACCCTGCCACCTTTCCAGCTTCAAACAGTGTTCTGGGGGACTTATTTTCCTCTGAGAAAAGCTTGTTTACTCAGTTATGGAAACAATAAATATTTCTGAGATTTAATTATTACCTCATTAATATTAAAAGTATGAGTTTAACTTTCTTCTCCAAAACTACGTAGTGCCCCTTTAAATTGCTCAAAACATCTAAGTCTTTGTAAAATGAGTAATTGGGTGTTTTATTAGAGCAAGAAACGAAAAGAATGACATGGCATTTTATGTGTTAAATGTCATGTCTCATTCGGAGAAAAGAGGAAAAGGAAACGCGTGAGTAAAATTAAAAAAAGTTCATGAAACCATCCCACAAATACAAAAGGGCAAACAATAAGACAAAGACCAATTTAACAGTCACAACTGGTCAGGCACATGAGAAAATATCAAATAAAAAAAACAGTGTTTAAGAATAAATCTAAATAACTAGATACTAAATAAATCTAAATAAATGACTGAATGTTCAGTCCTACCAACAAAATAAGAGACTAATCTCAAAAAATCTTTTACATGTTTAGAAGTTCAGTTCGGCAAAGTGGATTTCATGACCCAACATCTATAAGGAACATTCATTCATTCAGTGAGGACAGACAGAAAGGTTCACAAAATCGTTTGACTCTTCTATTCTGAAGCCTTTCAGACCAGAACAAAGGACAACTTTAAGGCTACATGACAGTGTTTCAATAAGCAGCTCTATCTGTTCTCCTGTCACAGCATCAATATCACACTGATAAATTGCCCATCTTTAGTGTATAACATCATGAAAGAACCATGCTCGTATTCTAAACCGTGGCCCCCCCTTGCCCTCTTTTCCAGCCTGTAACATTAAAGTTGAGGCTCGCAGTGATGAGGAGAATGGGCTGGCCTGTGACATGAATGGCGTGGAGGAGGAGGAGTGCGCGGAAGACTTGCGCGTGATCGATGCCTCTGGGGCCAAGGTGAACGGCTCACAGCCGAGCCCCGAAGCAAAGGCCTTCTCCTCGGCCGGCGGTATCCGGCTGCCCAACGGGAAGCTCAAGTGCGATATCTGTGGGATAGTTTGCATTGGCCCCAATGTGTTGATGGTGCACAAGCGAAGCCACACTGGTAAGCCATCTGCAATACTTCTTGCCCTTCCTTTGCACCCATGTTCACTGTTAGTGTGAGAGGATGGATCAGGGGTAGAAAGATGTCTGCTGTGGCTCCCCCTCATGTTTAGAGCTCTTCTTTAGGCTTTAAATGGCAGAAATAAAGTGAGTGGTTGACTCCTGCTATTGTTTGGCATTAACACACGCAGTATATACTTTAGCTTTGTGTCTTCTTTGCCTACACACAAACATTAGCGATATAGTCATAGAAATAAACTGTTCTTATGTTTGCAGTCACCCTTATCCTCAGTAGTAGTTTCAATGGCATCCTTGCGTTTGGCTGTATGCATGTAGATCCTTCCTATCGTGCGTGAAATAGACTTTGAGCATGCCATTAGCATTCATTATTGTTCATCTAAATGACTCTGAATTACCACATGACAAGCAACAGTAACTGATCAAATTATTGTGCGAGAGAGACGAACTTGGTCCGAAAAAACATGCCCTCAGTCGAGAAACAGGATATCTGCTTCAATTAAATGGAATCTCTATGAACTGACAATTATCTGGCTATTAAAAGTTTTTCAAATTTCAAAATTGATATTCTATTGTAATGAAGCCAAACCAGTGGTGGGGAACATTTTTGAAAAAGGCACTTAACTGTCAAGCTTTAGAAACTAATGAAACTCAAAATGGAAGAAAGGAACACTAGACTAATGTAAATGCAAAAGAAAGTACAATAAAAGATATAATGAAGTGCCTCCTATTTAAATAGAAAATATTCTGTGGCGAGTCTTTGCTCCTGAAATGCATTTTTAATGAATTTCTTTTTTTATATATTTTTGCTGCTTCACTGGTGACTCTTATTTTATGGGGGGCCTTTGAAAAAAAAGCCATATTAAAACGTTCTCACAGAATGCCACAACACTCGGAGAGGCTGGATATTGGTTTATTCCAGAAGCGCTGATCAGGAAGACTGGCTCTCAACACAAAGTGTTTCCTTCGCTTTATTCAAATGAGGCTGAATTTGCATTGTGATGTGCCGCTCTTATTTTAGAGACGAAGAAGAGGAAAAAATGAGATTTTCAGATCAAATTGACCTAGGCAATGGTGCATTACGGAACTGGCAGGCTGAGTCTGAAAGGCTCTTGTTCGATCAGAGCGCCAGAAGTCGGTGGGGCAGGGGGAGCATGGAGAGATGGAGTGTCACTCTGCTGTGAAACCCTCCCGCAGGCTGCTGGATCGCTCTCTGCCCCGGAGGCGCTCCATCATCCGGCTTGTTCTGGCACTCGGGATGCTTGTAGTGCAGTGACCCCGCGTTCCCACAGCAGCAATACGCTTTTTCATCCACGTAGAGAAGACAAAGACTTTGCCTTTATCGTTGTCAGTGGAGGGATCAAACATAGTGAGATTAGGGAGAGTGGTGCAATCAAGAAAAATATTAAAAATCATGGACTGCCTGGTAGGGTACATAAGAAACATATGAAATTGTGTGCCAGTTATTCTTTTTCCTGTGTATTTCTTCTGCATCTCTCTGCAGTAATGTGCATCTGTTGTCTTCTTGTCCGCAGGAGAGCGTCCGTTCCAGTGCAGCCAGTGCGGTGCCTCGTTCACCCAGAAGGGCAACCTACTGCGTCACATCAAGCTCCATTCAGGGGAGAAACCCTTCAAGTGTCACCTGTGCAGCTACGCCTGTCGCAGGAGGGACGCCCTCACCGGCCATTTACGCACCCACTCGGGTGAGTATGGGAAGCTCACCCACACAGAAAACTGCTGGGTGGAAGCCTTTACAAAAGGCATGACACGCTCTGCAGTGCATATGCATTCAGTGCTCTATAAGGGGAAGTTGACAGGGTGTAGATGTGGTGTCACTTTTTTTTTTGCAAATGCTTTGCAGAAGTATGTGTTAATGAAAATTTCGGGTGTCAATAGTACACTTACAAAGCCTGCTCTAAATAGTTTAACAGAACGATAACCTGCTACATTTTTTTGCACACCAATTTCAACTTAAAACAATTTGCACTTCCAGCTGCCTTGACTAACAAAAATAAATGACAAAAATAAAAGTGAGCATTATGATCTCTGTGATGGGTTATCCATCTGAAATGCTTTGAACGTCTCCATAAGTTGATGTGTATTGGCATGAAAGTGAATGAATTGAAAAAGCAAAGGTTGCATCAAAAAGCTTACAATCTAGGGTAGCCTGTGCTTTAAGGATCAGACTGGAATTATTTAACATAATTCTTTAAAGGCTTAAATCAACAGTGTGTTAGTTCGTCTCACACTCGGCATTTTTCGACTTCGCTACTTTGCTTGTGACTGAGCTCCAAGTCCATTCATTCCTGCTGAAGACTTTCTTTAAAAACAGCTCACAAATATGTAGTTTCCTTTCTTTTAAAAGGCTGAGCAATTTCCAAAACTCCAAAAATCAAACATTACTCAAACTGGAGTTGGGAACTACTTTCAGCTGTGGATTAAGAAACACTTGCTACTGAGTATTTACAGCAGCAGGAATCGGGAAGTGACTACACCAAAAATAAACTACGGTGCTCATGTGCATAGTGATGATGAAAATGACACCCGCTAAAACAAAGTGGCTCGTTGAGGTCTTTTTTCTAGAGTTTTTGGTCTATACCAAAGAGGAATACAGGGCCGTTGGTCCCATATTATTTTATTCATTATTTGTATTTTTAACATTTTATTTATTCAACTGTTTATTTCGGAAAATTAACTGTCCTGGAGATGCCCCCTTCAGAAGCTGAATAAAGTTCACGCCCCCCACCCAACAATATTTATTAATAATTTACAATATTTGGGGAAGCACCTTTTAAAAAAAGAATCCAAGTTGAATTTTATTAAAATAAGGGTCAGCCCACTGAGCAATCATATCATTCAACTTTGTTTCACATCATATTTTCCCATACAACTCCTGCAGTGGCTCTTTGCCTCACTACAAAGACAGGAATAACCCTCTGTTGAGGAAAACATCAATTCCTTTTTTTTTTTTTTTTTGAGGAATCAGCTTAGAAAAACCCTCCATGCAAAGTTTTTTTTTTTGTAAAAATGTAAACTCCCCCAAGTTGTTTCCCAAATTCCCCCAAAATACAGAAGACATGACCTCAGTGACCTCAGTAGTAGCTACTGTACAGCCATGCCGATGCCATAATGAGAAGTTTTTGCACTGGAAAAATCACCTTTTTATCAAACAGTGTGGGCGGGTCAGCCAGGCCTTTTTCTTGGGTTTTCTGTCGATTAAGTGTTTGTAGCTGGTTCCCTTTTTCTTTGTCTCACCACTGTTCATACTGTTCAGGTTGTCTTTGTTTTTGTTCCATTCAAAAAGGGATATGTTGAAGCCATCTCTTCCTGTGTTTTTCCAGGAAAGCGCTTCCAAACAGACATCTAGCACAACAGATTAAATTAACTACTAATCATTATTGTGTGACAAACCCAAATATATTAATTTAATGCCGTGGGTCGTCACTTTGATAGCAGCCATCACACAGACGAATGTTCACTGACATAATAATTGACACAAATAATTTTTTCTGCAGTCGGAAAACCCCACAAGTGTGCTTACTGTGGAAGGAGCTACAAGCAGCGAAGCTCTCTCGAGGAGCACAAGGAACGATGTCACAACTACCTACAGTGCATGGGGCTGCAGAACAGCATCTACACAGGTTGGTGCCTCACGAGACACACACTTACAGTACCTTTCACCCAAATCTGATGACCTACTTTACCGGGAGAGCAGGACTCACTATGCATGTGTACCATCCTGTCAATGTTTGCTGTTAGTAAATGCTCCAACGGGTCAAACTATTCCCAATTCTGTTTAAATATAGGCTCATGCAGAAGTTCTTTAGCTTTTCAAAATAACTGCAGAGCTAATTAAGTCAATTAAGTCATGTCAGTAACAAGTTATGTATTTGTCCATATACTCAACGGTCACAGGTTGAATGAAAACACTATAAAATTCTTGAGAAACACATCCACACCTCATCTGTGAGCATGAACAGATTTACAGACCAAGTGCTTTACACGTGTCAGAATAGTCCGCTCTGTGCTCTGTGAGAAAGATACCGTCATGTGTTATCAGGCGCCAGTTCATCACTTTAAGCTAACAGGACAAACTCAAATTACTTTGACTCTGAAATCTACTTTTCTGTCTTGCTTTCCAGTAATAAAGGAAGAAAGCAACCAGAATGAGCAGAGGGAAGACTTAAGCCAGACGGGATCTGACAGAGCCTTGGTGCTAGACAGACTAGCTAATAATGTAGCTAAACGTAAGAGCACTATGCCACAGAAGTTTGTTGGTAAGGGCTGAAATCTGCTTCCTTTGTGTAAATACAATGTCGCTACTTTGGATGATAAATAAGTGTAACTGCTGCATCAATGAAAGCTACCTAGGTGAAGCTGCAGTGTGTTTTGTGTTCGCTAGTTTTGCATTTTTCTTTGCCACCCTGGATCTGCAGAATACATGCAGTGTAAAAGACAAAAGTCTATTTTTGCAGTTCAGCCTGATCAGGAAATGTGCCTTTAAATTGTTTAATTGCTGCTAGAAAAGACTATGATTTAATATTTAATGAGTGTTTAATCCTGTGTATTAATTTTACATTAAGATGATTAAAATCTCCATAACAAAAGAGGTGAAAAAGAAATATTAAGGAGCTGAGGGAAATGCTAGTCTCAGCCTAGAAATACCAACAGGTGACCAGAAAAAACGTGTCAGTCATTTTCAGACTCAGCTAGAGAGGAGCAGGCTCAGTGATAAGATGGTAAAATCACAGGATGTAGGTGAAAGCTTAAGTATAACTTTCACATTGCTCTTCTGTCTCTGTCTGGCCTCTCAGGTGACAAACGTCTGTCGGACCTCTCCTACGATGGAGGAGCAGGTGAGCTGATTCAGCCCCACGTCATCGACCAGGCCATCAACAGTGCCATCAGCTACCTGGGGGCTGAGTCGCTCCGGCCTCTGGTCCAGACCTCCCCGGCCTCCTCTTCCGATGTGGGCCTCAGCTCCATGTTCCCCCTCCACAAGGCGGCGCCCGACGGCCACACAGGGACGGGCATGTCAGCCAAAGACAGCGCAGCTGAGAACCTGCTGCTGCTCTCTAACTCCAAGTCTGCCTCCAGTGAGAAGGACGGCTCGCCCAGCCACAGCGGCCAGGACTCCACAGACACCGAGAGCAACAATGAGGATCGCCCAGGCGGGACGGCCCCCGGCCTCATCTACCTGACCAACCACATCACCTCTGGGGTGAGGAACGGCGTGCTCCCTCTGGTGAAGGAGGAGCAGCAGAGGCAGTACGAGGCCATCCGGGCCAGCATTGAGATGGCTTCCGAGGGCTTCAAGGTGGTGACGGCAGACGGGGAGCAGGTGAGGGCGTACCGTTGCGAACACTGCCGCGTTCTCTTCCTGGACCACGTCATGTACACCATTCACATGGGCTGCCATGGCTTCAGAGACCCCTTCGAGTGCAACCTCTGTGGTCACCGGAGTCAAGACCGATACGAGTTCTCCTCTCACATAACGCGAGGGGAGCATCGCTACTGAGCCCCGCCGATCGATTTCACACAGACAAACAAGTGTACATATGGAAAACATGCTACACACTCACTCATTGACATGCACCTAAAATAAATGCATATAAATACAAAACGTAAAATACATTGTTGATGTCTGAAAGTTGTGTTTTTTTATACAAAGTATGCATGTTTTTTGGACACAACCAGGGGTGATGGACTGGAGGGAAGAAGGGGACAGGAGGAGAGTTCACAAAGATACTAGAATGACCAGCTGTGGATTTGGGGAGGGGCCCATAGAGGATACTTACCCAAATATTATACTACGCCCCTGGACACAACTATTAAAAAATGCTTTTATTTTCATGCCGTGCTCAAAAGGAAGTAGTTCATCTGTCTGTGTGGAAGAAACAAAATAATATTCAGTGAAGACAACGCAAGTTACTCTGTCACATCCTTTTAAAACGTGTATTTACAGTTGCCTCATGTATAAAATGTATAAATGTGTCTTTTCTTTTGGAAACCAGGCAGCGACTTTTTTCTAGATTTAAAATAGAAAAGATTTCCAACCTTACATTCGCAAATAATATCTGTCATAAGTGTCTGAGATGTCAATAAAAGATTCCATACTGCAGTTTTCAGTGCAGGAAAACCCCATTTAAATGTTGGTATAAATACAATCAGAAGAAACTTCACAATCACTGTAGATAACCTTGCATTTCCTTCCAAAGTTTCAACCTGTTCTCGTATTTGTAATGACCTACATATTATTTATATCACAATTACATGCCTGTCTGTTTTTGTATTTATTACGGTGATCGATCTGTCTGTAGAGTAGTTAATAAAAGCTTCATCTGTCCAATTGTACTAAATGTTTTTTGAGGTGAAAACATGACTGCTGCTGGAAGTTATTTTTAGTTTTATCAAAAGAACTTGTTACCCTGTCCTAATGTTTCTTTCTGATGATGGCTATAAATTGTTTCATTCTCAAAATAAAGATGAGACATTTGAGGTTTGAAGGAGCTTTATGCTTGCATAAAATATCAATAAAGGATATTTTATATATGCACAAAGAGTCGGGACGTGTTTTATTTTACAGTGAATTGATGAAATTGGTAATGAATAAAGGCTTACTGCTGACAGACCTTTAGGTACGTGGATGTAGATATTTTAATAGGATAGTTTTTCTTTACCGGACTTGTCAAAGATTATGGAAATGTCCACGTTAAATTGTTCGAAGTCTGCCGTAAATTAAGGCCAGGCTCGTGAAAATGATTCCTGGCGTTAATGCAAACTTTCTCTGAGTTGTACTATACCGTCTGAAATGTGGAGATTTCATTTCACACTCTGGAACTTTCTGAAATAATTACATTTAGATGTCATTCAAGACGCTGCTCACTCCTACCTGTCAGGGAAGAGCCAAGAAGGAGTGAATGACTGGCATTTGAGTACAAAACAGAAAAAAACACTGAAAGAACATTTACAGTGAGAGGTGAATTAATAAACGCTTCTCCACATGCTGCACAATTTACATGTGTGGTTGTGAAGTACAGTAGATTTCCCTAAAAAAGCATCACATTTTTTCCCCCTCTTTTTTGTCATTATTAAGCATCATTTCCATGATTTCCAACTAAAAACATTCCTTCAGATCATATTAGAATTTACAATGGATACCAAACAGGCAGAGAATACACAGTTAACACATCACAGTGGCATTTGTCTGCACAGGGACCCTCGTGTTAAAATTGAGACATCAGGGGAGTACTGCTAGCATAAGCAGCATGCACACACAAAACAGACACTCGCACACACCAGCATGGCGACATGTGCCGTGTTCAGGACCTGAAGAGTCCTGCTGGTCCTCTGAGGAGCAGCAGCAGCACAGAGCTGGGACAGGGAGGATCAGGCACTGGAGCAGAAGGCAGGGGCCGGGGCTCTGAGGGCCAGGCCTGTCTGGAGAGGCTCAGCCGAGGCCGGCAGAGGAGCTCGGCGGCGTTGTGCGGCGACAGCCTCGTCCAGATGGCTGCTGTGTGATTTAGCAGAAACGGGAAGCAGCTGTGGCCAGCACTGAGCCCCCCCACGCTTGACTGGGACCCAACAGGGGAGGGAGGGCATTTGCATGAGAGGGATAATCTGGCCAACCAACGCTGGCCCTGCCAGAATCCCAAATCTCACTTCCCCTTTCAGCCAGCTGACTGAAAAACTCCTTTAAGAATCAGACTTAACCACTTCCAATTGTGCTGCTGACTGGATCCAACAAGATGTTGGTGGTTTTTCACACTTTACATGACTGTGTCCCATTAATGGGCGGCAATAATAGAATTCACTGCAAACTTTTTGAATTATGGTCACTGTTTCCACTGGTGGGCTGGCTGCACAATTAAATATCACATTTGATTGCCCCTCTTGATTTTCTTCACATGACTGGACGTCTGTCTGGGAATCAGCAATGAGCAAAAAGGCCCTTCTGTATACCTGAATTTGTGCATCAAGTACAGTCTTTGGTGGCTGAATGTGAATAAAATACCGGACTTAAAGGATAACTACACCAATTTTACACATTAAAGTGTGTTTACAGGTCTTGGTGACAAAAGCAGCATAAAGTCTTTTGTGGCTCCAGAGGAAGCTGCATGTCATCTGATAAGTAGCCTCCAGTGATGCCACTCAGTTGCATTGTGGGTAATGTAGGCGCCAGGTTTAGAAAAGCAGTCCACTGGTCTTGTATTGCTCCTCCCACACTGTTGGACTCATTATGGACAGTTTATATACAAATTAACTGAACTGATACAGCAGAACCCACACATTCTTCTTCCTTTTCAAAACCTGGCCTACATTACCCACGATACAACTGAGTGACATCACTGGAGGCAATTTATCACCATTTATTACATGTAGAGCCACAAAGGACAAAAAATACCACTATTTTTCACATATGCAGTAGTACTCCCCAAGACCTGTAAACACACTTTAATGTGTAAAATAGGAGGAGTTACCCTTTAAGTACAATGTTGAGGTACTTGTACTTTACTGGAGTAGACAAAATTATTGTACCTTTAAACTCCACTACCTTTATTTTACAGCTTTATGTACTGTTATTTTTTCACATTTTCAATTTATTTTATTATAATATATAATATTTAATTTTACTTTTTTTTTCAGATTAGATATTAAACTTGTCTGGCTTGTGAAAATGTATTAAAAAACAGTGTCTTGAAGAACTTACAAACTTATATTTGTGTTGCAGAACATTTGTTTTTCTTCTTTCCTGTCCTATTAATTATCTCACAACCCCTCGGATTTATCTTGTGACCCACTTGGAGCCGCTGAACTGAACGACCTAACTGTAAAAAACAGTTAAAAGTGGTTGCAACTCAACCAGATACAACGGTACAATGCCGCTTACACAGTGATGCACCAGTATTAAAAGCCTATCTAATATACATGTGTTAAAGTGTAACAGTCACACTCTTTTTGCCAAAAGGAGTATGAGTTGACTTTGTATACTTCAAAGTATTTATCCTTGAGATTTCAGTCAGGATTGGTTGGTGACACTTTGATAACTGGTGTTGACAGCAGGTCCTGTTTACTAAAAACAATTGTTAAGCAGCGACTTCAATTAAATTCAACAGAAGACTGGAGAAACAAACTCATTTGTTTCAGTTGTTTTAGTACTAATTATTAAGCTGTAAATAATAACTGTATTCAGATTTCATACTGCCACACGGCTCGAGTAGTGTTCCCAAATAAAATATAGGTAACACTGGATTACGTGCTGCATTGTCTCCTATGAATCTCTCATGCGTGTCAAGGCAATTTGAATCAGGTGTGGAAATGGCAGACCTGCTACCAACAGTGAAAACTACTATATGGAGGAGTAATAACAGAATATTAATGCATTGAATGGCTGTTGCTGAAAAATGCAGACCATTAATAATATTAAAAATGTGGTTTGATCACATTAACATTTTAAGGATTGTACCTTTAAAAACATTTTGCTTTAAAATATTATTTTTAATAATACTTTTACTGTACATTTTTGAATACAGGACATCTATTTGTAACTGAGTGTTTTTACAATATTGAACAGATATTGTTACTTAAGTAAAGAAAATTCCAAACACAAAGGAGGATAAGAAAAAAATCCCCACCATCCCCATAGTCTTAGGTGATACATTTTACCTCGATTTCAGCATATATCCAGTAAAATTATGTTGGGTTTTTTTCAATAAATGTACTTTGTAATGTCAATGTTTGTGACCACACAACTCCAGATGTGACCACTGCTGCACAGCCACAGTCAAATTGAGCTACAAGCTTACACCATATGGCACCGTTTTCAGCCCATACTCTACGGATCCCACCAGCACCAGAGGAATTCTGTGCATCTGTCCCGGTCCAGCTGTGAGGAGTCCCCATGTTTGCAGATGCCCAAGGGGCGGTTGTGTGACTACTTTCACTGCTGGCTAATTCAACAAAGTTTCAATACAGTGGCCAACCACACACATCTAAAATATTTATCAGGGACTTGACAAAAAGATGAAAAATAAATGAAAGCCATTTTTCATGGTCTTCCAGATTTTCAGATTGTTTCATTAAATTTACATGAGAATTTCATTTCATGTGTGCACAATCTATAATGGTCCTCTTCAATAGAACCATGTGTTTATGAGCAGCGAGGCAGTCAAGTCAAAAAACATCAACAATGTTAAGAATCTCTTTTGACGAGTACCAACAGTTGGCGAGTGTCCGTCTTATTGATTAATACTGATGGCTGAGAAATTAACTAGACAGATAGTTTGAAATATAGACATCTACATCAGCCGTGAACCCTGTGGGTTAATGTCACCACTAAAATTAAACTCATGGAGCTTATTGTCTAATAAAAGAGATGTATTGCAGTAAGACGTTTTCCTGTTGAGTCCACTGCTGTCTTAATCATGAACAGGAAGGGAGGCAAAGCAAAGGTTAAGTTTTAACTTTGTCTTGCGAAACTTCCACGAATATGATTGGCACATCCAGCCTCAGGACAATTTCAGGACAATTACATTTCAGGCAAAATGATACAGAGATGTGCAAAAAAGGATCGAGTGGGGAAATGACGCATGAACGAATGTGCAGATTAGGCCAAAATTTAACTTTATTATAAAAAAAAATACAATTTTAGCAATGCAATTAATTGAAACAAACTAAAGCAATGGCAAAAGTTAAGTCTTAACATACTGCATATAATATAGGTGAAAATATGCTGAATGTTCATCCTCAAATAAGATGCTAATTGCTATAAAGGAATTCATGCACACATAACATAATGTTGAATGCCAACACCAAACCACAAAGGACCAGTAAAATTAAGATCCAAACAAAGATCTGCGTGTCACTAAGAGATCACAAACATCAGGCTGGTTGTAAAGAGATTAACTGAAATGCCCTGTTGGACACAGGGTGGACAAAATAGCAGAAACAGCTCAATATAATGCAATCTTAATGCACGTCTTCATCAAACTGATCTTTGTGAAGCTTTTTGGTGAGACTGTCACAAAGTTGTTGATCACAGAGATCTAGAATTATCCAGAGCTGAAAATGTATTTATACTCAGTTTAAAATAACATCCATCCAAGCGTTAACAGAGGCAATGGACAATCAGGATGAGGAGCCAAGTTTAACGTCCACATCCAAAAGTCTTATTCCAGTCTTCATACAGCTCCAAGTCTTTTGATGAGACACTGGGTCGTACCGTCTTCAGGGCCTCCTGGAAGTCAGTGTACAGGATTGGTCGCACCTGGTCAGCAGTGATGGTGGCAATGTCGCTGAGCTGGATGCTGCGGATGGGCCCTAGAGCTGCCTCTCTACACAGCTGAGTCATATCAGCCCCTGAGAAACCCTCTGTGGCTGTTACAACACAGTCCAGCTCTTCCTCTCTCAGCTGGTTCTTCTCTTGAGACATGAGGTTCGTCACTATCTGCGATCGGGCAGTTGCTTCAGGCAGAGGGATGTATAACCTCTTTGCCAGTCGTCGTCGGGCAGCCTCGTCTATCTCTTGAGGCCGGTTGGTGGCGCCCACCACCAGGATACGGTCCTCGGCTGCCGTGGCTGCTCCATCCAGCTGAACCAAGAACTCTGTCTTTATCCTGCGTGATGAGTCGTGCTCCCCGTCCGTCCGCTGGGACAACAGTGAGTCAATTTCATCGATGAAGATGACAGCAGGCTGGTGGCAGCGGGCAATGGCAAACAGGGCTCGCACCATTTTTTCTCCTTCACCCACCCACTTGGATGTGAGTGATGAAGCACTGATGCTAAAGAAGGTGGCACCTGACTGGCAAGCTATGCATTTTCCTATCAGAGTTTTTCCAGTCCCCGGAGGTCCAAATAACAGGATGCCTTTGGGAGGACCACGGAGTCCGGTAAAGATGTCAGGCCGCAGCATGGGCCACACCACAATCTCCTTTATGGTAGTCTTGGCAAATTCCAGGCCTGCTATGTCGTCCCAGGCAACAGGAGGCCCGTGGTCCATGATCTCACTCATGATTAGCTCGACTATCTTCGGTTCAAAATTTTTCAGACGCTCATCCAGGATCTGTGGTTCCTGATTGGAATTATGACTTGTTCCACCTTCTTCCTCCTCCTGTCGTGGAATAGGTGACACAAATTTAGAAAATGCACCTCGAGGCCTGTTAGCACCCAGAGATTTCTTCACAGTTGCTGCCATCCCGGGGGCCTGACCTCTCTGGGGCTGATGGGAATGTTTTTTCTGTTGATCAACGATGAACTGCTCACGAGCCGTTTTAAAGTTGCTTCCAGCTCGCGGGTCGGTGCCTGCTTGACCTCCGTGCTGCCCTCTGCCACCGTCACCTCCATCTGGATTGTAAAAGTTCTTCCGCTTAGACGGGTTGGAGGTGGAGAAGAAGGAGGACTGATAGTTTTGTGTGCCCCCTGCAGGGCCTGGGTTTCCTTGTGAAGGGGAAACTGAAGGATGACTAAACACAGTCTGTGGTCGGGCTGGAGGTCGGGAGAATGTGTTTGGATTACCTGAGATCCCCTCAGAGCCTCTTGGCCTCTCTAATGTAATATTACTAACAGGATTACTGGCAGTGTTGTTAACCTCTGCTTTGGGCTGTGGTGCTCCTATAGGTTTGACCAATGCAGCTTCTGACCTGACTCCAGTAAAGGGAGCAGACAGGGAGCCGACTCTGCTCTCTTGCCCCACAGATATGTTAGCATCTCCTGGTGCCAACAGAGTGCCTCCTCCCCCTGTCCCTGTCTGAATCATCTTCTGCACGCAGGGCAGCTCCAGCACACTCTCCATGGTCAGGGACGACTCCCATTTGTCACTGTAGTTCCTCTGACTGCGGGCCAGATGCAGCGCGCTCTCAGCATAGTTGTTAAGCCCTGTGCGGGGGTCATCTGAGTCCAGCACTGCGGCATAGCGCTCCGAGTAGGTCCTGAGCAGGCTGGCCATGCCGGCCTGAGAGAGCTGGGAGCTTGCCCATGCATACTGAATGGAGAGGATGTGGGCCCGGTAGGCATCGGCCGTCTGTTCAGGTGTACAGTTGCCAGATGAAATGTCAAAGGACCTCCTCTGCCATTCGTCCAGGTGTGCGCCACTCATGCCTGGCCTGCTCCAGTCTGGTGAAGGAGAGGGGACAAAAGTTATTAAAAATAAATGACATCATTAAAAGCCAAGGCACACATTAACCCTGACACATACACACAAAATGTTACATACAATCTGTCGATCTTCATGGATATATGACACAGGGATCCATTGATTTAACACTGCACTTTGATGAAGTTCAGGGACTCAGAACAACAGACTTTAAGAGTGTGGTTAAAATTGAAGCAGCAGCAGTAGCTGAGATATCCTGTCGTTTAGTCAATGTAGTGTGTTAAGCAGCTCTAAGAAGGCTGGATCCCACTAATTAGCATCCCAACTCAATAACATCTCTTCATTAAGACTCCCCCCTGCCTGATAAATATCCATGTCACTGAAACACCTCCATTCTTAAAGCATGCTTTGTTAGTCTCCATGCCCCAGCTGAGATAACCTCTATAACACAAGGGTTATTTTGTGAGTCTTGACAAAGGTCGCCAAGGACCACAGAGTAGTAGTGATAATGACTACTAATTTAAACAACTGAGTAAAATTGGTGGAACGACCCTTTAATTATGATATAATGCTAAAAACCTAATTTAAGTAGCATGTAGCTGTACTTGAGGGAAGTTCAAAACTGACGAGCTGCTGCAGTGTCCTTTAACTTCAGGTTATCATTCATCTGACTGACAGGAAAACCTAGCTTAGCCTCAATGACCAGCAGTAAACAAACTGATCAGGACAGGCATTAGTGTCCACTGGAAATACACCGCACCACACACAGGCCACAATACTGAGGATGAGGGACGTCACTTACTATTAGGGAAATCTTCTTATGATAGTATGACAGAAAAAAATAGATGCAACACTACAGACGGAAGTTTTGTGACGTTTAGTCGTTGAAACCTGTTGTACTTTCTGGCTGTGTAGTTATTCCCGCCACCCGTTTCTTCTAAGCAGTACGACTTCCGGCCACGTTCCAATTCGTTCTTCAAAAACCTATATTTGTCTCTAATCATCGTTTTCATCAAATGTAGAAAACCACCCTCGACTGACGTAACTTTACACGTATTACACGGGAAAAACATTAATTTAAAATGAAAAAATACAGGCTATAGGGGGCAAAACTAAGCAAATCACGTATTTGAAAGTATCTGAACGGGGCCCATAACTTGTCACAACTAGGGAGTGCTCCATTTATCCTTCAGGTTCGCCCAGAGACTGGGCACTATCTGATAATTATGACGATATATCAGTTTCTACGGAAATCTTCTTGGTTGATAATAATTAGAAACTTCGATGCAGTCTTACCCAGCTTGAGAACCCTTTTCTTAAGTTTCAATTCTTATTTTCTCCGTATCAACACTGGCTCCGCACTGCTCACTTATAGCAAGGTCTACGACGCCATCTTGTGGTCACAACACGCTAACCAAATTTAACGATTAGAGGGTCGATTTATCGTGTTGTATTCTGGGACATGTAGTACCATCGATGTTGAAATTCAGTCGGTTACCGAATTTCGACATAAATAATCCTTAAAGAAATCATACTTGTACATAAATCTAAGTCCAAGTCATGTTGATGTACTTTTAGTGTTAATAAGAAGTAGTTAAAAATGAACTACACGTGATATTAGTGTAGGCGTGAACTACACTAACCACAACCCTGGAGCTTTTTGTTTATGCTGTCGACAGTGGATGACAGCGGCTGCAGACTGAGCTTCAGAGATATGCGCCGCCGGTGGGAAAATAGGCTGCGTTTGTGATATTGTGTAGCCAACTAGATAGTTAGTTAACGTCTCGCATTATTTATTATTAAAGTCGTTGTCTTTAAGAAGGGATACCGGAAAAGTTTCCTGGATATCTATCCACAGTGGTCGCGGTCCGTTAGCTGTAGCTAAACCCGAGACGGGATGTAAATTAATCCAGACGGGACCAGCCCCAGGAGCCGGTAGCAGCAGTCAGTCACACCCTTGTCTGGGGTTACTGAAGGGACCTTTTCTGCTGAGCAACGTTTTCCGTCCTTCATATGTTATGGTGTTTTATATAAATACATGTTCACCTTTACGAATCGCAGCTTCAGAAAAATAGTATGAGGTAACTGGGAAGTGTGGACTAGATATGACTGACTCATCACTATGGCACGGACGGAGGAGATAACCCTGAACGGTCTCTCTGCTGCAGTGCCAACCAGATAGCCTCATAACTGGCTAGACAGCTAAGTGATTTACTCGTTTATATTACATACTCCCCCTCGTAGTCAACGTGGCATTATGAATTCCCCAATGTACACCTTTGTCACCCGTGATGACAACAGCACTGTTTATGCAGAAGTTTCCAAAATCCTCGTCTCCACTGGACAATGGAAGAGGCTGAAAAGAGATAACCCCAGATTCAACTTAATGCTTGGTGAACGGAACAGACTGCCCTTTGGGCGTCTAGGTAAAGGATGCCTTTTCTTATTTCATACGACACTGACAGCAGACTGAAAAGCATGTTTGTGCTATTTTTGGTGCACACCCACTCAGGATGAGACAGCTGCTGTGATTGTCCATGGCTGCCTGCTACATCATCCTGTGGAAAGAGTGCGTGTCTCAGTTAGATGTGCAGAATGAACGCAGGTCAGTGGATGTTTTAATGGATATTAAAATGTCGTCACTTTGACTTTACAGGTCATGAGCCAGGACTGATACAGCTGGTGAATTACTACAGAGGAGCAGACAAGCTGTGCAGGAAGGCATCTTTGGTCAAGTATGTATCAGTCTTTGTAAATTAGAAATCCATATCTTTTGTTTTGCTATCATTCACGTTACTTTTCTGCAAATAAATTATTCATGTGGGTGTTACATTAGCTGACCTTTTCTCTTCTTCGTTTCTCTACCATTAGGCTAATAAAGACAAGCCCAGAGCTGTCCGACTCCTGTAACTGGTTCCCAGAGTCCTACATCATCTATCCCACTAACCTCAACACCCCTGTTGCTCCAGCTACGAATGGCATTAGTCATCTGAAGAACAATCCCAAGACGGATGAGCGGGAAGTTTTCCTGGCCTCCTATCACTCTAAAAAAGAAAGTGGAGAGGGCACAGTGTGGATAGCCAAATCTTCTGCTGGGGCAAAAGGTAAAATCAATTTTTTTTTCTCATGTTTCACTGGTTTAAATCCCACATAGTTATCATTGTCCCTACAATGTCTTCTTAAATTGTTTTACCCTGGAATCAAAAAGATTGTGTACTCTTCCTGCGATATTTTGAAAAGTTTTGCTTTGCTAAAGGCAACATTTTCTCTTTAGAAATCCCCTTCTACCGTTTGTATTGTTTGTATTTTTACATTTAGGGTGTGGTATATTTAACACATTAACATATTTGGTCTCATTGCAACAGGTGCTGGTATTATGATATCCCATGATGCTAATCAGCTGCTGGAGTACATCGATAATCAGGGACAGGTTCATGTTATCCAGAAGTACTTGGAGAAACCTCTGCTTCTGGAGCCGGGACATCGGAAATTTGACATCAGGCAAGTCTTTTATGTTTAACTCAGACCCACAGAGAGTGTGCTCATCTGTCTGGACTTTTGTAACACAGATACTTATGGCTTATGTCATGCTATTTCTAGGAGCTGGGTGCTAGTGGACCATCAGTACAACATCTATTTATACCGGGAGGGTGTGCTGCGGACTTCCTCAGAGCCCTACAACAGCTCTGACCTCCAGGACATGACCAGCCACCTGACCAACCACTGCATCCAGAAGGAGCACTCCCAGAACTACGGGCGATACGAGGAGGGAAACGAGATGTTCTTTGATGAGTTCAGGCTGTACCTGCTGAATACTCACAATGTCACCCTGGAGACCACCATATTACCTCAGATCAAGCAGATCATAAAGTAGGTTCTTCATGTTTTTGCTGCTGCTGCTACATCCCAAAAACAAAAGTTTGCATATTTGTGTGCAAAAAAGTTGAGTGAGTTGTTTAGTTAAATATGTCCTTCTTTACAGTGTAAGTAAATAATTTGTTGTTGTTCAAGTTGCTTGTTTGGTTTGTAACATGTTACTCTTAAAGCTGGATACAGACAATAGAGATGAGATGAGACAAGCTTGCTGTAGTTTGTGGCAAATGTGAAAGCCACTGATTTCAGATTGTAAACAAATTTAGATGTTCACTGCTTCATAGCATAAAATTATATTATCTTTGTGGAAATTTGATAGGGTTGTTAACCAAAAACAAAAACACAATGTCAGTTGTTAATGAATTTGTAAGATGTTTGCCAGGTGCTTTTGCTTTGATATTCACCCTCTAGGCAAGGATTTCAAAGTGTAGCCCACAGGCCAATAGCAGCCCTCAGAAACATTTTGTGCAACCCCTGATCATGGCATGAAATGCATGCGTTATATTTTAATGATTCCATTTCAATAGCCCTCATTTAATCCAACACTTGGCTACTGCAAACTGCACCCCTAACGAGAAACGGTCTGGTTAGGAATGACAACGTGTAGAAAGCCACTGGTTGATGGCAATTAGTGGCATCTTGTGTGGTTCAGGAATAATGTTCTGTAATCAGTGCTAGTGCTTTTTCTAGTGGACAACTCAGCAGTTTAATGTGGAAGTGAGATGAAAAAAGCCTGTGGTTGAGGAGAAAAGGAGGTTTCAGGAAAAATGAATCAACTCTTACTTTGTTGAACAGGTGAATGAGACCAATCACAAGACACAAGTCCATGGGTTTTTCCCTGTGTGGCATTCGATCATATGCAGATTTAAGAACTCCTGCTTTAGGCACATTCAGACTTTTTAGCCTTGCCAGTGCCGTTGCTCTAGGGATGGCAGTGTCGGTCTTTTGGTTGGTTCACCACTTTGAACAGACATTCATGGTCCCCAGAGGATGAAACCTACTTACTTTGGTGATCCCTGACTGTTCCTCTTAACACCACCATGAGGTTGACATTTGTGGTTCAGAGTGAAATATACCAACAACTATTAAAAGGATTGCCATGAAATTTGCTTAGATATTCAAGGTTCCTCGTAGATACATTATAATGACTTCTACTAACTACTAACTTCTTCTCTAGTGCCATCATCAGGTGAAAATTTAATTGTGTCCACTACTTGCATTTCTGACCAAATACCTGCAAAACTAATGACATTCAACCTAAGCTGATCTTTGTGTTGAGTGCTTATTAGCAAACATTAATGAACATGGCAAACAACATGCCAGCTAGCATTATCTTTGTGGACATGTAAGCATACCAATTTGAGCCTTGTAGCTCAAGTCCACTCACAAAGAGTTGTTAGCATGGCTGTAGACCTTTAGTCTCATTAAATACAATATGAGGGAGAACAAATTAATTCACATCTGACGTGTGTTTTAAAACATTCATGCTACTAAAGTGCCAAAGTTTTATTATTAAGACAGAGCAGCATTATTAGTACACATACATTTCATACTATTGGTTGATTAGACATTTAAGTCACATTAGTTCTCTAATGTGTTGCTACTGTAAAAATATTACTCTGATTTCTAAATAGCAGCCACCATCACTTAAAAGAAAAGTTGTGATCAGGACAAGAGGGTTTTTTTATCGTGTATTTTCTTTTCAAATGGCAGTAAAGGTCTTAAAGGATAACTACTGTTTTTTACAACCTGGACCTTATTTCTAGCAAAATATATGATCATTTACTCACCCAGATAACTTTGGTGTCATTTGAAGTCGTTCGGACGAAATTAGATCCGGTGTAGCGCCGATATATCCATATAATGCGAGTGACGGGGCATCGACACACAACCTCTGTATAACGCATTATCTGCCACAAAACTAGTTAATTTCACCAATATTTTGTTACGATATGCTAGCGCTATTCCCCTCTGAGTCCGGGCTCGTCCGTTATCAACATCCGGGGTCAAACTAGCAGTAGCAGCTACAGGTAAACAAGCCGGGCTGTCGCGGGTGCGCGCGCAGCTCAGAGACGACATCTTCCAGGTCAGAGGTAGTAGATCAACCTACAGACCCCGGATGTTGACAACAGACGAGCCCGGACTCAGAGGGGAATAGCACTAGCATATCGTAACAAAATATTGGTGAAATGAACTAGTTTCAAGGCAGATAATGTGTTATATAGAGGCTGTGTGTCGATGCCCCGTTACTCGCATTATATGGATATATCGGCGCTACACTGGATCTAATTTCGTCCGAACGACGCCAAATGACACCAAAGTTATCTGGGTGAGTAAATTATCATATATTTTGATAGAAATAAGGTCCAGGTTGTAAAAAACGGTAGTTATCCTTTAATGCTTGAAATTCTCTGAATGAATTAGTTTTTGCTCCCTGCATGACGTCGTTGCAGTGTGTTTTATTATTAACAGACAGATGATTGGTAATGATTTTGCTGTCTGGTTTCACAGGAGCTGTCTGACATGTATCGAGCCGACAATCAGCACCAAGCACCTGTCCTACCAGAGCTTCCAGCTCTTTGGATTTGACTTCATGGTGGACGAGAGCTTCAAAGTGTGGCTCATTGAGATCAATGGAGCCCCAGCCTGTGCACAGTCAGTAACATTCAGCTGATCGTTCACTGTTTTTTTTCCCCTCTGTGAATCTGCCTTGTACTCCGTTTCATATTCACATCTATTGCTCCAGTCAATACTTAGACTTCTTTGGCTTCTGTTTACAATATAGAGAAACAAGCTTTTAATCTATTTCTCTAATAATCTAAAAATATACCGGCTAAAATGATGGAATATTTGTTTTGTTGTTTTTCTTCCATGGAAGGTCAGAGTCAGAAATAGGAAAGCTTTGAAAATGTTATCATCGTTTTACAGAACATGAACTTTTATTTTTAGTACTTTGGCTCTTCAGTGAACTTGAAGCTTCAATGCAAGTGGTCATTTAAATTCATTTCTAATGTTAGTAGGGGTGTGACGAGATCTCATGCCACGCTATATTAAAATGTGACGATATGGTACGTCGCATTAGCTCAGTTGTTAGAGCGGATAGGATATGAGTGTTTCCTATCTACTGTATTTCAACTCATGAAGTCTCGTATTATCACGTTCCCCAACAGGAAACTATACCCAGAGCTGTGTCAAGGTATCGTGGATGTGGCCATTTCCAGTGTCTTCACCCTGAACAGCAGTGGCGACTCCTCATCTGCTTCCTCTTCTCCTTATTCCTCCTCCCCATCCTCCTCCTCGTTCACCACCAACTCCTGCTCCTCTCCAAAACTGAGAGGGCCTCTCCACGTGGGTCCTTTCACCCGACTGTAAGCACACAAATATTCCCCTCGTCTTCTCCGCACTAAAAGCTTCTTCATGCTCTGTCCTCACTCCCAAACTCCACCTGAAGTGTAGCACATGCCAGCGAGTTGAGCCTTTAATTGTACCTTTCCTGTCATGTCTGGAAGGAGTCTCTTTCTATGGAAAACACCGAACTACAGAATCGATCTCTGCTCTCCTGATTATGCATATTTTGAATGTGAGGATGGTTGTGATAAACGGATCAACGAACTTCCTGGGAGTTTCTGAACGACGACAGACGCCCCTCCATCTCAGTTCCACCGCCAGTTTCTCCCCAAGCAGATTAATGGAGGTCTGAAGGATGCAGAGACGCTCCACCTGAGACTGTAGTGCCTTACATTTCCAGCCACGCTCCCTTAAAAAGACTGCCAGTTCGCTTGCTCTGTTACTGTGACTTGTTCTTGTTCTATAAGCCTTTGCACTGTTGCTCTCAAAAAAGTCATGATCAGTCCACAAGTATTAGCAGAAAACAAACCCCTTGATATCTGAGATCTTATTGATTTTTTTTTTGTAATTTCTCAGACACGTTTCTCATTTTTAATCTTATTTTAATGCAGCTTATCTGTAAGCATTAGTTTCAGTGAGGAATGCTAACAGTGATCAGGAGGCTGTAAAGATGGATATGTTTAAACTTAAAAAACTAAAACACTAACCCAATGTGTCTGATGAGCTAAACATTTCAAGGTTTGCCTTGAAAATCAACATTCCTCCTTACTTGACCATGTGGACACAACATTTTATTTACATTCAGGGCAGCAGGGGGCATGAGTGAGTCGCCTCCACGAGTTCTGCTGAACTGTCCCTGTCCTCTGACCTATATGGCAGTGAGCAAAGAGAAGAAGTGAACACCCGTAAGGGGAGCGATATTAGCAGTATTAGCTGACATTATTCTCTTCTCAACAATTTTTTTTTTTTTTTGAATAGTCCAGCTGAAGATGTTTTATTTGTAATTTGAAGAGAGCATGTTGTGTGAAAGCATGTAGTAGTATGCATCCTCATACACCACACCTTCTGCTCCAGTTAGTAAAGAGCTGCACTCATGTCTGTTTTATTTCCGATGGATGAAAAGCTAGACTGTCTTTTTAAAAATGTGTTTGAACCATTTAAATGAGAGTAGAGTAGATTGTACAAAGTGTGTTATTGATTATTAAAAACATTTAAAGACCCCATGAAATGAAACTGACTGGACATGATAAACATTTGCTTGTAAGATAACAGAGCTGACGGAGACAAAAAAACAAACAAAAAAACATACGTTATTACCAAAGAAAAGTAAGTGGACAGTAAAAGACTGCAGGGAAGTCACAGTATACAGACACAGGTCTTCATCTAGTCACTGCCTACTCCTCAGTTACTGCTGTCGTTAGGTCGTGTTGCTGTCTGACACACTCTTGCATTTCATGAATGACTGATTATTTTTGTTTCATGGGGTCCTTAAAATATTTCAGTCTTTTTCTTTGAACTAAATCTCTTCGTGAATAGGTGAGACCGTAGCGGTGTAACTGTCCAAGATGACTCGTGTCAAATGTATTTTATGTTACTGTTTGGACTGTTTGTTCAAAAGGAATATTTAGTTTATCTTTTGAGACAAAACTTAAAGTTAGTGACAGCTGCACGTCGGGTAGTGATTCAACTGTTGTGTGTCCAGGAGCTCATTTTAAAACACAGAATAAGTCATTAATAGGAGTTTTAGTAGTCTGTCTTTCATAATGTTTTAATCCCTACTGTTCCTCTCTTTTAACCTCAGTTCACATGTGTGAGTAACATAAGATAAGGGACACCATTAGAGCATTTATTTATGTTTTTAATCACTGTGTATTTGTGTTTACAAGATGACTCTTGGGAATGAAGGCTATGTAAGTGGTGGAAGGTGAGAAAGATGAATAGAGCAGATTGTATTGGAAAAAAATGAGCAGGGCTGTTAAAAAGATAAATCCCAGTTGGTAACAACATATGATGGATCCATATCCATGATGTATTACAGAGCCCTGCTGTAGCTGAAATGATGTTCGAAAGTTTGGAGAGATATTGATATTAGCAGAAAATGGGTATTTATGTCATGATTGTGTTGGCAAATGAGTTACAAGTGTTTGCTGATTTTGGAAGTCTCAAAAGCAAACGACCAGTATATGTTTTTATTAAATTTGTAGGGAAATGTCTTTCCATCAAAGGGAAGGGTGCCTTAGAGGGAATTGCAAATTGATAACAAGAAGCAATGGACCTCCAGCATTTAAATGCACCTTCATTTGTTTGTTTGTATTGAAGTGAATTTGCCTCATTTATTATTAGACCTCTTTTAAAAATTCAATGATGTCATTTCCTCTTATTCAGAGTTTCTTTGCACATCTGACTCAGTTTGTCATGTTTTTCTCATGTGTTTCATATATTTCCTGGATTTCCTCATCTTTACCAAAGATCACATTCATGCTGTATTTCCAGTGTCAAGTAATGTTTTGTAGTGGCTATAATCCGGATATTATCACATCAACTGGCCAACATGATCCAAAAGCAAGTATCATACTCAGAGGGATGTCTGTGCTGTGTTTTTGTTCAGTGGTGTTTTATCCAAAACCATGCATGAACATTTGTCTTTATCAGAAACAATATTACTAGAATAAAAGATATTGCCATTATCAAGCTTCTTTCATGTGTACATATCTGCTTTACATGGTCCATCTAATGTTCCTCCTGCTTCACGTCTTTCTGCTAAACTCACTTGAACACATACAAGACAAACTGTGCACTGCAGAAATGAAGGTAATATCATCTACACATTTGACTCCGAGTAAGATGTAAATGAGGGCAATTCCCAAAATGTGCTGTTTCTCTGATATATATACACACACCTACCTCTCAATATGAAGCAACACTAAATGGGACGAGTAGAGTCTCTTAAGGACTAGGGGACAATATGAAGAAAAAAAAAAAGTTGAATGAATGTGGTTTATGTAGGGAAAATTAACGAGTTTGCTGATGCTATGTTGGTGACCTTTATTTCACTGAAATTCAACTTGGATTCTGTTTATTATTTCTTTTCCCTAAAAGTTATTAACTTTTTTCAGCTTCTGAAAGGGAGGCATGCCAGAAGAAAGGATAAAGACAGTTGTGGAATATAATCTACAGAAAATACATAATATGATAAAACTTTCATTTTACATTAAAATGTATTTTGCATCCTTAGGCAGTTCTGCACAAGAAGTTCACATACAGGTTAAACATGCGGTTACATATTTATAACACGTTGGCTTACAATGACTCACCCCCTTGGAATCCCTCACCTTCTCTGTCCGTTCTTCAAGTCTTTGGACAACCATTGTGGGCTGTATCAGAAGAAGACAGAAGGCTGAGTACAGCAGTGTGGTGGACAGTTTTGTGGAGTGGCGTGGACAAAAACCACTTGCAACTCACCGTCACAAAGACTAAGTTGGTGACGGACTTTCAGAAGCAAAAGACCTTTTCTCAGGAGACTCCTGCAGAACCATGTTACAGATGTTCTATCACTCAGTGGTGGCCAGCGTCATCTTCTACACTGTAGTGTGCCGGGGTGTAGTATAGCAGCTGTAGTATAGTGGTAAGAAAATCCACTAGAGGGTGGAAAAGACCAGTTTACAAGTGAAAGTCTATTTACTGAGTACAGCTTAGTTAATGGCAAACTGAATTCACCCTCAACAACAAATTAAGAAACCTAAAATGTAAAGATAATCCAGTCAAATTTGATATCAACGATGTAATTATTCCTACTATAACAAAGTCTTATTAGTGCAAACATTGACATTAAATGTGTATATATGTAACTGTACATATTCCTTGTAAATACATTTGTTTTCTTTTTTTTTTTTTTTTCCCCGTTTAGTGACACTTTCATGTATGTTGTTCTATTGTATTGCTTATCTTATTGTTAAAATTCTGTTCTAATTTAAATATCTGATTATCTGTTAATACATTTTCGATGCGTGTAGTGTGGAAGAGGCAACTACTGCATTTCACTGGATGATCCTATTGTAATGGTAGAATGATCTGGTATGTACAGTATATAGTCATTAAATGATTAGTTATTAAAATAAATATATGGTTTGAGTTTTAAAAAAACTGATGTTTTTCTCAGTCACTACATTAACAAGAATATATTTCCTCACGTGCGCTATGATGTTTTAATATAGCGTTCATCCAGCACACGACTGAGAAATGGCCGCTGCCATGAGAAATACCTGCAGAGCACAGGCATCTCTCATGGCGAAAGGCCATTTCTCAGACACTTCAACAGCTGGTTCCTGAAAATGTCCACAGCTCAACTCTGTTTTAGGAAGTCACCACTGGTCAACAGTTCAGCACTTTGTTCAGCTGCTGTCTGCCAGCGCTCAGGTGCAGAATGAACTTAGACTTGTGGCTTCTGCCTTTTACAGGAGCAGCAGGAAAAATTCATGTTGGGTGCTTTTAATAAATCATCTTTGGTTTTACATTAAATAACTGCTCTTGTTGGGAATCTCTTAATGCACTTACAGTCAAGGCCGTAGACAGGGTTTAGAAATCAGTGAGGTCCAGAGTTTCATCTCTGGTCTTCATTAAGTCTCCTGCACAGTTAGCTGGCTTATTGACAGCTGCTGGGTTAATATGCAGACACATGGAGGAGGAGGTGGGTCAAGTAGCCAAAATCTGTACTCAAGTATAAGTAATGTTACTTTGCAAAAACAAGTGGGTCTTCAAAAGTAGAAGTAAAGATGGTGATAAAAATAACTACTTACAGTAGAGTAATAAAGTACTTAAAAACATGACTTGAGTCATGAGTAACTTCAGAAATATATGCTGTGGATCTGACTGATCTGATTATTTTGACATGGTCTTCCTCTTTGTTTAGTTGTGATGAAGTGACAATCCACCATATGCTGATTAGACAAGGTACCCCATATACGTCAGAACTCTGCCACAGCATCACGTAGACTTCTGTATCACATGTTATCAGAAAGACAGATTCCTTCTGGAGCCCAGGACATGAAAATAACAATGGAGGAGGAAAAACGTGAAAAAGACACAGGTAATGTGATGATAATGAATTTTATTTATTGCAGTTGTACCACTAGACTAGTGATCCTCTTCTTAAACAAAAAAGCCATGAACACCAGTGGGCTCCCCGGGCCAGGGTCACACCCGGTCCAGTTTAAGACAATTACAGTATTCAATATTAGTGAGATATGCAAAATATAAAGTGTTTAAGGAGTTAAAGGCAAAAGCCAGTGCCTAATACAATAACAGCAGAAGTAAGACACACAAGAGTAAACTAAAAATGAACTAAGATAGAAAAAAATGATGTTGGCGATGACACTTGAAGTAAAATTGACAGTGATAGTGAAGATTGTAAAAAAAAGATTTATATTGCACGTGATAATCAACACAATTATGCACTTGAGATGAAACTGTAATAGTAATGAGAAGTAGTATTACACATGATGGTAAGAAGTGATATTGCACATGATATGTGTGATAGAACATCTGTAACATGGTTCTGCAGATGTTGAAAGATCTGAGTCTCCTGAGAAAATACAGGCAGCTCTGACCTTTCTCCTACAGACCATCAGTGTCTTTAGTCCAGTCCAACTTATTGGCTATGAGGACACCCAGATACTTATGATCGTCCACAATATCCACCTCAGTTCCTTGATGCTGATTGGGTCCTTTGCTTCTGAAAGTCCACCACCAACTTCTTAGTCTTTGTGAAGTTGAGTTGCAGACTTAAGTGGAACACACACACACACACACACACACACACACGAAAAAGAGACAAGAGCCTGAATGGTGATTTTTCTTCAAAATATTCATGAAAAATACAAATTCCACTGAAATCCAATAAAAAAACAGGTATGTCTCATTTAACCAGTATAGGACGACATTTGGCATTAATTTCAAGTCAATCAGTCAAACAACCTGGAAGGTAATGAAAAACTGGCCGATGTTTTTATGAAAAATTGTGACTTTTCATTAAAATATTCATGAAAAATAGAAATTCCACTAAAATCCAATACAAACTGCTGTGTCTCGTTCAGCCAGTATAGGACCACGTTTGGGAGAAATTTCGAGTCAATCGGTCCAAAGACCTGGAAGCTATTGAAAAAAATCGGCTGAGGTTTTCATGAAAAATGGCCCCTTTTCACTAAAATATTCACCAAAAATACAAATTCCACCCAATAACAACTGCTGTGTCTCATTCTACCAGTATAACAAGACATGTCGGCAATGATTTGGAGTTGATGGCTCAAATGACCTGGGAGCTACTGAAGAAATCGGGCAGTGTATTCGCCAAAAATGGTGATTTTTCATTCAAATATTGACGCAGGTGCAGACCCAGGGGTGTCTCAAAGCTATCCCAGGGGGATAACCACACAATCGCAGTAGCGATAGATTGGAAATGGGGAAAAACAAAACAACGAAATTGTAAACAGCTACTACAGGCTTCCTTAAAGAAATAAAGCACCAAAAATGATTAACTAAACCACCACTGCCAAGCAGCTGACTCAAAACCAAAATTGTCCAGGAGATCCAGAACACTCTAAATGAAAGGCAAAGGCTACCCGCGAGACCTTTGATAACCAAAAAGGCTGGAGTCACAGCAAACTCTCCAGCACCAAGTTATTCATTGGGAAATATACACACAAAATTCTGGGTTGGGTGTTTTCAGACACACCGACAACAGACAGAACCTCTCACTACCTCTGAAGGTGAGATGATGAGTCAGCCCAGGGCACTGGAGACTCAGGGTATATGAAGACTCCCCACACCTGGGCTTAATCACAGCCAATCAGTGCCACACACACCTGAATGCAGTGAGTTGATTCTCTCACCACTCTCACAGAGCAAGATTGAGTGCCCTCACAGATTTTTAATTAAAATATTCATGAAAAATAGAAATTCCACTAAAATCCAATGAAAACTGCTGTGTCTCATTCTACCAGTATAACAAGACATGTCGGCAGTGATTTTGAGTCGATGGCTCAAATGACCTGGGAGCTATTGAAAAAATCGGCCAGTGTATTCGCCAAAAATGGTGATTTTTCATTAAAATATTCATGAAAAATAGAAATTTCACTAAAATCCAATAAAGACTGCTGTGTCTCATTCTACCAGTATAACAAGACATGTCGGCATTGATTTCGAGTCCATGGCTCAAATGACCTGGGAGCTATTGAAAAAATCGGGCGGTGTATTCGCCAAAAATGATTTTTCATTTAAGTATTCATGAAAAATAGAAATTTCACTAAAATCCAAAAAAAACTGCTGTGTCTCATTCTACCAGTATAACAAGACATGTCGGCATTGATTTGGAGTCGATGGCTCAAATGACCTGGGAGCTATTGAAAAAATTGGGCGGTGTATTCGCCAAAAATGGTGATTTTTCACTAGAATATTCATGAAAAATAGAAATTCCACTAATATCCAATAAAAACTGCTGTGTCTCATTCTACCAGTATAACAAGATATGTCGACATTGATTTGGAGTTGAGGGCTCAAATGACCTGGGAGCTATTAAAAAAATCGGGCGGTGTATTCGCCAAAAATGCTGATTTTTCATTATAATATTCATGAAAAATAGAAACCCCAATAAAAACTGCTGTGTCTCATTCTACCAGTATAACAAGACATGTCGGCATTGATTTCGAGTCGATGGCTCAAATGACCTGGGAGCTATTGAAAAAAATCGGCCAAGGTTTTCATGAAAAATGGCCCCCTTTCACTAAAATATTCACCAAAAATACAAATTCCACCCGAATCCAATGGGGACTGCTGTGTCTCGTTCAGCCAGTATAGGACCACGTTTGAGAGAAATTTTGAGTCAATCGGTCCAAAGACATTTTCATGAAAATGGCCGCTTTTCACTAAAATATTCACCAAAAACACAAATTCCACTAAAAACCAATAAAAACTGCCGTCCCTTCCTTCCGCCGGCAATGACGACATTCGTGATCAATTTCGAGTCAATCGGCCAAAAGACGACCGTAACCCTAACCCTAGCCCCATAACCCTAACCCTAACCGTAGCCTTAACCCAGCCCCATGAAACATTGTCCCTTTGCACTAAAATATTCACCAAAAATACAAATTCCACCCGAATCCAATGGGGACTGCTGTGTCTCGTTCAGCCAGTATAGGACCACGTTTGGGAGAAATTTCGAGTCAAAGACCTGGAAACTATTGAAAAAATCGGCAGAGGTTTTCATTAAAAATGGCCGCTTTTCTTTAAAATATTCACCAAAAATACAAATTCCACCCGAATCCAATGGGGACTGCTGTGTTTGGTTCAGACAGTATAGGACCACGTTTGGGAGAAATTTCAAGTCAATCGGTCCAAAGACCTGGAAGCTATTGAAAAAATCGGCCGAGGTTTTCATGAAAATGGCCCCTTTTCACTAAAATATTCACCAAAAATACAAATTCCACTAAAAACCAATAAAAACTGCTGTCCCTTCCTTCCGCCAGCATCGACGACATTCGTGATCAATTTCGAGTCAATCGGCCAAAAGACGACCGTAACCCTAACCCTAGCCCCATGAGCCTAACCCTAACCGTAGCCTTAACCCAGCCCCATGAAACATTGTCCCTTTCCACTAAAATATTCACCAAAAATACAAAATCCACCCGAATCCAATGGGGACTGCTGTGTCTCGTTCAGCCAGTATAGGACCACGTTTGAGAGAAATTTCGAGTCAATCGGTCCAAAGACCTGGAACCTACTGAAAAAATCGGCCAAGGTTTTCATGAAAAATGGCCCCCTTTCACTAAAATATTCACCAAAAATACAAATTCCACCCGAATCCAACGGGGACTGCTGTGTCTCGTTCAGCCAGTATAGGAGCACGTTTGGGGGAAATTTCGAGTCAATCGGTCCTAAGACCTGGAAGCTATTGAAATAAATCGGCGAGGTTTTTTTTCATGAAAAATGGTCTTTTCTTTAAAATATTCATGTAAAATACAAATTCCACCGGAATCCAACCAAAACTGGCGACCCTGCTTACACCGGTGAGGAGGACATGCGTGATCGATTTCGAGTCAATCGGTCCAGCCAATCACTAACCCTAACCCTAGCCTCAGCCTTAAGCCAGGCCTCATGAAACATTGTCCCTCTGACTAAAATATTCACCAAAAATACAAATTTCACCCGAATCCAACAGGGACTGCTGTGTCTCGTTCAGCCAGTACAGGAGCACGTTTGGGGGAAATTTCGAGTCAATCGGTCCAAAGACCTGGAAGCTATTGAAAAAATTGGCAGAGGTTTTGATGAAAAATGGCCGCTTTTCCTGTAAAATATTCATGTAAAATACAAATTCCACCAGAATCCAACCAAAACTGGCGAGCCTCATTCCACCGGTGAGGAGGACATGTGTGATCAATTTCGAGTCAATCGGTCAAAAGACGACCGTGATCCGAAACCCTAGCCCCTTAACCCTAACCCTAACCGTAGCCTTAACCCAGCCCCATGAAACATTGTCCCTTTGCACTAAAATATTCACCAAAAATACAAATTCCACCCGAATCCAATGGGGACTGCTGTGTCTCGTTCAGCCAGTATAGGACCACGTTTGGGAGAAATTTCGAGTCAATCGGTCCAAAGACCTGGAAACTATTGAAAAAATCGGCAGAGGTTTTCATGAAAAATGGCCGCTTTTCTTTAAAATATTCACCAAAAATACAAATTCCACCCGAATCCAATGGGGACTGCTGTGTCTGGTTCAGACTGTATAGGACCACGTTTGGGAGAAATTTCAAGTCAATCGGTCCAAAGACCTGGAAGCTATTGAAAAAATCGGCCGAGGTTTTCATGAAAATGGCCCCTTTTCACTAAAATATTCACCAAAAATACAAATTCCACTAAAAACCAATAAAAACTGCTGTCCCTTCCTTCCGCCGGCATCGACGACATTCGTGATCAATTTCGAGTCAATCGGCCAAAAGACGACCGTAACCCTAACCCTAGCCCCATAAGCCTAACCCTAACCGTAGCCTTAACCCAGCCCCATGAAACATTGTCCCTTTTCACTAAAATATTCACCAAAAATACAAAATCCACCCGAATCCAATGGGGACTGCTGTGTCTCGTTCAGCCAGTATAGGACCACGTTTGAGAGAAATTTCGAGTCAATCGGTCCAAAGACCTGGAACCTACTGAAAAAATCGGCCAAGGTTTTCATGAAAAATGGCCCCCTTTCACTAAAATATTCACCAAAAATACAAATTCCACTCGAATCCAACGGGGACTGCTGTGTCTCGTTCAACCAGTATAGGAGCACGTTTGGGGGAAATTTCGAGTCAATCGGTCCTAAGACCTGGAAGCTATTGAAATAAATCGGCGAGGTTTTTTTTCATGAAAAATGGTCTTTTCTTTAAAATATTCATGTAAAATACAAATTCCACCGGAATCCAACCAAAACTGGCGACCCTGCTTACACCGGTGAGGAGGACATGCGTGATCGATTTCGAGTCAATCGGTCCAGCCAATCACTAACCCTAACCCTAGCCTCAGCCTTAAGCCAGGCCTCATGAAACATTGTCCCTCTGACTAAAATATTCACCAAAAATACAAATTTCACCCGAATCCAACAGGGACTGCTGTGTCTCGTTCAGCCAGTACAGGAGCACGTTTGGGGGAAATTTCGAGTCAATCGGTCCAAAGACCTGGAAGCTATTGAAAAAATTGGCAGAGGTTTTGATGAAAAATGGCCGCTTTTCCTGTAAAATATTCATGTAAAATACAAATTCCACCAGAATCCAACCAAAACTGGCGAGCCTCATTCCACCGGTGAGGAGGACATGTGTGATCAATTTCGAGTCAATCGGTCAAAAGACGACCGTGATCCGAAACCCTAGCCCCTTAACCCTAACCCTAGCCCTAACAGCAGCCTTAAGCCAGCCTCATTTAAAATGGCCCCTTTCACTAAAATATTCACCAAAAATACAAATTCCACCAGAATCCAACGGGGACTGCTGTGTCTCGTTCAGCCAGTATAGGAGCACGTTTGGGGGAAATTTCGAGTCAATCGGTCCAAAGACCTGGAAGCTATTGAAATAAGTCGGCGAGGTTTTTTTTCATGAAAAATGGTCTTTTCTTTAAAATATTCATGTAAAATACAAATTCCACCGGAATCCAACCAAAACTGGCGACCCTGCTTACACCGGTGAGGAGGACATGCGTGATCGATTTCGAGTCAATCGGTCCAGCCAATCACTAACCCTAACCCTAACCCTAGCCTCGGCCTTAAGCCAGGCCTCATGAAACAATGTCCCTCTGACTAAAATATTCACCAAAAATACAAATTTCACCCGAATCCAACGGGGACTGCTGTGTCTCGTTCAGCCGGTACAGGAGCACGTTTGGGGGAAATTTCGAGTCAATCGGTCCAAAGACCTGGAAGCTATTGAAAAAATCGGCCGAGGTTTTGATGAAAAATGGCCGCTTTTCCTTTAAAATATTCATGTAAAATACAAATTCCACCAGAATCCAACCAAAACTGGCGAGCCTCATTCCACCGGTGAGGAGGACATGCGTGATCAATTTCGAGTCAATCGGTCAAAAGACGACCGTGGTCCGAAACCCCAGCCCCTTAACCCTAACCCTAGCCCTAACAGCAGCCTTAAGCCAGCCTAATTTAAAATGGCCCCTTTCACTAAAATATTCACCAAAAATACAAATTCCACCCGAATCCAACAGGGACTGCTGTGTCTCGTTCAGCCAGTATAGGAGCACGTTTGGGAGAAGTTTCGAGTCAATCGGTCCAAAGACCTGGAAGCTATTGAAATAAATGGGCGGGGTATATATTCCTGAAAAATGGCCTGTTCTTTAAAATATTCACGTAAGATACAAATTCCAACGGAATCCAACCAAAACTGGCGACCCTGCTTACACCAGTGAGGAGGACATGCCTGAACGATTTTGAGTCAATCGGTCCAGCCAATCACTAACCCTAGCCCTAACCCTAACCCTAGCCCCAGCCTTAAGCCAGGCCTCATGAAAGATTGTCCCTCTGACTAAAATATTCACCAAAAATACAAATTTCACCCGAATCCAACGGGGACTGCTGTGTCTCGTTCAGCCGGTACAGGAGCACGTTTGGGGGAAATTTCGAGTCAATCGGTCCAAAGACCTGGAAGCTATTGAAAAAATCGGCCGAGGTTTTGATGAAAAATGGCCGCTTTTCCTTTAAAATATTCATGTAAAATACAAATTCCACCAGAATCCAACCAAAACTGGCGAGCCTCATTCCACCGGTGAGGAGGACATGCGTGATCAATTTCGAGTCAATCGGTCAAAAGACGACCGTGGTCCGAAACCCCAGCCCCTTAACCCTAACCCTAGCCCTAACAGCAGCCTTAAGCCAGCCTAATTTAAAATGGCCCCTTTCACTAAAATATTCACCAAAAATACAAATTCCACCCGAATCCAACAGGGACTGCTGTGTCTCGTTCAGCCAGTATAGGAGCACGTTTGGGAGAAGTTTCGAGTCAATCGGTCCAAAGACCTGGAAGCTATTGAAATAAATGGGCGGGGTATATATTCCTGAAAAATGGCCTGTTCTTTAAAATATTCACGTAAGATACAAATTCCAACGGAATCCAACCAAAACTGGCGACCCTGCTTACACCAGTGAGGAGGACATGCCTGAACGATTTTGAGTCAATCGGTCCAGCCAATCACTAACCCTAGCCCTAACCCTAACCCTAGCCCCAGCCTTAAGCCAGGCCTCATGAAAGATTGTCCCTCTGACTAAAATATTCACCAAAAATACAAATTTCACCCGAATCCAACGGGGACTGCTGTGTCTCGTTCAGCCGGTACAGGAGCACGTTTGGGGGAAATTTCGAGTCAATCGGTCCAAAGACCTGGAAGCTATTGAAAAAATTGGCCGAGGTTTTGATGAAAAATGGCCACTTTTCCTTTAAAATATTCATGTAAAATACAAATTTCACCAGAATCCAACCAAAACTGGCTAGCCTCATTCCACCGGTGAGGAGGACATGCGTGATCAATTTCGAGTCAATCGGTCAAAAGACGACCGTGGTCCGAAACCCCAGCCCCTTAACCCTAACCCTAGCCCTAACAGCAGCCTTAAGCCAGCCTCATTTAAAATGGCCCCTTTCACTAAAATATTCACCAAAAATACAAATTCCACCCGAATCCAACAGGGACTGCTGTGTCTCGTTCAGCCAGTATAGGAGCACGTTTGGGAGAAGTTTCGAGTCAATCGGTCCAAAGACCTGGAAGCTATTGAAATAAATGGGCGGGGTATATATTCCTGAAAAATGGCCTGTTCTTTAAAATATTCACGTAAAATACAAATTCCACCGGAATCCAACCAAAACTGGCGACCCTGCTTACACCAGTGAGGAGGACATGCCTGAACGATTTCGAGTCAATCGGTCCAGCCAATCACTAACCCTAGCCCTAACCCTAACCCTAGCCCCAGCCTTAAGCCAGGCCTCATGAAAGATTGTCCCTCTGACTAAAATATTCACCAAAAATACAAATTTCACCCGAATCCAACGGGGACTGCTGTGTCTCGTTCAGCCGGTACAGGAGCACGTTTGGGGGAAATTTCGAGTCAATCGGTCCAAAGACCTGGAAGCTATTGAAAAAATCGGCCGAGGTTTTGATGAAAAATGGCCGCTTTTCCTTTAAAATATTCATGTCAAATACAAATTCAACCAGAATCCAACCAAAACTGGCGAGCCTCATTCCACCGGTGAGGAGGACATGCGTGATCAATTTCGAGTCAATCGGTCAAAAGACGACCGTGGTCCGAAACCCCAGCCCCTTAACCCTAACCCTAGCCCTAACAGCAGCCTTAAGCCAGCCTCATTTAAAATGGCCCCTTTCACTAAAATATTCACCAAAAATACAAATTCCACCCGAATCCAACGGGGACTGCTGTGTCTCGTTCAGCCAGTATAGGAGCACGTTTGGGAGAAGTTTCGAGTCAATCGGTCCAAAGACCTGGAAGCTATTGAAATAAATGGGCGGGGTATATTTTCCTGAAAAATGGCCTGTTCTTTAAAATATTCACGTAAAATACAAATTCCACCGGAATCCAAACAAAACTGGCGACCCTGCTTACACCAGTGAGGAGGACATGCCTGATCGATTTCGAGTCAATCGGTCCAGCCAATCACTAACCCTAACCCTAACCCTAACCCTAGCCCCAGCCTTAAGCCAGGCCTCATGAAAGATTGTCCCTCTGACTAAAATATTCACCAAAAATACAAATTTCACCCGAATCCAACGGGGACTGCTGTGTCTCGTTCAGCCGGTACAGGAGCACGTTTGGGGGAAATTTCGAGTCAATCGGTCCAAAGACCTGGAAGCTATTGAAAAAATCGGCCGAGGTTTTGATGAAAAATGGCCACTTTTCCTTTAAAATATTCATGTAAAATACAAATTTCACCAGAATCCAACCAAAACTGGCTAGCCTCATTCCACCGGTGAGGAGGACATGCGTGATCAATTTCGAGTCAATCGGTCAAAAGACGACCGTGGTCCGAAACCCCAGCCCCTTAACCCTAACCCTAGCCCTAACAGCAGCCTTAAGCCAGCCTCATTTAAAATGGCCCCTTTCACTAAAATATTCACCAAAAATACAAATTCCACCCGAATCCAACGGGGACTGCTGTGTCTCGTTCAGCCAGTATAGGAGCACGTTTGGGAGAAGTTTCGAGTCAATCGGTCCAAAGACCTGGAAGCTATTGAAATAAATGGGCGGGGTATATTTTCCTGAAAAATGGCCTGTTCTTTAAAATATTCACGTAAAATACAAATTCCACCGGAATCCAACCAAAACTGGCGACCCTGCTTACACCAGTGAGGAGGACATGCCTGATCGATTTCGAGTCAATCGGTCCAGCCAATCACTAACCCTAACCCTAACCCTAACCCTAGCCCCAGCCTTAAGCCAGGCCTCATGAAAGATTGTCCCTCTGACTAAAATATTCACCAAAAATACAAATTTCACCCGAATCCAACGGGGACTGCTGTGTCTCGTTCAGCCGGTACAGGAGCACGTTTGGGGGAAATTTCGAGTCAATCGGTCCAAAGACCTGGAAGCTATTGAAAAAATCGGCCGAGGTTTTGATGAAAAATGGCCACTTTTCCTTTAAAATATTCATGTAAAATACAAATTTCACCAGAATCCAACCAAAACTGGCTAGCCTCATTCCACCGGTGAGGAGGACATGCGTGATCAATTTCGAGTCAATCGGTCAAAAGACGACCGTGGTCCGAAACCCCAGCCCCTTAACCCTAACCCTAGCCCTAACAGCAGCCTTAAGCCAGCCTCATTTAAAATGGCCCCTTTCACTAAAATATTCACCAAAAATACAAATTCCACCCGAATCCAACAGGGACTGCTGTGTCTCGTTCAGCCAGTATAGGAGCACGTTTGGGAGAAGTTTCGAGTCAATCGGTCCAAAGACCTGGAAGCTATTGAAATAAATGGGCGGGGTATATATTCCTGAAAAATGGCCTGTTCTTTAAAATATTCACGTAAAATACAAATTCCACCGGAATCCAACCAAAACTGGCGACCCTGCTTACACCAGTGAGGAGGACATGCCTGAACGATTTTGAGTCAATCGGTCCAGCCAATCACTAACCCTAGCCCTAACCCTAACCCTAGCCCCAGCCTTAAGCCAGGCCTCATGAAAGATTGTCCCTCTGACTAAAATATTCACCAAAAATACAAATTTCACCCGAATCCAACGGGGACTGCTGTGTCTCGTTCAGCCGGTACAGGAGCACGTTTGGGGGAAATTTCGAGTCAATCGGTCCAAAGACCTGGAAGCTATTGAAAAAATCGGCCGAGGTTTTGATGAAAAATGGCCGCTTTTCCTTTAAAATATTCATGTAAAATACAAATTCCACCAGAATCCAACCAAAACTGGCGAGCCTCATTCCACCGGTGAGGAGGACATGCGTGATCAATTTCGAGTCAATCGGTCAAAAGACGACCGTGGTCCGAAACCCCAGCCCCTTAACCCTAACCCTAGCCCTAACAGCAGCCTTAAGCCAGCCTCATTTAAAATGGCCCCTTTCACTAAAATATTCACCAAAAATACAAATTCCACCCGAATCCAACAGGGACTGCTGTGTCTCGTTCAGCCAGTATAGGAGCACGTTTGGGAGAAGTTTCGAGTCAATCGGTCCAAAGACCTGGAAGCTATTGAAATAAATGGGCGGGGTATATTTTCCTGAAAAATGGCCTGTTCTTTAAAATATTCACGTAAAATACAAATTCCACCGGAATCCAACCAAAACTGGCGACCCTGCTTACACCAGTGAGGAGGACATGCCTGAACGATTTCGAGTCAATCGGTCCAGCCAATCACTAACCCTAGCCCTAACCCTAACCCTAGCCCCAGCCTTAAGCCAGGCCTCATGAAAGATTGTCCCTCTGACTAAAATATTCACCAAAAATACAAATTTCACCCGAATCCAACGGGGACTGCTGTGTCTCGTTCAGCCGGTACAGGAGCACGTTTGGGGGAAATTTCGAGTCAATCGGTCCAAAGACCTGGAAGCTATTGAAAAAATCGGCCGAGGTTTTGATGAAAAATGGCCGCTTTTCCTTTAAAATATTCATGTAAAATACAAATTCCACCAGAATCCAACCAAAACTGGCGAGCCTCATTCCACCGGTGAGGAGGACATGCATGATCAATTTCGAGTCAATCGGTCAAAAGACGACCGTGGTCCGAAACCCCAGCCCCTTAACCCTAACCCTAGCCCTAACAGCAGCCTTAAGCCAGCCTCATTTAAAATGGCCCCTTTGACTAAAATATTCACCAAAAATACAAATTCCACCCGAATCCAACGGGGACTGCTGTGTCTCGTTCAGCCAGTATAGGAGCACGTTTGGGAGAAGTTTCGAGTCAATCGGTCCAAAGACCTGGAAGCTATTGAAATAAATGGGCGGGGTATATTTTCCTGAAAAATGGCCTGTTCTTTAAAATATTCACGTAAAATACAAATTCCACCGGAGTCCAACCAAAACTGGCGACCCTGCTTACACCAGTGAGGAGGACATGCCTGATCGATTTCGAGTCAATCGGTCCAGCCAATCACTAACCCTAACCCTAACCCTAACCCTAGCCCCAGCCTTAAGCCAGGCCTCATGAAAGATTGTCCCTCTGACTAAAATATTCACCAAAAATACAAATTTCACCCGAATCCAACGGGGACTGCTGTGTCTCGTTCAGCCGGTACAGGAGCACGTTTGGGGGAAATTTCGAGTCAATCGGTCCAAAGACCTGGAAGCTATTGAAAAAATCGGCCGAGGTTTTGATGAAAAATGGCCGCTTTTCCTTTAAAATATTCATGTCAAATACAAATTCAACCAGAATCCAACCAAAACTGGCGAGCCTCATTCCACCGGTGAGGAGGACATGCGTGATCAATTTCGAGTCAATCGGTCAAAAGACGACCGTGGTCCGAAACCCCAGCCCCTTAACCCTAACCCTAGCCCTAACAGCAGCCTTAAGCCAGCCTCATTTAAAATGGCCCCTTTCACTAAAATATTCACCAAAAATACAAATTCCACCCGAATCCAACGGGGACTGCTGTGTCTCGTTCAGCCAGTATAGGAGCACGTTTGGGAGAAGTTTCGAGTCAATCGGTCCAAAGACCTGGAAGCTATTGAAATAAATGGGCGGGGTATATTTTCCTGAAAAATGGCCTGTTCTTTAAAATATTCACGTAAAATACAAATTCCACCGGAATCCAACCAAAACTGGCGACCCTGCTTACACCAGTGAGGAGGACATGCCTGATCGATTTCGAGTCAATCGGTCCAGCCAATCACTAACCCTAACCCTAACCCTAACCCTAGCCCCAGCCTTAAGCCAGGCCTCATGAAAGATTGTCCCTCTGACTAAAATATTCACCAAAAATACAAATTTCACCCGAATCCAACGGGGACTGCTGTGTCTCGTTCAGCCGGTACAGGAGCACGTTTGGGGGAAATTTCGAGTCAATCGGTCCAAAGACCTGGAAGCTATTGAAAAAATCGGCCGAGGTTTTGATGAAAAATGGCCACTTTTCCTTTAAAATATTCATGTAAAATACAAATTTCACCAGAATCCAACCAAAACTGGCTAGCCTCATTCCACCGGTGAGGAGGACATGCGTGATCAATTTCGAGTCAATCGGTCAAAAGACGACCGTGGTCCGAAACCCCAGCCCCTTAACCCTAACCCTAGCCCTAACAGCAGCCTTAAGCCAGCCTCATTTAAAATGGCCCCTTTCACTAAAATATTCACCAAAAATACAAATTCCACCCGAATCCAACGGGGACTGCTGTGTCTCGTTCAGCCAGTATAGGAGCACGTTTGGGAGAAGTTTTGAGTCAATCGGTCCAAAGACCTGGAAGCTATTGAAATAAATGGGCGGGGTATATTTTCCTGAAAAATGGCCTGTTCTTTAAAATATTCACGTAAAATACAAATTCCACCGGAATCCAACCAAAACTGGCGACCCTGCTTACACCAGTGAGGAGGACATGCCTGATCGATTTCGAGTCAATCGGTCCAGCCAATCACTAACCCTAACCCTAACCCTAACCCTAGCCCCAGCCTTAAGCCAGGCCTCATGAAAGATTGTCCCTCTGACTAAAATATTCACCAAAAATACAAATTTCACCCGAATCCAACGGGGACTGCTGTGTCTCGTTCAGCCGGTACAGGAGCACGTTTGGGGGAAATTTCGAGTCAATCGGTCCAAAGACCTGGAAGCTATTGAAAAAATCGGCCGAGGTTTTGATGAAAAATGGCCACTTTTCCTTTAAAATATTCATGTAAAATACAAATTTCACCAGAATCCAACCAAAACTGGCTAGCCTCATTCCACCGGTGAGGAGGACATGCGTGATCAATTTCGAGTCAATCGGTCAAAAGACGACCGTGGTCCGAAACCCCAGCCCCTTAACCCTAACCCTAGCCCTAACAGCAGCCTTAAGCCAGCCTCATTTAAAATGGCCCCTTTCACTAAAATATTCACCAAAAATACAAATTCCACCCGAATCCAACAGGGACTGCTGTGTCTCGTTCAGCCAGTATAGGAGCACGTTTGGGAGAAGTTTCGAGTCAATCGGTCCAAAGACCTGGAAGCTATTGAAATAAATGGGCGGGGTATATATTCCTGAAAAATGGCCTGTTCTTTAAAATATTCACGTAAAATACAAATTCCACCGGAATCCAACCAAAACTGGCGACCCTGCTTACACCAGTGAGGAGGACATGCCTGAACGATTTTGAGTCAATCGGTCCAGCCAATCACTAACCCTAGCCCTAACCCTAACCCTAGCCCCAGCCTTAAGCCAGGCCTCATGAAAGATTGTCCCTCTGACTAAAATATTCACCAAAAATACAAATTTCACCCGAATCCAACGGGGACTGCTGTGTCTCGTTCAGCCGGTACAGGAGCACGTTTGGGGGAAATTTCGAGTCAATCGGTCCAAAGACCTGGAAGCTATTGAAAAAATCGGCCGAGGTTTTGATGAAAAATGGCCGCTTTTCCTTTAAAATATTCATGTAAAATACAAATTCCACCAGAATCCAACCAAAACTGGCGAGCCTCATTCCACCGGTGAGGAGGACATGCGTGATCAATTTCGAGTCAATCGGTCAAAAGACGACCGTGGTCCGAAACCCCAGCCCCTTAACCCTAACCCTAGCCCTAACAGCAGCCTTAAGCCAGCCTCATTTAAAATGGCCCCTTTCACTAAAATATTCACCAAAAATACAAATTCCACCCGAATCCAACAGGGACTGCTGTGTCTCGTTCAGCCAGTATAGGAGCACGTTTGGGAGAAGTTTCGAGTCAATCGGTCCAAAGACCTGGAAGCTATTGAAATAAATGGGCGGGGTATATTTTCCTGAAAAATGGCCTGTTCTTTAAAATATTCACGTAAAATACAAATTCCACCGGAATCCAACCAAAACTGGCGACCCTGCTTACACCAGTGAGGAGGACATGCCTGAACGATTTCGAGTCAATCGGTCCAGCCAATCACTAACCCTAGCCCTAACCCTAACCCTAGCCCCAGCCTTAAGCCAGGCCTCATGAAAGATTGTCCCTCTGACTAAAATATTCACCAAAAATACAAATTTCACCCGAATCCAACGGGGACTGCTGTGTCTCGTTCAGCCGGTACAGGAGCACGTTTGGGGGAAATTTCGAGTCAATCGGTCCAAAGACCTGGAAGCTATTGAAAAAATCGGCCGAGGTTTTGATGAAAAATGGCCGCTTTTCCTTTAAAATATTCATGTAAAATACAAATTCCACCAGAATCCAACCAAAACTGGCGAGCCTCATTCCACCGGTGAGGAGGACATGCATGATCAATTTCGAGTCAATCGGTCAAAAGACGACCGTGGTCCGAAACCCCAGCCCCTTAACCCTAACCCTAGCCCTAACAGCAGCCTTAAGCCAGCCTCATTTAAAATGGCCCCTTTGACTAAAATATTCACCAAAAATACAAATTCCACCCGAATCCAACGGGGACTGCTGTGTCTCGTTCAGCCAGTATAGGAGCACGTTTGGGAGAAGTTTCGAGTCAATCGGTCCAAAGACCTGGAAGCTATTGAAATAAATGGGCGGGGTATATTTTCCTGAAAAATGGCCTGTTCTTTAAAATATTCACGTAAAATACAAATTCCACCGGAGTCCAACCAAAACTGGCGACCCTGCTTACACCAGTGAGGAGGACATGCCTGAACGATTTCGAGTCAATCGGTCCAGCCAATCACTAACCCTAGCCCTAACCCTAACCCTAGCCCCAGCCTTAAGCCAGGCCTCATGAAAGATTGTCCCTCTGACTAAAATATTCACCAAAAATACAAATTTCACCCGAATCCAACGGGGACTGCTGTGTCTCGTTCAGCCGGTACAGGAGCACGTTTGGGGGAAATTTCGAGTCAATCGGTCCAAAGACCTGGAAGCTATTGAAAAAATCGGCCGAGGTTTTGATGAAAAATGGCCGCTTTTCCTTTAAAATATTCATGTAAAATACAAATTCCACCAGAATCCAACCAAAACTGGCGAGCCTCATTCCACCGGTGAGGAGGACATGCGTGATCAATTTCGAGTCAATCGGTCAAAAGACGACCGTGGTCCGAAACCCCAGCCCCTTAACCCTAACCCTAGCCCTAACAGCAGCCTTAAGCCAGCCTCATTTAAAATGGCCCCTTTCACTAAAATATTCACCAAAAATACAAATTCCACCCGAATCCAACGGGGACTGCTGTGTCTCGTTCAGCCAGTATAGGAGCACGTTTGGGAGAAGTTTCGAGTCAATCGGTCCAAAGACCTGGAAGCTATTGAAATAAATGGGCGGGGTATATTTTCCTGAAAAATGGCCTGTTCTTTAAAATATTCACGTAAAATACAAATTCCACCGGAATCCAACCAAAACTGGCGACCCTGCTTACACCAGTGAGGAGGACATGCCTGATCGATTTCGAGTCAATCGGTCCAGCCAATCACTAACCCTAACCCTAACCCTAACCCTAGCCCCAGCCTTAAGCCAGGCCTCATGAAAGATTGTCCCTCTGACTAAAATATTCACCAAAAATACAAATTTCACCCGAATCCAACGGGGACTGCTGTGTCTCGTTCAGCCGGTACAGGAGCACGTTTGGGGGAAATTTCGAGTCAATCGGTCCAAAGACCTGGAAGCTATTGAAAAAATCGGCCGAGGTTTTGATGAAAAATGGCCGCTTTTCCTTTAAAATATTCATGTAAAATACAAATTTCACCAGAATCCAACCAAAACTGGCTAGCCTCATTCCACCGGTGAGGAGGACATGCGTGATCAATTTCGAGTCAATCGGTCAAAAGACGACCGTGGTCCGAAACCCCAGCCCCTTAACCCTAACCCTAGCCCTAACAGCAGCCTTAAGCCAGCCTCATTTAAAATGGCCCCTTTCACTAAAATATTCACCAAAAATACAAATTCCACCCGAATCCAACGGGGACTGCTGTGTCTCGTTCAGCCAGTATAGGAGCACGTTTGGGCGAAGTTTCGAGTCAATCGGTCCAAAGACCTGGAAGCTATTGAAATAAATGGGCGGGGTATATTTTCCTGAAAAATGGCCTGTTCTTTAAAATATTCACGTAAAATACAAATTCCACCGGAATCCAACCAAAACTGGCGACCCTGCTTACACCAGTGAGGAGGACATGCCTGATCGATTTCGAGTCAATCGGTCCAGCCAATCACTAACCCTAACCCTAACCCTAACCCTAGCCCCAGCCTTAAGCCAGGCCTCATGAAAGATTGTCCCTCTGACTAAAATATTCACCAAAAATACAAATTTCACCCGAATCCAACGGGGACTGCTGTGTCTCGTTCAGCCGGTACAGGAGCACGTTTGGGGGAAATTTCGAGTCAATCGGTCCAAAGACCTGGAAGCTATTGAAAAAATCGGCCGAGGTTTTGATGAAAAATGGCCGCTTTTCCTTTAAAATATTCATGTAAAATACAAATTCCACCAGAATCCAACCAAAACTGGCTAGCCTCATTCCACCGGTGAGGAGGACATGCGTGATCAATTTCGAGTCAATCGGTCAAAAGACGACCGTGGTCCGAAACCCCAGCCCCTTAACCCTAACCCTAGCCCTAACAGCAGCCTTAAGCCAGCCTCATTTAAAATGGCCCCTTTCACTAAAATATTCACCAAAAATACAAATTCCACCCGAATCCAACGGGGACTGCTGTGTCTCGTTCAGCCAGTATAGGAGCACGTTTGGGAGAAGTTTCGAGTCAATCGGTCCAAAGACCTGGAAGCTATTGAAATAAATGGGCGGGGTATATTTTCCTGAAAAATGGCCTGTTCTTTAAAATATTCACGTAAAATACAAATTCCACCGGAATCCAACCAAAACTGGCGACCCTGCTTACACCAGTGAGGAGGACATGCCTGATCGATTTCGAGTCAATCGGTCCAGCCAATCACTAACCCTAACCCTAACCCTAACCCTAGCCCCAGCCTTAAGCCAGGCCTCATGAAAGATTGTCCCTCTGACTAAAATATTCACCAAAAATACAAATTTCACCCGAATCCAACGGGGACTGCTGTGTCTCGTTCAGCCGGTACAGGAGCACGTTTGGGGGAAATTTCGAGTCAATCGGTCCAAAGACCTGGAAGCTATTGAAAAAATCGGCCGAGGTTTTGATGAAAAATGGCCGCTTTTCCTTTAAAATATTCATGTAAAATACAAATTCCACCAGAATCCAACCAAAACTGGCGAGCCTCATTCCACCGGTGAGGAGGACATGCGTGATCAATTTCGAGTCAATCGGTCAAAAGACGACCGTGGTCCGAAACCCCAGCCCCTTAACCCTAACCCTAGCCCTAACAGCAGCCTTAAGCCAGCCTCATTTAAAATGGCCCCTTTGACTAAAATATTCACCAAAAATACAAATTCCACCCGAATCCAACGGGGACTGCTGTGTCTCGTTCAGCCAGTATAGGAGCACGTTTGGGAGAAGGCTCGAGTCAATCCGTCCAAAGACCTGGAAGCTATTGAAATAAATGGGCGGGGTATATTTTCCTGAAAAATGGCCTGTTCTTTAAAATATTCACGTAAAATACAAATTCCACCGGAATCCAACCAAAACTGGCGACCCTGCTTACACCAGTGAGGAGGACATGCCTGAACGATTTCGAGTCAATCGGTCCAGCCAATCACTAACCCTAGCCCTAACCCTAACCCTAGCCCCAGCCTTAAGCCAGGCCTCATGAAAGATTGTCCCTCTGACTAAAATATTCACCAAAAATACAAATTTCACCCGAATCCAACGGGGACTGCTGTGTCTCGTTCAGCCGGTACAGGAGCACGTTTGGGGGAAATTTCGAGTCAATCGGTCCAAAGACCTGGAAGCTATTGAAAAAATCGGCCGAGGTTTTGATGAAAAATGGCCGCTTTTCCTTTAAAATATTCATGTAAAATACAAATTCCACCAGAATCCAACCAAAACTGGCTAGCCTCATTCCACCGGTGAGGAGGACATGCGTGATCAATTTCGAGTCAATCGGTCAAAAGACGACCGTGGTCCGAAACCCCAGCCCCTTAACCCTAACCCTAGCCCTAACAGCAGCCTTAAGCCAGCCTCATTTAAAATGGCCCCTTTCACTAAAATATTCACCAAAAATACAAATTCCACCCGAATCCAACGGGGACTGCTGTGTCTCGTTCAGCCAGTATAGGAGCACGTTTGGGAGAAGTTTCGAGTCAATCGGTCCAAAGACCTGGAAGCTATTGAAATAAATGGGCGGGGTATATTTTCCTGAAAAATGGCCTGTTCTTTAAAATATTCACGTAAAATACAAATTCCACCGGAATCCAACCAAAACTGGCGACCCTGCTTACACCAGTGAGGAGGACATGCCTGATCGATTTCGAGTCAATCGGTCCAGCCAATCACTAACCCTAACCCTAACCCTAACCCTAGCCCCAGCCTTAAGCCAGGCCTCATGAAAGATTGTCCCTCTGACTAAAATATTCACCAAAAATACAAATTTCACCCGAATCCAACGGGGACTGCTGTGTCTCGTTCAGCCGGTACAGGAGCACGTTTGGGGGAAATTTCGAGTCAATCGGTCCAAAGACCTGGAAGCTATTGAAAAAATCGGCCGAGGTTTTGATGAAAAATGGCCGCTTTTCCTTTAAAATATTCATGTAAAATACAAATTCCACCAGAATCCAACCAAAACTGGCGAGCCTCATTCCACCGGTGAGGAGGACATGCGTGATCAATTTCGAGTCAATCGGTCAAAAGACGACCGTGGTCCGAAACCCCAGCCCCTTAACCCTAACCCTAGCCCTAACAGCAGCCTTAAGCCAGCCTCATTTAAAATGGCCCCTTTGACTAAAATATTCACCAAAAATACAAATTCCACCCGAATCCAACGGGGACTGCTGTGTCTCGTTCAGCCAGTATAGGAGCACGTTTGGGAGAAGTTTCGAGTCAATCGGTCCAAAGACCTGGAAGCTATTGAAATAAATGGGCGGGGTATATTTTCCTGAAAAATGGCCTGTTCTTTAAAATATTCACGTAAAATACAAATTCCACCGGAATCCAACCAAAACTGGCGACCCTGCTTACACCAGTGAGGAGGACATGCCTGAACGATTTCGAGTCAATCGGTCCAGCCAATCACTAACCCTAGCCCTAGCCCTAACCCTAGCCCCAGCCTTAAGCCAGGCCTCATGAAAGATTGTCCCTCTGACTAAAATATTCACCAAAAATACAAATTTCACCCGAATCCAACGGGGACTGCTGTCACTCGTTCAGCCGGTACAGGAGCACGTTTGGGGGAAATTTCGAGTCAATCGGTCCAAAGACCTGGAAGCTATTGAAAAAATCGGCCGAGGTTTTGATGAAAAATGGCCGCTTTTCCTTTAAAATATTCATGTAAAATACAAATTCCACCAGAATCCAACCAAAACTGGCTAGCCTCATTCCACCGGTGAGGAGGACATGCGTGATCAATTTCGAGTCAATCGGTCAAAAGACGACCGTGGTCCGAAACCCCAGCCCCTTAACCCTAACCCTAGCCCTAACAGCAGCCTTAAGCCAGCCTCATTTAAAATGGCCCCTTTCACTAAAATATTCACCAAAAATACAAATTCCACCCGAATCCAACAGGGACTGCTGTGTCTCGTTCAGCCAGTATAGGAGCACGTTTGGGAGAAGGCTCGAGTCAATCCGTCCAAAGACCTGGAAGCTATTGAAATAAATGGGCGGGGTATATTTTCCTGAAAAATGGCCTGTTCTTTAAAATATTCACGTAAAATACAAATTCCACCGGAATCCAACCAAAACTGGCGACCCTGCTTACACCAGTGAGGAGGACATGCCTGAACGATTTCGAGTCAATCGGTCCAGCCAATCACTAACCCTAGCCCTAACCCTAACCCTAGCCCCAGCCTTAAGCCAGGCCTCATGAAAGATTGTCCCTCTGACTAAAATATTCACCAAAAATACAAATTTCACCCGAATCCAACGGGGACTGCTGTGTCTCGTTCAGCCGGTACAGGAGCACGTTTGGGGGAAATTTCGAGTCAATCGGTCCAAAGACCTGGAAGCTATTGAAAAAATCGGCCGAGGTTTTGATGAAAAATGGCCGCTTTTCCTTTAAAATATTCATGTAAAATACAAATTCCACCAGAATCCAACCAAAACTGGCGAGCCTCATTCCACCGGTGAGGAGGACATGCGTGATCAATTTCGAGTCAATCGGTCAAAAGACGACCGTGGTCCGAAACCCCAGCCCCTTAACCCTAACCCTAGCCCTAACAGCAGCCTTAAGCCAGCCTCATTTAAAATGGCCCCTTTGACTAAAATATTCACCAAAAATACAAATTCCACCCGAATCCAACAGGGACTGCTGTGTCTCGTTCAGCCAGTATAGGAGCACGTTTGGGAGAAGTTTCGAGTCAATCGGTCCAAAGACCTGGAAGCTATTGAAATAAATGGGCGGGGTATATTTTCCTGAAAAATGGCCTGTTCTTTAAAATATTCACGTAAAATACAAATTCCACCGGAATCCAACCAAAACTGGCGACCCTGCTTACACCAGTGAGGAGGACATGCCTGAACGATTTCGAGTCAATCGGTCCAGCCAATCACTAACCCTAGCCCTAGCCCTAACCCTAGCCCCAGCCTTAAGCCAGGCCTCATGAAAGATTGTCCCTCTGACTAAAATATTCACCAAAAATACAAATTTCACCCGAATCCAACGGGGACTGCTGTGTCTCGTTCAGCCGGTACAGGAGCACGTTTGGGGGAAATTTCGAGTCAATCGGTCCAAAGACCTGGAAGCTATTGAAAAAATCGGCCGAGGTTTTGATGAAAAATGGCCGCTTTTCCTTTAAAATATTCATGTAAAATACAAATTCCACCAGAATCCAACCAAAACTGGCGAGCCTCATTCCACCGGTGAGGAGGACATGCGTGATCAATTTCGAGTCAATCGGTCAAAAGACGACCGTGGTCCGAAACCCCAGCCCCTTAACCCTAACCCTAGCCCTAACAGCAGCCTTAAGCCAGCCTCATTTAAAATGGCCCCTTTGACTAAAATATTCACCAAAAATACAAATTCCACCCGAATCCAACGGGGACTGCTGTGTCTCGTTCAGCCAGTATAGGAGCACGTTTGGGAGAAGTTTCGAGTCAATCGGTCCAAAGACCTGGAAGCTATTGAAATAAATGGACGGGGTATATTTTCCTGAAAAATGGCCTGTTCTTTAAAATATTCACGTAAAATACAAATTCCACCGGAATCCAACCAAAACTGGCGACCCTGCTTACACCAGTGAGGAGGACATGCCTGAACGATTTCGAGTCAATCGGTCCAGCCAATCACTAACCCTAGCCCTAACCCTAACCCTAGCCCCAGCCTTAAGCCAGGACTCATGAAAGATTGTCCCTCTGACTAAAATATTCACCAAAAATACAAATTTCACCCGAATCCAACGGGGACTGCTGTGTCTCGTTCAGCCGGTACAGGAGCACGTTTGGGGGAAATTTCGAGTCAATCGGTCCAAAGACCTGGAAGCTATTGAAAAAATCGGCCGAGGTTTTGATGAAAAATGGCCGCTTTTCCTTTAAAATATTCATGTAAAATACAAATTCCACCAGAATCCAACCAAAACTGGCTAGCCTCATTCCACCGGTGAGGAGGACATGCGTGATCAATTTCGAGTCAATCGGTCAAAAGACGACCGTGGTCCGAAACCCCAGCCCCTTAACCCTAACCCTAGCCCTAACAGCAGCCTTAAGCCAGCCTCATTTAAAATGGCCCCTTTCACTAAAATATTCACCAAAAATACAAATTCCACCCGAATCCAACAGGGACTGCTGTGTCTCGTTCAGCCAGTATAGGAGCACGTTTGGGAGAAGGCTCGAGTCAATCCGTCCAAAGACCTGGAAGCTATTGAAATAAATGGGCGGGGTATATTTTCCTGAAAAATGGCCTGTTCTTTAAAATATTCACGTAAAATACAAATTCCACCGGAATCCAACCAAAACTGGCGACCCTGCTTACACCAGTGAGGAGGACATGCCTGAACGATTTCGAGTCAATCGGTCCAGCCAATCACTAACCCTAGCCCTAACCCTAACCCTAGCCCCAGCCTTAAGCCAGGCCTCATGAAAGATTGTCCCTCTGACTAAAATATTCACCAAAAATACAAATTTCACCCGAATCCAACGGGGACTGCTGTGTCTCGTTCAGCCGGTACAGGAGCACGTTTGGGGGAAATTTCGAGTCAATCGGTCCAAAGACCTGGAAGCTATTGAAAAAATCGGCCGAGGTTTTGATGAAAAATGGCCGCTTTTCCTTTAAAATATTCATGTAAAATACAAATTCCACCAGAATCCAACCAAAACTGGCGAGCCTCATTCCACCGGTGAGGAGGACATGCGTGATCAATTTCGAGTCAATCGGTCAAAAGACGACCGTGGTCCGAAACCCCAGCCCCTTAACCCTAACCCTAGCCCTAACAGCAGCCTTAAGCCAGCCTCATTTAAAATGGCCCCTTTCACTAAAATATTCACCAAAAATACAAATTCCACCCGAATCCAACAGGGACTGCTGTGTCCCGTTCAGCCAGTACAGGAGCACGTTTGGGAGAAGTTTCGAGCCAATCGGTCCAAAGACCTGGAAGCTATTGAAAAAATCGGCCGAGGTTTTGATGAAAAATGGCCGCTTTTCCTTTAAAATATTCATGTAAAATACAAATTCCACCAGAATCCAACCAAAACTGGCGAGCCTCATTCCACCGGTGAGGAGGACATGCATGATCAATTTCGAGTCAATCGGTCAAAAGACGACCGTGGTCCGAAACCCCAGCCCCTTAACCCTAACCCTAGCCCTAACAGCAGCCTTAAGCCAGCCTCATTTAAAATGGCCCCTTTCACTAAAATATTCACCAAAAATACAAATTCCACCCGAATCCAACGGGGACTGCTGTGTCTCGTTCAGCCAGTATAGGAGCACGTTTGGGAGAAGTTTCGAGTCAATCGGTCCAAAGACCTGGAAGCTATTGAAATAAATGGGCAGGGTATATTTTCCTGAAAAATGGCCTGTTCTTTAAAATATTCACGTAAAATACAAATTCCACCGGAATCCAACCAAAACTGGCGACCCTGCTTACACCAGTGAGGAGGACATGCCTGATCGATTTCGAGTCAATCGGTCCAGCCAATCACTAACCCTAACCCTAACCCTAACCCTAGCCCCAGCCTTAAGCCAGGCCTCATGAAAGATTGTCCCTCTGACTAAAATATTCACCAAAAATACAAATTTCACCCGAATCCAACGGGGACTGCTGTGTCTCGTTCAGCCGGTACAGGAGCACGTTTGGGGGAAATTTCGAGTCAATCGGTCCAAAGACCTGGAAGCTATTGAAAAAATCGGCCGAGGTTTTGATGAAAAATGGCCGCTTTTCCTTTAAAATATTCATGTAAAATACAAATTCCACCAGAATCCAACCAAAACTGGCGAGCCTCATTCCACCGGTGAGGAGGACATGCGTGATCAATTTCGAGTCAATCGGTCAAAAGACGACCGTGGTCCGAAACCCCAGCCCCTTAACCCTAACCCTAGCCCTAACAGCAGCCTTAAGCCAGCCTCATTTAAAATGGCCCCTTTCACTAAAATATTCACCAAAAATACAAATTCCACCCGAATCCAACAGGGACTGCTGTGTCTCGTTCAGCCAGTATAGGAGCACGTTTGGGAGAAGTTTCGAGTCAATCGGTCCAAAGACCTGGAAGCTATTGAAATAAATGGGCAGGGTATATTTTCCTGAAAAATGGCCTGTTCTTTAAAATATTCACGTAAAATACAAATTCCACCGGAATCCAACCAAAACTGGCGACCCTGCTTACACCAGTGAGGAGGACATGCCTGATCGATTTCGAGTCAATCGGTCCAGCCAATCACTAACCCTAACCCTAACCCTAACCCTAGCCCCAGCCTTAAGCCAGGCCTCATGAAAGATTGTCCCTCTGACTAAAATATTCACCAAAAATACAAATTTCACCCGAATCCAACGGGGATTGCTGTGTCTCGTTCAGCCGGTACAGGAGCACGTTTGGGGGAAATTTCGAGTCAATCGGTCCAAAGACCTGGAAGCTATTGAAAAAATCGGCCGAGGTTTTGATGAAAAATGGCCGCTTTTCCTTTAAAATATTCATGTAAAATACAAATTCCACCAGAATCCAACCAAAACTGGCGAGCCTCATTCCACCGGTGAGGAGGACATGCGTGATCAATTTCGAGTCAATCGGTCAAAAGACGACCGTGGTCCGAAACCCCAGCCCCTTAACCCTAACCCTAGCCCTAACAGCAGCCTTAAGCCAGCCTCATTTAAAATGGCCCCTTTCACTAAAATATTCACCAAAAATACAAATTCCACCCGAATCCAACAGGGACTGCTGTGTCCCGTTCAGCCAGTACAGGAGCACGTTTGGGAGAAGTTTCGAGCCAATCGGTCCAAAGACCTGGAAGCTATTGAAAAAATCGGCCGAGGTTTTGATGAAAAATGGCCGCTTTTCCTTTAAAATATTCATGTAAAATACAAATTCCACCAGAATCCAACCAAAACTGGCGAGCCTCATTCCACCGGTGAGGAGGACATGCGTGATCAATTTCGAGTCAATCGGTCAAAAGACGACCGTGGTCCGAAACCCCAGCCCCTTAACCCTAACCCTAGCCCTAACAGCAGCCTTAAGCCAGCCTCATTTAAAATGGCCCCTTTCACTAAAATATTCACCAAAAATACAAATTCCACCCGAATCCAACGGGGACTGCTGTGTCTCGTTCAGCCAGTATAGGAGCACGTTTGGGAGAAGTTTCGAGTCAATCGGTCCAAAGACCTGGAAGCTATTGAAATAAATGGGCAGGGTATATTTTCCTGAAAAATGGCCTGTTCTTTAAAATATTCACGTAAAATACAAATTCCACCGGAATCCAACCAAAACTGGCGACCCTGCTTACACCAGTGAGGAGGACATGCCTGATCGATTTCGAGTCAATCGGTCCAGCCAATCACTAACCCTAACCCTAACCCTAACCCTAGCCCCAGCCTTAAGCCAGGCCTCATGAAAGATTGTCCCTCTGACTAAAATATTCACCAAAAATACAAATTTCACCCGAATCCAACAGGGACTGCTGTGTCTCGTTCAGCCGGTACAGGAGCACGTTTGGGGGAAATTTCGAGTCAATCGGTCCAAAGACCTGGAAGCTATTGAAAAAATCGGCCGAGGTTTTGATGAAAAATGGCCGCTTTTCCTTTAAAATATTCATGTAAAATACAAATTCCACCAGAATCCAACCAAAACTGGCGAGCCTCATTCCACCGGTGAGGAGGACATGCGTGATCAATTTCGAGTCAATCGGTCAAAAGACGACCGTGGTCCGAAACCCCAGCCCCTTAACCCTAACCCTAGCCCTAACAGCAGCCTTAAGCCAGCCTCATTTAAAATGGCCCCTTTGACTAAAATATTCACCAAAAATACAAATTCCACCCGAATCCAACGGGGACTGCTGTGTCTCGTTCAGCCAGTATAGGAGCACGTTTGGGAGAAGTTTCGAGTCAATCGGTCCAAAGACCTGGAAGCTATTGAAATAAATGGACGGGGTATATTTTCCTGAAAAATGGCCTGTTCTTTAAAATATTCACGTAAAATACAAATTCCACCGGAATCCAACCAAAACTGGCGACCCTGCTTACACCAGTGAGGAGGACATGCCTGAACGATTTCGAGTCAATCGGTCCAGCCAATCACTAACCCTAGCCCTAACCCTAACCCTAGCCCCAGCCTTAAGCCAGGACTCATGAAAGATTGTCCCTCTGACTAAAATATTCACCAAAAATACAAATTCCACCCGAATCCAACAGGGACTGCTGTGTCCCGTTCAGCCAGTACAGGAGCACGTTTGGGAGAAGTTTCGAGCCAATCGGTCCAAAGACCTGGAAGCTATTGAAAAAATCGGCCGAGGTTTTGATGAAAAATGGCCGCTTTTCCTTTAAAATATTCATGTAAAATACAAATTCCACCAGAATCCAACCAAAACTGGCGAGCCTCATTCCACCGGTGAGGAGGACATGCGTGATCAATTTCGAGTCAATCGGTCAAAAGACGACCGTGGTCCGAAACCCCAGCCCCTTAACCCTAACCCTAGCCCTAACAGCAGCCTTAAGCCAGCCTCATTTAAAATGGCCCCTTTCACTAAAATATTCACCAAAAATACAAATTCCACCCGAATCCAACGGGGACTGCTGTGTCTCGTTCAGCCAGTATAGGAGCACGTTTGGGAGAAGTTTCGAGTCAATCGGTCCAAAGACCTGGAAGCTATTGAAATAAATGGGCAGGGTATATTTTCCTGAAAAATGGCCTGTTCTTTAAAATATTCACGTAAAATACAAATTCCACCGGAATCCAACCAAAACTGGCGACCCTGCTTACACCAGTGAGGAGGACATGCCTGATCGATTTCGAGTCAATCGGTCCAGCCAATCACTAACCCTAACCCTAACCCTAACCCTAGCCCCAGCCTTAAGCCAGGCCTCATGAAAGATTGTCCCTCTGACTAAAATATTCACCAAAAATACAAATTTCACCCGAATCCAACGGGGATTGCTGTGTCTCGTTCAGCCGGTACAGGAGCACGTTTGGGGGAAATTTCGAGTCAATCGGTCCAAAGACCTGGAAGCTATTGAAAAAATCGGCCGAGGTTTTGATGAAAAATGGCCGCTTTTCCTTTAAAATATTCATGTAAAATACAAATTCCACCAGAATCCAACCAAAACTGGCGAGCCTCATTCCACCGGTGAGGAGGACATGCGTGATCAATTTCGAGTCAATCGGTCAAAAGACGACCGTGGTCCGAAACCCCAGCCCCTTAACCCTAACCCTAGCCCTAACAGCAGCCTTAAGCCAGCCTCATTTAAAATGGCCCCTTTCACTAAAATATTCACCAAAAATACAAATTCCACCCGAATCCAACAGGGACTGCTGTGTCCCGTTCAGCCAGTACAGGAGCACGTTTGGGAGAAGTTTCGAGCCAATCGGTCCAAAGACCTGGAAGCTATTGAAAAAATCGGCCGAGGTTTTGATGAAAAATGGCCGCTTTTCCTTTAAAATATTCATGTAAAATACAAATTCCACCAGAATCCAACCAAAACTGGCGAGCCTCATTCCACCGGTGAGGAGGACATGCGTGATCAATTTCGAGTCAATCGGTCAAAAGACGACCGTGGTCCGAAACCCCAGCCCCTTAACCCTAACCCTAGCCCTAACAGCAGCCTTAAGCCAGCCTCATTTAAAATGGCCCCTTTCACTAAAATATTCACCAAAAATACAAATTCCACCCGAATCCAACGGGGACTGCTGTGTCTCGTTCAGCCAGTATAGGAGCACGTTTGGGAGAAGTTTCGAGTCAATCGGTCCAAAGACCTGGAAGCTATTGAAATAAATGGGCAGGGTATATTTTCCTGAAAAATGGCCTGTTCTTTAAAATATTCACGTAAAATACAAATTCCACCGGAATCCAACCAAAACTGGCGACCCTGCTTACACCAGTGAGGAGGACATGCCTGATCGATTTCGAGTCAATCGGTCCAGCCAATCACTAACCCTAACCCTAACCCTAACCCTAGCCCCAGCCTTAAGCCAGGCCTCATGAAAGATTGTCCCTCTGACTAAAATATTCACCAAAAATACAAATTTCACCCGAATCCAACAGGGACTGCTGTGTCTCGTTCAGCCGGTACAGGAGCACGTTTGGGGGAAATTTCGAGTCAATCGGTCCAAAGACCTGGAAGCTATTGAAAAAATCGGCCGAGGTTTTGATGAAAAATGGCCGCTTTTCCTTTAAAATATTCATGTAAAATACAAATTCCACCAGAATCCAACCAAAACTGGCGAGCCTCATTCCACCGGTGAGGAGGACATGCGTGATCAATTTCGAGTCAATCGGTCAAAAGACGACCGTGGTCCGAAACCCCAGCCCCTTAACCCTAACCCTAGCCCTAACAGCAGCCTTAAGCCAGCCTCATTTAAAATGGCCCCTTTGACTAAAATATTCACCAAAAATACAAATTCCACCCGAATCCAACGGGGACTGCTGTGTCTCGTTCAGCCAGTATAGGAGCACGTTTGGGAGAAGTTTCGAGTCAATCGGTCCAAAGACCTGGAAGCTATTGAAATAAATGGACGGGGTATATTTTCCTGAAAAATGGCCTGTTCTTTAAAATATTCACGTAAAATACAAATTCCACCGGAATCCAACCAAAACTGGCGACCCTGCTTACACCAGTGAGGAGGACATGCCTGAACGATTTCGAGTCAATCGGTCCAGCCAATCACTAACCCTAGCCCTAACCCTAACCCTAGCCCCAGCCTTAAGCCAGGACTCATGAAAGATTGTCCCTCTGACTAAAATATTCACCAAAAATACAAATTCCACCCGAATCCAACAGGGACTGCTGTGTCCCGTTCAGCCAGTACAGGAGCACGTTTGGGAGAAGTTTCGAGCCAATCGGTCCAAAGACCTGGAAGCTATTGAAAAAATCGGCCGAGGTTTTGATGAAAAATGGCCGCTTTTCCTTTAAAATATTCATGTAAAATACAAATTCCACCAGAATCCAACCAAAACTGGCGAGCCTCATTCCACCGGTGAGGAGGACATGCGTGATCAATTTCGAGTCAATCGGTCAAAAGACGACCGTGGTCCGAAACCCCAGCCCCTTAACCCTAACCCTAGCCCTAACAGCAGCCTTAAGCCAGCCTCATTTAAAATGGCCCCTTTCACTAAAATATTCACCAAAAATACAAATTCCACCCGAATCCAACGGGGACTGCTGTGTCTCGTTCAGCCAGTATAGGAGCACGTTTGGGAGAAGTTTCGAGTCAATCGGTCCAAAGACCTGGAAGCTATTGAAATAAATGGGCAGGGTATATTTTCCTGAAAAATGGCCTGTTCTTTAAAATATTCACGTAAAATACAAATTCCACCGGAATCCAACCAAAACTGGCGACCCTGCTTACACCAGTGAGGAGGACATGCCTGATCGATTTCGAGTCAATCGGTCCAGCCAATCACTAACCCTAACCCTAACCCTAACCCTAGCCCCAGCCTTAAGCCAGGCCTCATGAAAGATTGTCCCTCTGACTAAAATATTCACCAAAAATACAAATTTCACCCGAATCCAACGGGGACTGCTGTGTCTCGTTCAGCCGGTACAGGAGCACGTTTGGGGGAAATTTCGAGTCAATCGGTCCAAAGACCTGGAAGCTATTGAAAAAATCGGCCGAGGTTTTGATGAAAAATGGCCGCTTTTCCTTTAAAATATTCATGTAAAATACAAATTCCACCAGAATCCAACCAAAACTGGCGAGCCTCATTCCACCGGTGAGGAGGACATGCGTGATCAATTTCGAGTCAATCGGTCAAAAGACGACCGTGGTCCGAAACCCCAGCCCCTTAACCCTAACCCTAGCCCTAACAGCAGCCTTAAGCCAGCCTCATTTAAAATGGCCCCTTTCACTAAAATATTCACCAAAAATACAAATTCCACCCGAATCCAACAGGGACTGCTGTGTCTCGTTCAGCCAGTACAGGAGCACGTTTGGGAGAAGTTTCGAGCCAATCGGTCCAAAGACCTGGAAGCTATTGAAAAAATCGGCCGAGGTTTTGATGAAAAATGGCCGCTTTTCCTTTAAAATATTCATGTAAAATACAAATTCCACCAGAATCCAACCAAAACTGGCGAGCCTCATTCCACCGGTGAGGAGGACATGCGTGATCAATTTCGAGTCAATCGGTCAAAAGACGACCGTGGTCCGAAACCCCAGCCCCTTAACCCTAACCCTAGCCCTAACAGCAGCCTTAAGCCAGCCTCATTTAAAATGGCCCCTTTCACTAAAATATTCACCAAAAATACAAATTCCACCCGAATCCAACGGGGACTGCTGTGTCTCGTTCAGCCAGTATAGGAGCACGTTTGGGAGAAGTTTCGAGTCAATCGGTCCAAAGACCTGGAAGCTATTGAAATAAATGGGCAGGGTATATTTTCCTGAAAAATGGCCTGTTCTTTAAAATATTCACGTAAAATACAAATTCCACCGGAATCCAACCAAAACTGGCGACCCTGCTTACACCAGTGAGGAGGACATGCCTGATCGATTTCGAGTCAATCGGTCCAGCCAATCACTAACCCTAACCCTAACCCTAACCCTAGCCCCAGCCTTAAGCCAGGCCTCATGAAAGATTGTCCCTCTGACTAAAATATTCACCAAAAATACAAATTTCACCCGAATCCAACGGGGACTGCTGTGTCTCGTTCAGCCGGTACAGGAGCACGTTTGGGGGAAATTTCGAGTCAATCGGTCCAAAGACCTGGAAGCTATTGAAAAAATCGGCCGAGGTTTTGATGAAAAATGGCCGCTTTTCCTTTAAAATATTCATGTAAAATACAAATTCCACCAGAATCCAACCAAAACTGGCGAGCCTCATTCCACCGGTGAGGAGGACATGCGTGATCAATTTCGAGTCAATCGGTCAAAAGACGACCGTGGTCCGAAACCCCAGCCCCTTAACCCTAACCCTAGCCCTAACAGCAGCCTTAAGCCAGCCTCATTTAAAATGGCCCCTTTGACTAAAATATTCACCAAAAATACAAATTCCACCCGAATCCAACGGGGACTGCTGTGTCTCGTTCAGCCAGTATAGGAGCACGTTTGGGAGAAGTTTCGAGTCAATCGGTCCAAAGACCTGGAAGCTATTGAAATAAATGGACGGGGTATATTTTCCTGAAAAATGGCCTGTTCTTTAAAATATTCACGTAAAATACAAATTCCACCGGAATCCAACCAAAACTGGCGACCCTGCTTACACCAGTGAGGAGGACATGCCTGAACGATTTCGAGTCAATCGGTCCAGCCAATCACTAACCCTAGCCCTAACCCTAACCCTAGCCCCAGCCTTAAGCCAGGCCTCATGAAAGATTGTCCCTCTGACTAAAATATTCACCAAAAATACAAATTTCACCCGAATCCAACGGGGACTGCTGTGTCTCGTTCAGCCGGTACAGGAGCACGTTTGGGGGAAATTTCGAGTCAATCGGTCCAAAGACCTGGAAGCTATTGAAAAAATCGGCCGAGGTTTTGATGAAAAATGGCCGCTTTTCCTTTAAAATATTCATGTAAAATACAAATTCCACCAGAATCCAACCAAAACTGGCGAGCCTCATTCCACCGGTGAGGAGGACATGCGTGATCAATTTCGAGTCAATCGGTCAAAAGACGACCGTGGTCCGAAACCCCAGCCCCTTAACCCTAACCCTAGCCCTAACAGCAGCCTTAAGCCAGCCTCATTTAAAATGGCCCCTTTCACTAAAATATTCACCAAAAATACAAATTCCACCCGAATCCAACGGGGACTGCTGTGTCTCGTTCAGCCAGTATAGGAGCACGTTTGGGAGAAGTTTCGAGTCAATCGGTCCAAAGACCTGGAAGCTATTGAAATAAATGGGCGGGGTATATTTTCCTGAAAAATGGCCTGTTCATTAAAATATTCACGTAAAATACAAATTCCACCGGAATCCAACCAAAACTGGCGACCCTGCTTACACCAGTGAGGAGGACATGCCTGAACGATTTCGAGTCAATCGGTCCAGCCAATCACTAACCCTAGCCCTAACCCTAACCCTAGCCCCAGCCTTAAGCCAGGCCTCATGAAAGATTGTCCCTCTGACTAAAATATTCACCAAAAATACAAATTTCACCCGAATCCAACGGGGACTGCTGTGTCTCGTTCAGCCGGTACAGGAGCACGTTTGGGGGAAATTTCGAGTCAATCGGTCCAAAGACCTGGAAGCTATTGAAAAAATCGGCCGAGGTTTTGATGAAAAATGGCCGCTTTTCCTTTAAAATATTCATGTAAAATACAAATTCCACCAGAATCCAACCAAAACTGGCGAGCCTCATTCCACCGGTGAGGAGGACATGCGTGATCAATTTCGAGTCAATCGGTCAAAAGACGACCGTGGTCCGAAACCCCAGCCCCATAACCCTAACCCTAGCCCTAACAGCAGCCTTAAGCCAGCTTCATTTAAAATGGCCCCTTTCACTAAAATATTCACCAAAAATACAAATTCCACCCGAATCCAACGGGGACTGCTGTGTCTCGTTCAGCCAGTATAGGAGCACGTTTGGGAGAAGTTTCGAGTCAATCGGTCCAAAGACCTGGAAGCTATTGAAATAAATGGGCAGGGTATATTTTCCTGAAAAATGGCCTGTTCTTTAAAATATTCACGTAAAATACAAATTCCACCGGAATCCAACCAAAACTGGCGACCCTGCTTACACCAGTGAGGAGGACATGCCTGATCGATTTCGAGTCAATCGGTCCAGCCAATCACTAACCCTAACCCTAACCCTAACCCTAGCCCCAGCCTTAAGCCAGGCCTCATGAAAGATTGTCCCTCTGACTAAAATATTCACCAAAAATACAAATTTCACCCGAATCCAACGGGGACTGCTGTGTCTCGTTCAGCCGGTACAGGAGCACGTTTGGGGGAAATTTCGAGTCAATCGGTCCAAAGACCTGGAAGCTATTGAAAAAATCGGCCGAGGTTTTGATGAAAAATGGCCGCTTTTCCTTTAAAATATTCATGTAAAATACAAATTCCACCAGAATCCAACCAAAACTGGCGAGCCTCATTCCACCGGTGAGGAGGACATGCGTGATCAATTTCGAGTCAATCGGTCAAAAGACGACCGTGGTCCGAAACCCCAGCCCCTTAACCCTAACCCTAGCCCTAACAGCAGCCTTAAGCCAGCCTCATTTAAAATGGCCCCTTTCACTAAAATATTCACCAAAAATACAAATTCCACCCGAATCCAACGGGGACTGCTGTGTCTCGTTCAGCCAGTATAGGAGCACGTTTGGGAGAAGTTTCGAGTCAATCGGTCCAAAGACCTGGAAGCTATTGAAATAAATGGGCAGGGTATATTTTCCTGAAAAATGGCCTGTTCTTTAAAATATTCACGTAAAATACAAATTCCACCGGAATCCAACCAAAACTGGCGACCCTGCTTACACCAGTGAGGAAGACATGCCTGATCGATTTCGAGTCAATCGGTCCAGCCAATCACTAACCCTAACCCTAACCCTAACCCTAGCCCCAGCCTTAAGCCAGGCCTCATGAAAGATTGTCCCTCTGACTAAAATATTCACCAAAAATACAAATTTCACCCGAATCCAACGGGGACTGCTGTGTCTCGTTCAGCCGGTACAGGAGCACGTTTGGGGGAAATTTCGAGTCAATCGGTCCAAAGACCTGGAAGCTATTGAAAAAATCGGCCGAGGTTTTGATGAAAAATGGCCGCTTTTCCTTTAAAATATTCATGTAAAATACAAATTCCACCAGAATCCAACCAAAACTGGCGAGCCTCATTCCACCGGTGAGGAGGACATGCGTGATCAATTTCGAGTCAATCGGTCAAAAGACGACCGTGGTCCGAAACCCCAGCCCCTTAACCCTAACCCTAGCCCTAACAGCAGCCTTAAGCCAGCCTCATTTAAAATGGCCCCTTTCACTAAAATATTCACCAAAAATACAAATTCCACCCGAATCCAACAGGGACTGCTGTGTCTCGTTCAGCCAGTATAGGAGCACGTTTGGGAGAAGTTTCGAGTCAATCGGTCCAAAGACCTGGAAGCTATTGAAATAAATGGGCGGGGTATATTTTCCTGAAAAATGGCCTGTTCATTAAAATATTCACGTAAAATACAAATTCCACCGGAATCCAACCAAAACTGGCGACCCTGCTTACACCAGTGAGGAGGACATGCCTGAACGATTTCGAGTCAATCGGTCCAGCCAATCACTAACCCTAGCCCTAACCCTAACCCTAGCCCCAGCCTTAAGCCAGGCCTCATGAAAGATTGTCCCTCTGACTAAAATATTCACCAAAAATACAAATTTCACCCGAATCCAACGGGGACTGCTGTGTCTCGTTCAGCCGGTACAGGAGCACGTTTGGGGGAAATTTCGAGTCAATCGGTCCAAAGACCTGGAAGCTATTGAAAAAATCGGCCGAGGTTTTGATGAAAAATGGCCGCTTTTCCTTTAAAATATTCATGTAAAATACAAATTCCACCAGAATCCAACCAAAACTGGCGAGCCTCATTCCACCGGTGAGGAGGACATGCGTGATCAATTTCGAGTCAATCGGTCAAAAGACGACCGTGGTCCGAAACCCCAGCCCCTTAACCCTAACCCTAGCCCTAACAGCAGCCTTAAGCCAGCTTCATTTAAAATGGCCCCTTTCACTAAAATATTCACCAAAAATACAAATTCCACCCGAATCCAACGGGGACTGCTGTGTCTCGTTCAGCCAGTATAGGAGCACGTTTGGGAGAAGTTTCGAGTCAATCGGTCCAAAGACCTGGAAGCTATTGAAATAAATGGGCAGGGTATATTTTCCTGAAAAATGGCCTGTTCTTTAAAATATTCACGTAAAATACAAATTCCACCGGAATCCAACCAAAACTGGCGACCCTGCTTACACCAGTGAGGAGGACATGCCTGATCGATTTCGAGTCAATCGGTCCAGCCAATCACTAACCCTAACCCTAACCCTAACCCTAGCCCCAGCCTTAAGCCAGGCCTCATGAAAGATTGTCCCTCTGACTAAAATATTCACCAAAAATACAAATTTCACCCAAATCCAACGGGGACTGCTGTGTCTCGTTCAGCCGGTACAGGAGCACGTTTGGGGGAAATTTCGAGTCAATCGGTCCAAAGATCTGGAAGCTATTGAAAAAATCGGCCGAGGTTTTGATGAAAAATGGCCGCTTTTCCTTTAAAATATTCATGTAAAATACAAATTCCACCAGAATCCAACCAAAACTGGCGAGCCTCATTCCACCGGTGAGGAGGACATGCGTGATCAATTTCGAGTCAATCGGTCAAAAGACGACCGTGGTCCGAAACCCCAGCCCCTTAACCCTATTTATTTATTTATTTCGGCATGTTATTAGACAGTCATCATCACACATCATCTTAGTTAAAAATCAGGTAGTACACATGGCCGAAAGGGAAAGCGGGAGAAGCAGATGCTTATCTAGTCCCGCCCCCGTTGCCCACAGAATACATTATTTCCACAAGTTATATTTCTTTTGTATTTTGACGTACATGTTACAGCAGCATGCAGTGAACAGAGCTGCAGTCCAGCTCTAGACAGTCAACAGACTACGTGTGTGTCTGCACAGTGTCTATATTGGTCCATCATGAGTGAACAACAGTCTCTACTTGTTGCCTGGAGTGTAACACAGTCATAAGGTGATCCAATCGATATAGGTTAGTTTCAGTTATTTGGTTGTTAACTGGGATGGTGTGAGAGCCAGTATTGCCGTCTTTATTCATCCATCTCTTCTGTAGCTTTCGCCGCGCTTAGCTTCACCAAGACCTCTTGGTTAGAAGCCACGTCTGCTCGCATCTTTCCCATGTACTCGCACATTGTGGAGATGCCAGATCGCATCTCCACCACAGCACTCCGAGTTTTGGCGTTGTCAGCCCTCACACTGGTCTGCTCGGCAGCGATCTTTCTCAGCTTCCGAAGTAGCATGAACATTCCATATCCCAGGGAGAGCATTCCGATTGTCATGAACGTGAATATGTACACGTCCTCAACGTCCTCTATATCCATTACGGCAAGGCACAAGACTCTCCATTTTCCCCATCCATCCATTGTGTAGCCGGCCATGAAGGTCCCGTCCGGGCATGTAGGCTCACCAGAACCAGTACGCCTTGTTGAGAACACTCTGTCGATTGCATTCAGTGACCAGTTTAGCAACTCCATCATGGACCAATTGATTCTCCTTTGTGTCTCGATTAACAGAGTCAGTTGAATTCTTCACAAAAGTGGATATTTGTACTTTTCAGTGTCAGCTATTGTTTGGGTACAGTTGGTACTTGTTTAGTCTTCCCTGTAGTCTCAACATAGCGTTTGCTGATTCCTGCCTCTGACCTTTACCAGACTCTCTTGTTGGTTCAGTTTATAACGATCAATAATCATATTTACATACTTTTTTTTGAAAACACTCAGATTTGCAGATTTTTTGAGTTCCTCATCAAGATTATTCCATTGTCTGACACCCATGACCGACATGGTAAAAGACTTTAATGTAGTTCGTACCTTTCTCTTTCTGAAAACAAAGTTCCCTCTCAGATTGTGTCCCTCCTGTCTATGTAGGAATAGTGTTTGTAAGTTGTGAGGGAGGCTTTTGTTGGCAGCCTTGTACATCATTTGTACTGTGCGGTAGTTTATTAAATCAGGTAATTTGAGTAATTTTGATTTGATATATAATTGATTGGTGTGTTCCCTGTAGTTGGCAAAATGTAGAATTCTCAAAGCCTTTTTTTGAAGCATTAGCAGGGGATGTGTGTTACCTTTATACGTGTGTCCCCAGACCTCTGCACAGTATTGTAGGTGTGGAGAGACTAGTGCACAGTACAACAGATATAGTGCTTTTTGATTAAGTAGTTTTTGCGCTTTCCAAAGTATGGACACACTCCTGGCAAGTTTGCTTTTTAAGTGTTTAATGTGGGTTTTCCAATTTAACCTGTCATCGATAGTCACCCCCAACACTTTGTATTCATTGACCCTTTCGATATTCACTCCATTGACTTGAATGTTAATACTCTTGTTGTGGCCCTTCTTCCCATATAGCATGTATTTAGTTTTCTCTAGATTTAGTGATAGTTTATTTATATTGAACCACAAGTGGAGCTTGGCCATTTCATTATTGACTGTTTCCACTAATTGGTTCAAATCGTTCCCCGAACAAAAAATATTTGTATCATCTGCGAATAATATTAATTTCAAAATATTGGTTACTTTGTATATATCATTTATATATAGTATAAACAGCTTTGGACCCAGTACCGACCCCTGCGGGACCCCACAGACTATCTCCAAACAAGTTGATGAGTTCTCTCCCATTTTAACATATTGGGATCTCTTGTGTAGGTAGCTCTTGACCCACGTCAACACTATGCCTCTAACACCATATCTTTCCAGTTTAGCTACCAAAATATCATGGTTAATTGTGTCAAATGCCTTTTTTAGATCTATAAAGATTCCTATTGAGTGTAATTTTTGGTCAATAGCATCAGTGATGAATTCCACAGATTCCGTTAGAGCTAGAGCAGTTGAGTGTTTCGTTCTGAATCCATATTGGCTATCGTATAATAGATTATGTTTGTTGATAAAGCTATCTAGTCTATTGTTAAATAATTTCTCTAGGATTTTAGACAGTTGCGGCAGTATTGAGACTGGTCTGTAATTTGTAAATTCATGTATATCACCTTTCTTGTACAGTGGGACCACTTTTGCAACTTTCATTTTGGTAGGAAATACTCCAGTTTGGAATGACAGGTTGCAGATATATGTGAGAGGTGAAATGATTCCATCTAAAACTGTCTTTATTAGCTTCATGTCGAGGTCATTGACATCAGTGGATGTTTTGGATACGCATTTGTTGACCAGGTGTCTAATCTCTGTGTCCTTCACTGGTGTGAGAAACATTGTGCTGGGATTTCTGCCTCTCTCCTTATCAAAGTGGTCCCAGTGTAGGGGTGAGTCAGGAATGTCCTTGGCTAGATCTGGCCCCACATTAACAAAGAAGTTGTTGAATCTTTCTGCTATGATTTCCATATTGTCTTCTTTCATATTATTATCCTTAAAGTAGGGAGGGTAGCTGGGTTTTGAGTTTTTGTTCTTGATCACATCATTTAGAATATCCCATAGTTTTTTGGTATAGTTCCTGTTTTCTGCTAGTAGATTACTGTAATATTCTTTTTTGTGATTATTTAGGATATTATTTAGTTTGTTTCTGTATCGTTTGTATCTCATTTCTGCCTGGTCCGTCCTTAATGTTATGTATTGTCTGTACAGGGTGTTTTTCTTCTTGCAGGCATTTATCAATGTTTTTGTCAGCCAAGGTTTCATGTCTTTGCTCTGTTTAGTTTTTCTTTTTTCTACCGGACAGTGCTTGTCATACAATGTTTTAAATATATGCAAAAAGGCATCATATGCATCATTCACATCTGTTGTATTGTAAACACTGCTCCAGTTTTGCCTTATTAATTCATTTTTTAGTGTATTCAATCCTTTGTCATTCCTAACCCTTCTATACGTACAGTTGGTCTGTATTCTTCTCACAGTGTGTTTCCAGTCATAGATAGCAAAGATTGGTAGGTGGTCACTTATGTCATTTATCAGTAGTCCGCTTGTTATGTCGTTCCCCATAATATTAGTGAAAATGTTATCGATTAAAGTGGCACTGTGGGTAGTGATTCTACTTGGTCGTGTAATGAGAGGTTGTAGGCCCATCGAATACATCGTATTGGTAAACTCATCTATCATCGTATTATTTTTTGGGTTAAGTAGGTCAATATTTACATCACCACAGATGAATACCCTCTTTTGGCTAGTTTCTGAGAATATCCCACCCACACATTCATTGAAATCATCTATCTTGGAGTCTGGTGCTTTGTAAACACAACTTATCAATATATTTCTACCTTTTGCAATACAGATTTCAATTGTCACACATTCCATTAAATATTCAACAGCTATAGACATATTTTGTACCGTCTCGAACTTGATGTTATTGTCAATGAAAAGGGCCACTCCACCTCCACCTTTGTTTCTTCTGTTCACACAAACAAGCTTATATCCTTCCAGGCAAAAATCTGCGCCTTTGTCTTCATTAATCCATGTTTCCGACACCGCAATGATGTTGAAAGGATTTTTGAAGTGGTGTAGGTATTCCTTGATGTGGTCAAAGTTGGTATATAGACTCCGGCTATTAAAGTGAATGAGAGACAGTTTCCCCTCCATCTCAATGCTCCCATTGTATTTCTCATCCGTGTAGTATTGGCATTTCTCAGTCATGTTACAGTAGAAGTGATTTTCCGGGTCAATTCCTTCATTCGGGTCTGTTAAGGTGTGTTTCACATGTTGATGTGTTATCAGCTCCACATTTTCATGTGTGGCAATCCTCTCTGTTATATTCATTGTCTTTTTGTACTGTGTAAGAACCCTTAACCTTTGTTGCTCTGTAGTTATGGAGAGATCGTCAGCCATACCTTAATTGTTGAATTTGTCCAGTTCTTCCTCACTCCTGATTTGCATTATTTTGACGTCTTCTGGTGAAGATCCATTCATTTTGATGTAGATTCTGCAGTTCGCCGTCCAGGTGTGTTGGATCTTGCCTCCTTTCTTCAGTTGTCGAGCTTTTCTGGCGATGCTCGCATTCTTTCTGGTGAGATTCTCGTTGATGTAGACGTCCGAGCCTTTGAGCTTCCTGCCCTGCTTCAGCAGTGCTGTCTTGTATTTTCTGTTGGTGAATCTCAGCACGACAGCTCGTGTTCCAGAGTCCTTCCTCCGGGGTAAGAGGTGACATACTTCCACGTTGTTGAAATCCACATCGATATCTTTGCCAGCCAGGAACTCAGACACCTGTTTCTCCACAGATTTGATATCTGATTCATCAGGCTCCAACGAGTTGGTCGCCGTCGCAGCTGCCTTTGCGTAGGTCTGATGCTTAATCTTGAGGCCCGTCACAATCACCTCGTTGAGTCTCCCTTGCTGTTCCAGGTCCTCCACTCTGTTCCCCAGCTCCTTTAGCAGCTGGTCTTTTTTTGCATTCTCTTCTTGGAGCTGTTTGATTTCAGCCGTCATCTTTTGGAGAGGTTCCATCTTCTTCATGATTTCGGTCATGCTTGTCTTAAGCATTTCCTTTATCTCCTCTCTCAATGCGTTCATAGCCTCCACCATTGTCTCAGATTCGGCTCCACTGGTTTTATTAGGTCTTCCCATTTCCTTTTCTTGTCTTTTTCTCCTTTTCTGCTTTTCTCACTTGCTTTGTAGTGCAAGTTGTCTCAAACTTGGCTCTGCTGCGCTCTGTTGCTGCTTGCAGCTCCACCAAGGACGAACCCTAACCCTAACCCTAGCCCTAACAGCAGCCTTAAGCCAGCCTCATTTAAAATGGCCCCTTTCACTAAAATATTCACCAAAAATACAAATTCCACCCGAATCCAACAGGGACTGCTGTGTCTCGTTCAGCCAGTATAGGAGCACGTTTGGGAGAAGTTTCGAGTCAATCGGTCCAAAGACCTGGAAGCTATTGAAATAAATGGGCGGGGTATATTTTCCTGAAAAATGGCCTGTTCATTAAAATATTCACGTAAAATACAAATTCCACCGGAATCCAACCAAAACTGGCGACCCTGCTTACACCAGTGAGGAGGACATGCCTGAACGATTTCGAGTCAATCGGTCCAGCCAATCACTAACCCTAGCCCTAACCCTAACCCTAGCCCCAGCCTTAAGCCAGGCCTCATGAAAGATTGTCCCTCTGACTAAAATATTCACCAAAAATACAAATTTCACCCGAATCCAACGGGGACTGCTGTGTCTCGTTCAGCCGGTACAGGAGCACGTTTGGGGGAAATTTCGAGTCAATCGGTCCAAAGACCTGGAAGCTATTGAAAAAATCGGCCGAGGTTTTGATGAAAAATGGCCGCTTTTCCTTTAAAATATTCATGTAAAATACAAATTCCACCAGAATCCAACCAAAACTGGCGAGCCTCATTCCACCGGTGAGGAGGACATGCGTGATCAATTTCGAGTCAATCGGTCAAAAGACGACCGTGGTCCGAAACCCCAGCCCCTTAACCCTAACCCTAGCCCTAACAGCAGCCTTAAGCCAGCCTCATTTAAAATGGCCCCTTTCACTAAAATATTCACCAAAAATACAAATTCCACCCGAATCCAACGGGGACTGCTGTGTCTCGTTCAGCCAGTATAGGAGCACGTTTGGGAGAAGTTTCGAGTCAATCGGTCCAAAGACCTGGAAGCTATTGAAATAAATGGGCAGGGTATATTTTCCTGAAAAATGGCCTGTTCTTTAAAATATTCACGTAAAATACAAATTCCACCGGAATCCAACCAAAACTGGCGACCCTGCTTACACCAGTGAGGAGGACATGCCTGATCGATTTCGAGTCAATCGGTCCAGCCAATCACTAACCCTAACCCTAACCCTAACCCTAGCCCCAGCCTTAAGCCAGGCCTCATGAAAGATTGTCCCTCTGACTAAAATATTCACCAAAAATACAAATTTCACCCAAATCCAACGGGGACTGCTGTGTCTCGTTCAGCCGGTACAGGAGCACGTTTGGGGGAAATTTCGAGTCAATCGGTCCAAAGATCTGGAAGCTATTGAAAAAATCGGCCGAGGTTTTGATGAAAAATGGCCGCTTTTCCTTTAAAATATTCATGTAAAATACAAATTCCACCAGAATCCAACCAAAACTGGCGAGCCTCATTCCACCGGTGAGGAGGACATGCGTGATCAATTTCGAGTCAATCGGTCAAAAGACGACCGTGGTCCGAAACCCCAGCCCCTTAACCCTAACCCTAGCCCTAACAGCAGCCTTAAGCCAGCCTCATTTAAAATGGCCCCTTTCACTAAAATATTCACCAAAAATACAAATTCCACCCGAATCCAACAGGGACTGCTGTGTCTCGTTCAGCCAGTATAGGAGCACGTTTGGGAGAAGTTTCGAGTCAATCGGTCCAAAGACCTGGAAGCTATTGAAATAAATGGGCGGGGTATATTTTCCTGAAAAATGGCCTGTTCATTAAAATATTCACGTAAAATACAAATTCCACCGGAATCCAACCAAAACTGGCGACCCTGCTTACACCAGTGAGGAGGACATGCCTGAACGATTTCGAGTCAATCGGTCCAGCCAATCACTAACCCTAGCCCTAACCCTAACCCTAGCCCCAGCCTTAAGCCAGGCCTCATGAAAGATTGTCCCTCTGACTAAAATATTCACCAAAAATACAAATTTCACCCGAATCCAACGGGGACTGCTGTGTCTCGTTCAGCCGGTACAGGAGCACGTTTGGGGGAAATTTCGAGTCAATCGGTCCAAAGACCTGGAAGCTATTGAAAAAATCGGCCGAGGTTTTGATGAAAAATGGCCGCTTTTCCTTTAAAATATTCATGTAAAATACAAATTCCACCAGAATCCAACCAAAACTGGCGAGCCTCATTCCACCGGTGAGGAGGACATGCGTGATCAATTTCGAGTCAATCGGTCAAAAGACGACCGTGGTCCGAAACCCCAGCCCCTTAACCCTAACCCTAGCCCTAACAGCAGCCTTAAGCCAGCCTCATTTAAAATGGCCCCTTTCACTAAAATATTCACCAAAAATACAAATTCCACCCGAATCCAACAGGGACTGCTGTGTCTCGTTCAGCCAGTATAGGAGCACGTTTGGGAGAAGTTTCGAGTCAATCGGTCCAAAGACCTGGAAGCTATTGAAATAAATGGGCAGGGTATATTTTCCTGAAAAATGGCCTGTTCTTTAAAATATTCACGTAAAATACAAATTCCACCGGAATCCAACCAAAACTGGCGACCCTGCTTACACCAGTGAGGAGGACATGCCTGATCGATTTCGAGTCAATCGGTCCAGCCAATCACTAACCCTAACCCTAACCCTAGCCCCAGCCTTAAGCCAGGCCTCATGAAAGATTGTCCCTCTGACTAAAATATTCACCAAAAATACAAATTTCACCCGAATCCAACGGGGACTGCTGTGTCTCGTTCAGCCGGTACAGGAGCACGTTTGGGGGAAATTTCGAGTCAATCGGTCCAAAGACCTGGAAGCTATTGAAAAAATCGGCCGAGGTTTTGATGAAAAATGGCCGCTTTTCCTTTAAAATATTCATGTAAAATACAAATTCCACCAGAATCCAACCAAAACTGGCGAGCCTCATTCCACCGGTGAGGAGGACATGCGTGATCAATTTCGAGTCAATCGGTCAAAAGACGACCGTGGTCCGAAACCCCAGCCCCTTAACCCTAACCCTAGCCCTAACAGCAGCCTTAAGCCAGCCTCATTTAAAATGGCCCCTTTCACTAAAATATTCACCAAAAATACAAATTCCACCCGAATCCAACAGGGACTGCTGTGTCTCGTTCAGCCAGTATAGGAGCACGTTTGGGAGAAGGCTCGAGTCAATCCGTCCAAAGACCTGGAAGCTATTGAAATAAATGGGCGGGGTATATTTTCCTGAAAAATGGCCTGTTCTTTAAAATATTCACGTAAAATACAAATTCCACCGGAATCCAACCAAAACTGGCGACCCTGCTTACACCAGTGAGGAGGACATGCCTGAACGATTTCGAGTCAATCGGTCCAGCCAATCACTAACCCTAGCCCTAACCCTAACCCTAGCCCCAGCCTTAAGCCAGGCCTCATGAAAGATTGTCCCTCTGACTAAAATATTCACCAAAAATACAAATTTCACCCGAATCCAACGGGGACTGCTGTGTCTCGTTCAGCCGGTACAGGAGCACGTTTGGGGGAAATTTCGAGTCAATCGGTCCAAAGACCTGGAAGCTATTGAAAAAATCGGCCGAGGTTTTGATGAAAAATGGCCGCTTTTCCTTTAAAATATTCATGTAAAATACAAATTCCACCAGAATCCAACCAAAACTGGCGAGCCTCATTCCACCGGTGAGGAGGACATGCGTGATCAATTTCGAGTCAATCGGTCAAAAGACGACCGTGGTCCGAAACCCCAGCCCCTTAACCCTAACCCTAGCCCTAACAGCAGCCTTAAGCCAGCCTCATTTAAAATGGCCCCTTTCACTAAAATATTCACCAAAAATACAAATTCCACCCGAATCCAACAGGGACTGCTGTGTCTCGTTCAGCCAGTACAGGAGCACGTTTGGGAGAAGTTTCGAGCCAATCGGTCCAAAGACCTGGAAGCTATTGAAAAAATCGGCCGAGGTTTTGATGAAAAATGGCCGCTTTTCCTTTAAAATATTCATGTAAAATACAAATTCCACCAGAATCCAACCAAAACTGGCGAGCCTCATTCCACCGGTGAGGAGGACATGCGTGATCAATTTCGAGTCAATCGGTCAAAAGACGACCGTGGTCCGAAACCCCAGCCCCTTAACCCTAACCCTAGCCCTAACAGCAGCCTTAAGCCAGCCTCATTTAAAATGGCCCCTTTCACTAAAATATTCACCAAAAATACAAATTCCACCCGAATCCAACGGGGACTGCTGTGTCTCGTTCAGCCAGTATAGGAGCACGTTTGGGAGAAGTTTCGAGTCAATCGGTCCAAAGACCTGGAAGCTATTGAAATAAATGGGCAGGGTATATTTTCCTGAAAAATGGCCTGTTCTTTAAAATATTCACGTAAAATACAAATTCCACCGGAATCCAACCAAAACTGGCGACCCTGCTTACACCAGTGAGGAGGACATGCCTGATCGATTTCGAGTCAATCGGTCCAGCCAATCACTAACCCTAACCCTAACCCTAACCCTAGCCCCAGCCTTAAGCCAGGCCTCATGAAAGATTGTCCCTCTGACTAAAATATTCACCAAAAATACAAATTTCACCCGAATCCAACGGGGACTGCTGTGTCTCGTTCAGCCGGTACAGGAGCACGTTTGGGGGAAATTTCGAGTCAATCGGTCCAAAGACCTGGAAGCTATTGAAAAAATCGGCCGAGGTTTTGATGAAAAATGGCCGCTTTTCCTTTAAAATATTCATGTAAAATACAAATTCCACCAGAATCCAACCAAAACTGGCGAGCCTCATTCCACCGGTGAGGAGGACATGCGTGATCAATTTCGAGTCAATCGGTCAAAAGACGACCGTGGTCCGAAACCCCAGCCCCTTAACCCTAACCCTAGCCCTAACAGCAGCCTTAAGCCAGCCTCATTTAAAATGGCCCCTTTCACTAAAATATTCACCAAAAATACAAATTCCACCCGAATCCAACGGGGACTGCTGTGTCTCGTTCAGCCAGTATAGGAGCACGTTTGGGAGAAGTTTCGAGTCAATCGGTCCAAAGACCTGGAAGCTATTGAAATAAATGGGCAGGGTATATTTTCCTGAAAAATGGCCTGTTCTTTAAAATATTCACGTAAAATACAAATTCCACCGGAATCCAACCAAAACTGGCGACCCTGCTTACACCAGTGAGGAAGACATGCCTGATCGATTTCGAGTCAATCGGTCCAGCCAATCACTAACCCTAACCCTAACCCTAACCCTAGCCCCAGCCTTAAGCCAGGCCTCATGAAAGATTGTCCCTCTGACTAAAATATTCACCAAAAATACAAATTTCACCCGAATCCAACGGGGACTGCTGTGTCTCGTTCAGCCGGTACAGGAGCACGTTTGGGGGAAATTTCGAGTCAATCGGTCCAAAGACCTGGAAGCTATTGAAAAAATCGGCCGAGGTTTTGATGAAAAATGGCCGCTTTTCCTTTAAAATATTCATGTAAAATACAAATTCCACCAGAATCCAACCAAAACTGGCGAGCCTCATTCCACCGGTGAGGAGGACATGCGTGATCAATTTCGAGTCAATCGGTCAAAAGACGACCGTGGTCCGAAACCCCAGCCCCTTAACCCTAACCCTAGCCCTAACAGCAGCCTTAAGCCAGCCTCATTTAAAATGGCCCCTTTCACTAAAATATTCACCAAAAATACAAATTCCACCCGAATCCAACAGGGACTGCTGTGTCTCGTTCAGCCAGTATAGGAGCACGTTTGGGAGAAGTTTCGAGTCAATCGGTCCAAAGACCTGGAAGCTATTGAAATAAATGGGCGGGGTATATTTTCCTGAAAAATGGCCTGTTCATTAAAATATTCACGTAAAATACAAATTCCACCGGAATCCAACCAAAACTGGCGACCCTGCTTACACCAGTGAGGAGGACATGCCTGAACGATTTCGAGTCAATCGGTCCAGCCAATCACTAACCCTAGCCCTAACCCTAACCCTAGCCCCAGCCTTAAGCCAGGCCTCATGAAAGATTGTCCCTCTGACTAAAATATTCACCAAAAATACAAATTTCACCCGAATCCAACGGGGACTGCTGTGTCTCGTTCAGCCGGTACAGGAGCACGTTTGGGGGAAATTTCGAGTCAATCGGTCCAAAGACCTGGAAGCTATTGAAAAAATCGGCCGAGGTTTTGATGAAAAATGGCCGCTTTTCCTTTAAAATATTCATGTAAAATACAAATTCCACCAGAATCCAACCAAAACTGGCGAGCCTCATTCCACCGGTGAGGAGGACATGCGTGATCAATTTCGAGTCAATCGGTCAAAAGACGACCGTGGTCCGAAACCCCAGCCCCTTAACCCTAACCCTAGCCCTAACAGCAGCCTTAAGCCAGCTTCATTTAAAATGGCCCCTTTCACTAAAATATTCACCAAAAATACAAATTCCACCCGAATCCAACGGGGACTGCTGTGTCTCGTTCAGCCAGTATAGGAGCACGTTTGGGAGAAGTTTCGAGTCAATCGGTCCAAAGACCTGGAAGCTATTGAAATAAATGGGCAGGGTATATTTTCCTGAAAAATGGCCTGTTCTTTAAAATATTCACGTAAAATACAAATTCCACCGGAATCCAACCAAAACTGGCGACCCTGCTTACACCAGTGAGGAGGACATGCCTGATCGATTTCGAGTCAATCGGTCCAGCCAATCACTAACCCTAACCCTAACCCTAACCCTAGCCCCAGCCTTAAGCCAGGCCTCATGAAAGATTGTCCCTCTGACTAAAATATTCACCAAAAATACAAATTTCACCCGAATCCAACGGGGACTGCTGTGTCTCGTTCAGCCGGTACAGGAGCACGTTTGGGGGAAATTTCGAGTCAATCGGTCCAAAGACCTGGAAGCTATTGAAAAAATCGGCCGAGGTTTTGATGAAAAATGGCCGCTTTTCCTTTAAAATATTCATGTAAAATACAAATTCCACCAGAATCCAACCAAAACTGGCGAGCCTCATTCCACCGGTGAGGAGGACATGCGTGATCAATTTCGAGTCAATCGGTCAAAAGACGACCGTGGTCCGAAACCCCAGCCCCTTAACCCTAACCCTAGCCCTAACAGCAGCCTTAAGCCAGCCTCATTTAAAATGGCCCCTTTCACTAAAATATTCACCAAAAATACAAATTCCACCCGAATCCAACGGGGACTGCTGTGTCTCGTTCAGCCAGTATAGGAGCACGTTTGGGAGAAGTTTCGAGTCAATCGGTCCAAAGACCTGGAAGCTATTGAAATAAATGGGCAGGGTATATTTTCCTGAAAAATGGCCTGTTCTTTAAAATATTCACGTAAAATACAAATTCCACCGGAATCCAACCAAAACTGGCGACCCTGCTTACACCAGTGAGGAAGACATGCCTGATCGATTTCGAGTCAATCGGTCCAGCCAATCACTAACCCTAACCCTAACCCTAACCCTAGCCCCAGCCTTAAGCCAGGCCTCATGAAAGATTGTCCCTCTGACTAAAATATTCACCAAAAATACAAATTTCACCCGAATCCAACGGGGACTGCTGTGTCTCGTTCAGCCGGTACAGGAGCACGTTTGGGGGAAATTTCGAGTCAATCGGTCCAAAGACCTGGAAGCTATTGAAAAAATCGGCCGAGGTTTTGATGAAAAATGGCCGCTTTTCCTTTAAAATATTCATGTAAAATACAAATTCCACCAGAATCCAACCAAAACTGGCGAGCCTCATTCCACCGGTGAGGAGGACATGCGTGATCAATTTCGAGTCAATCGGTCAAAAGACGACCGTGGTCCGAAACCCCAGCCCCTTAACCCTAACCCTAGCCCTAACAGCAGCCTTAAGCCAGCCTCATTTAAAATGGCCCCTTTCACTAAAATATTCACCAAAAATACAAATTCCACCCGAATCCAACAGGGACTGCTGTGTCTCGTTCAGCCAGTATAGGAGCACGTTTGGGAGAAGTTTCGAGTCAATCGGTCCAAAGACCTGGAAGCTATTGAAATAAATGGGCGGGGTATATTTTCCTGAAAAATGGCCTGTTCATTAAAATATTCACGTAAAATACAAATTCCACCGGAATCCAACCAAAACTGGCGACCCTGCTTACACCAGTGAGGAGGACATGCCTGAACGATTTCGAGTCAATCGGTCCAGCCAATCACTAACCCTAGCCCTAACCCTAACCCTAGCCCCAGCCTTAAGCCAGGCCTCATGAAAGATTGTCCCTCTGACTAAAATATTCACCAAAAATACAAATTTCACCCGAATCCAACGGGGACTGCTGTGTCTCGTTCAGCCGGTACAGGAGCACGTTTGGGGGAAATTTCGAGTCAATCGGTCCAAAGACCTGGAAGCTATTGAAAAAATCGGCCGAGGTTTTGATGAAAAATGGCCGCTTTTCCTTTAAAATATTCATGTAAAATACAAATTCCACCAGAATCCAACCAAAACTGGCGAGCCTCATTCCACCGGTGAGGAGGACATGCGTGATCAATTTCGAGTCAATCGGTCAAAAGACGACCGTGGTCCGAAACCCCAGCCCCTTAACCCTAACCCTAGCCCTAACAGCAGCCTTAAGCCAGCTTCATTTAAAATGGCCCCTTTCACTAAAATATTCACCAAAAATACAAATTCCACCCGAATCCAACGGGGACTGCTGTGTCTCGTTCAGCCAGTATAGGAGCACGTTTGGGAGAAGTTTCGAGTCAATCGGTCCAAAGACCTGGAAGCTATTGAAATAAATGGGCAGGGTATATTTTCCTGAAAAATGGCCTGTTCTTTAAAATATTCACGTAAAATACAAATTCCACCGGAATCCAACCAAAACTGGCGACCCTGCTTACACCAGTGAGGAGGACATGCCTGATCGATTTCGAGTCAATCGGTCCAGCCAATCACTAACCCTAACCCTAACCCTAACCCTAGCCCCAGCCTTAAGCCAGGCCTCATGAAAGATTGTCCCTCTGACTAAAATATTCACCAAAAATACAAATTTCACCCGAATCCAACGGGGACTGCTGTGTCTCGTTCAGCCGGTACAGGAGCACGTTTGGGGGAAATTTCGAGTCAATCGGTCCAAAGATCTGGAAGCTATTGAAAAAATCGGCCGAGGTTTTGATGAAAAATGGCCGCTTTTCCTTTAAAATATTCATGTAAAATACAAATTCCACCAGAATCCAACCAAAACTGGCGAGCCTCATTCCACCGGTGAGGAGGACATGCGTGATCAATTTCGAGTCAATCGGTCAAAAGACGACCGTGGTCCGAAACCCCAGCCCCTTAACCCTAACCCTAGCCCTAACAGCAGCCTTAAGCCAGCCTCATTTAAAATGGCCCCTTTCACTAAAATATTCACCAAAAATACAAATTCCACCCGAATCCAACAGGGACTGCTGTGTCTCGTTCAGCCAGTATAGGAGCACGTTTGGGAGAAGTTTCGAGTCAATCGGTCCAAAGACCTGGAAGCTATTGAAATAAATGGGCGGGGTATATTTTCCTGAAAAATGGCCTGTTCATTAAAATATTCACGTAAAATACAAATTCCACCGGAATCCAACCAAAACTGGCGACCCTGCTTACACCAGTGAGGAGGACATGCCTGAACGATTTCGAGTCAATCGGTCCAGCCAATCACTAACCCTAGCCCTAACCCTAACCCTAGCCCCAGCCTTAAGCCAGGCCTCATGAAAGATTGTCCCTCTGACTAAAATATTCACCAAAAATACAAATTTCACCCGAATCCAACGGGGACTGCTGTGTCTCGTTCAGCCGGTACAGGAGCACGTTTGGGGGAAATTTCGAGTCAATCGGTCCAAAGACCTGGAAGCTATTGAAAAAATCGGCCGAGGTTTTGATGAAAAATGGCCGCTTTTCCTTTAAAATATTCATGTAAAATACAAATTCCACCAGAATCCAACCAAAACTGGCGAGCCTCATTCCACCGGTGAGGAGGACATGCGTGATCAATTTCGAGTCAATCGGTCAAAAGACGACCGTGGTCCGAAACCCCAGCCCCTTAACCCTAACCCTAGCCCTAACAGCAGCCTTAAGCCAGCTTCATTTAAAATGGCCCCTTTCACTAAAATATTCACCAAAAATACAAATTCCACCCGAATCCAACGGGGACTGCTGTGTCTCGTTCAGCCAGTATAGGAGCACGTTTGGGAGAAGTTTCGAGTCAATCGGTCCAAAGACCTGGAAGCTATTGAAATAAATGGGCAGGGTATATTTTCCTGAAAAATGGCCTGTTCTTTAAAATATTCACGTAAAATACAAATTCCACCGGAATCCAACCAAAACTGGCGACCCTGCTTACACCAGTGAGGAGGACATGCCTGATCGATTTCGAGTCAATCGGTCCAGCCAATCACTAACCCTAACCCTAACCCTAACCCTAGCCCCAGCCTTAAGCCAGGCCTCATGAAAGATTGTCCCTCTGACTAAAATATTCACCAAAAATACAAATTTCACCCAAATCCAACGGGGACTGCTGTGTCTCGTTCAGCCGGTACAGGAGCACGTTTGGGGGAAATTTCGAGTCAATCGGTCCAAAGACCTGGAAGCTATTGAAAAAATCGGCCGAGGTTTTGATGAAAAATGGCCGCTTTTCCTTTAAAATATTCATGTAAAATACAAATTCCACCAGAATCCAACCAAAACTGGCGAGCCTCATTCCACCGGTGAGGAGGACATGCGTGATCAATTTCGAGTCAATCGGTCAAAAGACGACCGTGGTCCGAAACCCCAGCCCCTTAACCCTAACCCTAGCCCTAACAGCAGCCTTAAGCCAGCCTCATTTAAAATGGCCCCTTTCACTAAAATATTCACCAAAAATACAAATTCCACCCGAATCCAACGGGGACTGCTGTGTCTCGTTCAGCCAGTATAGGAGCACGTTTGGGAGAAGTTTCGAGTCAATCGGTCCAAAGACCTGGAAGCTATTGAAATAAATGGGCAGGGTATATTTTCCTGAAAAATGGCCTGTTCTTTAAAATATTCACGTAAAATACAAATTCCACCGGAATCCAACCAAAACTGGCGACCCTGCTTACACCAGTGAGGAGGACATGCCTGATCGATTTCGAGTCAATCGGTCCAGCCAATCACTAACCCTAACCCTAACCCTAACCCTAGCCCCAGCCTTAAGCCAGGCCTCATGAAAGATTGTCCCTCTGACTAAAATATTCACCAAAAATACAAATTTCACCCGAATCCAACGGGGACTGCTGTGTCTCGTTCAGCCGGTACAGGAGCACGTTTGGGGGAAATTTCGAGTCAATCGGTCCAAAGACCTGGAAGCTATTGAAAAAATCGGCCGAGGTTTTGATGAAAAATGGCCGCTTTTCCTTTAAAATATTCATGTAAAATACAAATTCCACCAGAATCCAACCAAAACTGGCGAGCCTCATTCCACCGGTGAGGAGGACATGCGTGATCAATTTCGAGTCAATCGGTCAAAAGACGACCGTGGTCCGAAACCCCAGCCCCTTAACCCTAACCCTAGCCCTAACAGCAGCCTTAAGCCAGCCTCATTTAAAATGGCCCCTTTCACTAAAATATTCACCAAAAATACAAATTCCACCCGAATCCAACAGGGACTGCTGTGTCTCGTTCAGCCAGTATAGGAGCACGTTTGGGAGAAGTTTCGAGTCAATCGGTCCAAAGACCTGGAAGCTATTGAAATAAATGGGCGGGGTATATTTTCCTGAAAAATGGCCTGTTCATTAAAATATTCACGTAAAATACAAATTCCACCGGAATCCAACCAAAACTGGCGACCCTGCTTACACCAGTGAGGAGGACATGCCTGAACGATTTCGAGTCAATCGGTCCAGCCAATCACTAACCCTAGCCCTAACCCTAACCCTAGCCCCAGCCTTAAGCCAGGCCTCATGAAAGATTGTCCCTCTGACTAAAATATTCACCAAAAATACAAATTTCACCCGAATCCAACGGGGACTGCTGTGTCTCGTTCAGCCGGTACAGGAGCACGTTTGGGGGAAATTTCGAGTCAATCGGTCCAAAGACCTGGAAGCTATTGAAAAAATCGGCCGAGGTTTTGATGAAAAATGGCCGCTTTTCCTTTAAAATATTCATGTAAAATACAAATTCCACCAGAATCCAACCAAAACTGGCGAGCCTCATTCCACCGGTGAGGAGGACATGCGTGATCAATTTCGAGTCAATCGGTCAAAAGACGACCGTGGTCCGAAACCCCAGCCCCTTAACCCTAACCCTAGCCCTAACAGCAGCCTTAAGCCAGCTTCATTTAAAATGGCCCCTTTCACTAAAATATTCACCAAAAATACAAATTCCACCCGAATCCAACGGGGACTGCTGTGTCTCGTTCAGCCAGTATAGGAGCACGTTTGGGAGAAGTTTCGAGTCAATCGGTCCAAAGACCTGGAAGCTATTGAAATAAATGGGCAGGGTATATTTTCCTGAAAAATGGCCTGTTCTTTAAAATATTCACGTAAAATACAAATTCCACCGGAATCCAACCAAAACTGGCGACCCTGCTTACACCAGTGAGGAGGACATGCCTGATCGATTTCGAGTCAATCGGTCCAGCCAATCACTAACCCTAACCCTAACCCTAACCCTAGCCCCAGCCTTAAGCCAGGCCTCATGAAAGATTGTCCCTCTGACTAAAATATTCACCAAAAATACAAATTTCACCCAAATCCAACGGGGACTGCTGTGTCTCGTTCAGCCGGTACAGGAGCACGTTTGGGGGAAATTTCGAGTCAATCGGTCCAAAGACCTGGAAGCTATTGAAAAAATCGGCCGAGGTTTTGATGAAAAATGGCCGCTTTTCCTTTAAAATATTCATGTAAAATACAAATTCCACCAGAATCCAACCAAAACTGGCGAGCCTCATTCCACCGGTGAGGAGGACATGCGTGATCAATTTCGAGTCAATCGGTCAAAAGACGACCGTGGTCCGAAACCCCAGCCCCTTAACCCTAACCCTAGCCCTAACAGCAGCCTTAAGCCAGCCTCATTTAAAATGGCCCCTTTCACTAAAATATTCACCAAAAATACAAATTCCACCCGAATCCAACGGGGACTGCTGTGTCTCGTTCAGCCAGTATAGGAGCACGTTTGGGAGAAGTTTCGAGTCAATCGGTCCAAAGACCTGGAAGCTATTGAAATAAATGGGCAGGGTATATTTTCCTGAAAAATGGCCTGTTCTTTAAAATATTCACGTAAAATACAAATTCCACCGGAATCCAACCAAAACTGGCGACCCTGCTTACACCAGTGAGGAGGACATGCCTGATCGATTTCGAGTCAATCGGTCCAGCCAATCACTAACCCTAACCCTAACCCTAACCCTAGCCCCAGCCTTAAGCCAGGCCTCATGAAAGATTGTCCCTCTGACTAAAATATTCACCAAAAATACAAATTTCACCCGAATCCAACGGGGACTGCTGTGTCTCGTTCAGCCGGTACAGGAGCACGTTTGGGGGAAATTTCGAGTCAATCGGTCCAAAGACCTGGAAGCTATTGAAAAAATCGGCCGAGGTTTTGATGAAAAATGGCCGCTTTTCCTTTAAAATATTCATGTAAAATACAAATTCCACCAGAATCCAACCAAAACTGGCGAGCCTCATTCCACCGGTGAGGAGGACATGCGTGATCAATTTCGAGTCAATCGGTCAAAAGACGACCGTGGTCCGAAACCCCAGCCCCTTAACCCTAACCCTAGCCCTAACAGCAGCCTTAAGCCAGCCTCATTTAAAATGGCCCCTTTCACTAAAATATTCACCAAAAATACAAATTCCACCCGAATCCAACAGGGACTGCTGTGTCTCGTTCAGCCAGTATAGGAGCACGTTTGGGAGAAGTTTCGAGTCAATCGGTCCAAAGACCTGGAAGCTATTGAAATAAATGGGCAGGGTATATTTTCCTGAAAAATGGCCTGTTCTTTAAAATATTCACGTAAAATACAAATTCCACCGGAATCCAACCAAAACTGGCGACCCTGCTTACACCAGTGAGGAGGACATGCCTGAACGATTTCGAGTCAATCGGTCCAGCCAATCACTAACCCTAGCCCTAACCCTAACCCTAGCCCCAGCCTTAAGCCAGGCCTCATGAAAGATTGTCCCTCTGACTAAAATATTCACCAAAAATACAAATTTCACCCGAATCCAACGGGGACTGCTGTGTCTCGTTCAGCCGGTACAGGAGCACGTTTGGGGGAAATTTCGAGTCAATCGGTCCAAAGACCTGGAAGCTATTGAAAAAATCGGCCGAGGTTTTGATGAAAAATGGCCGCTTTTCCTTTAAAATATTCATGTAAAATACAAATTCCACCAGAATCCAACCAAAACTGGCGAGCCTCATTCCACCGGTGAGGAGGACATGCGTGATCAATTTCGAGTCAATCGGTCAAAAGACGACCGTGGTCCGAAACCCCAGCCCCTTAACCCTAACCCTAGCCCTAACAGCAGCCTTAAGCCAGCCTCATTTAAAATGGCCCCTTTCACTAAAATATTCACCAAAAATACAAATTCCACCCGAATCCAACAGGGACTGCTGTGTCTCGTTCAGCCAGTACAGGAGCACGTTTGGGAGAAGTTTCGAGCCAATCGGTCCAAAGACCTGGAAGCTATTGAAAAAATCGGCCGAGGTTTTGATGAAAAATGGCCGCTTTTCCTTTAAAATATTCATGTAAAATACAAATTCCACCAGAATCCAACCAAAACTGGCGACCCTGCTTACACCAGTGAGGAGGACATGCCTGATCGATTTCGAGTCAATCGGTCCAGCCAATCACTAACCCTAACCCTAACCCTAACCCTAGCCCCAGCCTTAAGCCAGGCCTCATGAAAGATTGTCCCTCTGACTAAAATATTCACCAAAAATACAAATTTCACCCAAATCCAACGGGGACTGCTGTGTCTCGTTCAGCCGGTACAGGAGCACGTTTGGGGGAAATTTCGAGTCAATCGGTCCAAAGACCTGGAAGCTATTGAAAAAATCGGCCGAGGTTTTGATGAAAAATGGCCGCTTTTCCTTTAAAATATTCATGTAAAATACAAATTCCACCAGAATCCAACCAAAACTGGCGAGCCTCATTCCACCGGTGAGGAGGACATGCGTGATCAATTTCGAGTCAATCGGTCAAAAGACGACCGTGGTCCGAAACCCCAGCCCCTTAACCCTAACCCTAGCCCTAACAGCAGCCTTAAGCCAGCCTCATTTAAAATGGCCCCTTTCACTAAAATATTCACCAAAAATACAAATTCCACCCGAATCCAACAGGGACTGCTGTGTCTCGTTCAGCCAGTATAGGAGCACGTTTGGGAGAAGTTTCGAGTCAATCGGTCCAAAGACCTGGAAGCTATTGAAATAAATGGGCAGGGTATATTTTCCTGAAAAATGGCCTGTTCTTTAAAATATTCACGTAAAATACAAATTCCACCGGAATCCAACCAAAACTGGCGACCCTGCTTACACCAGTGAGGAGGACATGCCTGATCGATTTCGAGTCAATCGGTCCAGCCAATCACTAACCCTAACCCTAACCCTAGCCCCAGCCTTAAGCCAGGCCTCATGAAAGATTGTCCCTCTGACTAAAATATTCACCAAAAATACAAATTTCACCCGAATCCAACGGGGACTGCTGTGTCTCGTTCAGCCGGTACAGGAGCACGTTTGGGGGAAATTTCGAGTCAATCGGTCCAAAGACCTGGAAGCTATTGAAAAAATCGGCCGAGGTTTTGATGAAAAATGGCCGCTTTTCCTTTAAAATATTCATGTAAAATACAAATTCCACCAGAATCCAACCAAAACTGGCGAGCCTCATTCCACCGGTGAGGAGGACATGCGTGATCAATTTCGAGTCAATCGGTCAAAAGACGACCGTGGTCCGAAACCCCAGCCCCTTAACCCTAACCCTAGCCCTAACAGCAGCCTTAAGCCAGCCTCATTTAAAATGGCCCCTTTCACTAAAATATTCACCAAAAATACAAATTCCACCCGAATCCAACAGGGACTGCTGTGTCTCGTTCAGCCAGTATAGGAGCACGTTTGGGAGAAGGCTCGAGTCAATCCGTCCAAAGACCTGGAAGCTATTGAAATAAATGGGCGGGGTATATTTTCCTGAAAAATGGCCTGTTCTTTAAAATATTCACGTAAAATACAAATTCCACCGGAATCCAACCAAAACTGGCGACCCTGCTTACACCAGTGAGGAGGACATGCCTGAACGATTTCGAGTCAATCGGTCCAGCCAATCACTAACCCTAGCCCTAACCCTAACCCTAGCCCCAGCCTTAAGCCAGGCCTCATGAAAGATTGTCCCTCTGACTAAAATATTCACCAAAAATACAAATTTCACCCGAATCCAACGGGGACTGCTGTGTCTCGTTCAGCCGGTACAGGAGCACGTTTGGGGGAAATTTCGAGTCAATCGGTCCAAAGACCTGGAAGCTATTGAAAAAATCGGCCGAGGTTTTGATGAAAAATGGCCGCTTTTCCTTTAAAATATTCATGTAAAATACAAATTCCACCAGAATCCAACCAAAACTGGCGAGCCTCATTCCACCGGTGAGGAGGACATGCGTGATCAATTTCGAGTCAATCGGTCAAAAGACGACCGTGGTCCGAAACCCCAGCCCCTTAACCCTAACCCTAGCCCTAACAGCAGCCTTAAGCCAGCCTCATTTAAAATGGCCCCTTTCACTAAAATATTCACCAAAAATACAAATTCCACCCGAATCCAACAGGGACTGCTGTGTCTCGTTCAGCCAGTACAGGAGCACGTTTGGGAGAAGTTTCGAGCCAATCGGTCCAAAGACCTGGAAGCTATTGAAAAAATCGGCCGAGGTTTTGATGAAAAATGGCCGCTTTTCCTTTAAAATATTCATGTAAAATACAAATTCCACCAGAATCCAACCAAAACTGGCGAGCCTCATTCCACCGGTGAGGAGGACATGCGTGATCAATTTCGAGTCAATCGGTCAAAAGACGACCGTGGTCCGAAACCCCAGCCCCTTAACCCTAACCCTAGCCCTAACAGCAGCCTTAAGCCAGCCTCATTTAAAATGGCCCCTTTCACTAAAATATTCACCAAAAATACAAATTCCACCCGAATCCAACGGGGACTGCTGTGTCTCGTTCAGCCAGTATAGGAGCACGTTTGGGAGAAGTTTCGAGTCAATCGGTCCAAAGACCTGGAAGCTATTGAAATAAATGGGCAGGGTATATTTTCCTGAAAAATGGCCTGTTCTTTAAAATATTCACGTAAAATACAAATTCCACCGGAATCCAACCAAAACTGGCGACCCTGCTTACACCAGTGAGGAGGACATGCCTGATCGATTTCGAGTCAATCGGTCCAGCCAATCACTAACCCTAACCCTAACCCTAACCCTAGCCCCAGCCTTAAGCCAGGCCTCATGAAAGATTGTCCCTCTGACTAAAATATTCACCAAAAATACAAATTTCACCCGAATCCAACGGGGACTGCTGTGTCTCGTTCAGCCGGTACAGGAGCACGTTTGGGGGAAATTTCGAGTCAATCGGTCCAAAGACCTGGAAGCTATTGAAAAAATCGGCCGAGGTTTTGATGAAAAATGGCCGCTTTTCCTTTAAAATATTCATGTAAAATACAAATTCCACCAGAATCCAACCAAAACTGGCGAGCCTCATTCCACCGGTGAGGAGGACATGCGTGATCAATTTCGAGTCAATCGGTCAAAAGACGACCGTGGTCCGAAACCCCAGCCCCTTAACCCTAACCCTAGCCCTAACAGCAGCCTTAAGCCAGCCTCATTTAAAATGGCCCCTTTCACTAAAATATTCACCAAAAATACAAATTCCACCCGAATCCAACAGGGACTGCTGTGTCTCGTTCAGCCAGTATAGGAGCACGTTTGGGAGAAGTTTCGAGTCAATCGGTCCAAAGACCTGGAAGCTATTGAAATAAATGGGCGGGGTATATTTTCCTGAAAAATGGCCTGTTCATTAAAATATTCACGTAAAATACAAATTCCACCGGAATCCAACCAAAACTGGCGACCCTGCTTACACCAGTGAGGAGGACATGCCTGAACGATTTCGAGTCAATCGGTCCAGCCAATCACTAACCCTAGCCCTAACCCTAACCCTAGCCCCAGCCTTAAGCCAGGCCTCATGAAAGATTGTCCCTCTGACTAAAATATTCACCAAAAATACAAATTTCACCCGAATCCAACGGGGACTGCTGTGTCTCGTTCAGCCGGTACAGGAGCACGTTTGGGGGAAATTTCGAGTCAATCGGTCCAAAGACCTGGAAGCTATTGAAAAAATCGGCCGAGGTTTTGATGAAAAATGGCCGCTTTTCCTTTAAAATATTCATGTAAAATACAAATTCCACCAGAATCCAACCAAAACTGGCGAGCCTCATTCCACCGGTGAGGAGGACATGCGTGATCAATTTCGAGTCAATCGGTCAAAAGACGACCGTGGTCCGAAACCCCAGCCCCTTAACCCTAACCCTAGCCCTAACAGCAGCCTTACGCCAGCCTCATTTAAAATGGCCCCTTTCACTAAAATATTCACCAAAAATACAAATTCCACCCGAATCCAACAGGGACTGCTGTGTCTCGTTCAGCCAGTACAGGAGCACGTTTGGGAGAAGTTTCGAGCCAATCGGTCCAAAGACCTGGAAGCTATTGAAAAAATCGGCCGAGGTTTTGATGAAAAATGGCCGCTTTTCCTTTAAAATATTCATGTAAAATACAAATTCCACCAGAATCCAACCAAAACTGGCGAGCCTCATTCCACCGGTGAGGAGGACATGCGTGATCAATTTCGAGTCAATCGGTCAAAAGACGACCGTGGTCCGAAACCCCAGCCCCTTAACCCTAACCCTAGCCCTAACAGCAGCCTTAAGCCAGCCTCATTTAAAATGGCCCCTTTCACTAAAATATTCACCAAAAATACAAATTCCACCCGAATCCAATGGGGACTGCTGTGTCTCGTTCAGCCAGTATAGGAGCACGTTTGGGAGAAGTTTCGAGTCAATCGGTCGAAAGACCTGGAAGTTATTGAAATAAATGGGCAGGGTATATTTTCCTGAAAAATGGCCTGTTCTTTAAAATATTCACGTAAAATACAAATTCCACCGGAATCCAACCAAAACTGGCGACCCTGCTTACACCAGTGAGGAGGACATGCCTGATCGATTTCGAGTCAATCGGTCCAGCCAATCACTAACCCTAACCCTAACCCTAACCCTAACCCTAGCCCCAGCCTTAAGCCAGGCCTCATGAAAGATTGTCCCTCTGACTAAAATATTCACCAAAAATACAAATTTCACCCGAATCCAACGGGGACTGCTGTGTCTCGTTCAGCCGGTACAGGAGCACGTTTGGGGGAAATTTCGAGTCAATCGGTCCAAAGACCTGGAAGCTATTGAAAAAATCGGCCGAGGTTTTGATGAAAAATGGCCGCTTTTCCTTTAAAATATTCATGTAAAATACAAATTCCACCAGAATCCAACCAAAACTGGCGAGCCTCATTCCACCGGTGAGGAGGACATGCGTGATCAATTTCGAGTCAATCGGTCAAAAGACGACCGTGGTCCGAAACCCCAGCCCCTTAACCCTAACCCTAGCCCTAACAGCAGCCTTAAGCCAGCCTCATTTAAAATGGCCCCTTTGACTAAAATATTCACCAAAAATACAAATTCCACCCGAATCCAACAGGGACTGCTGTGTCTCGTTCAGCCAGTATAGGAGCACGTTTGGGAGAAGTTTCGAGTCAATCGGTCCAAAGACCTGGAAGCTATTGAAATAAATGGGCGGGGTATATTTTCCTGAAAAATGGCCTGTTCTTTAAAATATTCACGTAAAATACAAATTCCACCGGAATCCAACCAAAACTGGCGACCCTGCTTACACCAGTGAGGAGGACATGCCTGAACGATTTCGAGTCAATCGGTCCAGCCAATCACTAACCCTAGCCCTAACCCTAACCCTAGCCCCAGCCTTAAGCCAGGCCTCATGAAAGATTGTCCCTCTGACTAAAATATTCACCAAAAATACAAATTTCACCCGAATCCAACGGGGACTGCTGTGTCTCGTTCAGCCGGTACAGGAGCACGTTTGGGGGAAATTTCGAGTCAATCGGTCCAAAGACCTGGAAGCTATTGAAAAAATCGGCCGAGGTTTTGATGAAAAATGGCCGCTTTTCCTTTAAAATATTCATGTAAAATACAAATTCCACCAGAATCCAACCAAAACTGGCGAGCCTCATTCCACCGGTGAGGAGGACATGCGTGATCAATTTCGAGTCAATCGGTCAAAAGACGACCGTGGTCCGAAACCCCAGCCCCTTAACCCTAACCCTAGCCCTAACAGCAGCCTTAAGCCAGCCTCATTTAAAATGGCCCCTTTGACTAAAATATTCACCAAAAATACAAATTCCACCCGAATCCAACAGGGACTGCTGTGTCTCGTTCAGCCAGTATAGGAGCACGTTTGGGAGAAGTTTCGAGTCAATCGGTCCAAAGACCTGGAAGCTATTGAAATAAATGGGCGGGGTATATTTTCCTGAAAAATGGCCTGTTCTTTAAAATATTCACGTAAAATACAAATTCCACCGGAATCCAACCAAAACTGGCGACCCTGCTTACACCAGTGAGGAGGACATGCCTGAACGATTTCGAGTCAATCGGTCCAGCCAATCACTAACCCTAGCCCTAACCCTAACCCTAGCCCCAGCCTTAAGCCAGGCCTCATGAAAGATTGTCCCTCTGACTAAAATATTCACCAAAAATACAAATTTCACCCGAATCCAACGGGGACTGCTGTGTCTCGTTCAGCCGGTACAGGAGCACGTTTGGGGGAAATTTCGAGTCAATCGGTCCAAAGACCTGGAAGCTATTGAAAAAATCGGCCGAGGTTTTGATGAAAAATGGCCGCTTTTCCTTTAAAATATTCATGTAAAATACAAATTCCACCAGAATCCAACCAAAACTGGCGAGCCTCATTCCACCGGTGAGGAGGACATGCGTGATCAATTTCGAGTCAATCGGTCAAAAGACGACCGTGGTCCGAAACCCCAGCCCCTTAACCCTAACCCTAGCCCTAACAGCAGCCTTAAGCCAGCCTCATTTAAAATGGCCCCTTTGACTAAAATATTCACCAAAAATACAAATTCCACCCGAATCCAACAGGGACTGCTGTGTCTCGTTCAGCCAGTATAGGAGCACGTTTGGGAGAAGTTTCGAGTCAATCGGTCCAAAGACCTGGAAGCTATTGAAATAAATGGGCGGGGTATATTTTCCTGAAAAATGGCCTGTTCTTTAAAATATTCACGTAAAATACAAATTCCACCGGAATCCAACCAAAACTGGCGACCCTGCTTACACCAGTGAGGAGGACATGCCTGAACGATTTCGAGTCAATCGGTCCAGCCAATCACTAACCCTAGCCCTAACCCTAACCCTAGCCCCAGCCTTAAGCCAGGCCTCATGAAAGATTGTCCCTCTGACTAAAATATTCACCAAAAATACAAATTTCACCCGAATCCAACGGGGACTGCTGTGTCTCGTTCAGCCGGTACAGGAGCACGTTTGGGGGAAATTTCGAGTCAATCGGTCCAAAGACCTGGAAGCTATTGAAAAAATCGGCCGAGGTTTTGATGAAAAATGGCCGCTTTTCCTTTAAAATATTCATGTAAAATACAAATTCCACCAGAATCCAACCAAAACTGGCGAGCCTCATTCCACCGGTGAGGAGGACATGCGTGATCAATTTCGAGTCAATCGGTCAAAAGACGACCGTGGTCCGAAACCCCAGCCCCTTAACCCTAACCCTAGCCCTAACAGCAGCCTTAAGCCAGCCTCATTTAAAATGGCCCCTTTGACTAAAATATTCACCAAAAATACAAATTCCACCCGAATCCAACAGGGACTGCTGTGTCTCGTTCAGCCAGTATAGGAGCACGTTTGGGAGAAGTTTCGAGTCAATCGGTCCAAAGACCTGGAAGCTATTGAAATAAATGGGCGGGGTATATTTTCCTGAAAAATGGCCTGTTCTTTAAAATATTCACGTAAAATACAAATTCCACCGGAATCCAACCAAAACTGGCGACCCTGCTTACACCAGTGAGGAGGACATGCCTGAACGATTTCGAGTCAATCGGTCCAGCCAATCACTAACCCTAGCCCTAACCCTAACCCTAGCCCCAGCCTTAAGCCAGGCCTCATGAAAGATTGTCCCTCTGACTAAAATATTCACCAAAAATACAAATTTCACCCGAATCCAACGGGGACTGCTGTGTCTCGTTCAGCCGGTACAGGAGCACGTTTGGGGGAAATTTCGAGTCAATCGGTCCAAAGACCTGGAAGCTATTGAAAAAATCGGCCGAGGTTTTGATGAAAAATGGCCGCTTTTCCTTTAAAATATTCATGTAAAATACAAATTCCACCAGAATCCAACCAAAACTGGCGAGCCTCATTCCACCGGTGAGGAGGACATGCGTGATCAATTTCGAGTCAATCGGTCAAAAGACGACCGTGGTCCGAAACCCCAGCCCCTTAACCCTAACCCTAGCCCTAACAGCAGCCTTAAGCCAGCCTCATTTAAAATGGCCCCTTTGACTAAAATATTCACCAAAAATACAAATTCCACCCGAATCCAACAGGGACTGCTGTGTCTCGTTCAGCCAGTATAGGAGCACGTTTGGGAGAAGTTTCGAGTCAATCGGTCCAAAGACCTGGAAGCTATTGAAATAAATGGGCGGGGGAATATTTTCCTGAAAAATGGCCTGTTCTTTAAAATATTCACGTAAAATACAAATTCCACCGGAATCCAACCAAAACTGGCGACCCTGCTTACACCAGTGAGGAGGACATGCCTGAACGATTTCGAGTCAATCGGTCCAGCCAATCACTAACCCTAGCCCTAACCCTAACCCTAGCCCCAGCCTTAAGCCAGGCCTCATGAAAGATTGTCCCTCTGACTAAAATATTCACCAAAAATACAAATTTCACCCGAATCCAACGGGGACTGCTGTGTCTCGTTCAGCCGGTACAGGAGCACGTTTGGGGGAAATTTCGAGTCAATCGGTCCAAAGACCTGGAAGCTATTGAAAAAATCGGCCGAGGTTTTGATGAAAAATGGCCGCTTTTCCTTTAAAATATTCATGTAAAATACAAATTCCACCAGAATCCAACCAAAACTGGCGAGCCTCATTCCACCGGTGAGGAGGACATGCGTGATCAATTTCGAGTCAATCGGTCAAAAGACGACCGTGGTCCGAAACCCCAGCCCCTTAACCCTAACCCTAGCCCTAACAGCAGCCTTAAGCCAGCCTCATTTAAAATGGCCCCTTTGACTAAAATATTCACCAAAAATACAAATTCCACCCGAATCCAACAGGGACTGCTGTGTCTCGTTCAGCCAGTATAGGAGCACGTTTGGGAGAAGTTTCGAGTCAATCGGTCCAAAGACCTGGAAGCTATTGAAATAAATGGGCGGGGTATATTTTCCTGAAAAATGGCCTGTTCTTTAAAATATTCACGTAAAATACAAATTCCACCGGAATCCAACCAAAACTGGCGACCCTGCTTACACCAGTGAGGAGGACATGCCTGAACGATTTCGAGTCAATCGGTCCAGCCAATCACTAACCCTAGCCCTAACCCTAACCCTAGCCCCAGCCTTAAGCCAGGCCTCATGAAAGATTGTCCCTCTGACTAAAATATTCACCAAAAATACAAATTTCACCCGAATCCAACGGGGACTGCTGTGTCTCGTTCAGCCGGTACAGGAGCACGTTTGGGGGAAATTTCGAGTCAATCGGTCCAAAGACCTGGAAGCTATTGAAAAAATCGGCCGAGGTTTTGATGAAAAATGGCCGCTTTTCCTTTAAAATATTCATGTAAAATACAAATTCCACCAGAATCCAACCAAAACTGGCGAGCCTCATTCCACCGGTGAGGAGGACATGCGTGATCAATTTCGAGTCAATCGGTCAAAAGACGACCGTGGTCCGAAACCCCAGCCCCTTAACCCTAACCCTAGCCCTAACAGCAGCCTTAAGCCAGCCTCATTTAAAATGGCCCCTTTGACTAAAATATTCACCAAAAATACAAATTCCACCCGAATCCAACAGGGACTGCTGTGTCTCGTTCAGCCAGTATAGGAGCACGTTTGGGAGAAGTTTCGAGTCAATCGGTCCAAAGACCTGGAAGCTATTGAAATAAATGGGCGGGGTATATTTTCCTGAAAAATGGCCTGTTCTTTAAAATATTCACGTAAAATACAAATTCCACCGGAATCCAACCAAAACTGGCGACCCTGCTTACACCAGTGAGGAGGACATGCCTGAACGATTTCGAGTCAATCGGTCCAGCCAATCACTAACCCTAGCCCTAACCCTAACCCTAGCCCCAGCCTTAAGCCAGGCCTCATGAAAGATTGTCCCTCTGACTAAAATATTCACCAAAAATACAAATTTCACCCGAATCCAACGGGGACTGCTGTGTCTCGTTCAGCCGGTACAGGAGCACGTTTGGGGGAAATTTCGAGTCAATCGGTCCAAAGACCTGGAAGCTATTGAAAAAATCGGCCGAGGTTTTGATGAAAAATGGCCGCTTTTCCTTTAAAATATTCATGTAAAATACAAATTCCACCAGAATCCAACCAAAACTGGCGAGCCTCATTCCACCGGTGAGGAGGACATGCGTGATCAATTTCGAGTCAATCGGTCAAAAGACGACCGTGGTCCGAAACCCCAGCCCCTTAACCCTAACCCTAGCCCTAACAGCAGCCTTAAGCCAGCCTCATTTAAAATGGCCCCTTTGACTAAAATATTCACCAAAAATACAAATTCCACCCGAATCCAACAGGGACTGCTGTGTCTCGTTCAGCCAGTATAGGAGCACGTTTGGGAGAAGTTTCGAGTCAATCGGTCCAAAGACCTGGAAGCTATTGAAATAAATGGGCGGGGTATATTTTCCTGAAAAATGGCCTGTTCTTTAAAATATTCACGTAAAATACAAATTCCACCGGAATCCAACCAAAACTGGCGACCCTGCTTACACCAGTGAGGAGGACATGCCTGAACGATTTCGAGTCAATCGGTCCAGCCAATCACTAACCCTAGCCCTAACCCTAACCCTAGCCCCAGCCTTAAGCCAGGCCTCATGAAAGATTGTCCCTCTGACTAAAATATTCACCAAAAATACAAATTTCACCCGAATCCAACGGGGACTGCTGTGTCTCGTTCAGCCGGTACAGGAGCACGTTTGGGGGAAATTTCGAGTCAATCGGTCCAAAGACCTGGAAGCTATTGAAAAAATCGGCCGAGGTTTTGATGAAAAATGGCCGCTTTTCCTTTAAAATATTCATGTAAAATACAAATTCCACCAGAATCCAACCAAAACTGGCGAGCCTCATTCCACCGGTGAGGAGGACATGCGTGATCAATTTCGAGTCAATCGGTCAAAAGACGACCGTGGTCCGAAACCCCAGCCCCTTAACCCTAACCCTAGCCCTAACAGCAGCCTTAAGCCAGCCTCATTTAAAATGGCCCCTTTGACTAAAATATTCACCAAAAATACAAATTCCACCCGAATCCAACAGGGACTGCTGTGTCTCGTTCAGCCAGTATAGGAGCACGTTTGGGAGAAGTTTCGAGTCAATCGGTCCAAAGACCTGGAAGCTATTGAAATAAATGGGCGGGGTATATTTTCCTGAAAAATGGCCTGTTCTTTAAAATATTCACGTAAAATACAAATTCCACCGGAATCCAACCAAAACTGGCGACCCTGCTTACACCAGTGAGGAGGACATGCCTGAACGATTTCGAGTCAATCGGTCCAGCCAATCACTAACCCTAGCCCTAACCCTAACCCTAGCCCCAGCCTTAAGCCAGGCCTCATGAAAGATTGTCCCTCTGACTAAAATATTCACCAAAAATACAAATTTCACCCGAATCCAACGGGGACTGCTGTGTCTCGTTCAGCCGGTACAGGAGCACGTTTGGGGGAAATTTCGAGTCAATCGGTCCAAAGACCTGGAAGCTATTGAAAAAATCGGCCGAGGTTTTGATGAAAAATGGCCGCTTTTCCTTTAAAATATTCATGTAAAATACAAATTCCACCAGAATCCAACCAAAACTGGCGAGCCTCATTCCACCGGTGAGGAGGACATGCGTGATCAATTTCGAGTCAATCGGTCAAAAGACGACCGTGGTCCGAAACCCCAGCCCCTTAACCCTAACCCTAGCCCTAACAGCAGCCTTAAGCCAGCCTCATTTAAAATGGCCCCTTTGACTAAAATATTCACCAAAAATACAAATTCCACCCGAATCCAACAGGGACTGCTGTGTCTCGTTCAGCCAGTATAGGAGCACGTTTGGGAGAAGTTTCGAGTCAATCGGTCCAAAGACCTGGAAGCTATTGAAATAAATGGGCGGGGTATATTTTCCTGAAAAATGGCCTGTTCTTTAAAATATTCACGTAAAATACAAATTCCACCGGAATCCAACCAAAACTGGCGACCCTGCTTACACCAGTGAGGAGGACATGCCTGAACGATTTCGAGTCAATCGGTCCAGCCAATCACTAACCCTAGCCCTAACCCTAACCCTAGCCCCAGCCTTAAGCCAGGCCTCATGAAAGATTGTCCCTCTGACTAAAATATTCACCAAAAATACAAATTTCACCCGAATCCAACGGGGACTGCTGTGTCTCGTTCAGCCGGTACAGGAGCACGTTTGGGGGAAATTTCGAGTCAATCGGTCCAAAGACCTGGAAGCTATTGAAAAAATCGGCCGAGGTTTTGATGAAAAATGGCCGCTTTTCCTTTAAAATATTCATGTAAAATACAAATTCCACCAGAATCCAACCAAAACTGGCGAGCCTCATTCCACCGGTGAGGAGGACATGCGTGATCAATTTCGAGTCAATCGGTCAAAAGACGACCGTGGTCCGAAACCCCAGCCCCTTAACCCTAACCCTAGCCCTAACAGCAGCCTTAAGCCAGCCTCATTTAAAATGGCCCCTTTCACTAAAATATTCACCAAAAATACAAATTCCACCCGAATCCAACAGGGACTGCTGTGTCTCGTTCAGCCAGTATAGGAGCACGTTTGGGAGAAGTTTCGAGTCAATCGGTCCAAAGACCTGGAAGCTATTGAAATAAATGGGCGGGGTATATTTTCCTGAAAAATGGCCTGTTCATTAAAATATTCACGTAAAATACAAATTCCACCGGAATCCAACCAAAACTGGCGACCCTGCTTACACCAGTGAGGAGGACATGCCTGAACGATTTCGAGTCAATCGGTCCAGCCAATCACTAACCCTAGCCCTAACCCTAACCCTAGCCCCAGCCTTAAGCCAGGCCTCACACAGCAAATGCCAGAGAGTTAAAATCCCAGAGTCTTGATGACGAGAGTAGAAATTTTACACTTTGGTGTCAAATGGGCACAAAGTACACTTCTCAGGTTGCACCATAATCTCTCTGTGGTGTTCCTCTATGAATAGTGTTAGTGTAGAGTTATTGTAGTGTTTATTTTACAATGATGAACTCCCTCAGAGTCTATTGCTTGATTGAGTCTTTCCCGGCCGCACCGAGAGTTAGGTTTCGATTTCGTCATCAGCTCTCCAATCCCTCTCATTGGTTGAATCCAGTCACATGCTCTGAGCTCTCCTGGAGTGCAGCAGCAACGGCACTAACCGATGACTGCCAGACAGAGTACAGCTCGCGGGACGCCAGGTAAGAAACTATAAAGTGAATAAATAATGCGAAATATCAAGTATTTCAATCCTCAAAAGTAATTTACCGTAAATAACTAAAAACGCTAACGTTAATAGGCAAACACGGTTTCAATTTAGTTTAGCTAACTTGCTATATCAGTTGTAAAGTCACTACAAATGTTTAATTTATCAGAATTAATATTGTGTTTGTAATGTTAGCCACGGTAAAGCAGGTTATTTGACAAAGAAAACACAGAATTGGTTTAAAGTTAGCTAACCCCCCTCCCTCGGTGGCTAGCGTTACCGAAGCTAACGTTACTTCAAAGCTTCCGACTCCCGCTCGAAATTAGCTGCTAGTGGGTAACTGTGCACGATACACACTTGCTAGCAGAGAAAATGAAATACAGTCCGAGCAAAACGCTGGAGCGTCGTGCCCATACTCAGTCGTCGCCGTCAACGGAAGCCACGAATGCTATGCCACGAGCCACCATGATGAGAACGGAAGCTTAGCACGTGTCTGAGCAGAGGTCAGCACTGTGGCAGCTCCACACGTGGCTAGCCGTCCTCATCGTGGCAAAGCCCTCCTGGCCCCTGTTGCCAGCGACGGCCGGGTATGGGTCCGACGGTCCAGCGCTTTGCTCGGACTGAATTTCCTTTTCTTAGTTGATAGGTGTGTCCGCCATTTCTCCCGGTTTGACGGCGTCCAGTTGTAGAAAAGAAATAAAAAGTGGACAAAGCCTGACTTTGCACTGTGTCCACTGACATTACACTAATTGTATGTTTGTGTTGTAGTTGTGGGAGGTCTGCAGCAATGCTGTTCAAAGTGCAATACAAAGGGAAGAAGAAGTACATCAAACTAAATGGAGCCTCACACTCGGACTTTCTCAAGGAGGGTAAGTTAATGTCTCTGCTTTTTGTAGCCTAAAAGATAGGTAGATTGTGTCATTGGGCAATGAACAGCCATTCCTAACTCCAATAAGAGATATACTTGCAGCTGGCCACAGTAAGGTTTTAAAGACATATTTTGCTTTAACTTTAATCATTTTTCCTCAGTACCGGAATCAACTCTGGAAACTGCCTTCTTTTCTTTTTGGCATCATGCTAGTCTACAGTGCTGTGGCCCATTAAGATAGAAAAACTAAAAACTTTATTTCCCACTTTGTCCTGTGTATGTGGTAGTAAGATGAACAATAATGCACCCCAAGCTTTATTTAATTTTTTTTTTCTGTATTCAAAGCTAAAATGAAGTTCAGTATACCCACTGAAAAAGATACATATGTGCTGGATGACACTGGAACAGAGGTCGATGAAGAGGTCTTCAGTGACATTCTGGAGGAAAAAACCGACATCCTGTGGACCATTGTTGACACTCTTTCAGTTACTGGTGGTAAGTGGTCATTTGATCAAATTGTACTTTGCAAGGTTACAGTATTATCGTGTAACCATTGAAATGGACTTTACAACACAAAAATTATTGGTTCTCAGCAATATCCTGTTTAAATTTAATTTTTTCAATAAGTTAGAATTTGTTTTTCATTGTTTTCAGAACCAATCCATTTACCTATGAAACATGTCAACTGATAAGAATACTGACCTGAGCACTCAGTTACCAACTAGTAGACTATCTGTCATGGACTAAATTGCTTAATATGTGGCCGTATCAACCACAAAAACTGATTGTAGCCTATTACTGGTATTAAAAAAACAAAAACAGATGCACAGTTTTACCATCCCATGCTCTCACCTACTCTTAATTGAAACTGTGGGTCAATTAATGAAATCATTAGTAAAACATGATTTTGAAAATGATGTGCTCCCTCTTTTCAGACTCTCCTGCATCTTCATGCACAGACACCTTGTCACTATCATCACGCTCATCAGAGAGTGATACTTTTCTGATGTCTCCAAAAAGACATTACATTGATGACATCTTTCTGACGTCTCCAAAAAGACCATGCATTGATGATGGCATTCCAAAGTCCCAAAAAAGTCAGCATATTGATGACAGTTCTTCACAGGCCAAAGAGGTGAGTTTTTTTGTACATTCTTTTGCCATGTTCTAAATATGTTTTTGACATCAAAATTTTTTGTTTGGCTTATTTTTATTTGTTTTTAAGCTTGTCAAGAGAGTTCTGGAACAAAAGCCTGGAGGGGAGAAAATACTTAAAGAATATGCAACAAAAGGAGAGATGAAGGATCGAACACGCCGTGAACTTGTCAACATTGTTGTCGCTGATATGTTGGAAAAGTATGGGTAAGTCAAATGCTTCATGGTGCACAACTCAGTCAAGAGTATATTCATAGTATTTGATTGTTCATAAAAAAAACAGCTGGTTGTAATCAAATGAGATTATCAGTAAAGGACAACAATGGCCAGTAAACGGTGGCCTTGCATCATATGGCTAAGTAATGCCATGAAAATATCAATATTCTAATCTAAACTAATCATTACCCATCTGCAAGACACACACAGCCTTATCCATGCAACTTGTATATTGTTTAGTAGTTTATTTGAGTTGACATGTCTATGGTCCCCATTGTAAATTGTCATACAGCCTTTTTCCCTGTCAATGCAACCTATCGTTTACCCCCACAGAAGAGCTCCGCCAAAGGACAAAAGAACACAATATGCATTGGGGATTGTGACACTGTTCCCTTCTCTAAAAGATCCCTACTCGAAAATGGGCTATGTGAGTATATATTTTAAAGAGAAGTTAACCAACTTTTCAAATTATAATAATACAAATATTGTTGTTTCATAGGAGCAATAGACAGGTTTCCTTGTGCAGGCAGCAAGGGGGGGCAATTAACATTCTTGAAAATGACAGTCAATCCAGTACTGTGTTAAGAGCAATATTTTGTTTGTACATTTTGTTGATAAATGAATAATGTTTTGATGCATTTTCCATCTTATAGTTCCTTTCACTAGGTGTCTAATCATGCTTAAATTTCTTAATTTTTTTTCAACATTGTTTTTAGGAGCATTTCTATGATGCAGATAGCAACGAGGGCTACATTGCCTGGAAGCTCAAAAACACACAGCGAGAACTCAGCGGCGGCAGTAACAGTGGAGTTCGGAGAAGGAGCTCTCAAACTTCAGACAGCAGTGGACCGGAGTTGGAGAGGGAAGTAACTAAAGAGCAACAGCTGGAGGGAGACCAATGCTGCGAGGCCATATCTCTACTGAAACACAGCACAGACAAAGAACAGATCTTCATAAAAATGAGAGCAACCTTCCAACACAGACAAAAGTTGATCCATGATCCTGAGCGATGCAGCGGAGTGCTTACAGTTTTCCCAAGGTTCCTTGACACAAAAGGCCTTGTAAGTTCACATGAATTATGTTAATTTCCATCAATAACAGCTTTGTAAAGATGAAAATGGTAACTTCCTTCCATTGCCACCATAATCAAGTACACCTGCACTTGCTTCTTCTCCTTTAGGTTCTACAAGACTTTGAGCTGTTGTTTGGAGCAGAGACTTCATCAAAATTCTTGGAGAAGTGGGGAACACTCCTGAAGGCGAAAGTAATCGAGCAAGCCAAAAACCTCAGTAAGACACCCCAGCTTGACTATCTCATTCAGTCTGCAGACGAGAACCCTGATGAGGATGACGAGGTCCCAGGTAAGTGACATAAATGAATTCCCTGTGTATATCTGCCCACCATTTCAAATGTTGTCTTATTGTATTGACTGTGACGTGGTTGTGCTGATTTTTTATTGACAAGAGCCATATGAATGTTTATATTGATTTGTCAGGTGCATCTCATGCTGAAATTAGAGTTTCTCCTCCCCTCTTCTCAGGTTGGGATAGTGACATGGCCTCAATCCTCCTGCTGGTCTACCTCCTGCCACCAAGTGGAAAGAAGGGAGCCGTGAAGATCAGTATCCGGGAAGCTGTGGATCATGTAGTGAAGTTTCATAAGGTTAGTGTATCCTGATTTCCATTTTGAAACGATCCAATATCAACGAGTGGAATCCACACTCCAAAAACAAATGAATGTTTTGACCAATTATCATTTCTCTTGATACAAAGGGACTTTCCCAAGTGTATTTTCTCACAGGGAGAGAGAGTCACAAGATGGGGTAGCATGACAACATACTGGATAAAGTAAATTTCAGTCAGCAAATATCTGAATCTAAGAATATAGTTAAGAGGGTTTAATTAATCTGTTGGCAATAAATATAAACACATTTTTATAATTGCGGTACTTTATTAATAGCAATACATATAAACACATTTTTATAATATTATAAATAGCAACTAACATAAATTCATTTACATCTTTAATTAAAATTTTGATTAATTCTTTTTTCTTTTGAATTGATTCTCCAACTGTGCTATCAGATTTCTGTCTGACTTATCCATAAAAAAAATGATGTATAGCGTAGTTATACTTTTGATTGTTATCTTACAGGCGGGTCGCAGCCTTCAGGAGCACTCTGGTCCAGCCCAGCGGAAGCAGCCCTACATCCTGGCAGTTGGCATGACAAGAAACAACATCCATGAATACTACATTGCAATGGATGGTGAGCTCCTTCCCTGCAAGGCCAAGTCTTCCCTGTCAGCCTTTGATGAACTTTTCAAGACACATTATGTGTTTGGCATCTCCTATGACCAGGCCCTAAACAGCATGTACACATTTGTGCAAACCACCATCTACAATATCGATGTAGGGCTTTCTCATGAAACTCCCAGAGTCAAGGACCTTAGGGCAAAGCTCCTCAACTGAAGTTGTGATGTACAAATGCTTTGTTTGCCAGTCTACTTTTGTCACCATCCAGCAATTGCTTCGTCATCTCAAACTTACACATGCCTTTTTTCCCGGCAAGAAGTTTCATTTGGTGTGTGACCAGAATGGATGCCGTCAGAGATTTTGCACTTTTTCAGGCTTCAGGAAACATCTCCATTCTAAGCATAGTCCTGAAAGTCTAGTTCAAATTGATAATGAATCTGTCACTCCTTCAGTTGTTGTATCTGATCAGCAAACAATGTCAGCTTTAATTTCAGAGCAACCAGTGAATTCTCAAAGCTGTAATGAGACTAGGCAACAACATACCCAAGAAATGTGTGCATCCCTTATTGCAAAACTCCAAAGCTCTGGTGTGGCTACTAATGTCATAACGACTGTTGTTGAAAATATGGAGGAGCTTGTAGAGGAACTGCATTCAAATGTTAAAGATGATGTTGTAAAATTACTCCCAAATGTTGAGGACATTAGAACAAAAGTTGATGATTATTTCGAAAGCCTTGAAAATCCATTTAGCAAACTGAACACTGAGACAAAATGGAAAAAACATTTCAGTGAGAAATGGGGTCTTGTAGAACCTGTTGAGGTCGCTCTAGGGGTGAGGTATGACACCAGAAGAAATCGAACCACTGGCACATACGATCAGGTTCCTGTGACAGACAAATTTGTGTACATTCCTCTATTGGAAACGCTGAAGTTTATATTCAACAACGGGGAGATTTTAAATCATATTTTGCAGCCTTGTGAGAAGACTGGGTTTTATAAAGATTTCTGTGATGGGAGCTATTTTAAAGGTCACTCTCTCTTCTCTAAAAAACCAAACTCTCTCCAAATACAGATATTCTATGATGATTTTGAAGTGGCAAATCCACTAGGATCCAAACATGGTATCCATAAGATTGGAAGTATATACTTTATTTTACGAAATCTGTCTCCAAAGATAAACTCAGCGCTTATGAATATTCATCTTTTGGCACTTTTTCATACACAGGATGTAAAGAAGTATGGATTTAATGTTATCTTAGAACCCCTTGTACAAGATCTGAAAGTGCTCGAGTGTACAGGAGTTGAAGTTCCTTTCTCTGATGAAGCAGTTTGTGGAACAATTGCACAGGTGACTGGGGACAATTTGGGATTGCACTCACTACTTGGGTATGTAGAATCATTCAGTTCAAACTATTTTTGCCGCTTTTGTCTGGTAGACAAACAGACCTCACAGACAGTTTTCAGTGATGATGATCCAAGAATAACACTTCGCAATAAAGTACTGCATGCTCAGCATTGCAATGACTTGAAAGCAGATCCTACACTGCCATCAACATTTGGAGTGAAGCGAACATGTTTACTCAATGATCTACAGTACTTTGATGTTTCTGATAACTATGCTGTAGACATTATGCATGACATATTGGAAGGAGTTGGGCAGTTTGAGCTAAAGTTGCTTTTTGGTTACCTCTCAGACAACAACATCATATCCAAGATAGATATTTGTAACAGGATATATTCATACAATTATGGCTTTGTTGAGAGAAAAAATCGACCAACCAGAGTAAACTTGGAGCAGACTGGAAATGGAATTGGTCTCAATGCCATTCAGACATTTAGCTTGATCCGGAATGTGCCCTTGATATTTGGAGATGTTGTACAAGAAGGAAATGCACATTGGAGACTCTTGCTGCTTCTGCTGCAAATCATGAACATCATATTTTCTCCTGTCATTACTGATGGTATGACAGTATGTCTGAAGCATCTCATTCTTGAACATCATACACTTTTCAAAGAGCTTTATTCACATCGCAGATTGATTCCTAAACATCACTTCATGATTCATTACCCCAGATCCATACGAAAAATAGGTCCAATTCTTCATGTTTGGGCAATGAGGTTCGAAGCCAAACACAGGTTTTTCAAGAACACAATCAAAAATTTCAAAAATATAACAAAGTCATTAGCTAAAAAACATCAGATGGCTGTGGCATACCACTGGGAATCAATGCCATTTAAAAGTATTAACTGTGGTCCAGTAAAAACTGTTCAGCTTAATGCCTTGGCAAATGGTGAAATAATTGCTGAAGAACAGCAGGTTGACTTGGACTGTGAAGTTGATGTGACATCTTGGATCACTTGTTTTGGGACAGAGTATCGCCCAGGCCTTCTGGTTTGTTCAAACATAGAGGAGGATTTCCCAGTATTCAGTCAGATCAAAGACATTGTTGCATTTAATGGAGACTATTTTCTTGTAGCAGAAGATTTTGAGACGCTTAGTTTTGCAGAGCATTTTCATTCTTTTCATGTCAGACAGGGAAATCCTGAAAATGTATCCATGCTGAAAGTTGATGAGTTGCTCCTGTTTAAGCCATTTGATCTGCAGACAACGTATGGTTTTGACAGAGATGATCAGTATGTGGTGCCTGTGCATGTTTTTGTATAAGAAATGTGTCACTGAAGTGGTAACATGCTTTTTTTTTTCATCTTGGCAATTATTTTTGCAAAAATGTCCAGGTTTTTTTTTTGCACCATGGCTCCATAACTTAAGACATGTTTTATGTCCTAACAAGAGTTGACTGTTCACTTCAACAACATTAAGACAAGATACTTGTTAACAATAATAATAAAGATGTTATTTTTTCAAGAAACTCTTGTGTGGACTATACATTCCTGAAGTGTTAATAATTAACCTCAAAGGTGTTGGGTGTACACCAGTCATAGAGTACATTCTCACTCTCAGAGTGTTAAATAATCAGCTCTGAAAAGTGCTACAAATTACTTACTTAAGAGTATATCTTTTACTCTCTGGGAGTTCTAGGTTTACACTGCAAGTGTCAAAAAGCACCAAAGTAGTGTCTAAAAGTACCAGTGACAGAGTACAATTGCACACTCAGAGGGTTCAAGTCCAACTCTTTATTTTGAGTATATATTTTACACTGTTGTCGGTGTTCAGTGAACACCGAACTCTTGGACCTATATATACACCGAAACTGGAGTTAAATGTACACTTATAGAGTACAATATACACTGGGAATTTTGCTGTGCATGAAAGATTGTCCCTCTGACTAAAATATTCACCAAAAATACAAATTTCACCCGAATCCAACGGGGACTGCTGTGTCTCGTTCAGCCGGTACAGGAGCACGTTTGGGGGAAATTTCGAGTCAATCGGTCCAAAGACCTGGAAGCTATTGAAAAAATCGGCCGAGGTTTTGATGAAAAATGGCCGCTTTTCCTTTAAAATATTCATGTAAAATACAAATTCCACCAGAATCCAACCAAAACTGGCGAGCCTCATTCCACCGGTGAGGAGGACATGCGTGATCAATTTCGAGTCAATCGGTCAAAAGACGACCGTGGTCCGAAACCCCAGCCCCTTAACCCTAACCCTAGCCCTAACAGCAGCCTTAAGCCAGCCTCATTTAAAATGGCCCCTTTGACTAAAATATTCACCAAAAATACAAATTCCACCCGAATCCAACAGGGACTGCTGTGTCTCGTTCAGCCAGTATAGGAGCACGTTTGGGAGAAGTTTCGAGTCAATCGGTCCAAAGACCTGGAAGCTATTGAAATAAATGGGCGGGGTATATTTTCCTGAAAAATGGCCTGTTCATTAAAATATTCACGTAAAATACAAATTCCACCGGAATCCAACCAAAACTGGCGACCCTGCTTACACCAGTGAGGAGGACATGCCTGAACGATTTCGAGTCAATCGGTCCAGCCAATCACTAACCCTAGCCCTAACCCTAACCCTAGCCCCAGCCTTAAGCCAGGCCTCATGAAAGATTGTCCCTCTGACTAAAATATTCACCAAAAATACAAATTTCACCCGAATCCAACGGGGACTGCTGTGTCTCGTTCAGCCGGTACAGGAGCACGTTTGGGGGAAATTTCGAGTCAATCGGTCCAAAGACCTGGAAGCTATTGAAAAAATCGGCCGAGGTTTTGATGAAAAATGGCCGCTTTTCCTTTAAAATATTCATGTAAAATACAAATTCCACCAGAATCCAACCAAAACTGGCGAGCCTCATTCCACCGGTGAGGAGGACATGCGTGATCAATTTCGAGTCAATCGGTCAAAAGACGACCGTGGTCCGAAACCCCAGCCCCTTAACCCTAACCCTAGCCCTAACAGCAGCCTTAAGCCAGCCTCATTTAAAATGGCCCCTTTGACTAAAATATTCACCAAAAATACAAATTCCACCCGAATCCAACAGGGACTGCTGTGTCTCGTTCAGCCAGTATAGGAGCACGTTTGGGAGAAGTTTCGAGTCAATCGGTCCAAAGACCTGGAAGCTATTGAAATAAATGGGCGGGGTATATTTTCCTGAAAAATGGCCTGTTCATTAAAATATTCACGTAAAATACAAATTCCACCGGAATCCAACCAAAACTGGCGACCCTGCTTACACCAGTGAGGAGGACATGCCTGAACGATTTCGAGTCAATCGGTCCAGCCAATCACTAACCCTAGCCCTAACCCTAACCCTAGCCCCAGCCTTAAGCCAGGCCTCATGAAAGATTGTCCCTCTGACTAAAATATTCACCAAAAATACAAATTTCACCCGAATCCAACGGGGACTGCTGTGTCTCGTTCAGCCGGTACAGGAGCACGTTTGGGGGAAATTTCGAGTCAATCGGTCCAAAGACCTGGAAGCTATTGAAAAAATCGGCCGAGGTTTTGATGAAAAATGGCCGCTTTTCCTTTAAAATATTCATGTAAAATACAAATTCCACCAGAATCCAACCAAAACTGGCGAGCCTCATTCCACCGGTGAGGAGGACATGCGTGATCAATTTCGAGTCAATCGGTCAAAAGACGACCGTGGTCCGAAACCCCAGCCCCTTAACCCTAACCCTAGCCCTAACAGCAGCCTTAAGCCAGCCTCATTTAAAATGGCCCCTTTGACTAAAATATTCACCAAAAATACAAATTCCACCCGAATCCAACAGGGACTGCTGTGTCTCGTTCAGCCAGTATAGGAGCACGTTTGGGAGAAGTTTCGAGTCAATCGGTCCAAAGACCTGGAAGCTATTGAAATAAATGGGCGGGGTATATTTTCCTGAAAAATGGCCTGTTCTTTAAAATATTCACGTAAAATACAAATTCCACCGGAATCCAACCAAAACTGGCGACCCTGCTTACACCAGTGAGGAGGACATGCCTTAACGATTTCGAGTCAATCGGTCCAGCCAATCACTAACCCTAGCCCTAACCCTAACCCCAGCCTTAAGCCAGGCCTCATGAAAGATTGTCCCTCTGACTAAAATATTCACCAAAAATACAAATTTCACCCGAATCCAACGGGGACTGCTGTGTCTCGTTCAGCCGGTACAGGAGCACGTTTGGGGGAAATTTCGAGTCAATCGGTCCAAAGACCTGGAAGCTATTGAAAAAATCGGCCGAGGTTTTGATGAAAAATGGCCGCTTTTCCTTTAAAATATTCATGTAAAATACAAATTCCACCAGAATCAAACCAAAACTGGCGAGCCTCATTCCACCGGTGAGGAGGACATGCGTGATCAATTTCGAGTCAATCGGTCAAAAGACCTGGAAGCTATTGAAAAAATCGGCCGAGGTTTTGATGAAAAATGGCCGCTTTTCCTTTAAAATATTCATGTAAAATACAAATTCCACCAGAATCCAACCAAAACTGGTGAGCCTCATTCCACCGGTGAGGAGGACATGCGTGATCAATTTCGAGTCAATCGGTCAAAAGACGACCGTGGTCCGAAACCCCAGCCCCTTAACCCTAACCCTAGCCCTAACAGCAGCCTTAAGCCAGCCTCATTTAAAATGGCCCCTTTCACTAAAATATTCACCAAAAATACAAATTCCACCCGAATCCAACAGGGACTGCTGTGTCTCGTTCAGCCAGTATAGGAGCACGTTTGGGAGAAGTTTCGAGTCAATCGGTCCAAAGACCTGGAAGCTATTGAAATAAATGGGCGGGGTATATTTTCCTGAAAAATGGCCTGTTCATTAAAATATTCACGTAAAATACAAATTCCACCGGAATCCAACCAAAACTGGCGACCCTGCTTACACCAGTGAGGAGGACATGCCTGAACGATTTCGAGTCAATCGGTCCAGCCAATCACTAACCCTAGCCCTAACCCTAACCCTAGCCCCAGCCTTAAGCCAGGCCTCATGAAAGATTGTCCCTCTGACTAAAATATTCACCAAAAATACAAATTTCACCCGAATCCAACGGGGACTGCTGTTCTCGTTCAGCCGGTACAGGAGCACGTTTGGGGGAAATTTCGAGTCAATCGGTCCAAAGACCTGGAAGCTATTGAAAAAATCGGCCGAGGTTTTGATGAAAAATGGCCGCTTTTCCTTTAAAATATTCATGTAAAATACAAATTCCACCAGAATCCAACCAAAACTGGCGAGCCTCATTCCACCGGTGAGGAGGACATGCGTGATCAATTTCGAGTCAATCGGTCAAAAGACGACCGTGGTCCGAAACCCCAGCCCCTTAACCCTAACCCTAGCCCTAACAGCAGCCTTAAGCCAGCCTCATTTAAAATGGCCCCTTTCACTAAAATATTCACCAAAAATACAAATTCCACCCGAATCCAACAGGGACTGCTGTGTCTCGTTCAGCCAGTATAGGAGCACGTTTGGGAGAAGTTTCGAGTCAATCGGTCCAAAGACCTGGAAGCTATTGAAATAAATGGGCGGGGTATATTTTCCTGAAAAATGGCCTGTTCATTAAAATATTCACGTAAAATACAAATTCCACCGGAATCCAACCAAAACTGGCGACCCTGCTTACACCAGTGAGGAGGACATGCCTGAACGATTTCGAGTCAATCGGTCCAGCCAATCACTAACCCTAGCCCTAACCCTAACCCTAGCCCCAGCCTTAAGCCAGGCCTCATGAAAGATTGTCCCTCTGACTAAAATATTCACCAAAAATACAAATTTCACCCGAATCCAACGGGGACTGCTGTGTCTCGTTCAGCCGGTACAGGAGCACGTTTGGGGGAAATTTCGAGTCAATCGGTCCAAAGACCTGGAAGCTATTGAAAAAATCGGCCGAGGTTTTGATGAAAAATGGCCGCTTTTCCTTTAAAATATTCATGTAAAATACAAATTCCACCAGAATCCAACCAAAACTGGCGAGCCTCATTCCACCGGTGAGGAGGACATGCGTGATCAATTTCGAGTCAATCGGTCAAAAGACGACCGTGGTCCGAAACCCCAGCCCCTTAACCCTAACCCTAGCCCTAACAGCAGCCTTAAGCCAGCCTCATTTAAAATGGCCCCTTTCACTAAAATATTCACCAAAAATACAAATTCCACCCGAATCCAACAGGGACTGCTGTGTCTCGTTCAGCCAGTATAGGAGCACGTTTGGGAGAAGTTTCGAGTCAATCGGTCCAAAGACCTGGAAGCTATTGAAATAAATGGGCGGGGTATATTTTCCTGAAAAATGGCCTGTTCATTAAAATATTCACGTAAAATACAAATTCCACCGGAATCCAACCAAAACTGGCGACCCTGCTTACACCAGTGAGGAGGACATGCCTGAACGATTTCGAGTCAATCGGTCCAGCCAATCACTAACCCTAGCCCTAACCCTAACCCTAGCCCCAGCCTTAAGCCAGGCCTCATGAAAGATTGTCCCTCTGACTAAAATATTCACCAAAAATACAAATTTCACCCGAATCCAACGGGGACTGCTGTGTCTCGTTCAGCCGGTACAGGAGCACGTTTGGGGGAAATTTCGAGTCAATCGGTCCAAAGACCTGGAAGCTATTGAAAAAATCGGCCGAGGTTTTGATGAAAAATGGCCGCTTTTCCTTTAAAATATTCATGTAAAATACAAATTCCACCAGAATCCAACCAAAACTGGCGAGCCTCATTCCACCGGTGAGGAGGACATGCGTGATCAATTTCGAGTCAATCGGTCAAAAGACCTGGAAGCTATTGAAAAAATCGGCCGAGGTTTTGATGAAAAATGGCCGCTTTTCCTTTAAAATATTCATGTAAAATACAAATTCCACCAGAATCCAACCAAAACTGGTGAGCCTCATTCCACCGGTGAGGAGGACATGCGTGATCAATTTCGAGTCAATCGGTCAAAAGACGACCGTGGTCCGAAACCCCAGCCCCTTAACCCTAACCCTAGCCCTAACAGCAGCCTTAAGCCAGCCTCATTTAAAATGGCCCCTTTCACTAAAATATTCACCAAAAATACAAATTCCACCCGAATCCAACAGGGACTGCTGTGTCTCGTTCAGCCAGTATAGGAGCACGTTTGGGAGAAGTTTCGAGTCAATCGGTCCAAAGACCTGGAAGCTATTGAAATAAATGGGCGGGGTATATTTTCCTGAAAAATGGCCTGTTCATTAAAATATTCACGTAAAATACAAATTCCACCGGAATCCAACCAAAACTGGCGACCCTGCTTACACCAGTGAGGAGGACATGCCTGAACGATTTCGAGTCAATCGGTCCAGCCAATCACTAACCCTAGCCCTAACCCTAACCCTAGCCCCAGCCTTAAGCCAGGCCTCATGAAAGATTGTCCCTCTGACTAAAATATTCACCAAAAATACAAATTTCACCCGAATCCAACGGGGACTGCTGTGTCTCGTTCAGCCGGTACAGGAGCACGTTTGGGGGAAATTTCGAGTCAATCGGTCCAAAGACCTGGAAGCTATTGAAAAAATCGGCCGAGGTTTTGATGAAAAATGGCCGCTTTTCCTTTAAAATATTCATGTAAAATACAAATTCCACCAGAATCCAACCAAAACTGGCGAGCCTCATTCCACCGGTGAGGAGGACATGCGTGATCAATTTCGAGTCAATCGGTCAAAAGACGACCGTGGTCCGAAACCCCAGCCCCTTAACCCTAACCCTAGCCCTAACAGCAGCCTTAAGCCAGCCTCATTTAAAATGGCCCCTTTCACTAAAATATTCACCAAAAATACAAATTCCACCCGAATCCAACAGGGACTGCTGTGTCTCGTTCAGCCAGTATAGGAGCACGTTTGGGAGAAGTTTCGAGTCAATCGGTCCAAAGACCTGGAAGCTATTGAAATAAATGGGCGGGGTATATTTTCCTGAAAAATGGCCTGTTCATTAAAATATTCACGTAAAATACAAATTCCACCGGAATCCAACCAAAACTGGCGACCCTGCTTACACCAGTGAGGAGGACATGCCTGAACGATTTCGAGTCAATCGGTCCAGCCAATCACTAACCCTAGCCCTAACCCTAACCCTAGCCCCAGCCTTAAGCCAGGCCTCATGAAAGATTGTCCCTCTGACTAAAATATTCACCAAAAATACAAATTTCACCCGAATCCAACGGGGACTGCTGTGTCTCGTTCAGCCGGTACAGGAGCACGTTTGGGGGAAATTTCGAGTCAATCGGTCCAAAGACCTGGAAGCTATTGAAAAAATCGGCCGAGGTTTTGATGAAAAATGGCCGCTTTTCCTTTAAAATATTCATGTAAAATACAAATTCCACCAGAATCCAACCAAAACTGGCGAGCCTCATTCCACCGGTGAGGAGGACATGCGTGATCAATTTCGAGTCAATCGGTCAAAAGACGACCGTGGTCCGAAACCCCAGCCCCTTAACCCTAACCCTAGCCCTAACAGCAGCCTTAAGCCAGCCTCATTTAAAATGGCCCCTTTGACTAAAATATTCACCAAAAATACAAATTCCACCCGAATCCAACAGGGACTGCTGTGTCTCGTTCAGCCAGTATAGGAGCACGTTTGGGAGAAGTTTCGAGTCAATCGGTCCAAAGACCTGGAAGCTATTGAAATAAATGGGCGGGGTATATTTTCCTGAAAAATGGCCTGTTCTTTAAAATATTCACGTAAAATACAAATTCCACCGGAATCCAACCAAAACTGGCGACCCTGCTTACACCAGTGAGGAGGACATGCCTGAACGATTTCGAGTCAATCGGTCCAGCCAATCACTAACCCTAGCCCTAACCCTAACCCTAGCCCCAGCCTTAAGCCAGGCCTCATGAAAGATTGTCCCTCTGACTAAAATATTCACCAAAAATACAAATTTCACCCGAATCCAACGGGGACTGCTGTGTCTCGTTCAGCCGGTACAGGAGCACGTTTGGGGGAAATTTCGAGTCAATCGGTCCAAAGACCTGGAAGCTATTGAAAAAATCGGCCGAGGTTTTGATGAAAAATGGCCGCTTTTCCTTTAAAATATTCATGTAAAATACAAATTCCACCAGAATCCAACCAAAACTGGCGAGCCTCATTCCACCGGTGAGGAGGACATGCGTGATCAATTTCGAGTCAATCGGTCAAAAGACGACCGTGGTCCGAAACCCCAGCCCCTTAACCCTAACCCTAGCCCTAACAGCAGCCTTAAGCCAGCCTCATTTAAAATGGCCCCTTTCACTAAAATATTCACCAAAAATACAAATTCCACCCGAATCCAACAGGGACTGCTGTGTCTCGTTCAGCCAGTATAGGAGCACGTTTGGGAGAAGTTTCGAGTCAATCGGTCCAAAGACCTGGAAGCTATTGAAATAAATGGACGGGGTATATTTTCCTGAAAAATGGCCTGTTCTTTAAAATATTCACGTAAAATACAAATTCCACCGGAATCCAACCAAAACTGGCGACCCTGCTTACACCAGTGAGGAGGACATGCCTGAACGATTTCGAGTCAATCGGTCCAGCCAATCACTAACCCTAACCCTAGCCCCAGCCTTAAGCCAGGCCTCATGAAAGATTGTCCCTCTGACTAAAATATTCACCAAAAATACAAATTTCACCCGAATCCAACGGGGACTGCTGTGTCTCGTTCAGCCGGTACAGGAGCACGTTTGGGGGAAATTTCGAGTCAATCGGTCCAAAGACCTGGAAGCTATTGAAAAAATCGGCCGAGGTTTTGATGAAAAATGGCCGCTTTTCCTTTAAAATATTCATGTAAAATACAAATTCCACCAGAATCCAACCAAAACTGGCGAGCCTCATTCCACCGGTGAGGAGGACATGCGTGATCAATTTCGAGTCAATCGGTCAAAAGACGACCGTGGTCCGAAACCCCAGCCCCTTAACCCTAACCCTAGCCCTAACAGCAGCCTTAAGCCAGCCTCATTTAAAATGGCCCCTTTCACTAAAATATTCACCAAAAATACAAATTCCACCCGAATCCAACAGGGACTGCTGTGTCTCGTTCAGCCAGTATAGGAGCACGTTTGGGAGAAGTTTCGAGTCAATCGGTCCAAAGACCTGGAAGCTATTGAAATGAATGGGCGGGGTATATTTTCCTGAAAAATGGCCTGTTCATTAAAATATTCACGTAAAATACAAATTCCACCGGAATCCAACCAAAACTGGCGACCCTGCTTACACCAGTGAGGAGGACATGCCTGAACGATTTCGAGTCAATCGGTCCAGCCAATCACTAACCCTAGCCCTAACCCTAACCCTAGCCCCAGCCTTAAGCCAGGCCTCATGAAAGATTGTCCCTCTGACTAAAATATTCACCAAAAATACAAATTTCACCCGAATCCAACGGGGACTGCTGTGTCTCGTTCAGCCGGTACAGGAGCACGTTTGGGGGAAATTTCGAGTCAATCGGTCCAAAGACCTGGAAGCTATTGAAAAAATCGGCCGAGGTTTTGATGAAAAATGGCCGCATTTCCTTTAAAATATTCATGTAAAATACAAATTCCACCAGAATCCAACCAAAACTGGCGAGCCTCATTCCACCGGTGAGGAGGACATGCGTGATCAATTTCGAGTCAATCGGTCAAAAGACGACCGTGGTCCGAAACCCCAGCCCCTTAACCCTAACCCTAGCCCTAACAGCAGCCTTAAGCCAGCCTCATTTAAAATGGCCCCTTTGACTAAAATATTCACCAAAAATACAAATTCCACCCGAATCCAACAGGGACTGCTGTGTCTCGTTCAGCCAGTATAGGAGCACGTTTGGGAGAAGTTTCGAGTCAATCGGTCCAAAGACCTGGAAGCTATTGAAATAAATGGGCGGGGTATATTTTCCTGAAAAATGGCCTGTTCTTTAAAATATTCACGTAAAATACAAATTCCACCGGAATCCAACCAAAACTGGCGACCCTGCTTACACCAGTGAGGAGGACATGCCTGAACGATTTCGAGTCAATCGGTCCAGCCAATCACTAACCCTAGCCCTAACCCTAACCCTAGCCCCAGCCTTAAGCCAGGCCTCATGAAAGATTGTCCCTCTGACTAAAATATTCACCAAAAATACAAATTTCACCCGAATCCAACGGGGACTGCTGTGTCTCGTTCAGCCGGTACAGGAGCACGTTTGGGGGAAATTTCGAGTCAATCGGTCCAAAGACCTGGAAGCTATTGAAAAAATCGGCCGAGGTTTTGATGAAAAATGGCCGCTTTTCCTTTAAAATATTCATGTAAAATACAAATTCCACCAGAATCCAACCAAAACTGGCGAGCCTCATTCCACCGGTGAGGAGGACATGCGTGATCAATTTCGAGTCAATCGGTCAAAAGACGACCGTGGTCCGAAACCCCAGCCCCTTAACCCTAACCCTAGCCCTAACAGCAGCCTTAAGCCAGCCTCATTTAAAATGGCCCCTTTCACTAAAATATTCACCAAAAATACAAATTCCACCCGAATCCAACAGGGACTGCTGTGTCTCGTTCAGCCAGTATAGGAGCACGTTTGGGAGAAGTTTCGAGTCAATCGGTCCAAAGACCTGGAAGCTATTGAAATAAATGGGCGGGGTATATTTTCCTGAAAAATGGCCTGTTCATTAAAATATTCACGTAAAATACAAATTCCACCGGAATCCAACCAAAACTGGCGACCCTGCTTACACCAGTGAGGAGGACATGCCTGAACGATTTCGAGTCAATCGGTCCAGCCAATCACTAACCCTAGCCCTAACCCTAACCCTAGCCCCAGCCTTAAGCCAGGCCTCATGAAAGATTGTCCCTCTGACTAAAATATTCACCAAAAATACAAATTTCACCCGAATCCAACGGGGACTGCTGTGTCTCGTTCAGCCGGTACAGGAGCACGTTTGGGGGAAATTTCGAGTCAATTGGTCCAAAGACCTGGAAGCTATTGAAAAAATCGGCCGAGGTTTTGATGAAAAATGGCCGCTTTTCCTTTAAAATATTCATGTAAAATACAAATTCCACCAGAATCCAACCAAAACTGGCGAGCCTCATTCCACCGGTGAGGAGGACATGCGTGATCAATTTCGAGTCAATCGGTCAAAAGACGACCATGGTCCGAAACCCCAGCCCCTTAACCCTAACCCTAGCCCTAACAGCAGCCTTAAGCCAGCCTCATTTAAAATGGCCCCTTTCACTAAAATATTCACCAAAAATACAAATTCCACCCGAATCCAACGGGGACTGCTGTGTCTCGTTCAGCCAGTATAGGAGCACGTTTGGGAGAAGTTTCGAGTCAATCGGTCCAAAGACCTGGAAGCTATTGAAATGAATGGACGGGGTATATTTTCCTGAAAAATGGCCTGTTCTTTAAAATATTCACGTAAAATACAAATTCCACCGGAATCCAACCAAAACTGGCGACCCTGCTTACACCAGTGAGGAGGACATGCCTGATCGATTTCGAGTCAATCGGTCCAGCCAATCACTAACCCTAACCCTAACCCTAACCCTAGCCCCAGCCTTAAGCCAGGCCTCATGAAAGATTGTCCCTCTGACTAAAATATTCACCAAAAATACAAATTTCACCCGAATCCAACGGGGACTGCTGTGTCTCGTTCAGCCGGTACAGGAGCACGTTTGGGGGAAATTTCGAGTCAATCGGTCCAAAGACCTGGAAGCTATTGAAAAAATCGGCCGAGGTTTTGATGAAAAATGGCCGCTTTTCCTTTAAAATATTCATGTAAAATACAAATTCCACCAGAATCCAACCAAAACTGGCGAGCCTCATTCCACCGGTGAGGAGGACATGCGTGATCAATTTCGAGTCAATCGGTCAAAAGACGACCGTGGTCCGAAACCCCAGCCCCTTAACCCTAACCCTAGCCCTAACAGCAGCCTTAAGCCAGCCTCATTTAAAATGGCCCCTTTCACTAAAATATTCACCAAAAATACAAATTCCACCCGAATCCAACGGGGACTGCTGTGTCTCGTTCAGCCAGTATAGGAGCACGTTTGGGAGAAGTTTCGAGTCAATCGGTCCAAAGACCTGGAAGCTATTGAAATAAATGGACGGGGTATATTTTCCTGAAAAATGGCCTGTTCTTTAAAATATTCACGTAAAATACAAATTCCACCGGAATCCAACCAAAACTGGCGACCCTGCTTACACCAGTGAGGAGGACATGCCTGAACGATTTCGAGTCAATCGGTCCAGCCAATCACTAACCCTAACCCTAGCCCCAGCCTTAAGCCAGGCCTCATGAAAGATTGTCCCTCTGACTAAAATATTCACCAAAAATACAAATTTCACCCGAATCCAACGGGGACTGCTGTGTCTCGTTCAGCCGGTACAGGAGCACGTTTGGGGGAAATTTCGAGTCAATCGGTCCAAAGACCTGGAAGCTATTGAAAAAATCGGCCGAGGTTTTGATGAAAAATGGCCGCTTTTCCTTTAAAATATTCATGTAAAATACAAATTCCACCAGAATCCAACCAAAACTGGCGAGCCTCATTCCACCGGTGAGGAGGACATGCGTGATCAATTTCGAGTCAATCGGTCAAAAGACGACCGTGGTCCGAAACCCCAGCCCCTTAACCCTAACCCTAGCCCTAACAGCAGCCTTAAGCCAGCCTCATTTAAAATGGCCCCTTTCACTAAAATATTCACCAAAAATACAAATTCCACCCGAATCCAACGGGGACTGCTGTGTCTCGTTCAGCCAGTATAGGAGCACGTTTGGGAGAAGTTTCGAGTCAATCGGTCCAAAGACCTGGAAGCTATTGAAATAAATGGACGGGGTATATTTTCCTGAAAAATGGCCTGTTCTTTAAAATATTCACGTAAAATACAAATTCCACCGGAATCCAACCAAAACTGGCGACCCTGCTTACACCAGTGAGGAGGACATGCCTGAACGATTTCGAGTCAATCGGTCCAGCCAATCACTAACCCTAACCCTAACCCTAACCCTAGCCCCAGCCTTAAGCCAGGCCTCATGAAAGATTGTCCCTCTGACTAAAATATTCACCAAAAATACAAATTTCACCCGAATCCAACGGGGACTGCTGTGTCTCGTTCAGCCGGTACAGGAGCACGTTTGGGGGAAATTTCGAGTCAATCGGTCCAAAGACCTGGAAGCTATTGAAAAAATCGGCCGAGGTTTTGATGAAAAATGGCCGCTTTTCCTTTAAAATATTCATGTAAAATACAAATTCCACCAGAATCCAACCAAAACTGGCGAGCCTCATTCCACCGGTGAGGAGGACATGCGTGATCAATTTCGAGTCAATCGGTCAAAAGACGACCGTGGTCCGAAACCCCAGCCCCTTAACCCTAACCCTAGCCCTAACAGCAGCCTTAAGCCAGCCTCATTTAAAATGGCCCCTTTCACTAAAATATTCACCAAAAATACAAATTCCACCCGAATCCAACGGGGACTGCTGTGTCTCGTTCAGCCAGTATAGGAGCACGTTTGGGAGAAGTTTCGAGTCAATCGGTCCAAAGACCTGGAAGCTATTGAAATAAATGGACGGGGTATATTTTCCTGAAAAATGGCCTGTTCTTTAAAATATTCACGTAAAATACAAATTCCACCGGAATCCAACCAAAACTGGCGACCCTGCTTACACCAGTGAGGAGGACATGCCTGAACGATTTCGAGTCAATCGGTCCAGCCAATCACTAACCCTAACCCTAGCCCCAGCCTTAAGCCAGGCCTCATGAAAGATTGTCCCTCTGACTAAAATATTCACCAAAAATACAAATTTCACCCGAATCCAACGGGGACTGCTGTGTCTCGTTCAGCCGGTACAGGAGCACGTTTGGGGGAAATTTCGAGTCAATCGGTCCAAAGACCTGGAAGCTATTGAAAAAATCGGCCGAGGTTTTGATGAAAAATGGCCGCTTTTCCTTTAAAATATTCATGTAAAATACAAATTCCACCAGAATCCAACCAAAACTGGCGAGCCTCATTCCACCGGTGAGGAGGACATGCGTGATCAATTTCGAGTCAATCGGTCAAAAGACGACCGTGGTCCGAAACCCCAGCCCCTTAACCCTAACCCTAGCCCTAACAGCAGCCTTAAGCCAGCCTCATTTAAAATGGCCCCTTTCACTAAAATATTCACCAAAAATACAAATTCCACCCGAATCCAACGGGGACTGCTGTGTCTCGTTCAGCCAGTATAGGAGCACGTTTGGGAGAAGTTTCGAGTCAATCGGTCCAAAGACCTGGAAGCTATTGAAATGAATGGACGGGGTATATTTTCCTGAAAAATGGCCTGTTCTTTAAAATATTCACGTAAAATACAAATTCCACCGGAATCCAACCAAAACTGGCGACCCTGCTTACACCAGTGAGGAGGACATGCCTGATCGATTTCGAGTCAATCGGTCCAGCCAATCACTAACCCTAACCCTAACCCTAACCCTAGCCCCAGCCTTAAGCCAGGCCTCATGAAAGATTGTCCCTCTGACTAAAATATTCACCAAAAATACAAATTTCACCCGAATCCAACGGGGACTGCTGTGTCTCGTTCAGCCGGTACAGGAGCACGTTTGGGGGAAATTTCGAGTCAATCGGTCCAAAGACCTGGAAGCTATTGAAAAAATCGGCCGAGGTTTTGATGAAAAATGGCCGCTTTTCCTTTAAAATATTCATGTAAAATACAAATTCCACCAGAATCCAACCAAAACTGGCGAGCCTCATTCCACCGGTGAGGAGGACATGCGTGATCAATTTCGAGTCAATCGGTCAAAAGACGACCGTGGTCCGAAACCCCAGCCCCTTAACCCTAACCCTAGCCCTAACAGCAGCCTTAAGCCAGCCTCATTTAAAATGGCCCCTTTCACTAAAATATTCACCAAAAATACAAATTCCACCCGAATCCAACGGGGACTGCTGTGTCTCGTTCAGCCAGTATAGGAGCACGTTTGGGAGAAGTTTCGAGTCAATCGGTCCAAAGACCTGGAAGCTATTGAAATAAATGGACGGGGTATATTTTCCTGAAAAATGGCCTGTTCTTTAAAATATTCACGTAAAATACAAATTCCACCGGAATCCAACCAAAACTGGCGACCCTGCTTACACCAGTGAGGAGGACATGCCTGAACGATTTCGAGTCAATCGGTCCAGCCAATCACTAACCCTAACCCTAGCCCCAGCCTTAAGCCAGGCCTCATGAAAGATTGTCCCTCTGACTAAAATATTCACCAAAAATACAAATTTCACCCGAATCCAACGGGGACTGCTGTGTCTCGTTCAGCCGGTACAGGAGCACGTTTGGGGGAAATTTCGAGTCAATCGGTCCAAAGACCTGGAAGCTATTGAAAAAATCGGCCGAGGTTTTGATGAAAAATGGCCGCTTTTCCTTTAAAATATTCATGTAAAATACAAATTCCACCAGAATCCAACCAAAACTGGCGAGCCTCATTCCACCGGTGAGGAGGACATGCGTGATCAATTTCGAGTCAATCGGTCAAAAGACGACCGTGGTCCGAAACCCCAGCCCCTTAACCCTAACCCTAGCCCTAACAGCAGCCTTAAGCCAGCCTCATTTAAAATGGCCCCTTTCACTAAAATATTCACCAAAAATACAAATTCCACCCGAATCCAACGGGGACTGCTGTGTCTCGTTCAGCCAGTATAGGAGCACGTTTGGGAGAAGTTTCGAGTCAATCGGTCCAAAGACCTGGAAGCTATTGAAATAAATGGACGGGGTATATTTTCCTGAAAAATGGCCTGTTCTTTAAAATATTCACGTAAAATACAAATTCCACCGGAATCCAACCAAAACTGGCGACCCTGCTTACACCAGTGAGGAGGACATGCCTGATCGATTTCGAGTCAATCGGTCCAGCCAATCACTAACCCTAACCCTAACCCTAACCCTAGCCCCAGCCTTAAGCCAGGCCTCATGAAAGATTGTCCCTCTGACTAAAATATTCACCAAAAATACAAATTTCACCCGAATCCAACGGGGACTGCTGTGTCTCGTTCAGCCGGTACAGGAGCACGTTTGGGGGAAATTTCGAGTCAATCGGTCCAAAGACCTGGAAGCTATTGAAAAAATCGGCCGAGGTTTTGATGAAAAATGGCCGCTTTTCCTTTAAAATATTCATGTAAAATACAAATTCCACCAGAATCCAACCAAAACTGGCGAGCCTCATTCCACCGGTGAGGAGGACATGCGTGATCAATTTCGAGTCAATCGGTCAAAAGACGACCGTGGTCCGAAACCCCAGCCCCTTAACCCTAACCCTAGCCCTAACAGCAGCCTTAAGCCAGCCTCATTTAAAATGGCCCCTTTCACTAAAATATTCACCAAAAATACAAATTCCACCCGAATCCAACGGGGACTGCTGTGTCTCGTTCAGCCAGTATAGGAGCACGTTTGGGAGAAGTTTCGAGTCAATCGGTCCAAAGACCTGGAAGCTATTGAAATAAATGGACGGGGTATATTTTCCTGAAAAATGGCCTGTTCTTTAAAATATTCACGTAAAATACAAATTCCACCGGAATCCAACCAAAACTGGCGACCCTGCTTACACCAGTGAGGAGGACATGCCTGATCGATTTCGAGTCAATCGGTCCAGCCAATCACTAACCCTAACCCTAACCCTAACCCTAGCCCCAGCCTTAAGCCAGGCCTCATGAAAGATTGTCCCTCTGACTAAAATATTCACCAAAAATACAAATTTCACCCGAATCCAACGGGGACTGCTGTGTCTCGTTCAGCCGGTACAGGAGCACGTTTGGGGGAAATTTCGAGTCAATCGGTCCAAAGACCTGGAAGCTATTGAAAAATCGGCCGAGGTTTTGATGAAAAATGGCCGCTTTTCCTTTAAAATATTCATGTAAAATACAAATTTCACCAGAATCCAACCAAAACTGGCTAGCCTCATTCCACCGGTGAGGAGGACATGCGTGATCAATTTCGAGTCAATCGGTCAAAAGACGACCGTGGTCCGAAACCCCAGCCCCTTAACCCTAACCCTAGCCCTAACAGCAGCCTTAAGCCAGCCTCATTTAAAATGGCCCCTTTCACTAAAATATTCACCAAAAATACAAATTCCATCCGAATCCAACAGGGACTGCTGTGTCTCGTTCAGCCAGTATAGGAGCACGTTTGGGAGAAGTTTCGAGTCAATCGGTCCAAAGACCTGGAAGCTATTGAAATAAATGGGCGGGGTATATTTTCCTGAAAAATGGCCTGTTCTTTAAAATATTCACGTAAAATACAAATTCCACCGGAATCCAACCAAAACTGGCGACCCTGCTTACACCAGTGAGGAGGACATGCCTGAACGATTTCGAGTCAATCGGTCCAGCCAATCACTAACCCTAACCCTAGCCCCAGCCTTAAGCCAGGCCTCATGAAAGATTGTCCCTCTGACTAAAATATTCACCAAAAATACAAATTTCACCCGAATCCAACGGGGACTGCTGTGTCTCGTTCAGCCGGTACAGGAGCACGTTTGGGGGAAATTTCGAGTCAATTGGTCCAAAGACCTGGAAGCTATTGAAAAAATCGGCCGAGGTTTTGATGAAAAATGGCCGCTTTTCCTTTAAAATATTCATGTAAAATACAAATTCCACCAGAATCCAACCAAAACTGGCTAGCCTCATTCCACCGGTGAGGAGGACATGCGTGATCAATTTCGAGTCAATCGGTCAAAAGACGACCGTGGTCCGAAACCCCAGCCCCTTAACCCTAACCCTAGCCCTAACAGCAGCCTTAAGCCAGCCTCATTTAAAATGGCCCCTTTCACTAAAATATTCACCAAAAATATAAATTCCACCCGAATCCAACGGGGACTGCTGTGTCTCGTTCAGCCAGTATAGGAGCACGTTTGGGAGAAGTTTCGAGTCAATCGGTCCAAAGACCTGGAAGCTATTGAAATAAATGGGCGGGGTATATTTTCCTGAAAAATGGCCTGTTCTTTAAAATATTCACGTAAAATACAAATTCCACCGGAATCCAACCAAAACTGGCGACCCTGCTTACACCAGTGAGGAGGACATGCCTGAACGATTTCGAGTCAATCGGTCCAGCCAATCACTAACCCTAACCCTAGCCCCAGCCTTAAGCCAGGCCTCATGAAAGATTGTCCCTCTGACTAAAATATTCACCAAAAATACAAATTTCACCCGAATCCAACGTGGACTGCTGTGTCTCGTTCAGCCGGTACAGGAGCACGTTTGGGGGAAATTTCGAGTCAATCGGTCCAAAGACCTGGAAGCTATTGAAAAAATCGGCCGAGGTTTTGATGAAAAATGGCCGCTTTTCCTTTAAAATATTCATGTAAAATACAAATTCCACCAGAATCCAACCAAAACTGGCTAGCCTCATTCCACCGGTGAGGAGGACATGCGTGATCAATTTCGAGTCAATCGGTCAAAAGACGACCGTGGTCCGAAACCCCAGCCCCTTAACCCTAACCCTAGCCCTAACAGCAGCCTTAAGCCAGCCTCATTTAAAATGGCCCCTTTCACTAAAATATTCACCAAAAATACAAATTCCACCCGAATCCAACGGGGACTGCTGTGTCTCGTTCAGCCAGTATAGGAGCACGTTTGGGAGAAGTTTCGAGTCAATCGGTCCAAAGACCTGGAAGCTATTGAAATAAATGGACGGGGTATATTTTCCTGAAAAATGGCCTGTTCTTTAAAATATTCACGTAAAATACAAATTCCACCGGAATCCAACCAAAACTGGCGACCCTGCTTACACCAGTGAGGAGGACATGCCTGAACGATTTCGAGTCAATCGGTCCAGCCAATCACTAACCCTAGCCCTAACCCTAACCCTAGCCCCAGCCTTAAGCCAGGCCTCATGAAAGATTGTCCCTCTGACTAAAATATTCACCAAAAATACAAATTTCACCCGAATCCAACGGGGACTGCTGTGTCTCGTTCAGCCGGTACAGGAGCACGTTTGGGGGAAATTTCGAGTCAATCGGTCCAAAGACCTGGAAGCTATTGAAAAAATCGGCCGAGGTTTTGATGAAAAATGGCCGCTTTTCCTTTAAAATATTCATGTAAAATACAAATTCCACCAGAATCCAACCAAAACTGGCGAGCCTCATTCCACCGGTGAGGAGGACATGCGTGATCAATTTCGAGTCAATCGGTCAAAAGACGACCGTGGTCCGAAACCCCAGCCCCTTAACCCTAACCCTAGCCCTAACAGCAGCCTTAAGCCAGCCTCATTTAAAATGGCCCCTTTGACTAAAATATTCACCAAAAATACAAATTCCACCCGAATCCAACAGGGACTGCTGTGTCTCGTTCAGCCAGTATAGGAGCACGTTTGGGAGAAGTTTCGAGTCAATCGGTCCAAAGACCTGGAAGCTATTGAAATAAATGGGCGGGGTATATTTTCCTGAAAAATGGCCTGTTCTTTAAAATATTCACGTAAAATACAAATTCCACCGGAATCCAACCAAAACTGGCGACCCTGCTTACACCAGTGAGGAGGACATGCCTGAACGATTTCGAGTCAATCGGTCCAGCCAATCACTAACCCTAGCCCTAACCCTAACCCTAGCCCCAGCCTTAAGCCAGGCCTCATGAAAGATTGTCCCTCTGACTAAAATATTCACCAAAAATACAAATTTCACCCGAATCCAACGGGGACTGCTGTGTCTCGTTCAGCCGGTACAGGAGCACGTTTGGGGGAAATTTCGAGTCAATCGGTCCAAAGACCTGGAAGCTATTGAAAAAATCGACCGAGGTTTTGATGAAAAATGGCCGCTTTTCCTTTAAAATATTCATGTAAAATACAAATTCCACCAGAATCCAACCAAAACTGGCTAGCCTCATTCCACCGGTGAGGAGGACATGCGTGATCAATTTCGAGTCAATCGGTCAAAAGACGACCGTGGTCCGAAACCCCAGCCCCTTAACCCTAACCCTAGCCCTAACAGCAGCCTTAAGCCAGCCTCATTTAAAATGGCCCCTTTCATTAAAATATTCACCAAAAATACAAATTCCACCCGAATCCAACGGGGACTGCTGTGTCTCGTTCAGCCAGTATAGGAGCACGTTTGGGAGAAGTTTCGAGTCAATCGGTCCAAAGACCTGGAAGCTATTGAAATAAATGGACGGGGTATATTTTCCTGAAAAATGGCCTGTTCTTTAAAATATTCACGTAAAATACAAATTCCACCGGAATCCAACCAAAACTGGCGACCCTGCTTACACCAGTGAGGAGGACATGCCTGATCGATTTCGAGTCAATCGGTCCAGCCAATCACTAACCCTAACCCTAACCCTAACCCTAGCCCCAGCCTTAAGCCAGGCCTCATGAAAGATTGTCCCTCTGACTAAAATATTCACCAAAAATACAAATTTCACCCGAATCCAACGGGGACTGCTGTGTCTCGTTCAGCCGGTACAGGAGCACGTTTGGGGGAAATTTCGAGTCAATCGGTCCAAAGACCTGGAAGCTATTGAAAAAATCGGCCGAGGTTTTGATGAAAAATGGCCGCTTTTCCTTTAAAATATTCATGTAAAATACAAATTTCACCAGAATCCAACCAAAACTGGCTAGCCTCAATCCACCGGTGAGGAGGACATGCGTGATCAATTTCGAGTCAATCGGTCAAAAGACGACCGTGGTCCGAAACCCCAGCCCCTTAACCCTAACCCTAGCCCTAAAAGCAGCCTTAAGCCAGCCTCATTTAAAATGGCCCCTTTCACTAAAATATTCACCAAAAATACAAATTCCACCCGAATCCAACAGGGACTGCTGTGTCTCGTTCAGCCAGTATAGGAGCACGTTTGGGAGAAGTTTCGAGTCAATCGGTCCAAAGACCTGGAAGCTATTGAAATAAATGGGCGGGGTATATTTTCCTGAAAAATGGCCTGTTCTTTAAAATATTCACGTAAAATACAAATTCCACCGGAATCCAACCAAAACTGGCGACCCTGCTTACACCAGTGAGGAGGACATGCCTGAACGATTTCGAGTCAATCGGTCCAGCCAATCACTAACCCTAACCCTAGCCCCAGCCTTAAGCCAGGCCTCATGAAAGATTGTCCCTCTGACTAAAATATTCACCAAAAATACAAATTTCACCCGAATCCAACGGGGACTGCTGTGCCTCGTTCAGCCGGTACAGGAGCACGTTTGGGGGAAGTTTCGAGTCAATCGGTCCAAAGACCTGGAAGCTATTGAAAAAATCGGCCGAGGTTTTGATGAAAAATGGCCGCTTTTCCTTTAAAATATTCATGTAAAATACAAATTTCACCAGAATCCAACCAAAACTGGCTAGCCTCATTCCACCGGTGAGGAGGACATGCGTGATCAATTTCGAGTCAATCGGTCAAAAGACGACCGTGGTCCGAAACCCCAGCCCCTTAACCCTAACCCTAGCCCTAACAGCAGCCTTAAGCCAGCCTCATTTAAAATGGCCCCTTTCATTAAAATATTCACCAAAAATACAAATTCCACCCGAATCCAACGGGGACTGCTGTGTCTCGTTCAGCCAGTATAGGAGCACGTTTGGGAGAAGTTTCGAGTCAATCGGTCCAAAGACCTGGAAGCTATTGAAAAAATCGGCCGAGGTTTTGATGAAAAATGGCCGCTTTTCCTTTAAAATATTCATGTAAAATACAAATTCCACCAGAATCCAACCAAAACTGGCTAGCCTCATTCCACCGGTGAGGAGGACATGCGTGATCAATTTCGAGTCAATCGGTCAAAAGACGACCGTGGTCCGAAACCCCAGCCCCTTAACCCTAACCCTAGCCCTAACAGCAGCCTTAAGCCAGCCTCATTTAAAATGGCCCCTTTCATTAAAATATTCACCAAAAATACAAATTCCACCCGAATCCAACGGGGACTGCTGTGTCTCGTTCAGCCAGTATAGGAGCACGTTTGGGAGAAGTTTCGAGTCAATCGGTCCAAAGACCTGGAAGCTATTGAAATAAATGGACGGGGTATATTTTCCTGAAAAATGGCCTGTTCTTTAAAATATTCACGTAAAATACAAATTCCACCGGAATCCAACCAAAACTGGCGACCCTGCTTACACCAGTGAGGAGGACATGCCTGATCGATTTCGAGTCAATCGGTCCAGCCAATCACTAACCCTAACCCTAACCCTAACCCTAACCCTAGCCCCAGCCTTAAGCCAGGTCTCATGAAAGATTGTCCCTCTGACTAAAATATTCACCAAAAATACAAATTTCACCCGAATCCAACGGGGACTGCTGTGTCTCGTTCAGCCGGTACAGGAGCACGTTTGGGGGAAATTTCGAGTCAATCGGTCCAAAGACCTGGAAGCTATTGAAAAAATCGGCCGAGGTTTTGATGAAAAATGGCCGCTTTTCCTTTAAAATATTCATGTAAAATACAAATTCCACCAGAATCCAACCAAAACTGGCTAGCCTCATTCCACCGGTGAGGAGGACATGCGTGATCAATTTCGAGTCAATCGGTCAAAAGACGACCGTGGTCCGAAACCCCCAGCCCCTTAACCCTAACCCTAGCCCTAACAGCAGCCTTAAGCCAGCCTCATTTAAAATGGCCCCTTTCATTAAAATATTCACCAAAAATACAAATTCCACCCGAATCCAACGGGGACTGCTGTGTCTCGTTCAGCTAGTATAGGAGCACGTTTGGGAGAAGTTTCGAGTCAATCGGTCCAAAGACCTGGAAGCTATTGAAAAAATCGGCCGAGGTTTTGATGAAAAATGGCCGCTTTTCCTTTAAAATATTCATGTAAAATACAAATTCCACCAGAATCCAACCAAAACTGGCTAGCCTCATTCCACCGGTGAGGAGGACATGCGTGATCAATTTCGAGTCAATCGGTCAAAAGACGACCGTGGTCCGAAACCCCAGCCCCTTAACCCTAACCCTAGCCCTAACAGCAGCCTTAAGCCAGCCTCATTTAAAATGGCCCCTTTCATTAAAATATTCACCAAAAATACAAATTCCACCCGAATCCAACGGGGACTGCTGTGTCTCGTTCAGCCAGTATAGGAGCACGTTTGGGAGAAGTTTCGAGTCAATCGGTCCAAAGACCTGGAAGCTATTGAAATAAATGGACGGGGTATATTTTCCTGAAAAATGGCCTGTTCTTTAAAATATTCACGTAAAATACAAATTCCACCGGAATCCAACCAAAACTGGCGACCCTGCTTACACCAGTGAGGAGGACATGCCTGATCGATTTCGAGTCAATCGGTCCAGCCAATCACTAACCCTAACCCTAACCCTAACCCTAGCCCCAGCCTTAAGCCAGGCCTCATGAAAGATTGTCCCTCTGACTAAAATATTCACCAAAAATACAAATTTCACCCGAATCCAACGGGGACTGCTGTGTCTCGTTCAGCCGGTACAGGAGCACGTTTGGGGGAAATTTCGAGTCAATCGGTCCAAAGACCTGGAAGCTATTGAAAAAATCGGCCGAGGTTTTGATGAAAAATGGCCGCTTTTCCTTTAAAATATTCATGTAAAATACAAATTTCACCAGAATCCAACCAAAACTGGCTAGCCTCATTCCACCGGTGAGGAGGACATGCGTGATCAATTTCGAGTCAATCGGTCAAAAGACGACCGTGGTCCGAAACCCCAGCCCCTTAACCCTAACCCTAGCCCTAAAAGCAGCCTTAAGCCAGCCTCATTTAAAATGGCCCCTTTCACTAAAATATTCACCAAAAATACAAATTCCACCCGAATCCAACAGGGACTGCTGTGTCTCGTTCAGCCAGTATAGGAGCACGTTTGGGAGAAGTTTCGAGTCAATCGGTCCAAAGACCTGGAAGCTATTGAAATAAATGGGCGGGGTATATTTTCCTGAAAAATGGCCTGTTCTTTAAAATATTCACGTAAAATACAAATTCCACCGGAATCCAACCAAAACTGGCGACCCTGCTTACACCAGTGAGGAGGACATGCCTGAACGATTTCGAGTCAATCGGTCCAGCCAATCACTAACCCTAACCCTAGCCCCAGCCTTAAGCCAGGCCTCATGAAAGATTGTCCCTCTGACTAAAATATTCACCAAAAATACAAATTTCACCCGAATCCAACGGGGACTGCTGTGTCTCGTTCAGCCGGTACAGGAGCACGTTTGGGGGAAATTTCGAGTCAATCGGTCCAAAGACCTGGAAGCTATTGAAAAAATCGGCCGAGGTTTTGATGAAAAATGGCCGCTTTTCCTTTAAAATATTCATGTAAAATACAAATTCCACCAGAATCCAACCAAAACTGGCTAGCCTCATTCCACCGGTGAGGAGGACATGCGTGATCAATTTCGAGTCAATCGGTCAAAAGACGACCGTGGTCCGAAACCCCAGCCCCTTAACCCTAACCCTAGCCCTAACAGCAGCCTTAAGCCAGCCTCATTTAAAATGGCCCCTTTCATTAAAATATTCACCAAAAATACAAATTCCACCCGAATCCAACGGGGACTGCTGTGTCTCGTTCAGCCAGTATAGGAGCACGTTTGGGAGAAGTTTCGAGTCAATCGGTCCAAAGACCTGGAAGCTATTGAAATAAATGGACGGGGTATATTTTCCTGAAAAATGGCCTGTTCTTTAAAATATTCACGTAAAATACAAATTCCACCGGAATCCAACCAAAACTGGCGACCCTGCTTACACCAGTGAGGAGGACATGCCTGAACGATTTCGAGTCAATCGGTCCAGCCAATCACTAACCCTAACCCTAGCCCCAGCCTTAAGCCAGGCCTCATGAAAGATTGTCCCTCTGACTAAAATATTCACCAAAAATACAAATTTCACCCGAATCCAACGGGGACTGCTGTGTCTCGTTCAGCCGGTACAGGAGCACGTTTGGGGGAAATTTCGAGTCAATCGGTCCAAAGACCTGGAAGCTATTGAAAAAATCGGCCGAGGTTTTGATGAAAAATGGCCGCTTTTCCTTTAAAATATTCATGTAAAATACAAATTCCACCAGAATCCAACCAAAACTGGCTAGCCTCATTCCACCGGTGAGGAGGACATGCGTGATCAATTTCGAGTCAATCGGTCAAAAGACGACCGTGGTCCGAAACCCCAGCCCCTTAACCCTAACCCTAGCCCTAACAGCAGCCTTAAGCCAGCCTCATTTAAAATGGCCCCTTTCATTAAAATATTCACCAAAAATACAAATTCCACCCGAATCCAACGGGGACTGCTGTGTCTCGTTCAGCCAGTATAGGAGCACGTTTGGGAGAAGTTTCGAGTCAATCGGTCCAAAGACCTGGAAGCTATTGAAATAAATGGACGGGGTATATTTTCCTGAAAAATGGCCTGTTCTTTAAAATATTCACGTAAAATACAAATTCCACCGGAATCCAACCAAAACTGGCGACCCTGCTTACACCAGTGAGGAGGACATGCCTGATCGATTTCGAGTCAATCGGTCCAGCCAATCACTAACCCTAACCCTAACCCTAACCCTAGCCCCAGCCTTAAGCCAGGCCTCATGAAAGATTGTCCCTCTGACTAAAATATTCACCAAAAATACAAATTTCACCCGAATCCAACGGGGACTGCTGTGTCTCGTTCAGCCGGTACAGGAGCACGTTTGGGGGAAATTTCGAGTCAATCGGTCCAAAGACCTGGAAGCTATTGAAAAAATCGGCCGAGGTTTTGATGAAAAATGGCCGCTTTTCCTTTAAAATATTCATGTAAAATACAAATTTCACCAGAATCCAACCAAAACTGGCTAGCCTCATTCCACCGGTGAGGAGGACATGCGTGATCAATTTCGAGTCAATCGGTCAAAAGACGACCGTGGTCCGAAACCCCAGCCCCTTAACCCTAACCCTAGCCCTAACAGCAGCCTTAAGCCAGCCTCATTTAAAATGGCCCCTTTCACTAAAATATTCACCAAAAATACAAATTCCACCCGAATCCAACAGGGACTGCTGTGTCTCGTTCAGCCAGTATAGGAGCACGTTTGGGAGAAGTTTCGAGTCAATCGGTCCAAAGACCTGGAAGCTATTGAAATAAATGGGCGGGGTATATTTTCCTGAAAAATGGCCTGTTCTTTAAAATATTCACGTAAAATACAAATTCCACCGGAATCCAACCAAAACTGGCGACCCTGCTTACACCAGTGAGGAGGACATGCCTGAACGATTTCGAGTCAATCGGTCCAGCCAATCACTAACCCTAACCCTAGCCCCAGCCTTAAGCCAGGCCTCATGAAAGATTGTCCCTCTGACTAAAATATTCACCAAAAATACAAATTTCACCCGAATCCAACGGGGACTGCTGTGTCTCGTTCAGCCGGTACAGGAGCACGTTTGGGGGAAATTTCGAGTCAATCGGTCCAAAGACCTGGAAGCTATTGAAAAAATCGGCCGAGGTTTTGATGAAAAATGGCCGCTTTTCCTTTAAAATATTCATGTAAAATACAAATTTCACCAGAATCCAACCAAAACTGGCTAGCCTCATTCCACCGGTGAGGAGGACATGCGTGATCAATTTCGAGTCAATCGGTCAAAAGACGACCGTGGTCCGAAACCCCAGCCCCTTAACCCTAACCCTAGCCCTAAAAGCAGCCTTAAGCCAGCCTCATTTAAAATGGCCCCTTTCACTAAAATATTCACCAAAAATACAAATTCCACCCGAATCCAACAGGGACTGCTGTGTCTCGTTCAGCCAGTATAGGAGCACGTTTGGGAGAAGTTTCGAGTCAATCGGTCCAAAGACCTGGAAGCTATTGAAATAAATGGGCGGGGTATATTTTCCTGAAAAATGGCCTGTTCTTTAAAATATTCACGTAAAATACAAATTCCACCGGAATCCAACCAAAACTGGCGACCCTGCTTACACCAGTGAGGAGGACATGCCTGAACGATTTCGAGTCAATCGGTCCAGCCAATCACTAACCCTAACCCTAGCCCCAGCCTTAAGCCAGGCCTCATGAAAGATTGTCCCTCTGACTAAAATATTCACCAAAAATACAAATTTCACCCGAATCCAACGGGGACTGCTGTGTCTCGTTCAGCCGGTACAGGAGCACGTTTGGGGGAAATTTCGAGTCAATCGGTCCAAAGACCTGGAAGCTATTGAAAAAATCGGCCGAGGTTTTGATGAAAAATGGCCGCTTTTCCTTTAAAATATTCATGTAAAATACAAATTCCACCAGAATCCAACCAAAACTGGCTAGCCTCATTCCACCAGTGAGGAGGACATGCGTGATCAATTTCGAGTCAATCGGTCAAAAGACGACCGTGGTCCGAAACCCCAGCCCCTTAACCCTAACCCTAGCCCTAACAGCAGCCTTAAGCCAGCCTCATTTAAAATGGCCCCTTTCACTAAAATATTCACCAAAAATACAAATTCCACCCGAATCCAACGGGGACTGCTGTGTCTCGTTCAGCCAGTATAGGAGCACGTTTGGGAGAAGTTTCGAGTCAATCGGTCCAAAGACCTGGAAGCTATTGAAATAAATGGGCGGGGTATATTTTCCTGAAAAATGGCCTGTTCTTTAAAATATTCACGTAAAATACAAATTCCACCGGAATCCAACCAAAACTGGCGACCCTGCTTACACCAGTGAGGAGGACATGCCTGATCGATTTCGAGTCAATCGGTCCAGCCAATCACTAACCCTAACCCTAACCCTAACCCTAGCCCCAGCCTTAAGCCAGGCCTCATGAAAGATTGTCCCTCTGACTAAAATATTCACCAAAAATACAAATTTCACCCGAATCCAACGGGGACTGCTGTGTCTCGTTCAGCCGGTACAGGAGCACGTTTGGGGGAAATTTCGAGTCAATCGGTCCAAAGACCTGGAAGCTATTGAAAAAATCGGCCGAGGTTTTGATGAAAAATGGCCGCTTTTCCTTTAAAATATTCATGTAAAATACAAATTCCACCAGAATCCAACCAAAACTGGCGAGCCTCATTCCACCGGTGAGGAGGACATGCGTGATCAATTTCGAGTCAATCGGTCAAAAGACGACCGTGGTCCGAAACCCCAGCCCCTTAACCCTAACCCTAGCCCTAACAGCAGCCTTAAGCCAGCCTCATTTAAAATGGCCCCTTTCACTAAAATATTCACCAAAAATACAAATTCCACCCGAATCCAACAGGGACTGCTGTGTCCCGTTCAGCCAGTACAGGAGCACGTTTGGGAGAAGTTTCGAGCCAATCGGTCCAAAGACCTGGAAGCTATTGAAAAAATCGGCCGAGGTTTTGATGAAAAATGGCCGCTTTTCCTTTAAAATATTCATGTAAAATACAAATTCCACCAGAATCCAACCAAAACTGGCGAGCCTCATTCCACCGGTGAGGAGGACATGCGTGATCAATTTCGAGTCAATCGGTCAAAAGACGACCGTGGTCCGAAACCCCAGCCCCTTAACCCTAACCCTAGCCCTAACAGCAGCCTTAAGCCAGCCTCATTTAAAATGGCCCCTTTCACTAAAATATTCACCAAAAATACAAATTCCACCCGAATCCAACGGGGACTGCTGTGTCTCGTTCAGCCAGTATAGGAGCACGTTTGGGAGAAGTTTCGAGTCAATCGGTCCAAAGACCTGGAAGCTATTGAAATAAATGGGCAGGGTATATTTTCCTGAAAAATGGCCTGTTCTTTAAAATATTCACGTAAAATACAAATTCCACCGGAATCCAACCAAAACTGGCGACCCTGCTTACACCAGTGAGGAGGACATGCCTGATCGATTTCGAGTCAATCGGTCCAGCCAATCACTAACCCTAACCCTAACCCTAACCCTAGCCCCAGCCTTAAGCCAGGCCTCATGAAAGATTGTCCCTCTGACTAAAATATTCACCAAAAATACAAATTTCACCCGAATCCAACGGGGACTGCTGTGTCTCGTTCAGCCGGTACAGGAGCACGTTTGGGAGAAGTTTCGAGTCAATCGGTCCAAAGACCTGGAAGCTATTGAAATAAATGGACGGGGTATATTTTCCTGAAAAATGGCCTGTTCTTTAAAATATTCACGTAAAATACAAATTCCACCGGAATCCAACCAAAACTGGCGACCCTGCTTACACCAGTGAGGAGGACATGCCTGAACGATTTCGAGTCAATCGGTCCAGCCAATCACTAACCCTAACCCTAGCCCCAGCCTTAAGCCAGGCCTCATGAAAGATTGTCCCTCTGACTAAAATATTCACCAAAAATACAAATTTCACCCGAATCCAACGGGGACTGCTGTGTCTCGTTCAGCCGGTACAGGAGCACGTTTGGGGGAAATTTCGAGTCAATCGGTCCAAAGACCTGGAAGCTATTGAAAAAATCGGCCGAGGTTTTGATGAAAAATGGCCGCTTTTCCTTTAAAATATTCATGTAAAATACAAATTTCACCAGAATCCAACCAAAACTGGCTAGCCTCATTCCACCGGTGAGGAGGACATGCGTGATCAATTTCGAGTCAATCGGTCAAAAGACGACCGTGGTCCGAAACCCCAGCCCCTTAACCCTAACCCTAGCCCTAAAAGCAGCCTTAAGCCAGCCTCATTTAAAATGGCCCCTTTCACTAAAATATTCACCAAAAATACAAATTCCACCCGAATCCAACAGGGACTGCTGTGTCTCGTTCAGCCAGTATAGGAGCACGTTTGGGAGAAGTTTCGAGTCAATCGGTCCAAAGACCTGGAAGCTATTGAAATAAATGGGCGGGGTATATTTTCCTGAAAAATGGCCTGTTCTTTAAAATATTCACGTAAAATACAAATTCCACCGGAATCCAACCAAAACTGGCGACCCTGCTTACACCAGTGAGGAGGACATGCCTGAACGATTTCGAGTCAATCGGTCCAGCCAATCACTAACCCTAACCCTAGCCCCAGCCTTAAGCCAGGCCTCATGAAAGATTGTCCCTCTGACTAAAATATTCACCAAAAATACAAATTTCACCCGAATCCAACGGGGACTGCTGTGTCTCGTTCAGCCGGTACAGGAGCACGTTTGGGGGAAATTTCGAGTCAATCGGTCCAAAGACCTGGAAGCTATTGAAAAAATCGGCCGAGGTTTTGATGAAAAATGGCCGCTTTTCCTTTAAAATATTCATGTAAAATACAAATTCCACCAGAATCCAACCAAAACTGGCTAGCCTCATTCCACCAGTGAGGAGGACATGCGTGATCAATTTCGAGTCAATCGGTCAAAAGACGACCGTGGTCCGAAACCCCAGCCCCTTAACCCTAACCCTAGCCCTAACAGCAGCCTTAAGCCAGCCTCATTTAAAATGGCCCCTTTCACTAAAATATTCACCAAAAATACAAATTCCACCCGAATCCAACGGGGACTGCTGTGTCTCGTTCAGCCAGTATAGGAGCACGTTTGGGAGAAGTTTCGAGTCAATCGGTCCAAAGACCTGGAAGCTATTGAAATAAATGGGCGGGGTATATTTTCCTGAAAAATGGCCTGTTCTTTAAAATATTCACGTAAAATACAAATTCCACCGGAATCCAACCAAAACTGGCGACCCTGCTTACACCAGTGAGGAGGACATGCCTG